>NC_136064.1:30321334-30941177 GCF_964261635.1 Lissotriton helveticus | reverse complement strand
TATTATTTCATAATCCTCCTTTTACTGTACGCACTTTACTTTACTATGAGTATTGCAATTGTGGCAATTCATTTCTCTTGCATGAGAAAGAAGACTGCTCAATAAATTACACCTTTTATTGAAAACGCCCTTCTCTCTATTCTCTGCAATCTGGTGAAACTAAGTATGCACACTTGACGGAGTGAAATAGCTGTCTATTGTTTTCACACAACTCTTATTCTGAGGGAGCAAAGTTGTCATGTTTTATGGTTGTCAGAAGCTAATCCCTTCTTGTCTATCCAGGGAGGTTAAACTCCTCCTCGTTTATTCGAGAAAGTTTCTAGTGACCTCTGAGCTTGCTGGCAAACCTTAAGTCTAATATAGTCAGTAGAGACCTAGATGACCTCAGTCCTACGTCTACACTGCTGTTTATATTATTCCAATGTGCAGAGCCTATTGGGAATATAGGAACTACACTACATGGCGCCCAACATTTGGTAAGGCGATAAATCTAACGCAAGACGTTAGAGTAACTCAGTTGTGCTTTTTCACACAGACCCTTTTTCCCGTAAATACTCCAAAAGACGTCTGGAGTGGGTAAAAGGTTAAAATCCGCCGGAACTTAGTAGGAAGAGATTCCTATGTATAGTTTTTGGTTTAGTCAACGTTGAAGGATACAGTGTTCCAAAATATTGTGCACCTACTCTTTGTTTCCTTGATCTGCAACAAAAACCTTTCTGTTAGTAAAAATGACGGAAAGTGGCGACGAAAGGGAGGCAGCTAGAATAGCAGCTCAACTCCTAGCGAATGACACAAGTCTCCAAGAAAATGACCCGAATGTTATACTCATTCCGGTTAATGCAAGAAAAACTATAACTCTTAAACTTATAGAAAATGGACTGACATCACGAGGTGGTACAGTCATATTCGTGGTAGAGGCCCATGAATATCGGCAGACAGAGGTATTCTATTCATGGATAAACTTTCCAGCAGCAAACGCTGTAACACACGAATTCCACTATTACAAAATAGAGGAACCTACGGATGTATACACTCCTTTCGAGGATGTTGAAATCCCATTAAATTACCAAGAGCACCTGCTCTGGTTTAAAGGCGCCCTAAAACATAATAATCACATCACCAGGCTCGGTCCACTAGGTAGACCAGGAGCTACGTGGCCGGTTCTAGCCAGCTACACACCACACCCCGACATTGAAACAATGACAGACCGGGGACTTTTAGCTCAGCTAAAAATACTAATTAAAATACATAGACAATTAGTCCAATATGTAATGCGGACTTCAACAGTCCAACCAGCTATTACCATTCCACAGCTGACCCCTCATCAGGGGAACACAAACAAAATTACACCACAGAACATACAATCATGTCTGGGTAAAGTACCCGCAAAACGGGAACAAATTCCATTCTGGTTAGCACAAAAAATCACTCAAATAGAGGCAGTATTTCCGGATACTACCCCTACTGAGAAACACAGAATTCTGACTATCTGTCTTCCAATGGGGATCGCACCACATGTGGAGGACTGTGACACTTGGGGCACAGTCTTTGCTTCAATCTACACAAAAACACATGGTGTTCCGTCTATGGCGATAATATCTGATGTGCTAAGACAGATTCAAAATGAATACGGTCCAGAACCTGCTTTAACTCTGGGTATGAAATTACTGAAAGACTTCAAGCAGGTCTCGGCTATATTATTAGCCAACATAAAAGGAGAAGCAGCATCTGTGGCGATCCGCCAGAAATTGAAAGAAACAGATATAGCAGAACAGCCATTTGAACTTGCCAGAATTATAGAAAAATCCTATCAAGAACTAGGTAGAGATAGTTTGGGTGGGAAACCAGTAAAACCCCAACTAACTGAAAATCCTGAAAAGATATTTATTAAAAATAATCTAAACACTCCAAAAAAGAGCTGGGATGGAAATAAACAATCCACTCCCAAAGAAAAAAGATTCCAGTCCAGAGGAAGGTCTCCTCGGCGGAGAGAAAGATCTCCGGACCAAGGACACAAGTCTCCCCAGAGGGAGCCCTCTGAGAAAAGATATAACCTTAGAAATAGGGATAATTTGAAGAAACCTGATAGATATCAAGATATTGATACACGTCCCTCTCGATCTTTTCAGACTTCCTCTCAGAAATCGGAAAGAACAGGACGGTCAGAACATAGGGAAGAGCCCCTCAAGACTAAAGACAAGGAAGCTGCTCATCAAAGTAAAAAATTATAATTTCCAAGAAAGAAGGTAGCCAGTATTGAAATAATTAAACATGCCGAGGATACTGAGGACACAACTGAAAAACGGAGAGTGGGCCCAGACAATGCTAGACAGCGCAGCAGAAGTGACCATAGCTCGCAAGATCCTGATGAATCTTCTGGAGACAGTGGACATGAATGAATACATTCAGGTGGAAACTGCAGATACCAGAGTTAGCAAACCTCATAAAATATACGAAATAACATTACGTATAGAGGGAGATAAGACTAGGAAAGTAAGGGGTCTATTTTGGGATAACCTTTCCAAAGGCTATGACATCCTTTTAGCTGAGAAAGACTGGCCACCAGAGTTTGTCAGGGAGTGCCCTCATGGTGAAGAAATGATTATGCCTGCCTTCTCAAATCATATTTCAATTCATAAAAAAGCATTATATGCAAGAAAATGGGCAGTAGCCCAAGCTCCTGCATTATATAAAAATCATGTAGGATGGGATGAGGACTCTTCTCCCCATAAAATCCAGTTAAAATGCCAACCAACTGCACAAAGGCAGTACCCAGTTAAACAAGAAGCTAAAAAGCAAGTCAGGGAGATCTTAGATCAACTTGAATACCAGGGGGTGATTGAAACATGCACCTCACAAATGAACAATCCTTTGTTTCCTGTCTCCAAGCCAGACGATTCATATCGTCTAGTTTTGTACTACAGACACCTTAACTCATGTTGCAAGACATTTGCAGTACAAAACTCATACAGTGCAGCACTAATGAATAACATTGTGCGCAAAAAATACAAAACGACATTAGATATCTCTAATGGATTCTTTTGTCAAAACATTGCACCTGAAAGCAGGTATTTGACCGCTTTCTCAATAATGGGGTCACAGGAAATTTCTGTCGACTCCCACAGGGATTCAAGAATAGCCCAGGATTATTCTCAGCAAGGGTAAAAGAGTTACTACAAATATATGATGATGAGGCATTATCTTATGTCGATTACATCTATCTCACAGATGATGACCTGGAGACTCACTTGAAAAGAGTAAACACCATAATACTTGGGTTTGCAGCTGAGGGTTACAAATTCAACTTTAAAAAATCACGAATTGCCCATCTAACAGTCCTATTTTTAGGATATGAATTATCAAGTGTAGGCAAGAGCCTAGCAGAAAACTCCTTAGAGAAGTGCGCTGTAATCCAAGCACCAAAAACGCTGAAGAACTTACAATCAATACTAGCTTTCCTGAATTTCGGATGAACTTTCATTCTAAATTATGCAGAGAGGGTAAACCTCTCTATGAATTAATAAAACCTGATCTCAAACCAATCAATTGGACTCAAAAACACACAGAAATTTTGAGATCATTGCAAACAGACATGTTAGCTAAAACAAAATTGCAAACATACGCAACCTTGTAATCTGAGTCATCCCAGGAAGATGCGGATTCACGTACCTGACCTCTAATGAGGGGGAAACGGTACCAATAGCTTACAAATCACATTTGTACACACAAGCTGAAAAAACATTCAGTCTTACGGAAAACATTGTAAATGCGGTTAAAACTGCTGTAGCAAAAGAAAGAGCCTAAGCCCAAGGCAAAAGGATAACTGTTTTAACAGCAGAATCAGCCTTTGAGGCATTGACAAGCCCACGCAATTTGACCGCTGTGGCATTAGATCCAAATGGATCGAATGGGAAAATTCTCTTGCTGCAGAAGAAGTGAAATACTATTTTGACCCGAACATGAAAAAACTGAAAGATCTAACATATGAAGAAGAATATCCTCTGCCAATCGAAATTCTGCCTCTTGAACAGTACACATGTGTAATCTACATGGACAGATTTGCACAACATTACGATGTAGAGAAAAAATCCTACAACGCTGCGTGCGCGATTGTTAAAGGTCGCTGGCGCTTTGGTAAATTCAGACCAATAGTCACAAAAACTGAATCACTCAGAAACTGCTCAACTCAGCGAGCTGAAATAAGATCTTTAAAGATGGTGCTTGAAAATGACTATCGCTAATTCCCCACACTAATAGTGTGCGATTCGCATTACTGCGTCAAGTCTTACAATAATGACATGCAGAACTGGGTTCAAAACGATTACAAAGATGACACAGGTGCCAAAATAAAGCATAAAAGGCTTTGGGAACAGGTAGTTCTTTTGCAGAAAGAACAACGAAAGACTCACGTGATACATTCACTGAGTCATCAGCGTGATGGCGTTCACGTTGCAGGGAATTCATTGGCTGACACAGCCACAGCGGAAGCAACTAATCCGGCTTCCGTAGCCACAAAAAAGCGTTCAGAAAAATACATAGACGGGGAAACTATGCTGGCAGTAAAAACGTCTTCAAAAGGCGACTGTGCAGCACTACCCGTGAACTATCCACTCAATTATACATACATAATTGATGCAAACTCCGTTCCTTTTGCTCAAATCCCTGGAGTGGGGGATAGAGTAATTCCAAACACGAACAGGAGAGTCTTTTTAATAGCACACGCACACATGGGATTGGGTCTAAGGCACCAAAAGATCAAGGTATCTCTGAAAGAATTACAATCAGAATACTGGTGGCCGGGAATGAGCCTGCAACATCACAAATTTGCAATAAACTGTCCAAACTGCAACAGAGATCGCAGTGGCAAACCAGCCGGAGTTTTGCCATGGCTCTTCGTTTAGATAGCATAAGGCTATCTATACGAAATATCCAACAGAAGAAATGCGTCCCATTAATATTTAAGACAAGATTCACTTAAAATTGTAGACACCAGCACTCGGCTGACGCCAGAACTGTTATACAAAGATTTGCGAGTCTATATCGGCACATACGCAATTGCCATGCTACATTCTGACCAGGGTCCTGCTTTTAGCTCTCAAGCTTATAAGGAGGCCATGACCAGCATGGGCATTGAATTGCGGTAC
This sequence comes from Lissotriton helveticus, assembly GCF_964261635.1. Lineage (NCBI taxonomy): Eukaryota > Metazoa > Chordata > Amphibia > Caudata > Salamandridae > Lissotriton > Lissotriton helveticus. Next base: position 30,936,033 of record NC_136064.1, on the reverse strand, counting down.
TCTTGTCCCTTCCATCCTGAGGGAAATGCGGTAGTGGAAAGAAAAAACCGGGACATAAAGCAATCTATAACGGGAGGGTATTAGGTTCGGGTGATGGGTGGGTCCAACATTTAACAAGTGTCCAACGTAGTCTTAATAATCTGCCAAGAATTTCTCTAAAAGGTTTCAGTCCGTACAAACTATTGTTCGGGACTAGAATGCATATTCAGGACCTTGATAGTCAGACTTCAGTGGTAGAAGAAAAATGCTTTGATATCAAAGATCGTTTGGCTATTTTACAGGACTTAAATGAAACAAGAAAAGGCCTGAGCAACGTAAAGTTAAAACAGCCACTTAAGATAAACCACCTGTCCCAGCAAGGCCTGTCTGGATTCCAAAGATTGGGCATCTGGTCAGAGAGAAGATCGCGGTTAAGAAGGAATTTGGGGCTTCTTACAGAAAAGCAGTACCTGTCTTAGCTGTCAGCAGAACAAGATCAGTTGTACTACCGCCCCTTGCTGGTAAAAAGGAGAACCGAGTTGTATCCATCGACCTGGTAAAACCACAATCATGTGGTCAATAATAAGTAGTAGGCCCAGTGGACTCCCAAGAAATAGCAGAGTACCAAAGTTTGCTACTATACAAGAGGTTCAAACTGAGAGACTAATCACATTTGATGAAACCTGCAGTGAATCAAAAAGGACTATGCAACAAAGCGATGGAACTTATGCCTCTTAAAATCCAAATTGCAACAGTTCGTCAAGAAACACCTGTCTACAACGATGTAGCCTCAGACTATGCTAATGAAACAAAAAATGCAAAAGCAAATGAAAATCCGGAAGCAATTCCAACCATTGACAGAACTGCATCTGGCTACTTCATAATTTCGATAACTTTTCTGAAGATCCAAGCGAACCTGAAAAAACGCCAGCAATAAAAGCTTTTAAAGACAAAGTAACTGAACTCTTTCATCAACTCAAAGAAACCTATCTGATTTCTCCATGGATTGAATTTTGGATTGTGTTAGGTGTACTTTTCCTCCTGCTTTGGCTCATCATGGTTCTTTGTTTGGGAAAATTCATTGAGGGAAAATACAGTACAATGGACACTGCAAGTCAGAACATCAACTTGGTCCTAAATCCACACAACTCATCTCACATCGAGAAAAGAGAACTATCATCAGTGAATGTCACAGCCAATCCAATACCCGGTGGGGTAGCATGGGACAAAACGGATTACGAAATCTATGGCCCGGTTGAGCTCTTGAAATATCCACATCAGTTCAAGGTTTCATTAAGCGACTTTGTAAAACCAAGTACATTCTCTGATGATTGGGACTTTGAAAGTATTAATGATATGATGTCAGATTTAGTAATGTCAGCAACATTTACAGAACATGATTACTTACAGGGTTCATCAAATTATGAAGAAATGTATTGTTATAATCACTTTGCACATCACTATTTGCATAAATCTGCTCAGCATAGAAATGTTTTTAATTATAATCAATGGGAACATTGTGCAACTCCACCAAAAGGTAGTTCGAAACATTTTACGAGAAATTCCCATACTTCGGGTTTAACACAAGTGAGGCAGAAACGTTTTATTTTAAACTGTTAAATAAGATAGGGGTAAAAACAATGCTGACAAATACTAAATTGATCTATTCGGAAACATTTTATGAAAAAATGAATACGTTTGGTTTTGATTTCTGGAAAAACAACATTGAAACAAAAACCATCTGGGGTACCAAAGATTGGCAGGTCCAAGGTTTAGAAGCATTATAAAGAGCCTGCATGATCCCAGAACAAATAATATTCTTGAATGACACCATTCAACAGACATCCTGTCTTGGCCTAGCCAAGATTAAAGACATAAACAAACCGTCTATTCCAAAGCCAACACCTGACAGTAATAGCACTACAGATGTTGAGATAGACGTATCCCTTATTTTTAACCAAAACAGAACACATCCTGATTGGAAAAAATGGTTGATCTGGCCCACAGACACAAATAACTGTCAAGATAGATTCCTGAACAAAACACAGGGGTTCAAAATGACCAGGCCAGACCCAACGTACTCCCAGAGACAACATCCAGGGATAGTTACAACATACAGTGTAGGGAAACTATGCCTTGAATGGCTACAAAAATCCACACTGGCAGAAATTAAGCAACACTTGACTTTACTTAAAGACCTTGCTGACTTGCGTGATTTCATAATGGGACCACGCAAACAGCGTCAAAAACGTTTCATAGCGGCCAGCATATATGCTGCGTACATGAAGCTTGGAAATAAATGCAAATTGAAACAGCAGAAAAAATACGAGAAATGGATCGTATTAATTTGGAAAATCACTTTCTGTTGTGGACAATGGGTTAATGACTTTATCCTCCAGAATATATTCACTGGACAGTATTGTATCATCTGCTATTGATATAATAGAGCAGGACTTACTAATGTTACAACATGGTCAGTCCCAATTACGTTCTATTGTACAGCTTGGCTGGATGTTGCAAAATCTGCGTTCAGGCTACGTACCATGGCGTTTAATCAACACAACGTGATTATTCTCTATCTTTAACCTTACTGATAAACAAATCAGTTTGGCACAAAAAGGAGCAGACTATACGATTCTGAGCATTGAAAAACTAGAGAGATTACCATTGACAATGTCAGAAAGACCTGTCATTGAATGGATAATACACAGAATAATTACAATTCCGATAACAACTTTCCAATTTAAATACTGCCAAGAGTATATACCAGCGGGCCAGTATGAAAGGTTGGGTAAAGAGTACATCAAGTCATCATGGAAATTACCTTATACACACACATGCTACAGTGAAAAGAAAAGGAATGTATTTCTTAGTGGTAACAAATGTAAAAGATCACTGAGCGGTACACTTCTTTGTGAAGGCATTAACTTGCACGGAGCCTGCGATGGGTTTTTAAATAACCTTTCATGTCACCTGCATGGCACTCCTACAACACTGATAGAGCCATTCTTTAGACGGCTGTATAACGGGAGTTATATTCTAATAGTGGACCACAGCTGTTGTGGCACGGTGCCAGGGAAAGCCTATCTCGTGAGCGTGAGTTCCATGGTCACTTGCTGTATGCAAGTATTGTATCCAAACAGCACTCCAGATACGGAGGCGACAATTTGGCCTTTTTTGAATATCTCTTCTAGTCAAATTGATACTTTAAGCAGAATAAAGTCTGTTCTTTTACAGACAACTGTGCCCTTAACGTCATCTAAAGAAACGTATGATCTGCAAGTTGCAAGGACAATGGCAGAGATACATTCCCTTTTATCTACAAATTGCCCAGTGCATTTCGTAGAAATGCTACGCCAAATCCTAAATATGTCAGATACCAGTGGTATCCCACATGTATTTAATACAATTTTTTCGGGACTGTTAACACCCTTCGAAACAGTTCTGGGCATTTTTCCTAATTTTGTCCATTCTGTCTTTGGCGGCCTACCACTCCTTTTGGGACTCGTAGCAGGAATTTTATTTTTGATCGTTCTGCTCCGATATGGCAAGCAAAGTCGCAGACAAGACTCCAGCAACGATGGAAGAAACGATCCTAGCTATACGCTATCGGGACCGCATAACTAAAGTCCTTGGATTAGCCCGGCTAAGAGATCTGATTATGACCTGGTTTCTTTCATTCAGACCCATGTGGCAGAATTGCATCTTACCTGTGCTTCGATGTATGCTATGCGGAGAAGAATGCGTGTTGGACGTCTGTCTTACACTATCATCAGCAGTACCATTGGATACAGATACTTTGCTAAGTCCTGTAACGGCTCATGCATCGTGTTGTCCCCAGCGGCTACCCATTCTGATGACGGCATTCGTTGAGACTTCACTACTACGATTAGGTGGCAGTGAAGTACGAGATGATAGCAGCATCACCCAGGTACGACCATCTGTGAGCATTGCTGATCCTGACATCGATGATAGCAATCATTCTCACGACTGCACTGTTGCGGCATTTTCGAACTTGGTCGAACTTTCACCTGAAGCCGTAGACCAATTTTTTGAGAGTGTCTGAAATGATGTTCTCCCCTGAACAGAAAGAATAACTTTTTAAGCAACGAGCACACAGCGTTCCCTGAACTCTGAATTCGGCTTTCAGCTTTGATAAACAATTTCAAAATATTTACCTCTTTTTTGGCACATGTACTCTGCTTAAAGTAGAACTATTTTTAGAGAACAGAGCTTCTATTTTAGGGACTCTAGAGACAATATATTACCTCAGCCTCTAGCACATTTACAGCAACTGTATTTATATGTGATGGAATGGTCTCGACCTTCTTTTCTGTATTAAGAGCCATTTCATGTGTAATTTTCGCAAATTCATTCAGCTGATATATATGCATCTTTTTTACTGAATGATAACACTGCTTAAAAAAAGCGTACAGTACCAATAATCATATCATGTATTTAAAATGTACCATTTCGAAAGCAACAAATGTATTTTGGGATGGGTTGGAAAACACATGGACCTTTATATGTTTACTATTGCTTAGTTTAGTAATGATGGACATTAGATCGTGGAGTGGGTATTGTGTTTCTATCTAGGAACCTAATTCGATATTTCTATTTTATGCCCTTATACGGTTATAATAAATAATATCCCTATAAAGGCATAAGAATCATATCAATATTTAGTCGTAGCCCATGCAGTCACATTAAGCAAGGCTACTTCCCCGGACTCCTAGAAAGCACAACGAGTTCTCTAAACAAACCAAACCTCCAGTCCTAGAACTCCTGTGAGCACTGTAAGAACGGCCAGTTCTTAGTGACATCTTTATTGACGTCTTATGTCCAACCTTACGTCAAACCCGGCACCTTTCAGGTATAAATATACCAACGTTGCCTTAAGCAAAGACATGGTGGTTTTGGAGCAGAGCGGCTATCTACTTGCCCAAGAGCCCAGCTGATGCGAGAGCCCACGGACGCCGCCCCTCCCCTTTGACGCACTGAGAGAGACGCTGTCTTTTCTCCTGACGAGAAATCCAGCTCCGGTGTTTCCAGATACCCTCGCGGGTTACTGGGATATCGAGTGCTGAGAGAGAGATACCAGACCTCCTGCTTTCTATTACCCAGGTACAGAGCTTACTAAACCCTTAAAGAGAATTCTTGAGTCAGGTTCTTGGCAAAACCAACTTAACTTAAACTGCTACTTACTTACTCCTACCCACGTATTAGGCTTAGGTCAGGTACACCGGGGTAGGCGTATTTAGAAGCACCAGTTGAGTACGTTAGTCAATGTATTTATGTATGTATACATTTTATCTATTTTAAAGTATCATATGGCTAAGAAACCATATCAATGCTTTTACAGTATTATTTCATAATCCTCCTTTTACAGTACGCACTTTACTTTACTATGAGTATTGCAATTGTGGCAATTCATTTCTCTTGCATGAGAAAGAAGACTGCTCAATAAATTGCACTTTTTATTGAAAACGCCCGTCTCTCTATTCTCTGCAATCTGGTGAAACTAAGTATGCACACTTGACTGAGTGAAATAGCTGTCTATTGTTTTCACACAACTCTAGAGATACACTCTTGTTCTGAGGGAGCAAAGTTGTCATGTTTTATGGTTGTCAGAAGCTAATCCCTTCTTGTCTATCCAGGGAGGTTAAACTCCTCCTCGTTTATTCGAGAAAGTTTCTAGTGACCTCTGAGCTAGCTGGCAAACCTTAAGTCTAATATAGTCAGTAGAGACCTAGATGACCTCAGTCCTACGTCTACACTGCTGTTTATATTATTCCAATGCGCAGAACCTATTGGGAATATAGGAACTACACTACAGGGTAGGGGTGGAAGGGCAAAGCTTTATTACTCAAGTTAACAAAATTGATACTACCGCTGTACAATGTATGACCTTGAAATCGTTGCCAGTATATAGATGTATGATTGTGTTTATATGCATACAATGCTTCAATAAGGTAAATAAAAAAATAAACAGATGAGCATTCACAGTCTTTCTATCCCTATTTTCCCAGGTAGGCCGTTGCTTGCAAAAAAACCTTTAAAATATTTATTTGCGTATTTATGACAGCTGACGGATATGTATTATATATGAACCATGTCCATTTCACAATATTTTAAAGATAGTCAAATAGAGTCTATCTGGCAAGGTTGACCTGAACGACACTATTGAATACAGAGAATATGATCATGTTCACATTCGTAGTCAAGTGTTGACTAAACCGTATTTCAGCTTTTAGAGTTCGATTATTGATCAAATCATAGTGGTGGCGATCTTTAATGTCAGCCTTCAGATAGAAAGTGAACAGCATGTAGCAAACCCCATATCCTTCTCTTGACACAATGACTCCCAAGTCCTGTAGGTGTTTCCTGGTTATCGAAACTAGATCGAGACATTCCCTCATAAAATTAGCTGTTTCAAAAATAGGTGTGTACAATTTTGCCGGAACTACAGACGCCTCATGGACCACAGCTGCATAGTTGATGTTGTAGTGTTTGAAACTGAAAGGGTTTGAGGTATTGAAGCAACTAAAAGCTGTATTGTCCACAAGAATTACAATAATACGTTTCAGTAGTTGCTCCCAAAAATTATTGTTGCTGTTGCGTAAATCTAGAGCCTGTTGTGATGCTGAATATCTTCAGAAATACTTTTTCAATGGCGTACTTGGCATTTGATAGATGCAAAGCTTTGGCGTGATCAAGTCTGATGCTTATTGACACTTTCACTCTCTTTGCAGACAGGATACTGGATAGCATAATGAGTTTATACTGTTCCGCATCCCGGCTGATGAGACAAAATGAGTTCTTGTTGGGGTTAGGTTTGATCTTAAGATCAATACTGTTGATGAGCAGTTTATCTTGGAAGAAAAGGTCCGAGTGTATATGTACAAGGAGGTCAAACTGTCTATTGCTTGTGGCGAAGCTTGCTCTTTTTACAAAACCTTTATTGTTACAGTCCAGCCCCTTATCTTCAAACTGCGCAAATGTATCCTTGTAGAAGAGTCCTGCTGAAAGTGGCGTTTCAAGGGCTTCGCTACTGTAATTTAGAATACGCTCGATGTAGGCTCTGTAGGCCTGTGTGATGATTCGGTCGCCAAGGGTGATGTCCATCTGATTAAGCATGGTTGCGATGGGGTAAGCGATCACCTCCATTTTAGCTGTGGCCGGTATGTTGGTATTGCCGTTTTTTTGTATTTTACCAACAAGATGCATAAGAGTATTGTTGAGATCCAGAAACATAGACTTGGACCCAGACACAAGAAAGTCTATCACACCAACAGCGTCAAAGTGGCTAAATTGATACTTCTATGAGAAAACTGCTTTCAAAGCTGGTCTGAGTGGGTTTTATAGAAAACAGGTCTAACTTTGATTTGGCGCACTCACCCGAAGTGCAAAGTACAAAGGCCATGTTTCAGGTTGTCGCTCTTTAAAAAATATTTACACTGGAGCTCATTCTCTTATTATTTAAAGCTCTCTTCCAACTTATGAATCTTGTTTTGTAAGTTCTTTTTGAAGAGAGACGTATTTTTTTGTAGGAAGCCAGTGGGACCGTACGCCTGGAAGCCCTTTGCTTCCTTTAAACATGTGTGCTTGACTTCTACACCAGTTCCGCTCCTTCTTGTTTTTTTTTATCATTTGGTTGACAATAGCAGATGTCACAGAACCCACCACATCCTAGGCAATGTTCATAGCTACCGCTTAACATGGGGTTTTGCAATTTCGTAGTGTCTTCTCAAGAAAGGCATAGCTCTTCTAAACACACTACAGAAGAAACCCCCTAAAACCTGCTCATACATTCTTAATATTTGCTGTCGCATCGTGCCCTTAAATGAAGCTTAACAATAATTTTCCTGTATTTAAAGAACACCTGCTCAGACTGTTCATCAAAGATCATGATTGAAATAGTGTCAAAATGATTTTTAGAAATTGTGATGTAGTCGGATTTGGTATATTGAATATTAATCTTCGTGCTATTTTCACCCTTCACCTGAACCCATTTTAGCAGAAGTGAATAACTATGCCCAATCCTCTGCGGCACTACAATGTCGTTATACACGTAAAGTATATAGAAACCACTGTTAATATCGGGCCACAAAGGGCCTGGCTCTACCTGGCTTTTTATGTTGTTCTATGCCTCAAACCCTTCTTAATTTACCTGTACAGCTAAACACTACCTGGCAATTTGGAGCTTTAATAAGCACCTTCCTTCTAACGTAATCTAATGCTAGCTGAACATTCGTGTATGTTTAAATGTTGGTTATGGATTTTTAGATGGCCCTGACAACTGCTGCGACGGATGGTTAATAGTCATGAGGATAGCTGGTGTGGATGCTCAAGGGGTCCTGTTTGTGCTAAATGTTAAATTTGGCTTTGAACATTGTAAATGTATTCCGTGTTCTTGAGTATTGGATTTCCGTTAGGTCTACCTCCCAGTCCCCTTTCAGTTACACAGGTTTAGCCAGTTTCAAGGTGCAATTAGAAATTTTATTGTCGGGGAGCATGTCCCTCGGAGCGTTCAAAGGCAGTTATATCAAATGGCGCTGTCACCATCTTGAAGCCTGAAGTGAGGCTTCCCCATACTGACAATCCCTGCAGGGAGCTGGCCAACACCAAACTTAAATTTCCCAGGCCACCCCCTCCATTTGACAAAGACCTACCTGTTAGTCCTGCTACCTTTCCTTTTCAGAATGTTGTCAACCCTGTACACCTTGAGCGGATTGTCAGAAACCTTTTGTAACTCCTCTGTTGCATTCCTTTAACCTCTCTCTTTAAGCTTACACACAATAAATATCTTGTTGCTAAAAGTCTGCTGGTGACCTTTCATTAAGTACCCTTTCAACTTTGAAAGCCTAACATGGTCATCTTCTTTTAAAAGAGGCTTCTTTACCCCTGCAGTGAAGCGGCTCATGTACGTCGTTCTCCACATCATTAATTAATTATCTGGCGTTAACTCTATGGCAGATGTTTTGATGGTTTTGTGGTAACTGGTGTTATGAATATTTATAAAAGCCTGCAGAACATCTATGTGCCTGTGGGTATTTTAGGCCATGAAATATCTCCACATCTTAGACTTTAAAATTCTATTAAACTGCTCTATAACTGCTGCTTTTACCTCTGTGTGCGTTACAAAATGATGACCAGCATGCTGTTTAAATAATTTCTGAAACGATTAGCTTCAAAATTCTTTTTTTGCATCTGTTTGTAATTTTTGAGGGGTTTCACTTTTCTTGAAGATGGCTTTACAGTCCTGGTATGCTGGTTTCGCTTTTATCATTTAGAGCATCTACAGAGGCGTACTTAGATAATACATCTATGACCGTTAATATATATTGAGCTCCGTTATAATGCTGTGAGCGATCTTAAAGATTGATTATGTCCGCTGCGATTGATAATCTACTTGCGCATTAACAATGGTAGGTCTCCTCTTGAAACGCTTGCTTGCTGGCTTGTGAAGTGAATATGCCTTTTTCCTAGATAACCATGTCTTCACCCACGCTCTCTTTTACGTCTCTTTTTCAACTAAAGCCCTTCTAAACAGATCTTCAGCACTTCTGATCCCTCTTGTATTGTAATAAAGCTTATTTGACCTGTCCACCTACATGTTTTCATCCGTTACAACCCATGAAATGAAAAAGTTGCTTGTTTTGTTTAAGGATCGATTAATACAAATAAAGAATGTTAGCAAAACATAAACAGGGAATACTTTACAGTTTCTTAGTACATGTCTTATCGTCATCATTGGACAATTTGCTGTCTTTTCACTAGGTATGCACATTATGACGCATGATACAATCATTACTAAGACCAGGCAGCTAATCTGCCTCAGCATCACAAGTTTTGTTGCTTTTACAGATATAAACTCAATGGTTCTAGACAGGGCTTCCCAATTGCCACACCTATAACATTGTACACTCAGGATACTGACGGCTTTCAAAAGTTCCTACAGTTCTAAGCCGTACAATACAAAACCTTTATTTTGAAATAATCTTTGGTGAGAAGTACCAAGGCGCTGTGTAAGGTGGTTGCCTGCTATAGCTTAACACACGAGTATGCCAAACATGCTCCAGTAGTCATCCATTGTAGGTAGCCAGCATTGATACACCATTTGGCTATTTTAGCTATACACTCAGGACTGTCGCAGTGCATCGCCGTGGGGGCTCAAAAAGCTTCAGATAGCGCAGAGTTACAGGGTGTATTTCAGCTATTCTTTCTTAAACCAACACATTTACCAATCTGACAATATATTTGTATCCTAGGTGTAACTCACAGGCAAAGTGTGCAGCGACATTCTGATGTTCGTCCTAAAGTGAGTACATATGTAAAGTTAAATAACACAGTGATGACCTGCTACTGTTGACTCATCATTTTTTTAAAGTCTTCTTGTGGCCAAAGAGCTGTTTCTTCTATTTTTATAATAAATATCACACATGCATCTTTCAATGACCCTTTCTATCATCCTTCCTTCAAAATACTTACACAACCCTTGCATACGACCGAGTTTTGAGCTTGGTGCATTCGACTATCGGATCTCTTTGAGCATTGTTGGCACGACCTTTTTCATATAAGGATGAACATATTTATTTTCCTAAGACAGCCCATACACCAACCTTAACAGTTTATAAACCTTGTTTGAGTCTAACAAAATACATATATGACGGCGTGTTATTATTTTGTATGAGTTTTGTAGACACTCGTGAGCCTCCTGCGGTTCATTAATTTTATGACCGTAACAATAGTAGTAATAGTCAAGTTTGACATGAGTTCGCAACAGTCACATGAAAACCTTTAACAGGCTATATGCCGTCATAGGGGACGCCTGGAGTTCCTTTTCAAAATTGACGTTATTATAGGTACAAACACATTTCTTAATCCGCTCTTCGATTTGGCTTGTGGAACTCTCAGACTGTGTGGAACAGCATAAGCAGTAAATATTAACCATTGATTGCGGCCCCTCCACCACGTCTCTTTTTGATGATGCTTTCTATGGATCAAAAAAAGTACAAAAGATGGACTATTAGTTAAAAATAAAATATTTCCATATATACGTTAAGTGTCTATAGCATTTTTTTACTAACTTCGTTATTTTGATGGCACTTGGAGGTTGGCTCCGAATTCTTGAGAGTCACATAGCTCCATCGATGCATAACCATTGTCGGAGTTTACACATAGCTGCTGCACGATGACAGAATCTGGACAGTTTCCTCTAGAAACCCCAAATCTTCATAGACCGGTGAGTTAGAAGGGGCTATAGATTCTTCATCATATTCCATGTAAATGAAATTATTTCCAGGTTTTAATTCGATGCACAAGGCCTTGCTACCGCTGGTGTCACCCTTAATCAGGGATATCACCTGAGGCAAATCCTTGAGGCGGTGCGGAGTGCAGTGCCAATAGATTGCGGTGCAAGCAGCAGCTCAGTGGGGACATCTGTTGGCAACATCAGTGAGACCATGGTTTAGGTGCAAAGTGCAGCGGTGCCCTCTGCAGTGCCTTCAGGACACGAAGTCGTCAGCGGCGTAGTTGTTGGCATCAGGTTGCTTTTTCTTCTGTTCCAGCACAAAACACAAAGTCCACAGTGCTGATTGTAGAAGAACTTGAAGTCTTTGCTGTTCCTGAGACTTCTTCATCAGGGGGCAAGCTCTACTTCAAGCCCTTGGAGAAACTCAATAAAGAAGTTGCAGAAAGTTAAGTCCAGTCTTTTCACTGCCCAAGACAGAAGCAGCCACTGAAGGCCAACACAGCAAAACATACAGCAAAGTGGTAGTCCCTCCTCACAGCTTCTCTAGCTCTTCTTCTTGGTAGTCTTTTTGGGTCCAAAAGAGTTCTAAAGTTCTGGGGTCTTGGCCACATTATTTATTCCCAAAATTCCTTTTTCCTCTCAGGCAGAGAGTGTCTGTGCTTAGTCCAAGCCAGTTCTGTCCTCTCTGGTCCAGCTTCCTGGCAGGGGGTAGAGACAGCATTGTGGAAGGCAGACCAGGCCCATTCAGGTGCAGGGAAATCTCCTTCCACTACTCCAAATGCAGCCCATGTCTGGAGCGACTGCCCCTCCCCAGCCCCTGTCATCGCAAAGACAGACATGCAAAACACAAACCTAGCAGAAGCACACTGGATGGCTAAGCAAGACAATACCTACTTTCTAAAAGTGGTATTTTTAAACACAGAATGTAAAAATCACCTTTCCTAAAAGATGCATCTTGAGATTCTGAGTTCAGGCATACTAAACTTCATTTTCCTATCTGATCCCAAAGGGAAGTTATATGTATAAGATGTTATACATTAACTCCCATGCTTTCCTATGGGCCAGATATCCTTTCAATAATGAAAAAACTATAAATTGACACTATTTCACTATCAGAACATGCCACACAAATTAGGGCATGTCCTACCTTTCACATGCACTGCACCCTGCCAACAGGGGTACCTTAGGCCTACCTTTGGGGTGACTATTATGTAAAAAAAATGGAAGGGGTGGCCTGGCAGGGGGGTGCACTTGCCAATTTGACATGGCAGTTACAAACTGTGCGCAGACCTTGCAATGGCAGGTCTGAGTTACCTTTGAAGGTCTACTTGTGTAGGTGGTACAACCAGTGCTGCAAGCCCACTAGCAGCATTTCATTTACGGGTCCTGGGCACACACAGTGCACTGTACTAGGGACTGACTAGTAAATCAAATGACCAATAATGGAATCACTAATCCATAACACAATTTACACCAGGAGCACTTGCACTTTAACACTGAACAGCAGTGAGAAAGTGCGCAGAGACACTTAACCAGCAAAAACTGGGAGGTCAGAAAGCAAAAAGACAGGAGAAACACGCCAAAAGTTGCCACGTCTAACACATGGTCTTCAGAGACACACATGCATAATCTTCTGTAGGACAGTGGTTCCTAGAAGAAATTCAGAGAACAAACTGGAAGTTACTATCCAATAAGAGGGAAATATGATGAAAGGAAAACAGATTTTGGAACCGATTGTGTAGAATACAAGTTATTGCCTTAGCATACTTGAAAAGGCTGCAGCCATGTTTTCTTACTCATGCTAATTATGTTCTAAAGGAGTGGCTGTTTCTGGCTTTTTAAACCTCTCTTTCACATCTTGGCTCCTGAAACAATAAAGTGCTTATTGGCTTTTGCGGCTAAAAAAGTTATTTGTGTTAAAACTGAAGGGCGTCTTCATCCTCTCTCTCCATCTCTGACCTAGGCACCATGTGCAATCCTTTGAAGGCATGTGATCTTTATTGGAAATCGATATGTAAAATGATATACATTTATGTCTTGCCCTTGTGTACAGACTTCACACCAACATGGTTTGCTGGTGACCCCCTGGTTAACCGAATCTATGGTACACTGATGAATATTGTTTTCTTTTATCAAAAGACTCTTTTGCTCTTTGATTGGCATATACGCAGATTTTCTTTAACAGTCGTGTCGGTAAATGGCTGCACTTGGTCAGATGCAGGGAGCGGAGCTGGACCGGACTTCACATGACACCCCCACGTCATACAAAGGTCAGATAGAATATTCACGAGGGAAGAGAGGCTGAAGAGAGGCTGAGGCGCTCTGGTCTCGATTCACCGACCAGACCAGACAGTGCTTGCACGCTTTGAAATGTAAATAATGTGAACTCTGAGTGCATGGATCGACTGAAAAGTGATTGGTAGTGAAGTTTAAATTGCTGTCTAAGAAAGTGACAATGGGATGAATTAGATTTTGATAGGTATAAGGGCCGTACCAGGATAGCAGGTGTTAAATGTGTGAGTGCAATCCACAGCATAGAACAGTGGAGTAGTGTGGCTCTCTGGTTAGAGGCGGCAGGCCTGAGAGCAGAAGTCAGCCAGGGACCAGGGTTCAATTCCGACGCGGCAGGGTCGCGGACCTTGGTCAGCGGACTTGATCATTCTCGCTTCGGTGCTTACTCTAATCAGGGGTTCCACTCGGCAACTATGGGCATTAGCTTGCCTAATCTCCACAACGGCCCCACCAATTCCGGGGATGCCTGGCTCCACCTTGGGGACTCCCAGCAAGGGACCATCCCACAGGGAAAGCCAGGACGGGTTCCCCAGAGTTATACAACGCCGGGACGCCCCGTTGCTGGGGCAGCTGTGCGCTTTACAAGTATACTACATTTACATTTAACAGGAGGCTCTGGGAAGGTGTGAGGATTGGGGACAAGAAGGTCCTAGAACCCTTAGCACAGTCCATATTGCATGCATGTCTGAATTAAAGTGGTGCACTAATCTAGCCAGCCAGGAACCTCTGCACTCCCCAGAAGGCTATGACAAGGGTCTCAGAGGATGAGGGAGACAGCGTGAAGTCAGGGAAAAATGTCCCTGCCTTCCTTTACAGAGCTGTTATATGCATTTTTACTCCTTTTACCCTCCTACCATACCACCTCCATGGGATGTGCTGTGGTACAAAGCAGGCAGACACCTAAATTTGTACCTCGCTGTGAATGAGGGCACAGTAAGACAATGTGGCCAGATAAGCTGAAGCTAGAGAAATCCCCAGCAAAACAGAGGCTGCCCATATGATTTACCATCAGTAAGGAAAAAGTACTTCAAGATTGGATTACGTCCACTGGCATTGAGAATGAAAAGACTTTTCTAGAAGAAGATAACTTTGACATTGAGTGCTTTAACAATCCTAAGAAGTGATTGAAGGACCTAAGTATTAATCCAGTTCAGACCAATGGGCAATATTTCCCAACTGGTACAAGGAAGCCATGAAGTGTAAGTGAGCATTTGAGGCACAGTGATAGAAAGACACTGATGAGAAACTGAGATACCAAATGACTCACTTAAGGGACGGGGTTAGGGCGTTTGCCCCCGCTCTGCCCTTTCTCCTTTTATGTTGCCCCAAATCATTAATCACTAATTAGAACTCAGAGGCGGTACATTTGCTGGATTTCTTGAATTTCTGCTCCCTGGGGGTTGCACAGCAGGTTGCACCGAAGGACTGAGCACCACCAAAGGCAATGGGCAAGAACAGTGAGCATGGCAGCTGTGTCAAGCAACAACTGAAATCACTCAAGGACAAAACATGAAGTTGGCAAGGTGACACCCAACTTGACTTCCCCCTATGAAATCTCATGCAGTATACCCCAACAGACTAAAGCCAACGCATCTGAACAGTCAGACTCACAGTGCGACTATTATTCAAGATACTTTAATAATGACTGTACAGAAGGGCAGCAGAGATACTCCTTGAGCTCGCGAGGAAGACAGTGACAGCCCCAATGACATTACCCACATTCTACCTGGTGCCCTTTTGTCTGAGAGAATACTCAAGCCCTGAAGTCGGGGGCCTGGTTACCATCCTCTGACAACCATCCAATTTAGCAAATAAACGACAATTCCTCAGTATATGTGATAATCACCCAATATTCAGTGTAGAATTACAAACTGTGTTTGAATCTTATAAACTCAACTGACCTGATGTCAGTCAATTGCCGTGCACTAGAATATCAAGTGAGGTAAAAGATTGGTTATTAAAAAGGGCTTATTGGCTACAGCATGCACCTCTTGATATAGATGCTCTTCTTGCTGCTAGAGATTCACTATTGAGCTTGGTTATTGATGTATGTCCAGTGAAAACCGATTGAACCAAGTGCTCAAGAAGTCCTATTCATTCAAAGGCTATTACACAAGGTGAAGGAGCAGCTGATCATTAGCATAGGGTACCAAACTAAAGTACTTTCTCGATTGTTTTGTTGTTGGAATTCATTGATTTGTTGTTGAAAATCAGTCAATCAACAGGATTTATTTATAAAGTGCGGCTAATTACCTGCAAGTGTATCTAGGCTCTGAGGCTGCTGCGGCGGATTGGTTCATTTGAACTCTGAAAGAGAGACAGCTGTCCAGATGTGGAGTGGGAGGTCATTCCAGGAATTTACAGTGAGGAAGGAGAAGGTACTTCCTCCACTGTTGCTTTGACAGATATGGGGGGGTGCGAGGGAGAGGGAGGTGGCGCACAGGAGTCTGGTGGGTTGGTGGAAGTTGTTGCATTGGTTTATGTATGCTGGTCCATGATTTTGGAGGGCTTTGTAGGACAAGGATGAATCGGGCAATTGCGTTCTGATTGGTCTGCAGTCTCTTCAGGAGGTGATTCCAACGTAGGCCATATCTACCAAGGTTTCAGATTGCTTACGAGTGACATTTCCATAATTTCATTGTAATTATGAGTGGCCTTCACCGATTATGAGCGACACTTTCTCACAAGCAAAATCAAGAAATGATGACGAGGGAAACATATTAATATCAGAAATTACATCCATTTGAGCAACGAGGAACAAAGAGGCATATTATCAAGGAACAGCGATAATGGGCTTGATAATATGCTGTAGAGAATTCTAATTGAAGCCCATGTTAACACCAGAACATGGGTTTCTATTGGAATTCTCTACGGCATATTATCAAGCCCATTATTGCTGCTTTAGCGGCAGTTTCCTGCTGCTAAAGTGGCGATAATTTTAACGCCATTTCCTTGACAATATGCCCCTAAGATCCTAAAACTGCTGGAAAGCACGAGAAATAGAAGGGCACTAGTGCCTATGTAACCTGATCATACTGTTATACAAATGTAATGTAGGCGGGCTCCCCTACAGGCAACTTCCAGAAAGCTGTGATTTTATTATTAAGTGTGAAAAGCCGACACACTAATGACCCCTTCTTTGAAATGTGCAGCTGCCAGGGGTGTGATGCCCACTGGGATGAAAGAGATTTATCCCACCTCTCATCAAGTGTCTTAGCCGTCTGTGCAACTTAAGCTTCAATGAATACAAGCAGTTCTTGAGCTGTCATGGGCTCAGCCCGGGCAGGGTTTGATACCTCAGACTCAATTTTGTCTTGTCAAAATGTCCACTTATTTTAGGGTGACTGGTGGGCTCTGCAGTCTAAATTATCGAGTGGGTGCTTGTTTGAATAGCCACCCGTGAAGCCTCGTGAAAGCCAACAGAAAAAAACAAAAGAGAATAGTGCCTGCAAGTCTATTCTGTTTACAGTACTTTGTTATCTTTGGTAGTATAACCCCTTTGGGGCATAAGTATCAAACAAGGGTTGTGCGAGACCTTAATAACGATTTTTAGCAATTCGCTATTAAGGACTCGCAAAATGTAATGTATGTAGGATTCGCAATTAAAATCTGGGGAGGAGGGGGTATCCCCATACAGAAGGATCGGGAAGGCCGGGTGGGAGGGGGAAACAGGGTCCTTAGAGGGGGAGGGTGTTAAGGGGATACATACAACTACTGGTTTCCTCACCTGATTTACTTTAGGTCACAGATTCTTAGATTCTCCTCTGCATTCATTGTTCTTTGTCTCTTGCAAGTGAGACAGTATTGTAGTCTGAATCTTGATGTTATTATTACAGCTTGCTCATTGTATTTACCAATGTTTGTTTTTGCTAAAGCCAGCATTTACTGTTTGCACTTATCAATGTTTGTTGGGCAACGCCTAATTAAGCACGTGTAATGCTAACTGAACAATTCAGCGTGCGAGTTATGCAAATACAAAACCGCCGCTCTGAAAGCTATTTAAAGGAGCGTTCGTAACGTGACGTTGCTTCGTCTCTGCCATTCGTCACGACGAGCGCTCCAGTCATCACTCGAGAAGCCAGCCAGCAGTTTGCCAAACACAGCCCTTCGCTTCTATTCCCTCTCCTTGCCTTCACGATCCGATCTCCCTTTCCGCTTCCCCTAACATCCAACCCCCGTTCTTGGCTTCCCTTACCTTGATTCCTCGCGCAGCTCTCTATGGACTTGGCAGTCACCGGAGGACGTCAGAGGCAGGGGCGCAACTAGGTCCTAATTTCAGGGGGGGCTAACATGGCAAATGAAGGGGCGTGGCTAATGTTAATCAATGGGCGTGGCTAAAATGGCAGATAATCATGATCGATTAATGCTCAGGTCAAGCGGAGAAAACATGCAACCCTAAAATTACCCCCTCGCACCCCAAAACCCATTACCACCCTGAACCCTGAAATCATCCCCCTAGAGCCCCAAACCCCATACCCGCGCTGATCCCTAAAATGACACCCTTACCCCCCAAAACCCATACCCACCCTGAACCCTAAAATTACCTCTGGCACCCCAAAACCCATACCCGCACTGATCCCTAAAATTACACCCTTGCCCCCTCAAATCCATTACCACCCTGAACCCCAAAATTACCCCCCTAGCACCCCACAACCCATACCCACCTTGAACCCTAAAATGACCCCCTGGCACCCCAAAACCCATTACCACTCTGAACCCTAAAATCACCACCCTCGAGCTGCAAAACTCATACCCGCGCTGATCCTTAAAACTACACCCTTGCCCCCCAAAACCCATACCCACCCTGAACCTTAGAATTACCCCTGGCACCCCAAAACCCATTCCCATGCTGAACATTAAATTCTCCCCTGGCACCCCAAAACCCATACCCACCCTGAACCCTAAAATTGCCCCCTGACACCCTAAAACCCACACCCACCCTGAAACCTAAAATGTCCCCCCCTCACACCCTAAAACCCATACCCGCACTGTACCCTAAAATGAAGCCCATGGCACGCCAAAACCCATTACCACCCTAAACCCTAAAATTACCCACTGGCACCCCAAAACCCACACCCACCCTGAACCCTAAAATGACCCCCTCACATCCTAATGTCCATACCCACCCTGAACCCTAAAATTAACTCCATAGCACCCCAAAGCCTTAACCACCCTAAACACTAAAATTACCCCTGGCACACCAACACCCATACCCACGCTGAACCCTAAAATTACCCCCCTGCACCCCAAAACCCATACCACGCTGAACCCTAAAATTACCCCTGGTTCCCCAAAACCCATACCCACCCTGAAGCATAAAATTACCCCTGGCACCCCAAAACCCACACCCACCCTGAACCCCTAAATTACCCTCCTGGCCCCCAAAACCCATACCCGTTCTAAACCCTAAAATTACCCCCTGGCACACCAAAACCCATTACTATCCTGAACCCTAAAATTACCCCTGGCACCCTAAAACCCATACCCACTCAGAACCCTAAAATTACCCTCTGGCACCCCAATCCGTAACCCACCCTAAAATTACTCCCTGGCACCCTAAAACCCACACCCACCCTGAACCCTAAAGTTACCCACTAGCACCCCAAAAAATGAACACTACAAACTTACACTACATTTGCATATTCGGAGGGAACTCTCCTCTTTGACGTTTACATGTATGTAAGTCAAAAACAACATTCACCTAGAGTAACCTAGATATGGAGGCAGTAGGTAATGCTGTGCTGAAGAATGCATTAAAGTTACTGAAACTTACATAAAAAACGGCTGCCTGCTCTTCTGATACTATTCAGTTGAGTTGGGCTGATCAGCAGCACTGCGTCCTGGCATCCAGCCCCTCCCGAAAATCTCACAGTGTGGACAGGTGTGGGTCAAATGTTTCCTGGTTTCTCCTTGCCAGGGCCTCCTCTGCTTCTGCTTCGTTGGTGCCCTCGGATGCAAAAAGAGAAATGGCCCTGTTCACCATTTATCTGGTGCGCAGCGCCCTGGTTGTGAATTCCCTACAAGTGCACAGACAGCAGGGGGAAAGGGATGTCCAGTGCAGGTGAAGCTTTTCCTTTGTAAATTAATTCCTGCTGGCGTCATAGCCCAGGGTTTGCTGTCAATGCACTTGTATGGAATACATATTCATACAAGTGCACAGACAGCAAACCCTGGGCTATGACACCAGCAGGAATTCCTTTACAAAGGAAAAGCGTCACCTACACTGACCGTCCCTTTCCCCCTGCTGTGTGCATCTTCCCACTCCCACCCCATGCTGAACACATCAAGAGCTTAGGTGGAATCCCTGCCTTCAGGCAAGGATATCACCTCGGTGCCAGTAAAGGAAAACAAGAGGTGGGGGCAGAGGGTTCACTGAAACTGGGGGATTGTCATTGGGGGGGGGATGAAGCCCGGTGAGCTCAATGGGTGTTGCACGCCTGGTCAGAGGAACATCCGGACCCCGTGAGTCATCTGTCTTCTTCCTGGAAACCGTCAGGAGAGCCTAAGAGAGAGAAAAAGGACAATAAGCTTTCGAGACTTTGTTTTACTTAAGGAACTTAAAGCATAGATTGTACACGGACCTCTGAAGGCGTCAAAAAACGAAACAAACAAGCCTTGGCCACTGCAATCATTGGAATTACGATACTTACCTGTTATTCTAAAAACTTTGGGACAATATTGTTAAATGTTTCGACATAGGATTTTCAGTAATTGTTACTACATTGACTGTGCTACTAAGTTGAGATAAGAGTATAATTCTCAAGTACAACAACCCCTGGACACACTGCTGGTCGCAGATGTTATAGGTTGCTGGTATCTTTGTTTGTTTTTTCTTTTGTTTAATTTACAGACCCCCTTTGGAGCATCAGCCACTAACCACAACCACTAACCACTAATCTTATGTTACAAATAATGAAAGACTTCAGTATTGAATGAATCCTATTTCATCTCTTAAGACAGTAGTCTAAGCACAAATCAGACTGTGCAAAAGCCTGTACCCAGTGAAGTGTGAACAAGGGTCGCTTTCTCAAACGGTCAGTAGTATATGTAAGTTGTATGTGATTTAGACAATAACAGTTTTAATCCCTGAAAAGTGAGTATTGATATTTGTGTACAATTACACAGGACACGTGGGAACGAGACTGCGGCCAAGAACACTTCTAGAGAAGCAACAGCTGGAACTAGTGTGGAACCAGTGTTTGCTTGTTTGTTTCTCTTCCACTTCCCCTTTCCCTTGTGGACTAGAAGGCTTAGTAAGAGTTTTACTTCCTTGCTACGCTGACTAGTCTCTGAGGGAGTTGGGACGTAACGGCGCCAAGAGGAAACAACTGGAGCGCCTTGCGTGATTGCGCAGCAGAGGGAGCACCTGCGGGGACCGGCTGGGGATAGTCAGGATTGGGAAGGGCTCAATATTTTCACTTCCTGGAATGAGGAAGTGAGGGCCAGGGGACTTAAGGGCCAAATAGATGCCTTCATGGCTCAGGGTAGATCCGCTGGGCTAGAAGGCCAGAGAGGGGCACAGGAGGGTTGAGGCCAGGAAGGTAGGCAGGCGGGGTGGGTAGGGAAGAGTAGCTGGTTTGACGGGTTGGGGGATGCAACGGGCTGCACAGGCAGGGTACATGACAGGTATAGAATGGAGTGAAGGGGAGGAAGGTGGGTTAGTGGGCACGAGTTGGAGGATATATGCAAGGTGGGAAGGGGTTGGGCAGAGAACATGTTAGGGGTTGTTAGGAAGAGGAGAAGGGTGGTAGGGGGCCGGCCAGTAAGGCCCAGCACACCAGACCAATCCTTTCTGTTTCTGGTGAGGGAATGGCACCAGGGAGCAGACTTGGCAGAGCTGGGAGCGGCTCACAGGTGCCGAGGAAAAGGGAGGGCAGAGCCTCGCGCGGCGTTCCCAGTACGGGCAGGAGATCCCATTGTGGCTGGGAAAAGTAGGCCTGAGCGGTCTTGCTGGCCCCAACACAGTCAACAGGGCAACATGGACACAGGAACATGATGTTGAAGGGTGCCGGGGAGTACCGGCGGGGGCAGTCGGCTCCTCCTAACAGAGGAAATTGGGGGAGAAACTGGACTATGAGGAGGATAGTTTAGTAAAGGGTGAACTGAGAGATAGAGAATATGGGGGCAAATTAATGTATCTAGTAGTATGTTGTAGGTTAAGTGGCAGGTTTTGTATCCGGAAGAAGGGACCAAAAAGGCGGCTCGGAACATGACCCACATGGCAAGGCGGACTGCAGCATCACGGGCACCCTCCTTAGAGCCAGGTAAAGAGCGAAGAATGGGGGATGGACCCAAAATGGTCTCGGTGGGGGTTGGGGGGAGATAGGGAAAGGGAGGTGGGAACACTGCGGAAGGGTAAGTATGTATTGTATGTAGGTGTGAATACAGAGGATAATGGTAAGTTGGGTACGCCAAAAACGGACGATAGTACAAATATGGGTAAGTAGGATAAAGGGGGGGAAACCGTTGGGATTTTAATAAGGGATTTTGCACTTGAGAATTATGTAAATTCGAACACGAGTGTTCAAAATGCAGAGGGAGACACGCATTGGTCAATTGTTGAGGGGGGGGCCAGGACACCAACAAGGGGCTCAGCACTGGCAGCAAGGGGGGAAACAGAGGGGGACAACAGGCACAACATTTTGCAGGAACGCAAGAAGCTAAGGGGCCTGGGCCAAAGGGCTCGTGCACAGGTTACAGCAGACAAGGTAGAGGCGGCCCTGCAGGGTTATGGCAAATAGAAGGCTTCTGAGGTGCTGAGGGAGGATTTCAAATAGTGGTTTGGACTAGGGTATAAGGGACCACGATGAAGAAGGTGGGTGGAGAATTTGCAATCAGCAAAGGAACATCCTAACATAGTTCAGGAGAAATTAGACAAAGAGGGGTGCGAAGGAAGGATGGCTGGGCCCTTCATGGATTGGCATTTGCATTTGATTGTCTCCCCGATTGGGGTGGTTACGAAGAATAAACAAGGGCAGTTTTGCCTTATACAACATTTGTCATGACCAGAAGGGAGCTCAGTGAATGATTTTATTGATGAAAAAAAGGCTACTGTTTCATATTCGTCAGTTGACATGGCCATGTCACTAGTGGTGACCGAGGGCGGAACAGCGGAAATTGAAAAATGCGACATAAAATCAGCTTTCCGTTTGCTTTGAGTCCATCCAGATGATTGGGATCTTCTGGGTATATTCAATACAAGGGACGATGGTACGTGGACAAAGCATTACCGATGGGCTGTTCTATGTTTTGCGCATTATTTGAGTGCTTTAGCACATTTCTACAGTGGCTGTTTACCAAGAGGACGGGTCACCAATCGGTGACGCATTATCTGCACAATTTCTTTTTTGTGGGCTCCTCATGCTCCATGGAGTGCTAGGTAGCGCTGGAAAACTTCAAAGAGCTGAAGAGGGAGTTAGGTGTGTCTTTGGCGCCTGAGAAGACAATGGGACCTAGCATGGCTCTTTCCTTTTTGGGGGATAGAAATCGATTCCAGGACAATGCAGGCACAGCTACCAGCAGACAAGAAAGTCGGGATGTTGGAGCTGCTTGGAACACCGCTAGCTTGTGACAAGGTCACAGTCAAAGACAGACTATATGACTCCCCACCTTCACGAGAAACCTCAAAACTTGGCTCCTCGACAGACCTCCTCCTTGATGAAACGGAACCTGCACTCCGCCCTCCTCCCCAGCACCTTGAGACCCTTACAGGTGAGTAGTCGTGCTTAACAAGTACCTGATTGATTGATTGATTGTCAAAGAAATACAAGTACTGTTTAGGTATCTTAATTTTGCCTGCAGAGTGGTACGAGTGATAGAGCGCGCGAGGCCACCCGACCAACAGTTTTCGCCGTTTCCGGCTTCAGGGCCCATATACTTTTCAAATCACCATATACATCAATCAGGTGACTTCACGAGCTCTATCAAGTTGGTGTGTGTGTGTTCCCTGCTACCAAATTTCGGTGCACCCGACTTACCATCCACCGATGCGGGTGCCTAATGACCACAATGAATCAGGGAGCTAGCTGTAAAAGAAAGGCAGCAAAATACAAACCCAAACAATAACATTCAAATACTGTTTAAATGACCACGGACAACTGGAAGTTTAAAAATGTTTATCTAAATTCAATATTTTCTTGCATGAGGTACAATAAAACAAGGCAATCAATAACCAAGATAACGTAAATCACATAGGCAGAAAGAAATAATGACAGAGTAATCATCAAGGTACTAAATAGAATGTAACGAGAAAAGATACTATGCAAGTCAGTATTATCTAAACAGGGATACCTAAGTGTGAGTGACTATAGGAGAGTTTATAATGAATAACACGCTTCACTTAAGGTGAAGGGCCTTTGAACAACCTAGGCAACGAAGTTCTAGACCATATCAGGAAATGACACACTGCTATGCAAAATATAATTTCTAACAAATGAGAAGACATAGGAATAAACTTTATGAAAAATATAAATGACTTTCAATAGTTGCGGAAAGGCATGGAAAATATAACATATGCAATGTTGAACTTTATTAAAGCAAAAGTTAGAAATTCAGAAGGTGCAAGAATTTCAAGAGGTTCAGAGCAATATTTACCTAGAAAAGTGTGGAAACCAAACCCTGGCCACGGGTCAGTTAAGGACAGGAAACCCTCAAGGAAGGATACCCCTCAAGGGACAGCAGGTGCAGAATGGACACCCAGGATAGGACAGGATACCCTCGGAATAGGAATCAGGACAGGACCCTCAGGACAGGACAGCAAACCCTCAGGACAGGACCCTCTTCAGGACAGGACCGGAACCCACAGTTCGGAAGCAACGCCTGCGCTCCACCCGCTCTGCAGCTATCGATCAAGACCCCGATTGAGTCAGCGAACTCCCAGCTAAGTGCTTGTCAGCACTTTAAGGTTCAGTAGAACCTTAGTCTATGGTCAAATTCGGACAGAGTGCTCCGCAGCGCTCTGTATCTTCAGTCACCTATTGAGTGCGTTGGGTCAGTGACAGGTCAGCTAAACCAGACAAGTCGGACGGTTCACTAGGTGAACCCAGGGTAGATATACAGTTTGGGGACAGTGTACCACCCCCCAATGTTGCAAAGTGTCAGAATCCCTCAATTTCGATTGGTCCTAAGGTAGGGTTTGGGTAACACACCAATCACAATACACGATTTGAAGCCTTCATTAACATATTTGGGTACCGCCTAGCAGGTTTGGGGTTCCCATGAGAAGTTACACGGCAAACAGTAGCGCAATATTACAATGTATCATATAAGGAGCCACATTCGCTGTTCTCGCAGGGCAGAGGTGACTTTCTCAGGAGCATCTCGCCCATCACTGCCAACTGGCTATGTTCCATCAGCCAAGGTCCCTCGTGCTGCCGAATGTCGCACAGGCGCAGAAGGGACCTCCAATATGGCTCTCCTCTCACTCAGACCCCCATTGCCCGCGGTACATGAAAAGTAAGCGAAAACAAATTAATACATAATAATGTCATTATGAAAACACATCACAGGGTTTGTACTTTTAACTCATCATCAAGAAATAAACTTATAGCATCTAAATGTTAGCTACATTGATACGGACACAAGAGCAGTGGCACGAGCAGTACCACATGATAAGCACAGCTATGAATTACGCATGCGCATAACTTTCCCTCCACTTCTGCAGACGCGTCAGGACACGTGAGTGTGGCTGACGCATGCGCAGTAACTAAAATACAAGCGGCGGCCATTTTTTAGGGACACGGATTAATTCATTAGAAATACACACAGGCAAGCTTCGGGAACTTTGCTTAAACAAAATAAATGTTAGTAAAACATACATTTTTGTTACCTTATTACACATAAACGAGGTTCTTGATTTCGGCAAGCCGCAAAAATATGCGAAGCTTTGCTTCATCAATCCCCTCTTTGATGATATCTACTATCATCACAAATTATAATGGAACCAGATGCCAACTTTCTTTCACACTTTATAAAGTTCTATTTCTTCCAGCAACCGTTCTAATTTTTCTCTCTCAGTTTTAGTAGGGTGAGAAGTCTTCACCTTTTTGTATATCTGATCATTCACTTCCTCTAATTCAATCTCATCCACACTTCGTTTCACTCCTCTTGCATTTACCTCGTGCTTTTTGGTGCGCTTGCGGCATTTACAGCATAAGAAAATGGAAAGTATAATAAGACCTATAATACCAATTGGCATCAGAATTTTGAATAATAAGCTTTTACCTATGCTAGCAAGCCAATGACCTACATTTGAGAGACCATCTACCAGTCTCTTCCAGGCACTATCAACCTCGAGTGGTTTGAGTTCCTTTGCCAAATTAGTAATGTTTTTCACATATCTTTTGATCTGTACACTTTTATCCGGAATATAAGTGCAACAATGTTGCGCCTTCAACATCCGGCAGACTCCGCCCTCTTTCGCTAATAAGGTGTCAAGAGCAAGTCGATTTTGTAAAACCATTGATCTGATCGCAACCATTTCGGTATTGACCAGCAGAAATCCATGAGCTGTTTCAGTAGACAGCACATCTACTATAGTAGACAATTTGCAAATTCTGTGAGTGTTCAGAACCACTCCCACTCCAGGTATCAGTGCACTGAAAATACTACCCATAATTTCACCTATTCTCTCTCTTTTACTACGCACTAAGCCATTAGTATCTTCATTGCTTCCAGCTTTTCCATTCACATGGTATATTTTCGGGAAAACAATGCCAAAGTAGCAGCTTCCATACCAGTGATCCGGCAATTTGAAATAAGCCTTGTCCCCACAAATATAATAAATTCCAGGAAACACAGGCTCTGACCCATTTTTGAAACCCCAACCTCCAATTACCTTGTAATTATGTTCGCATTCACTGGAACCAATGAAACCATTATTATAATAGCTAGTCTTCTCGCGGTGAAGACATAGCTTGCCTTTCTTTTCAAAATCCAGCAACAGAGCAGGACCCGCTCCACCAGATGATGTGCCTTCCATGTTTTCTGCCCACTTTGGCTTTTTCTGACTTTCGTCATTAGCCTTCTTCTGAATTTTAATTCTCCTTTTCTCTGCCATGTTCAGGAACATCTTTTCCTGCTCACGCAAAGAACAAGTCAAGTTATCTCTGTGTGCGTCTGCTATGTCAATGTTCCCTATAGTCAGAAAGTAGTCTCCCATATATCTTATGGTGTCAGTTTTGGTATGTACAGGATTCAAGTTCCCACGTATAGGAAGTTCAGAAAAGATCACGTCATTGTTAGAGTAATAATACTGTAACGGTCCCCTTTTGTAAAATAAACTAGCTAAAATGCTACAGGAAATTCCATATGTCAATGGCAGATGATGGTATGTCACGCCTTCAGCCACCGAAGTAGGTAGCTTCATGCAGACATAGCAATCTTCAATTTCCATAGTCTCTACATAGTGTATTAATAAGTTTGCGAAAACATTTAAATGTGTCCTGTTCTTCATTCCATGATAATGTAGTCCTCCCTCATCTGATGCTTCTAAGTCTCGTTTAGTTTGTCTCAATGCTCTCTCATGTCTTTCTACACTCTGTGTTGTTAGCTCCTCATTGTCAGTATTTACAACTTCAGTAGGGACAATGTTAGTATCTTTACTTACAGCAAAGGGAATGAAAATTGTTAATCCTATCCAGATAACTATCAGTACTACTACACTACATATACACACCTTGCAACACGTCTTAAAACGGCTGCAACTAGGTCTACCATTCACTGTTGAATCAGACATTTTAGCTCAGAAGGAGTGTTCTCACCCCTCTTTTTAGCTTTTTACACAACTAGCTTACTTTGTGCAAAATCACGGTGGTTCGTCTTCCTCTTCAGCTGAGTACTCTGGGACAGGTTCTCCGTCGCTCACGTCAGTTATATCAAGATCTTCAAGTTCTTCCAAAACCAGTGTCCATTCAGGAGACTTGTACTTTTTGTTTTGTCTTTTTATTCGCTCACTCCTTCTTTTGGAAGAGTCTTCTTCTTGCTCTGCTATTCGAGCACTTCTTCTTGCCTCTGCACGTTTTTCTTCCACTGTCTTTATCCTAAGTCTCAATCTTTTTACAAACCTAGGCTCAAGGTTGTTTCTTTTCTTTAGTCTCTTAGTCGGTACTTGGACTTCACTTTCTTTTCTTATTTTCTTGTTCTCTCTATCTTGTGGTAATTCTTCTCCACTTTCTTCTCCTACTTCCCTTATCTGGCTAGTTCCAGGGCTAGCATCAAATTCTTCTGCCTGGTTGCTAATCTGGCCTTGTTCAGGAATATTTTGTTTTTGGCTTTCGATGGTCTTTATTTCTGTTTCTGTTTCCTGAACCCGTTCTTCTAACCCTCTCTGATCCTGTTCAAGCACTTCGATCTCTTGATTTTCTTCTGCTCGAACTATCACTCTATTTCTAGTCTCTCCCTTATCTGCATCAGGTGTTCGCGGTGGTGTATCGAATACCTGCTCTGTCCCTGTCTGACCTTCTCCTTCCTCAGTTTTGATTTGAATCTCAAGCGGCTGAGGTTCTTCGCCTGTGCCTTGCTTTTCCTGACTAGTCCACTCTCTACCTTCACTAAGTCGTTCTCTTGTTCTGATAGGATCTTCAGTCAGATCAATCATCGGTATCCATTCTTCTGGCCATATGCTTGGCAGCTCGTCTTCAGCTACTCCTGGCTCAGTTTCCTGGACCTCTTCAGCAGGCTGGATTCTTGGCAGTTCGTAGTCAACTACTCCTGGGCCAACGTCTGCTGTTCCTGCAACCTGACTGGTGCTGGGCTGCTCGTTGTCAGGTGCTTCTGGTCTGGCTCCTTCAGGGTCCTCTGCTGGTTGCCCTTCTTCTTCAAATCCTTTGTCTGGCAATACCTTCTGGGTGTGTCCAGCGTGGATCCACTGAGGAACACCTGCGACCTTTACTGCAGTGGTTGTCACCAGGATTACTTGGCGTTTCTTTCCCCACCTTGGTGCCAGACAGCTTGATCGAGTGTGCTTCTTTATTTTGACCCAATCTCCTGGAACCAAGCTGTGGAGAGGAGTCGTTGGATTGAGGATGCCGTCGTCTCCAATCTGGCGAGAGATAGAACGCACTTGGTCACCCAATCTTCTGCAGTATTCAAGCACCAAATCATCAGTAATACTCAACAGTTTGCTTCCTGGCACCCATGCTTGTCTCATCACTCTTCCCATAATGATTTCATGGGGACTTAGGCCTGTCTTGCGGTCTGGAACACTTCTCAGTCCCATCAGGACCAGGGGCAGGGCCTTCACCCAGGTCATGCCAGTAGCATCTGTCAGCTTTGCTAGTCTGTTTTTGATAGTTCCATTTACTTGTTCCACTATTCCAGAAGCCTCTGGGTGGTATGCACAATGGAGTTTCTGCCTTATTCCGAAGGCCTTACAGAGTTCAGCCAGTATGTCATTCTGGAAATGTCCACCCTTATCTGATTCAATAATGCATGGTATTCCGAACCTAGGTATCAGTTCTTTTAGTAAACACTTCGCTACTGTCAATGCGTCACTTTGAGGAGTAGGGTAAGCTTCTACCCATTTTGAAAATACGCAAACAATGACAAGGACATATCGTTTCCCTTCACAACGGGGCATGGTGATGAAATCAACCTGTATCCTTATAAAGGGACCCCCTGATCTCCCAATCTTGCTCAGTTCAACCATTGTCCTCTTGCCTGGGTTCATCTGTTGACATGACAGGCACCTCTGGCAGAGGGACTCTGCTACCTTCCTGAACTTTTTACTGTACCAAGTCTGTTGAAATACCAGAATCATGGCATCCCTACCAATGTGTGATCCTTCATGTATTAATCTTGCCATTGTGCCAAGCAAGTGTCGGGGTAACACAGGCATACCAGTTGGGCCCAAAATCACACCATCCACACGTCTCGGTCTACACCCATCCTCCTTCCATTTCTCTCTTTCTTGCCAAGGAGCCGACTCCTGCCACTCTCTCACCTCATCCCATGTAGGCACTTCCTCAAACACCTGAAGCTGGCAGCTGGTTCCTGGCCCCCCTCGTTTTGGATTTACAATATACCGATCTTTGGCACACCATTGAGCCACTCGATCAGCATAATCGTTCCCCAGTGATACTCTGTCCATGCTTCTTTGATGAGCAGTACATTTTACCACTGCCAGTTCTTTGGGCAACTGGATGGCCTCTAAAAGGTCATGAACAACCTTTGCATTCCGAATGGGAGTACCTGAGGAAGTCATGAATTCCCTCTGTAGCCATAATTGGCCAAAGTCATGCACAACGCCATAACAGTACTGACTGTCAGTATACACTGTTATGCGTAAGTCCTTCCCAATTTTGCAAGCCATTATCATGGCTATCAATTCGGCTACTTGTGCAGACTTGATGTTATATAGGTAACCTGCTTGTTCAATTTTTGTGAAAGACACTACTGCATAAGCAGCACTCAAGCCTCCTAATTCATGTCTTAGACAGGAACCATCCACAAATAGTTCTTTATCATGCTCAGGCAATGGTACTTCTTTTATGTCTGGGCGTGGCTTGGTACTGAACTCTGTTAGGTCAATACAATCATGTTCATCATCATCCCCACCTTCCATTTCCAAGGGGTCGGGGAGTAAGGTGGCAGGGTTCAGAATACCGCACCTAACAATGCTTACATTTGCTGCACCCACAAGAATCCTCTCGTATTTAGTCAGCCGACTAGGGGTGAGATACTGTGTTTTAGTTCTGGTCAATAGAATTACCACTCCATGTGAAACATACACGGTCACAGGATGTCCCATGACAATGGACTCACTCTGTTCCAAACTTGCACAGGTAGCAGCTACTGCTTTCAGACAGCCTGGTAACCCAGCAGCTACTGGGTCCAGTGTGGCAGAGAAATAAGCCACAGGCCTTCTGGTCGTGCCATGTTCTTGAGTCAGGACAGACAATGCGCAATTATCGCGAGTGTCACAGAAAAGGGCAAACTCTTTGGAATAATCTGGCATTCCCAACGCAGGGGCTGTACACAGACAGTTTTTCAGTCTTGTGAAAGCCATTAGACTTTCATCGTCCCACTGTACAACATCTGGCATTCCTCTCGTGGTCATTTTTATCAAGGGCCTGGCTAAGGCTGCAAATCCCAGAATCCACTGCCTGCAGTACCCTAATACACCCAGGAACATTCTGACATCTTTTTGAGTACGGGGCAACTGCATTTTTTGAATTATTCTCACTCTTTCTGATGTGACTTTTCTGACACCCTTTTCTATTTGGTGTCCCAGATATTTTACAGATTTCGCACAGAACTGTAGTTTGTCAGGGGCTACTTTATGCCCTTTCTCACACAGATGATTTAGGAGGGCAATGGTGTCAACCACACAGTCCCGGTGACTTTTAGACGCCACTAGAAGGTCGTCTATGTACTGCACTAACACAGAGTTCCCAGGTAAGATCAAAGTCTCTAGACATTTTTTCAAGATCTGATTAAAGATAGAGGGGCTCTCTGTATACCCCTGAGGGACCCTGTTCCAACAATACACGTGACCCTCAAAAGCAAATGAGAAAAGAAATTTGCTGTCGGGGTGCAGGGGTATCGAAAAGAATGCATGACACAAGTCAATCACAGTGAACCATTCAGCATCCCAAGGAATCTGGTATAATATCACTGCAGGGTTTGGGACAATAGGGCAGCAAGGAACTACAATTTTGTTAACCTTTCTCAGGTCCTGCACTACCCTATACTTGCCACTAGGCTTTTTGATGCCCATAATCGGTGAGTTGCATGGGCTGCTCATCACTTCCTGTATGATGTTTCCTTCCAATAATTTTTGTATTTCCAGAGTGACACCTGCTTTCACTTCAGCATTCATTCGGTAGGGCCTAGTGTTAGGATATACTGCATTGTCCTTGATGGCTATCTGTATGGGGTCCACATCTTTCATCAAACCCACATCTTTTCCAGTGAAATCCCACACTTCTGGCTTTACAGCTTCCTGGAGTTCTTGGGGCAAGTCCTGCAGGGTCAATCTTTTAATTTCTGAGTCAGGTCTAAGCAACAATAATTTATAAATGCCGTCTTCATCTGGGGTCTGTATTTCAACACCCTTTGGTGTGCAAAAGATGGTACAGTTCATTTTGCACAGCAAATCACGACCCAGTAGATTCACTGGACTGGTGTCACAGACGACAAATCTATGCATCTGTTTAAAATTTCCAATTGAAATCTCCATTGGTTCGGTAACAGGAGTACTAATCAATTGATTAGATACACCCACTACTTGGATATTTTCTCCCGAGAGGGGTAGGTTTGGAACGTCCACTGTTCTTACAGTAGAACGGGTAGCGCCAGTGTCCAACAGAAAGGTGACATCATTTCCGTCAACCTTTCCTTCAATATATGGTCCAGACTGGTCTACCGGCAAGGAAGCGCCAAGTACGCACTCCTCGTCCTCCCCTCTCAGGCCCCGTCAGTCCTGATCATTACAAAGGAAGGTATCATTCAGCAGATACTGCGAAGTTGCTGTATTTCTGTTCTCCCCGCCTTCCCAAACCTCTATTTCCTCACCCTCTGCCTGTCTTCCCCTGTACACCTGTTTGGGTGCTCGAGGCACCTGAACTGTTTTTACCTGGGGTTGAGTCTTTCTTGGTCTTTCTTTCTGCGTCTGTGGAGTTAAATCAGGAGTTTTCTCATTAACATCGACTAATTGGGGACACTCGTTTCGCCAGTGTCCAATTTCGCCGCACTGATGGCAGGGAAATTTTTTCATAGCCTCTTCCCTGCTAAATTTGGGCCGGGGCTTTCCTCCACCCCCTCCCCCAGGACCTTTGTTCTCAGCATTTTTAACCATGTTACTCAATTGTTTTTCCTGTTGTTCTGCGAGCTTCACCTGAGCCCACATAACCTTCTCCTTAAGGGCCTTTTTCTTTTCTGCCATCTCGTCCTCGCAGTACTTAGCGTACCGCAGGACCTCATCCATTTTCTTAGTATGCCAACAGATTTTATTATCTTTTATCCACTGACAAATTTCAGGTCTTAAACCATTTACAAACCTGTAAATAAAGTGCGTCATATCCTTCAGGTCGATGTTGTCAATACCACTGTATGTTTTAAATACCTGCAATAACCTCTCATAGAAGGAGTGCACTGTCTCGTCCCTTTCCTGTGTTGTTCTATCTATTTTTGTCCAATCAGTTTCCTTTGCGGGCACCTTTTCTTTCAAATGCTGAATTACCTGCTCATACTTTCGCATGACATCCTTTGATGGCTCTCCAGTTTCCTTGTTTCTGGGGTACTCCTCACTCGGCCAGTCTATGTTTATTTTACACTGGGTCCATAAATCTACTGGAACCACAATGTCGAAAAACCCATCCAGGTCTTTCCACAGACATTTCTGTACCTTCACGAACCTTTCCACCTGCCTGTACCAGTCAACTGGTTTCTCTCGTAATTTTGGAAAATCGTTCGTGAAGGACACAATATCCTGCCTAGACCAGGGGACATGCACATATTTCCCTCCTGGAACTTCGCGCATGGGGCATAACTGCTCAGGTTTTTCTACCTCTCTTAAAGCAAACTCGGGAGTCACTTGTCGGGAGCGAACCTCTTCCCTCTTTTTCGCCCACCTGCTTCTCCATCTTTCCACATCTCCCAATTTCTGCAGTACCCCCATTAATTCTTTAATCTGCAACTTCTTCCCTGCCACATTCAGGTGTTCTATATCTTTGTCTGAGAAGTCTGCTCTGTACGGTTTCTGTAAGGGCTTGGATTTTGAGATATCTACCCCCATACTAACTGCTGTTTCGGTCAGTTTTTCATGGAGCACTCTGGTGTTCCTTGTAAAGCTTTTACATATGAACGACAATTCTTCTTCAGAGTAGGTATTCAATCGATCCAACCCCACATTTCCTGCCATTAATTCTTCTATTTCGACCCTCAGCTTGTAGAGATCTAAAGGCTTTGTTTGCGGAGTCTGCTTCTCTAATTCACGACTCCAACTCTCAATTTCATCCGGAGTTACCAGAGAGACATTCCTAGTACCTGTTGCTGTCTCTAATTTAATTTCTTTTGTATTAAAAGGGTTATGCCTCTGCTGTATTCCCTTTCCAGTCTGTTTGTTTGGCAATTCCAAGAACGCAACTTCAGACTCGCACTCACTGGACTGATCATCTATGATGATCGGTTCCTGTCTCGGGGTTGCCATGACTGGGGTCATAACTGGAGTAATCGGATTTCCCTGACCATTTCCGTATAACGGGACCACCGGTCCAATAGTTACTGGAATAGTCAATGCCTCAGGACTGGTATTTAACTGGGAAATTTTCTGAATTATTTCTGTCCTTTGTCTAGCTAGAGCCTCTTGCTCCTTTTCCACTAGTACCCTTCTTAAAGTTGTGTCATGTAATATCTGTGGGGTCAATGGAGGAGTAAAACTCGGGGCAGTAGGATGCGTTTCACTTGGTCCTCCCCCATAATTTGGTTTCGGGAATAAAGTTCCAGTATTAAAGGACCTGCGCTCTTCCCCATATGGAGGTTGAACAAAAGGCAGTCCTGAATTCGAGGGTTTCTCTTCGTTTTCATACAAGGGTCTGGGAAAAAAGGTTTTCGTACGTGAATATTTTTCTTCCTGACTTGCGGGCACTTTGGGATATATATCCCTTGTTTCCGTCAGTTCGGGTTTTTCAGGATAGGGCAATACTTGACCACCCCCTCCCAGTCCCAGGGACCTGTCTTCTTCTTTTAGGAAGTGGCGTCGGGGAACATCTCCTACACTGGAAGGTCGGGTTCCCTCATTGTAAGGTGGCGGACTTCTGGTACAGATGTCATCTATTAGTTCATCATCTGAATCCCCCAGGGCCCCCCAATGCTTACATTTTTCAGTACTTTTCTCACCCGCTCCAATGTTATGACATGCAGGCATCATGGGAAACAGACCCTCAACAATCATGCTCTGCCTCCACTGTTTCATCCTTTTATCCCTGGATTCCTGTTTCTGCCTGGGGTACCACTTGGTCAAACCCTTGTCCATTCGGGGTCTTTCTCTTTCAAAAGCCTCAATCTCCCATTCCTCTAATGCCTCATACTGCGTTAGTCTCGGTCTGGGATGCAGTTCATTCATTCGGGTTCTTAAATTAAATAAGATCCTACCATTGAAAGTACCATCTAACGGAAAAGCCAATACTCCGTCATCTTTTGTGTACTTCACCCAATTTTCCAGCCACACACAAGTATTGTACCCTCGGTCAAACATCATGAATGAGGCGGGAGTATTGGGTGCTGGGACAAGAACACCTTCTCTAGATTTAATCG
Source organism: Lissotriton helveticus (assembly GCF_964261635.1). Taxonomy (NCBI): domain Eukaryota; kingdom Metazoa; phylum Chordata; class Amphibia; order Caudata; family Salamandridae; genus Lissotriton; species Lissotriton helveticus. Next base: position 30,901,253 of record NC_136064.1, on the reverse strand, counting down.
GTTTGTCCGTTTTAAAATAATTTTTCACCTTACTTACAAGGGACATTTTTCTCTTGGTTCCGTACATAATATCGTATCTATTAGCCTTCCACTGATCCCTTTCAAACCCTAGATGCCTTGGATCAGGTCGAGTCTCTGTAGTCCGCGAGTGCCACATACGACTTCTGCGCTAACTTTGTTTACAAACTACCTCCTATCAGAACGCGCTTCAGAAAATTCGTGCAACCAATGGGTGCGCGACACAAAATAAGCTCCGCCAATGGGTGCGCGGCCCCTTCGTGAGACAGTTCCCACGCTCCGGCGCTCACCCCTCCTTTACAATTTCAGCTCCGCTACCCGCCCGCTGCTTCTACTAATCCCAGCGCGGCACAGAGTGACGTCAGAGGCGCTTCGCGACTGACTCCCTCCCTTCACAAGGTAACGGAAACTTTCTTTCTTTTAAAGTGCTCAGTGCTTGGTTATTTTACAACAAATACACATTCGCCACAGTGCTCAAGTGTCTAGACAGAGAAAGAATTGTTTTACTGCAAGTAAACTACTTCCATTTACTTTTCACGCGCTGCGGGCAGATCTCTTCCGCCTACCCTTCACTCTAGCATCGGTGAACCTGTTATTCCCCTAAACTCATCCACTTCTTTCCGGGATATATTCCGAGTTTAAGGTTTCTCAGCGGACCCCTCTGCTTTCACGCTAGCTCCGAGGAACCTGCTACTCTTCCGATGTGACCCTTACTAGGTTACGCCACTATGGGAATTTTGCCAATGAACCCCGTTACTGTCACTTATTCACACATGTATTCAGAAAACCCTAGTTAGTGCTTCCCGGTTATCCTAACCTGCACCTAACTTTCCTCGAACCTGTGACCTCAGGACAATGGATTCTATTCACCACTTGCCCTTTCAATTCCCCGGGGAGTTCGGACAACATACAACTAGACGATTGACAATTGCATGGATTAGTACATATAACAATATAAGAACAAGAATAATGGCAATACAGTAATTCATGAATTTTCAGCAGCGTATTCACAAGAGAGTGATCAGTTCCCTCAGAACAGCCGCTCTTATAGCAGCATTAATATAATAGCAGCTTCCGACTTAACTAGTCCAACTAATCCCTGCCTTACTCTCAACTAGTCCCTAACCATCCTCTAGCTACCAGAAAACTGATAGAGCGCGCGAGGCCACCCGACCAACAGTTTTCGCCGTTTCCGGCTTCAGGGCCCATATACTTTTCAAATCACCATATACATCAATCAGGTGACTTCACGAGCTCTATCAAGTTGGTGTGTGTGTGTTCCCTGCTACCAAATTTCGGTGCACCCGACTTACCATCCACCGATGCGGGTGCCTAATGACCACAATGAATCAGGGAGCTAGCTGTAAAAGAAAGGCAGCAAAATACAAACCCAAACAATAACATTCAAATACTGTTTAAATGACCACGGACAACTGGAAGTTTAAAAATGTTTATCTAAATTCAATATTTTCTTGCATGAGGTACAATAAAACAAGGCAATCAATAACCAAGATAACGTAAATCACATAGGCAGAAAGAAATAATGACAGAGTAATCATCAAGGTACTAAATAGAATGTAACGAGAAAAGATACTATGCAAGTCAGTATTATCTAAACAGGGATACCTAAGTGTGAGTGACTATAGGAGAGTTTATAATGAATAACACGCTTCACTTAAGGTGAAGGGCCTTTGAACAACCTAGGCAACGAAGTTCTAGACCATATCAGGAAATGACACACTGCTATGCAAAATATAATTTCTAACAAATGAGAAGACATAGGAATAAACTTTATGAAAAATATAAATGACTTTCAATAGTTGCGGAAAGGCATGGAAAATATAACATATGCAATGTTGAACTTTATTAAAGCAAAAGTTAGAAATTCAGAAGGTGCAAGAATTTCAAGAGGTTCAGAGCAATATTTACCTAGAAAAGTGTGGAAACCAAACCCTGGCCACGGGTCAGTTAAGGACAGGAAACCCTCAAGGAAGGATACCCCTCAAGGGACAGCAGGTGCAGAATGGACACCCAGGATAGGACAGGATACCCTCGGAATAGGAATCAGGACAGGACCCTCAGGACAGGACAGCAAACCCTCAGGACAGGACCCTCTTCAGGACAGGACCGGAACCCACAGTTCGGAAGCAACGCCTGCGCTCCACCCGCTCTGCAGCTATCGATCAAGACCCCGATTGAGTCAGCGAACTCCCAGCTAAGTGCTTGTCAGCACTTTAAGGTTCAGTAGAACCTTAGTCTATGGTCAAATTCGGACAGAGTGCTCCGCAGCGCTCTGTATCTTCAGTCACCTATTGAGTGCGTTGGGTCAGTGACAGGTCAGCTAAACCAGACAAGTCGGACGGTTCACTAGGTGAACCCAGGGTAGATATACAGTTTGGGGACAGTGTACCACCCCCCAATGTTGCAAAGTGTCAGAATCCCTCAATTTCGATTGGTCCTAAGGTAGGGTTTGGGTAACACACCAATCACAATACACGATTTGAAGCCTTCATTAACATATTTGGGTACCGCCTAGCAGGTTTGGGGTTCCCATGAGAAGTTACACGGCAAACAGTAGCGCAATATTACAATGTATCATATAAGGAGCCACATTCGCTGTTCTCGCAGGGCAGAGGTGACTTTCTCAGGAGCATCTCGCCCATCACTGCCAACTGGCTATGTTCCATCAGCCAAGGTCCCTCGTGCTGCCGAATGTCGCACAGGCGCAGAAGGGACCTCCAATATGGCTCTCCTCTCACTCAGACCCCCATTGCCCGCGGTACATGAAAAGTAAGCGAAAACAAATTAATACATAATAATGTCATTATGAAAACACATCACAGGGTTTGTACTTTTAACTCATCATCAAGAAATAAACTTATAGCATCTAAATGTTAGCTACATTGATACGGACACAAGAGCAGTGGCACGAGCAGTACCACATGATAAGCACAGCTATGAATTACGCATGCGCATAACTTTCCCTCCACTTCTGCAGACGCGTCAGGACACGTGAGTGTGGCTGACGCATGCGCAGTAACTAAAATACAAGCGGCGGCCATTTTTTAGGGACACGGATTAATTCATTAGAAATACACACAGGCAAGCTTCGGGAACTTTGCTTAAACAAAATAAATGTTAGTAAAACATACATTTTTGTTACCTTATTACACATAAACGAGGTTCTTGATTTCGGCAAGCCGCAAAAATATGCGAAGCTTTGCTTCATCACGAGTAAGGAGGACATTTTGTAGGAGGCAAGGTAGGGCACTTTCGGGCCCACCGCACCACCATGTGAGACTTTCAGCAGGTATGATGGAGGACCTGAGAATGTGGAGAGTATTTTTGCAAGACTTTAATGGCATTCCATTGGCAAGAGAAGAGGATCTAGTCTGGGATGTTCAAATCTTTTCTGATGCGGGAGGTAGTGAGGAGTTTGGCCTTTTCTGGCAAGGGAAATGGTGTGCCGAACAATGGCCATCAGAATGGGCAGGAGGGGGGAGGAGTATCGCGTTTTTGGAATTCTTTATGCTGGTAGTAGCTGTGTCATTGTGGGGGGAACAGCTGGCACACAAGAAATTGATTTTTGGAATTGATAACATGGCAGTGGTGGAGATAGTGAACCGTCAATCAGCCAGGGATGAGCAGGTTTTGAAGCTGTTGCGAGTGTTTGTATTGGGCTGTTTGCGCCATGACATAGTATTTAGAGCATTGCATGTGCCAGAAGTGGACAATGACCTAGTAGATACTTTATCTCGTTCATAGTGGGGAAGAGTCCGTGGGCTAGCCAAGGAAGCCGACAGAAGCTCGATGACCATGCCCCAGCAGTTGTGGTACGTAAGCAACACAGGATGCTACAACTGGTGGTAAGATCACTGGCCACATCAACTAGGGTTGCGTACCATTGAGTATTTAACCGTGGGCTTGGAAAATCTAACCAGCTGCGCCGCCGTCCTGCTGGAGGGACTTCTTTTCTTCCGTATTTGGGCCAGCAGACATTTAAGGAATGGCCCTTCCAGTGGTAGCCCCATGTCATCTACAGAGCTGTTGGCCACCTTCTGCTGGGCACTGGTGTTGACCTGTGTGGTGCTTTCTACAGTAGTGATGTTAGCATGCTCATAAGAATCACTGGTGTTGGAATTATTGAAGTCATTGGTTTTAAGTTTGTAATCCTCTTCACTGATCTCAGGCGCTTTGCGGTCTGGGACTCCACAGCGATGGCTGCTCATGGTTTTTTGCGTGGCCTCATCCAGCGTGCCTGTCACGGGCAGGCCATTGGCCTCTTGAAACCATTTGAGGGCATTGACAAAGTTGGGATTGAGTTCTGGTTGACCAGTGGCTTCTGAATGTGTGGCTGCTGACTGGCCTTCTGTCAGGACAGTGATGTCTGCTGGAGTTCTCTCTTCAGTCGCAGGCGTGCTGGGGATCTGGTAGCGCAAGGACTCCCATTTCACTGGCTTGGTCCAGCCAGTATCTTTAGACCTTGCGGTGATAAGTTGCGCTTTATAAAAACAGTTGACTTGACTATCTCTGTAAGAGAAACAAGTGTTTAACATTGAGCGGAGGCTGGCTCATTCTTTAATTGGATACATATTTCTGTATGAAATGCTGCATAATGACCGTGTAGCATCTATAATACAAATGCAGGTGGCGCTTGCAGCTCACCGAGGTCCCTGTCCTGGGGTGAGTACTCCCCCTAACCTGCTCCTCTCCTGTAAGAGGGGGGCAGGAGCCAATCTCTAATTTGGCAGGGATCCCCATCCTCAAGATGGCCGTAGACTGGAGTTGTGCTTCACCTCGCCTTTCCCATCTGAGGAGTGGAGTTGGCACAGGCTAGCACACCCCCTTTCCTTACGTAGGATTTCCCGCCAGTCTTCCCGCCAGAGTGGGTCAGAACTGGTGGGAGCCAGTTGCTGAGTACAGCAAGTGACCTGGAGAAGCTCACAAAGGCGGCATGCCTTTGAAGCTTTCCCTGCCCATCCTGGGGGAGGAGATCTAGCACCTCACCCAGGATATGCATTGTTGCAGGCCCAAGAGAGGGGAGGGCTCTCAACCCAGGGGTCCAGCAACATGTCTGCTGTGTGGCAGCCCAGGTAGCCTCTCAGACAAGACATGGATTGTAGAATAGGTTTCAGGGGGCATCTCTAAGATGCATTCTGTAGTGCATTTTAAATTAAATCCTACACTGGCATCAGTGTGGGTTTAATGTGCTGAGAAGTTTGATATCAAACTTGTCTGTCTTCAGTGTAGCCATTATGGTGCTGTGGATTTCGTAATGACAATCTCCCAGCACCATATACTCTTAATGGCATCACTGCACTTACAGTGCGCAGGAATGGCCCTGGGTACTGTAGGGGCACAGGGCTCATGCACCTGTGCCCACACCACTGGCATAGTGCAACCAGCAAGAGGGGTGACTGGGGTATGCCAGGGCAGTGGGTTTGTGGGCATGGCACACAGGGATGTTTGTCATGTCGACTCTCTCTTTAGGTCCAAGTCACTCAGCCTGCAAAGGCAGTGTGTGGGTGTCAAGGTACAGGGCCCCTAAGGGTGGTACAATAAGTGTTGCAGCCCTTAGGGGTCTTTTCTGGTCACAGTGCCCTGGGTACCTAGGGTACCATTTACCAGGGGCTGGCCTGTGGCCTGAGATGCCAATTGGGTTTAGGTTTCAACACAGTTTTAGGGAAGGAACACAGGCCCTGGGTACCTGGTTGGCAGGAACGCTGGGCATACTCCGTCAAAGAACATCAATCAATCAATCAATCATAACACTTGTATAGCGCACTACTCACCCGGGAGGGTCTCAAGGCGCTTGGGGGAAGGGGTTTGCTACTGCTCGAACAGCCAGGTCTTGAGTTGTCTCCTGAAGGCGAGATGGTCCTGGGTCAGCCGAAGGTGGATGAGGATGGAGTTCCATGTCTTGGCAGCCAGGTAGGAGAAGGATCTTCCTCCGGCGGTGGCTCTTCGGATGCGTGGTACGGCGGCGAGAGCGAGGCTGGTGGACCGTAGCTGGCGGGTGGGCGTGTAGAAGGTCAGCCATTCAGCAGAAAGTGGGGGCATACCATGCAAGAAAGATAGCACTTTCTCACAGCGCCTGATAACCAAATTACTCTCATACAAAAAAGAGCTGGGTCTACAATCAAATTACAATTAAAAAGGTCATCGGTTTCTCTGCAAATGCCACCTTCACCCCATCACATTCGAGTGGAAAGCATCAGGGAACAAACTAGAGCTGGTCAGAACTTATAAATACCTAGGAATGTAACAGGACTTCATATTAAAGATTAAAGAGCGCCTAGTGCAAAGAAGGGCCCCGGCAAACAAATTGTGCTTTGCATTTAATACACTGCAAATAAATCTGGGGTGCCTCGTACTCTTCCCATCTACTACAAGTAATAGGAGCTAGATTCGTTCCTACACTTACTTAGGGTTTGGAACTATTAAAGGGAATGGAAGGGATTCGTCTACTCTAAACCAACTTCAGTCCACCCAGTTCAAATGCATTTACGGCCTTCCGCAAATCACTTCGCGGACCTTAGGTTTGACTGGAATTTGGGTTATTCATTCAATCCCCAGTAAGGATGGCCACTCATTAAAATGTGTTGGAAATTGAGATCGGCACAACCTGATTCATTGGCTGCCTGGTGCTGGTCAGAAATGAAGAACCAGGCAACAAATAAGAACGGCTGGTCAAAATGCTACACCAAGCCCTACCCAACCTTAAGTTGACCAAAGCCTTGGGCCTAAACATCAGTTTTCCCGTGTTTAAAAAACATTGCCAACAAATCAGCCACATTACAAGCTTGGACAATTGACATAGCTGAATTGGCCCGAAAAAAACATGGATGGATGGTTCTGCAAACCTATGCAAAGTGGGGCCAACAACCTTAACTCACGAACCACATATCCTCATCAATCCAATATTTTTTGCATCTTATCTGCCTGGGAGGAATAGGCCACGTTACAACGCATGCGTTTAGAATGCATGCCATTATAATGTAGTCATTACAACAACCACATTGTTACATCGCAGACCATTACAATGTAAGTCATTGCACGGACTTGCTGTAGGGGGCACTGGATGTTGGAACAGTATAACTTACTATTCCAACTCCAGTCTGTACAACAGTAGGGAAGGTGTTGGATTTAAAATCCAACACCTTCGGCCCCTACAGCAAGTCGTTGTAACGGCTTGCGTTGTAATGGCATGCAATGGAACAACACTGTCGTTGTAATGACGGCATTGTGATGGCATGCAATGTGTAAACATCGTTGTAACCCATGTTTACCACCTGGGAGCCTTCCCATCAAAGACCAGGTCCCAGTCTGGAAACAAACCTTGCCGGACCCTTGCTGTCATTTATGTTGCTGCTCTAAGAAATCAATATTACACTTTATGTGCATCTGCCCCGACATCAGCCAGCTGAGACAGAAGTTGCGTTGTCCCGCCCTACGGGCCCTCCAGATAAGATCCTGCCCCCAGGCAGTGATGATGAGACTTCTGAACAGTCAGTCGCTCCAGCTCTCATGTAGGGCAACAACATTTATTTTTCCAGTTTAACAGACTGTTACTAGTACGATAGGGGCACAGTGCGGGGACTGTGAGTGGCAAGTCGGCACAGGCATTCCATCCAGCACCTTGCTTGGAAACAATGGCACTGTACCTTAGTAACTATGGAGGCTCTCTGTCCTTATCAGGTTTAATCTAAATCACACTTTTTAAAACTAAAAGCATCCTGCACCAACTGAACTTTTGTTTTATCCTTCATAGATTTTAAATGTTGTACTGAACCGTCTTTTTGTAATGATTTTATTTAATCAAGAAATAAAGATTACATGCATCCTCAGTAGTCCTTTGCTGATACTTGTGAAGCCGGCAGCCGTTTCCGTGAACTGGTGAACTTTTGGTGTGCCGCCTGGAACTGCAAAGCTCCTGCTGAATCTGTAGCGCTATCTGGCAGCGCTTGTGCTCCATTGTTTTTGCAGCGCTCTCTGGCTGCGCTTGTGTACCACTTCTCGCGTTTCCTGCTTCGCGGGAAACACTCGCTGCTGTGGGCTTGTTGGCCGTCAAGGAGGCCAGGGAACATCAGCGCCCAGAAGCCAGCTGGGCTCGGAGATCCTCCCCGCCACGCCCCCCTCACCTGGAACAAATTGCGCTAAGCACCGCTGAAGAGCGGAGTCCTTTGCTGATACTTGTGAAGCCGGCAGCCGTTTCCGTGAACTGGTGAACTTTTGGTGTGCCGCCTGGAACTGCAAAGCTCCTGCTGAATCTGTAGCGCTATCTGGCAGCGCTTGTGCTCCATTGTTTTTGCAGCGCTCTCTGGCTGCGCTTGTGTACCACTTCTCGCGTTTCCCGCTTCGCGGGAAACACTCGCTGCTGTGGGCTTGTTGGCCGTCAAGGAGGCCAGGGAACATCAGCGCCCAGAAGCCAGCTGGGCTCGGAGATCCTCCCCGCCACGCCCCCCTCACCTGGAACAAATTGCGCTAAGCACCGCTGAAGAGCGGAGTCCTTTGCTGATACTTGTGAAGCCGGCAGCCGTTTCCGTGAACTGGTGAACTTTTGGTGTGCCGCCTGGAACTGCAAAGCTCCTGCTGAATCTGTAGCGCTATCTGGCAGCGCTTGTGCTCCATTGTTTTTGCAGCGCTCTCTGGCTGCGCTTGTGTACCACTTCTCGCGTTTCCCGCTTCGCGGGAAACACTCGCTGCTGTGGGCTTGTTGGCCGTCAAGGAGGCCAGGGAACATCAGCGCCCAGAAGCCAGCTGGGCTCGGAGATCCTCCCCGCCACGCCCCCCTCACCTGGAACAAATTGCGCTAAGCACCGCTGAAGAGCGGAGTCCTTTGTTGATACTTGTGAAGCCGGCAGCCGTTTCCGTGAACTGGTGAACTTTTGGTGTGCCGCCTGGAACTGCAAAGCTCCTGCTGAATCTGTAGCGCTATCTGGCAGCGCTTGTGCTCCATTGTTTTTGCAGCGCTCTCTGGCTGCGCTTGTGTACCACTTCTCGCGTTTCCCGCTTCGCGGGAAACACTCGCTGCTGTGGGCTTGTTGGCCGTCAAGGAGGCCAGGGAACATCAGCGCCCAGAAGCCAGCTGGGCTCGGAGATCCTCCCCGCCACGCCCCCCTCACCTGGAACAAATTGCGCTAAGCATCGCGCATCGCGGGACGCGCGCGGGACGCGCGCGGGACGCGCGCGGGCGGCGCCGGGCTAAGCCCGGGCAAAGGGCGGGCCCTCTGTGGCCCTCAGTGGCCGAGGTAGGCCGGGCTGGGCCCTGGTATTTTTATTTTTCCATGCTGACTTATCTCATTATCTTTCACTTATATGACACACAGATAGGTCTATAGACATAAAGTACGTTATTTGCTGGTTAGAGCCTTGCCTTCTTCCCCTGTGAATTCATATTTTATTATTTGTGATATTTATTCGGGACTGTGAATCCTGCTGTAGGACTAGACTCTTTTCCGGTAACATGGAGGCAAAGAAACTACGCTCCGGGAAAGTTTTAATGGAGAAACCTGGTACAAATCCTGGATCTATTCACTAGAAGAAAAAGCACGTAAATAGTGCTATCCTGAAAGGTCAGATGCAGCTGGTACAAATTTGGGAAAAAAGCCTGAATAAATCCTTAGAAGTTTCCATAAAATCTGACATTGACCCATTACCAAAATTGGAACTACTCTCTAATATGGAGGAAGATTGTCAGTTTGATCCTATGTTGGAAACAAAAAGGTCTCAGAGTCAGTCAAAGGAGGTAAACCTCCCTTCATGTTCAGTAAATGTGGTTGACCTTGATCCTTTGTTAACAAAATCGCAAACTTTGTACCATAATACCATTAAGGGAAATGATAATATGGAAGAAGATATGGGTGATGCTTCTATAGCTACTAGCATCGATCTGGAACTCTGTGGTCGATATGTGGACAAGAGATCTTTGACTCATCTTGCGGATAGTAAAACACCAACGGGAGAAACGCCTTCAGGATTGCTACTATATAGCAGCACTCCCTCTATTAAATCTACTGATAACCTCTCCATGCAGAGTGATTTGAAATCTCCGCAATTTAATCTCTCGGGGATTTGCGCTTTTACCTCATCTAGCTACCCAAGAAATGAGAAACCTATCTCTGAGTCACTCATAGCACTTGAGCAAATCCTGTCTTCCATATTACTTTTACTTGGTAAATTTGCTGTGAACTCCGACTGTATTTTGTCTTCGGTTACTGAGATATTGCAGGTATTGCTGGCTAAAAATGCTGAGAATGTGATTATTCCTCCTAGTATTCCTATTGATCCTGTTCTCCAAAAAGTTGTTGATAACACTACTGTTGTGGGGGGAAATGCCCCTTTGGGATTGTCTATAGAGGCAGATATTCATAAGCCCCCTAACCGATCTACCTCATCTTCCTTGTTACAGAGAAAAGATCCAATGTTGACTGGGCAGGAAGATAGCGTGGTAGAAGAGTCTCAAATGGGGGGAAATGATCTTTTTCCCATTTTTATTCAAGAGAAAAAAGAACCAGAAGGTTCCTTGACGATTATTAGAGCCGCAAAAGTAAAAACTAGAGGGAAAAACAGGAAACAGATACGTAAATATAAAAAGAAAAGACCCAGGCAAATCATTTTTCAAAAACATATAATATCTGTAGTGCCTGATTCTATTGAAAATGGTCATAATTCACTTCCAGATATCCCCGCTAAAGAGGATGTTGTATGTATTACAAATGATGAATGCGGGAGTACCCCGGATGAACCAACTATGAGAGGGGTAGTTCCATGTCCTGTGGTAAATGTTCCTGATCCTCTACTCTTAAGTACCAAAGATATTACAAACACGCCGATAGTAGCAAGGGTATTTAACCCATTTGCACCCATTTTTCGGCCACATCCTGAAGTAGTCAGGAGTACAATTATTCAGCCAGCAAAAAGTCCTAATTTAAATGTGGATACTCTGTCATTGGATTTTCTCCCATTATTTGATTCAGATCTAAAAATGAATAGATCTTGGTTACTTAACTGCTTTAAAGAGATGGAAAGCTTAAAATTTATTTTAACAAATGATATTGATTTAGTTCTCCCAATAAGGGCAACGAACAAGGGTAAAGTTTTATTCTAAAATAATTGCCAATCTTGTTCTTCAACAAGCGGAAGTTTTTCAATGTAGAGGAATTGACGTGTTACCTTATGTTAATAATAATTTGTGTATTTCCTCTAGCGAACGAAATACAAAGTTGGCTTCTGGGCAGGATGAGTATCCTATTTGCAATAAAGATCTAAAAATTTGGGTCTCCAGAGGTAAATGAATGGTCTCTCAGGTACTTCCATTACCTGATAGCACAGATATTCCTTTAACTGAAGACAATTCGATGTGGAACGGGTTACCAGGAGTTCTTTCAAATACTACTTCGAAAAACCCACGACTATTTTCGCATCTTTAACACCCATTTAAAAATTGTCTCTTGGAATGCCGCTGGTTTGTCTAATTGCCCCGAGAAATTTGATTTTCTATTCTCCTTGAATGCAGATGTGTTATGTATCCAGGAAACATGGTGCAAAAATCTCCCATATGGAGGGAAAGATTACTTCGTCTTCGAGGCTCCTGCGACCCCCTCTAAAAAAGGCCACGCAAAAGGTGGAATTGTTTGTTTGTTATCAAATGCTTTACAATGGCAATTCTCCCATTATAAGGGCGAGAGTAATCTCTTCCAAACCATAACTATTTCTAATCTAGCCTCTGCTGCCCAACGGTCTTCGTTTATAATATTAAATGCCTACATTCCTTTGGAAGATCATTTTACTATAGTTTTAAAACGTATGTTTTCCTATGTAAATCAATTATTAGAGGTGGATCACCCCCCATATATATTATTGGTGGGGGACTTAAATAGTAAAGTGTCTAATTTTACTTTAGACATGTTTAGAAATAAAGCTAAGGAAGAAGCATATAACATACCTCAAGCACTCCTGCCTACCAAAATAAAAACTAATAAAAGAGGTAAGATTCTCCTCGAGGAACTTAGTTCCCTTGAGGGACTTATCATAAATGGCAGGATGCCTTCAGATACTCCCGCTAACTATACACATGGATCCATTAGGGGCGAATCTATTTTGGATTATGTAATAACGGACTTTGATACGTTCTCTTTTCTTAAAGATGTGGTGATCTCTCACTCCCCCTTGAGTGATCATAAAATCATTAATATAACTGTCTCATTAACTCCCCCTGAAACTAACTCTTGGTCCTTAAAGAATAGAGGTTTCTCTATTAAGTGTAACTCGGATAGATGTTATTGGGGAGCTACCAATATCAAGGACGTACAAAATATCCTTGCCCAATTGCTATTAGAATTAGATTACTGGCAAGGTAGGGAATTCCTTTATCTTGAAAATCTTCTCAAAAAAGTCACCGCGACGGCTAGGATTATAGGAAATCCCAAAAAGAAACATTTCTCTCCCAGTCCACTATTAATATTAAATAAGGAGATAAATAAACTTGTCAGGAAACAATACCTTAATAGATCGGGGGAAAATGAGCATCAGTTAGCTGTATTAAAAAGAAGGAGAGTAAGATTGAGATCCAAGATAAAAAGAGAAAAAGAAGATTCTCTATGGATCAAGTTAAGAGAGGCTTCAACTTGTAATAATTCTAGAGATTTCTGGTCCATAATAAGGCAAGGTTGTGGCTCTATAACAACTCCCACTCCCATAACTATTACAGAAGAAGTCTGGACCCTATTTGTGTCCACCTTATATGCACCTAATGGTGCAGGGGGGGATACATAGGACCCAGGCCCAAATAGTGATTATAAAATGGAACTTCCTACTGAGCAATCCATAGCTACCGTGATAAAGAGCATGCGCTCTTCCGGTGCTATGGGTCCTGACGAACTACCCATGTCTATAATTAAGCAAGATGTTACCGTTTGGAGTAGGATTCTTCTTCCAGTATTTCTAGCATGCTTTAAATTACGAACAGTCCCCGACTCTTGGCGGGGAAGTATCCTAATCCCTATTTTTAAAAAAGGTGATCGGGACAAACCCTCTAATTATCGTCTAATAGCTTTATTAGACTCAATAGGAAAACATTTCGCTAAACTTTTATTAATGTTAATAATGGAATGGGCAAATTTAAATAGTATTTTACCCATGGAACAGACAGGATTTCGAAAAGAGCATGGAACCTTAGATAATTTAACATTACTACAGGTAATTATGGATAAATATGCTCGTGTCCGAGGTGGCGGCGTATACGTAGCATTTATAGATTTCTCCACGGCGTTTGACAAGGTGGACCGTCCAACGCTGTGGAGAAAGCTGGCTGCACTGGGTATGCCAGGATACCTACTCGATCTAGTCAAGTCCTTACATTCGAACACGTGGTGTAAGGTGTTACAAGGTGGTGAGAGGGGCCTCTCTCAATCTATCCCCTCGCTGAACGGATTAAAACAAGGGTGTATATTGGCACCCATATTGTTTTCCTTGTATACGGCCGATTTACCAACTTCTATCGCAGTTTGTGAGGGACTAGCCCCGACAATTGGAGGGTCAGCCATATCGATTCTAATGTATGCGGACGATATACTTGTTTTAGATTTGACCCCGAAAGGTCTATCTAATCGCCTTCATGCATTGAATCAATTTGCTGCAGCACATTATATGAAAATTAATAGTTCTAAAAGTAAAATCATGTGCATCTTCGGTAGGAAGAAATGCAGGTCTAGTAGCTATAATTGAACTATTAGCGGACAAAAACTTGAGGTGGTCAAAACCTATACGTTTTTAGGTAAAATAATATCTGCTAATCTTAGTGAGAAGCCTCACATTGAACATAACTCTCGTAAAGCGTTGGCCCATGGTATGGGATTATGTTCTTTGTATAAAGCTACCGGGAAGAGGCATTTCTCCCTATGTTTGGATGTATTTAGAGCGAAAATTCCTGCAACCCTTCTATATGGAATTGAATTAGTGGAGTTGAAACAATGGGGTTTCTTGCAAAAAATGGAAGGAAAGGTACTAAGAAAAATTTCTTCATTTAATACAGCTTGTTCTACATCTTCATGCAGGCTGGAATTCGGACTCCGAAGTTGTTGGGCTCAGGGGTTGGTTGCCCTCGTAAGATGGGTAGCCTGTTTGGCCAGAGGTAAACCGGGTACCTTACGAGAAATCCTAAAAAAGGAACTCCTGGGCAACTTTAATGAGTTCTCGCTGCTGGTAAAAAACTTTAGAAAAGCGGTATCGCTGCTTGAACTGGATGAAAGTACGTTATTCTTACTTTCACCATCTGAGTTAAAGTTGAAATTAAAAAGTATGTCTTGGGAACTTTGTTTCAAGTCGGATATACTTGCCCAACCCAATCAAAAAGAAAGGGAAGCCCTGGTTAAAACATATACCCCAAAATTAGCCCAACAATATCTTATTTGGAATACTCCTCATGGTGTCCGTAGACTATGGTACCTTTTACGCCATAATTTGCTTCCACTCAATTCGCTTTTAGCAAAATGGTATGGGGTATCTCCTCTATGCAATTTTTGTAATAATGCTGTACAGGATCGCAATCATGTTTTGTTTATTTGTCCGGTATTGCGCCCTTTGCGCCAAAAATTGTTAAAACCAATTTGTTTACAATTGGGAATTGTAAATGTAAAAATGTTTTTCCATGCACTTTATTGCCCCCCTAACGAAATGTTCTGTTCCAGAATTTTTAAATATTTTAAAGGGATTTTAGATATTTATTAATGAATTTCAGGGTGAAGTTGATGATTGCTTTACTAGCAGATGAGTAGTGTCTATTCTTTTTGTTGTATGACGTTATTTATCCATTATCTGTATGCTAATTATGTGTATACTTTTATGTGGCCCTCAATGAGAGCCAAAACATAATAAAATTTGACTTTGACTTTTGATGCATCCTCAGTACTATCTTCTGCCTCCCCTAAGCTAACCAACAGCTTGCTTGAGGTTCCTGGGCTTATTAATTCACCAAGTCGTTTGATGTATCAGCCGGCTGCATCTAAAAATCAGAAACATGTGCTACCTAGTCACTAGATGTAATGTTGGTTGATATAAGACCGAGCCCCTGCCTAGTACCAAAGGTCATTAGTTCCAGAAGGCACGTTGATCAGGGACATCTTAAGGATTTTGGGGGCCCTGGGCCGAACATATTTTTTGGGCCTCTGTTCAGAACAGTTTTGAATTTATGGTCCAATTTGAGCCCCTGTTTCCCACGCCTTTTCCGCTTCCGCAGCTGCATTAGCGATCGAGTTTGCATCATAGGCATCAGCCTATATATTCCCAATGTAAATTGACACATGCAGCTGACAGCAGTAGGATTTAGGGTTTCCTTCCCTTCTACTAGGTTTTTAATACTTTTTAAATTGTAAATGTGTGGCTCAATTACTTTATTCTTTTTGCCTACACCTCCTTAGCTGCTCCGATTCGCATCTCGCTTTTTCCTCCAGTCCTGGTCCGCTGCGGCTGATACACCGATTGTGCGGAGAGCTTTGGCTATTATCAGGCTCCTCACTTCCGCCCACACAGTTCCCTACTTCCTCAGCTGTGTTAGCGATCCAGTCTGCCTCATAGGCATTAGCCTATATATTCCCGATACAAATGGACGCGCCCAGCGGGCGAGCAGCTGGCGCACCAAAGGCAAGCTCCTATGCGCCCGTCAGTGTCTTGGAGGCGTCCATGCACAGTCCATGCTGCCCAGTTCCCCTCCGGTGAGTTTCTTCCACTATATTACAATAGGAAAAAACTGCTTAGCCTTAGGTGGCTATCATTAGGTCAGTGTACAGCGGCTGATCTGAGCTTGGAGGTAGACTTTCGATGCAATGAGTGCAACTGGTCTCTCCTCCAGCCCAGGAATCTCGCACCCAAGAACCTCCCACACAAATAAGGAAACAGAGGACTTAAAGGCCACCCTTTTAAATTGTTGCTCTATGCAAAAGCATGAGCCACACATTTATGACCTACTTTTAGACGAACAGCCTGATCTTTTTTTTCTCACTGAGACCTGGCTGTCTGAAGCCTCCGACCCGACTATCACCTCTGGCCAACCCTATGGGTTATAAAATCCTTAGGAGGGACTGACTGAGTGGGAAGGGGGGAAGGTGTCACCATAATTTACAATCAAAAACTCGATTGCTCTCCGATTCTGATGGAAAACATCAAGGGTGCAGGATCCTTAGGCTTCCACCTTATCCCCCCATCATAGCATCGCTAGTTTTCTGATTTACAGACCTCCCGGTGCAGTTGGAAATTGTATTACTTCGCTTAATACAGCCACCCCCTCCCTGGACTTCTGCCTCATTCTGGGAGATTTCAATATACACATGGACAACGGAAAATACCCTTAAACAATTTCCTCGATGGAGACGCTGCAAGCCATGCAACATGTTTCCATCTATTTTTCAGCCACCCATGAGAAGGGCCATACCCTAGACCAAATCTTTCACAACTTTGACATATCAGTAAGCCTACCTCTTCCCATTACCTGGTCTGACCAACTCCTATTAAAATTTGTCATTCTCAACTCTGCCACAGGCCCTCGGGCTAACGCAGGGCAGAGGGTCCCTAATTACAGAACGTTCTGTAAAATATCCATCCCGATGTTAGCAGATGCCCTCGGTCATTCCTCACCGGAGCTGTCTGGCTGTCCTGACACGAACGCCCTCTCAATAGATTCAAGGCTCTGAACCAACATTGGTGCAATGGTACCGGTTATTTCCCGCTCCTCAAAGAGGTTGGCCCCACAAGCTCCATGGTTTAACGATTCCCTCAGTTCTAGCAAAAAAAATTGTAAAAAAACTTGAACGGAAATGGCGTAAATCTGATCTACCTGTGGACAGGAAGGTGTATAAAGACACCTTAACAGCTCATTACATTCTCAAGAAGGCAGCCAAGAAAAACTTCTTTCAAACCAAGATAGAAAATGCTCAAAATATGAGTAAGGAAATCTTTAGCATAGTTAAATCCTTTACCGCCCCGAAAACCAGCACAAAGGAAGGAGCATGGATAGAAGAATGGCTAAGCAAATAGCTCAATTCTTCCACAAAAAGATCTCTGTGATCTAACAAGCCTTTACTAACATCTTAGAGGAAGAACTGACCTTCTACCTTAGTTCTAATTTCACCTCTTGGATCCTTCATCTTTACTAACTTTCCCTGAGTTTCAGCTTGAAGAGTCACTGACCCTTCTCCAAAGCATTAAGTTTGGCTCTCCTACCGACCCATGTCCAGTGAATATCCGGAAACTATTAGCTCCCACCATAAACCCCACAGTAAACCAGCTCTTTTATGCTTCCCTCTCCTCAGGCAGCATGCTGAAAATATGGAAGAATGCTAAGATTGTTCCACTGATAAAAAAAGGCTGACGCCAAACCGACAGAGCCTGCCAACTACAGGCCAATCTCCTTTCTTACGGCCCTCTCCAAAGTATTAGAGAAGCATGTAAACAAGGCCCTCCAAAAACACAATGAAGATGGACAGCTCCTTCATGAGTCCCAGTTCGGTTTTAGGGCTAATTACAGTACGGAGTCCGCTCTGCAGGAAGTGACTGAATTTCTCATGGGTAAGCTGGACCAGGGAGGCAAGGCTGTTCTGACACTGCTCAATCTGTCGGTGGCCTTCGATACGGTCCTACATGAGAGGCTCCTGGAGAGACTTGCTAACATTGCTAACCACCACCGGAGGAAGGTCGTTCTCCTACCTTGCGGCCAAAGCATGGAACTCCCTCCGCACACACCTACGAACGACCCAGGACCATCTCTCCTTCAGGAAACACCTCAAGAACTGGCTTTTCGAGCAGTAGTAGCACCCCCCCTTTCAGCGACTTGAGACCCTCACGGGTGAGTAGCACGCTCTATAAATGGTTTTGATTGATTGGTACGGGGGACGACCGCCTTAACATGGATGTCATCCTTCTTGGCAAATAGATCTCAGGACATCTGGCTCCACTCTTTCTCATCCCTGGTCCCGTCCATGAATTTAGGTGTCCTACAGGGCTCCATTCTCAGTCCTACCCTTTTTAATATCCATCTATCCCCCTTGCATTTATGGTAGAGGAAGAGGACGCCAAAATGATTTCATATGCTGATGACACTCAGCTGATTTTTACATGTGAAAAAGGAACCGACTTTGACAGGGCAATGATTAGGTCTTGCCTCAAAAAGATTTTTAACTGGCTTAAGATCAATCAGCTGAAGTGCAATCCTGACAAAACTGAAGTTGTTTTCTTTGGTAATCCAGAAACACCTGACTGGAGCTCTAAGTGGGTAAAAGATCTGCCTCCCCCGCCCGCGGAAAAGGAGAAAGTCGAAACCTTAGGAATTGTCATAGACAAGACACTCTCCATGCGCTTTCAAATCCAAAATCTAACTGAAGCTTGTTTTGGCATACTCTGGATGCAAAAACAATTCCTGCCACTGTTACTGCTTGAGAGCAGAAAAATCGTGGTGCAGTCTACGGTGACATCAAAGCTTGACTATGTCAACAGCTTGTACCTCGGTCTTCCCAAATCCTTTATCCTGCGCCTACAAGTGGTATTAAAAGCAGCGGCCAGAGCCATCCTGAGACCTAAACCGACATCTAGTATGACCCCTATTCTTGAATGGCTACACTGGCTCCGCATAAAAGAACAGATCAACTTCAAAGCAATGACCATCTTCTTTGAAGCTTTCCATGGCTTAGGAGCCGGCTACCTAAATAAGCACGATAATCGCTACACAACATATAGACCCCTAAGATCTTTCATTGCCAACCTGGCCATCATGCCTTAAATATGTTGTGCCCACACTGGAGGTAGACTCTTCAGCTTTCTAGGTGCAAATTTGTATAATAGACTCCACGAGTCTCTGAGACTAACCACAGACCTACTCTCTTTCAGGAAGAACTTAAAAACCTGGCTTTTTAATAACTGATGGGTCTTTTACGCACGTTTTCCTCTCATTGTCACGCGCCAGGACACTCTAGTCTGAGTAGCTGAGCACTTTATTAAATACATTATTTCATTTCATTTCATTAGGTCCCTGACAGTGCAAAGGAACACTCGTCCAAATTCTAAGGTCCTTATTTATGAGGCCTTGCTTCACTTTTATGCCGCTGGTGTGTCACTTTTTGTGACACACCGGCTGCGTAAAAAATGTGCCATGTTGCGCCCTATTTACAAAGTGATGCATCTAGGCAGATGCGTCACTTTGTAAACCCCAGCACCACATTATACCTGCGCCAGGTATAATGTATGCAGGGTGGGTGTTCCATCGCAAAAAGCCTCTTAGAAGTGGCGCATTGAAATCTAGGAGAACTCAGTGCGCCACTTCTAAGACGCCTTTGCATCAATATCTTACACCTGCCTCTCAGCAGGCATAAGATGAATGTAGGCCCTTTCACATGGGCTTGTCCCATGTGAAAGGACACATTGCTGGAGGTGCGTCTATTTTCAGACATACCCTAGCAATGCATCACTTTTGCGCCTACAAATACGTCAGAAATACTGAGGGATCTGTAACTCCTTACGACATGATGCGTTATACAGTAAATATGAGGCATCCATCATGTTGCAAGGAGGGCGCACTAAGAAGTGACGCATCCCTGTTTTCACACAGCGATGCATCACTTCTCATTAAATAAGGCCCAAAATGTGTTTACATCTAATATTCAGGGATCGTTATGTGTGTTTTCAATATTGTAACACAGGAGCAGCTCACCAATATTACTGCAAATAATCTCTGTGATGCAGTCCTATTTCTTATGTTAGGCCTTGTTTTGATGTAAAATAAACTCTTTTTTCATTATGTATATTGCATGAAACATAAACACAACATTTCTCTACAAAATGACTGTACTAGACTCTCACACATCAGGTACATAAAAATAGATTAAGAAAACAGTATTTCAAACAATCTGTTTAAGAAATATTCAAGGTCAATTGGGCAAAACTCTGGAGAAAGGAGCTGACTCTGTCAGGGGGGCCCCTGGAAGGCTGGGGCCCTGGGCCAGAGCCCACTTTGCCCCTGCATTAAAACGTCTCTGACGTTGATCTCTTTGCTTGGCAGCGGATAAGAGGTTCTCCCACCTCCCCCGTTCCCACTCTTCTTTAGCTGCAGTGAGAGTCTTTCTGTGGCACCCCTTGCTTACTGAATAAGGGCCAAGTCGTGTTTCCTTATGGATAAACCTAAATTAGATTTAGCCTCCCTACACTGTTTATTATACCAGGACAAAGGCCACTTGCTCTCTACCGCTTTGAGTCAATGTGATGGGTTTGGATTAGGTACAGGAAGAATTGGCGCTCTGGTGTGTACGTTTAGAAGTATAAGATCACAGCTCGTAAGTCCACGGTGCAGGCAGGTCAGGGGGAACAAACCCAGACGAGAAAACAACCCCTGCAAATGTGTGTGTCAAGACCCACACGGCAATTCTTGCTCAAAGTCCTGTGCACGCGTGTAGAGTGTTATAAGGATTAAATATCAAACCAAACGTATTAAACGCTGTTCACAGGAAAAAATGATGGAGGTCGACATCCAGGGTTTCATGTGGAATGGAATATATTTCAATTTGATCAGTACAACAGAAAACAAGCCAGCCGGCATGCGTTTCTTAAACTGACAAAAGTAGATGACCAAAGAAATAACAAATGACACAATACGTCTAGTGAATGAAGTGAAAAAACCCAGAACAACCCTTTTTAATGTGGAGACCCTTAGTGTGAAAGTACATTAATCACGTCAAATCTACAACACAGAATTGACCATAAAAATTAGTGTTTGTGGAATGTGACTAATTATCCAAAAATGCGAATGGAATAGGTTGGCGATAGCGTAATGAATAAATGACAAGTGGAAACAACTGTGACTAGTAACTGTACGTTCTTCGCAGTCTAAAAGAAGACAAAATTATATCACAGGTACGGCGAGATCAATGTAACGTATACAAAACAATTTCGATGCGAGATAATAGCCTGAGAATAAAACAAAAGGGATAAAACCAAGCAAAAATTGCACTCCTTGTTGGACACTACAAGGCTAACAGTATATAGATTCATAAATATTCATCCTAGTATTAATAAAGAGACGATTTAGATGCAAAGTTTAGTTGGCTCCTAGAATAATGTCATGCAAGTTTCTGGATCATTACAGAAGGTTTATAACATTGAGTGAGAATGTACACGATAAAATACAGGTGTTGGTCGAAGTCTAATGTTAGATTTCTGAAGTGTGTAGTAGGCAAAGGGGTTAAGCCTAGCACTTCCGTAATTAGGCATCATCTAAATAACATGCTAACGTAGGTCTATTAATGACCAGGCATCACGCTCAACTCCTGGGAGAATTTTTTTTTGCAAAAAGACATCAAAGCACGACGGATGGCTGTAGATATGGAAGCCCACCAAACAAAGCACAAGTAAAATAGGACACATTTTTTAACGGTATAGACAAGTGCAAATTGAAGTGCGTGAAGAGGTGGTAGGAAATAAAGAAAAGCGGGCAAGAAGAAACGATACAAGGTCATGTGGGCACTGAAACCCCTAGGCTGACTTAAACATGCGTGACAATGTGATCTGAAAAGGGTTCAGAGAAGAAGTAAAATGCGCCAGAAGTACCTGTTGGTTTGAAGGAGAAATCGGGTAATTGTGTAGGACACAACTTTCCAAACTTTTCACACCTTTTAGACAATCTTCATCTTGTGACACGGTATTGCGAGTGAGTGCAGCGAGCGAGCCCAAACCACCTAAGGGGGTTGATGCTAACACATGGGAGTGAATGCGATGAGCTCTCTGAAACTGCAAAGCTTTTAAGGCAACAGAGCACTGAACAGAGTCAACAAATAAATCGATGGTAAAGATTAATATATAGCGCGAACTAGACCCGAAGATATCAGGCATCAGAGCGCTTTATATGGCACCAGTTTAGTTACACTAGGACACATATTTATTATGCAAATAAAACCTGCAGCAATGTTTTCTACAACAAACAATGTGTCTTGTGTGTGATTTATTATGAGATTGTGTCCTCTACAGGAGGGATATGTTGTTAATATTGGCACTTTGGTCCTGGGCAGCTCCTACTCTCCCTGTGTCTCTGTTCAGTGGTTTGACAATATGTGAGCACAGTCAAACGTGCTCAACGGAAGAACTAACAAGCATTTGCAATGCAATAGGTCTCGCATTAGGAAAGTTTGAGCTATTGGTATTGTAAACAACACATTTTTTTATTTATGTTTTGTTTTTGAAAATAGAGAAATTAATAGCTTTGTCATTTCAATGCCAATAGGTATAACTTTCGCAAATGTGACACCTATAGCATTTGTAGTGCAATATGTGTTGTATTTACATGACTTACATGTATTGATATTACAAACAACAATGGCTTTTAATTTTTTTTCAATAATTAATATTTAAATGAAAGTTATTGCAATTTATAATTGCACTAGCTTAAAGTTTTGTAAATAACTTTTGTGAAGATTATGTTCAGTGTATTTTATTGTGATGAAAATCCAAGAACAGAAGTGAAATATTAACATATTTTTGTTACATTTGCAATAAAGCTTGAAACATTGAGAGAACATATGTGAACCTTGTGTTGTTGAATGGTTGCACAGATTGATGCTGTGGTGGCGCTGAGTGATGTTGTGATGGAGAACGAGTAATGCTGTGGTCTTCAGTGATGCTGTGGTAGCGCATAGTGATGTTGTGGTGCCCCTCAGTGATGCTGTGGTGGTGCGGAGTGATGCTGTATGCTATGCTATGTTTTGTATTGCTATGCTATGTTTTGTTTTGTTATGCTATACTATGTTTTGCTATCCTATGCTTTGATTTGTTATGCTATGCTGTGTTTTGTCATGCTATGCTATGTTTTGCTATGCTATGTTGTGCTTTGTTATGCTATGCTATGGTTTGGTGTGCTATGCTATGTTTTGTTGTGTTTTATTATGCTATGCTTTGATTTGCTATGCTACGTTTTGTTATAGCGTACCAAAAATACAACAAAACATAGCATATCATAGCAAAACATAGCATAGCAAAACAAAGCATAGCATAATAAAACACAACAAAACATAGCATAACAAAACAAAGCATTGGATAGCAAAACAAAGCATAGGATAGCAAAACAAAACATAGCATAGCATAACAAAATGTAGCATAGCAAAATAAAACGTAGCATAACAAAACAACGCATACCATAACAAAACATAGCAAAACACAACAAAACATAGCATAGCTAAACAAAACACAACAACACATAGCATAGCAAAACAAAACATATATTAGCATAGCAAAACATAGCATACCAAACACAACAAAACATAGTATAGCATGTTTTGTTATGCTATTATATGTTTTGTGAGGAGGTGTGTGAGGGTGAGGGGGTGAGGGTGAGGGGGGTGAGAAGGTGAGTGAAGGTGAGAGGGTGAGGGGGTGTGAGGGTGAGAGGGTGAGGGAGTGTGAGGAGGTGAGTGAGGGTGAGTGAGGGTGAGTGAGGGGTGTGAGGGTGAGGGGTGTGAGGGTGAGGGGGGTGAGGGTGTGGGAGGGTGTGTGAGGAAGGGTGTGTGAGTGAGGGTCTGTGAATGAGGGTGTGTGAGTGAGGGGGTGTGAATGAGGGTGTGTGAGTGAGGGGGTGCGAGGGTGAGGGGGTATGAGGGTGTGTGGGGGTGTGAGGGGGTGAGGGTGAGTGAGGGTGAGGGTGGGTGAGTGTGTGTGAGGGATGGTGAGTGAGGGGGTGTGAGTGTGAGGAGGTGTGTGAGGGTGAGGGGGGTTGAGCGTGAGGGGGTGTGAGGGTGAGGGTGTGTGAGGGTGACGGGGTGTGAGGGTGAGGGTGTGTGAGTGACTGTGTGTGAGGGGGTGTGAGGGTGAGGAGGTTTGTGAGGGTGAGGGTGTGAGGGTGAGGGGTTGTGAGCGTGAGGGTGTGTGATGGGGTGAGGGTGAGTGAGGAGGTGTGAGGGTGGGTGAGGGTGAGTTAGGGTGAGAGGGTTGTGAGGGTAAGGGGGGTGAGGGTGAGAAGTGTGGGGGTGTGAGGGTGAGGAGGTGAGTAGAGGTGAGTGAGGGTGAGTGAGGGGTGTGAGGGTGAGTGAGGGGCGTGAGGGTGAGTGAGGGGTGTGAGGGTGAGTGAGGGTGAGGGATGAAAGGGTGAGGGGCATGAGGGTGTGGGGTGTGAGGGTGAGGGGTGTGAGGGTGAAGGTTGTGAGGGTGTGAGGGTGAGGGGGTGTGAGGGTGAGAGTGTGTGTGAGGGTGAGAGTGTGTGTGAGGGTGAGAGGGTGTGTGAGTTAGAGTGTGTGAGTGAGGTTGTGTGAGGGTGAGGGTGTGTGAGTGAGGGGGTGTGAGGGTGAGGGTGAGGGGGTGTGAGGGTGAGTGAGGGTGAGGGTGTGTTAGGGTGTGTGAGTGACGGTGTGTGAGGGGGTGTGAGGGTGAGGAGGTGTGTGTGGGTGAGGGTGTGAGGGTGAGGGGGTGTGAGGGTGAGGGGGTGTGAGCGTGAGGGTGTGTGGGTGTGTGATGGGGTGAGGGTGAGTGAGGGGGTGTGAGGGTGGGTGAGGGTGAGTGAGGGTGTGAGGATGAGTGAGGGTGAGAGAGGGTGAGTGAGGGTGAGAGAGGGTGAGGATGACGGGGTGTGAGGATGAGGGGGTGAGAATGAGGGGGTTTGAGAGTGAGGGGGCGTGAGAGTGGGAGGGTGTGAGGGGGTGAGGGTGAGTGAGGGTGAGAGGGTTGTGGCTGTTGGTGAAGTATATAGTACCTGAATTGCCTTCAAAAAAATGTCACCAAATCCTGCTCGCCTCATGACCTCCCATAAATAATGCCACTCCACACGGTCAAACACCTTCTCAGCGTCTAATAAGATCAGTCCTAATTTACTTTGTTCTGCTTGAGCAATGTCAAATAAAGTTATAACTTTATTAATATGTGTGACCGTTCCTCTATTGGGTATAAATCCATGTTGATTTATCGAGACTAGTGGAGTGATGACCTATGATATACGGTTAGCAAAAATTTTGGAGTAAATTTTGCTGTCACAATTGAGCAAAGAAATAGGGCGATAAGAGCCCGGTAACTCAGGAGGTTTACCCTTCTTGTTAAAAACCACTATGACAGCTTCATTCCACGATTTGCCCCCCCCCCCCGTTGCGCTGTTCTAAAAGTTTCCAACATTACCTCTTTTAATTGAGTAAAAAATACCTTATAAACTTCTCCCGGAATAATATCAGGACCAGCAGCCTTCCCATTCGCTAAAATTTTTACCCCATTCTCCAGCTCTTTCATTGTAATTGGACTGTCTAACCATTCCTGCTCACTAGCCCCTAGTTGAGTAGCATTCTCCTGCTGTGGTATTAAAACACCTCCTACATCCCTTGTCTGCTCTGTATATAATTCTGTATAATATTGATGAAGAATAGCAAATATCTGCTCTGGAGCGTGACATAACTTCCCGTTATCATCTTTTAGCCCCACTATGAGCCTTGAGGTTTACTGCATCCGTAGCCGTAAAGCAAGACATCGCCCTGTAGCCTCCCCATATTCATGGCATTGGCTCTTATATACCAAATATTTCCTGGCTATCTCAGAATTCCAGACCTCTGATATTTTGGCCCGACAACGAGCCACCGTATCCTCAAAATCTGGGATATTCCCTTGATTAGTTGTTTTTTTGAATTTTTTTCATTAAATTCTCTTCTGCGCTAGTTAATGCGATATAAAGATCTCGCATTTCTGCCCTTAATTTGTTTCTGTGAAAATTACCAAAACTCAGGACTTCCCCTCTGAAGCAAACTTTAAATGACTCCCATACCTTATCAACTGAAGTAGAATGCCTCATCCATATTAGATCCGTAAATTGAACACAGAGTAAATTGAAAGCTATGTATCTTTAGTTCTGTTATAACCCAACGTCCCCATTTATCACTTAAACTTCGACAGGCTATACAATTGTGAGATTTAGTGAGTATCATAACCCCCGGGTCATCGAAGTTTGCTGTGAAGCAGAAATAATTGAGTATCCTAAATCAGCTACTAAATGCCTGTTACCCCAAGCTAAGTGTGTCTCTTGGAGACATAAAATATCAGGTTGAATGTATCGAATTTCCGTTGCTACCCTCTTTCTTTTATTTACATTATTCAGGCCAGATACATTTAAAGAGCAGATTTTAAGTCCCAGGGCCAGCATGAAGAATCAACATTGCACAACAAATTAAAGAGAAGGACCCATAAGGCGTTTTACCAAAGACCTTTAAGTTTATACATTCTTTACACACTGTTTCCATTTTTATATTGTTTTCTGTAGCCCTGACCGTGGATTTTTTACACCTGTTAACCCCACCACCGCGCCCATATCCACCCACCCTTACCCCAAAAGACACCATCCCCTTACCCACCCCCCCTTCCCCACCCCTTACCAAGGCGTTAGGACTTATGGTCCTGTAGATGTGAAGCTTCCCTGAGCCCCCTGCCACCTCTCATAGGGATATTAATATCAATAAATCTAAAAAAAAACAAGAAATATCAAAGCCATAATCATACGCTAGTGCACATAGAAAAATAACCTAGAATATAAAGATTAATAAAGGAAAAAACAATCCCATACCCTCTAACGGAGAGTTTACTATAATTGTTATACCACCACGTCTAGATATCTAAATATCATGCTAAGCAACCATAGACTGCAGAAAATCTTTTGCAGCACCTTCATTTGTGAAAAAGCGAGTGCGCTCTTTGTAAATGATTTTTAACTTCGCAGGATTCATTAAATACGCTTGAGCGCCTTTGCTCTGAAATTGGGTGACCAGCTGTCGGAGTTGCCAGCAGCTTTCCATTGTGTATTTACAAAAGTCAGGCACAGCAAAGAATACAAAGCCATCCCCCGCTCTTTTCTTATTGGGCCTAGTGTTCAAATAAACATCCTCTTTAGCCAAGAAACTGTTAAAGGATATGAGAAACGGTCTAGGCTTAGGTTCCGCTTGACCTGGACAAAGTCGTATATTAAATGGGAACCTATGCGCCCTTTCAGTTTCTCTGTCCCAATCCCATTTAACCAAATCAGGAAAAGCAGTTTTAAATAGCTCTACAATGAATTTTCGGGGATCTTGCCCCTCTTTCCCCTCAGGTATCTGCATAAGTCTCAGGTTATTGCACCTGGATCGATTCTCATAATCTGCCATCTTCCACTGCATATCAGCTTTATTGCTAGTCAATGCCTCTGTGACGACTTTCTGTTGAACAAGTTCATCTTCAATATTCGATATCCTTGATTCAACTTCTGTGGCTCTAGCAGTAAAGTCTGACTGAGATTTCACTAATTGCCGTAACGAGTTTTGCAGTTTCCTGCAAGAGTTCTGCATTTTTTGGCTCTCCTGCTGTGTTTTATCCATGTGGGACAAAATTGTTTGTGTTGCCCCCATATCAAGAGGGTAAAGCTGGCCCAGTCCTGTAGCCCCTCTCTCCGTAGCTGATTCACCCATACCACGCACTGTTGCTGGGCTATCTTCTATAAAGTCAGCAGAATCCTCCATATCCATTTCTAAATCAGTTCCAATGAAGTGTGAACAAAGTCCTGTGCAGACGAAAAATATGAGTTTTCTGCAGGTGGAAACCTCAATTGAGTAGTGTTGTTGAAATAAGTCAAACGGTTCGTCTGGTACTAATATAGAATTTAATCGTGGAATGAATGTTCAGTACATCCAAGTAGCAAGCTGTAAACCAAAATTAAATGAAGCCGACACGTGTTTCGTCACAGCGGGTAGCGGCTGTGACTCATAAGGGCTTAATCGCAGGATATGCGAAACAAAACCAAAACAGTGGCGTACGTGGTTGGCGTACGTTTCTCGAGGGGCAAATGAAGACGGATAAATCTCCACACTTAAAAATGTAGGCGGAAAGCACGGGTCCGTGCAGGCGTATCCATCGGCATTTGGGTTGAGGCATCTCTTTACCTTTGCAGGGGTTGGTTTTCCGTTGGGTTTGTTCCCCTGACTTGCATGCACCGGACTTTTCACTGCCATAGCAACTACCAAAATCTAAGAAACACGCAGAGCGCCATCACTTCCTTGCACATATCCAAACCCATTCTCCCTCGTTCAAGTTCCAATGAAGTGGTTTGTATTAAATGCATCATCCTTATCTTCACTTCTGTGCTATTCTGAGTCTGTGCTGTAGATGGGTCTGTGCTGAAGATGGGTCTGATTTATAAGTAGGTGTGCTTGCTAGATGCTGTAGCACACACTAGGCAGGAAAGAAATGGCTTTTCAGGCGGTGGAGAGGGACAAATGCCATAAACACTTTAGTACTGAAAAAAGTCTGAAGTTGTAAATGTATGGTAATGTGTGGTACGTTCAGGCCTCGGCAGAACATATTATTATAAAATTTCAAATGGCTTACTCATTATTCGTCAAAGTTCAAAATAACAGGTGACACATTATTTGGAAAGTCAGCCAGAAAGTCAGCCAGAAAATGTGCACAATTATTGCCTGCCTGCTACTTAGAGGAGTACCTTGATTTGATCAGACTGATTTAAAGATTGGCCCTGTGATACTTCTTAGAAGTATCCTATACCCGACAATACTTGTCATTTTTTCTTTTTCAGTCATTTTCATGTTTGGAGCCTACAATACTAAAGCTTAAAAGTAGCTGCAGAATCGAGTCACCTATCCAAAGGTCTTAGATGGCAGCAGTACATTTTCTTTTTTTAAAACAAAGCTTTCCATGTGCCATGGCTGTATTAAATTGGGCTAAATAGTTCGGTCCTTGAGAACAACCTTCTTAAAATCAACCTACGTTTGATGCTACTTTGATAAACGGGACGGGTCAGTAGAAAATGCATGAATCAAAAAAAACAGAAGAGTTGGAAAGCATTGACCCAGGATTCAATAATGCAGTTCAACTGCTCACATTCTGGATCAGTGTTTCAGCGCCATATATTTTGTAATGTCATTTAAATGGCAGTCTGATAGTGGTCATGCCTTTTTGGCTGAAATGGAAATCACTGGGTCATCCTTCAGATATGGTGCATGCCGGGTTGTAGGAGTCATGACAGCAAATAGTAAAATTGGTTTAGTAAAATTGGTTCAGCTGAATGTCTCGCTGTCTGGCCATAGCGGAGAACCCTGATTCTAGGCATTTCGGCTCAATAATGACCCAGGAGGGGAAAGAGAGCAGGAGTCATCCCACAGTGAACCACCGAGAATGCGAGGCTTCCTACTGGTGGACTCTGTATGCACTCTAAGCAGATGAAGTGCAAACATGGCCTTTTCTTTAGGGGACCAAAAACCCGACAATAATTACAATGTTTCTTTGATGAATGTTTAATCAGTACTATCATGATTCCAAATGTGATTTACTTTAGCAAAACGTAGACGCCTAATTTTATAGTACCTTTGTCAGCTAAATAACGTTTAGATTCCAAGAAATGCTCCGTCTTCCAGAGTGTTTTAATTTGTGAGTTTCAGCACAGGCAAGCTACACGGGATTGGAGTAACAATGCTCAAACCGGTCGGACAATTTTACTGAGCATGAGACACCACCACACTATGTGATCCCAAAACCTCTACATTTTATAAAATACTACACATTTCCCCAACTAGTACTGGTAAAACGTTAAGTGGTCTTGAAACCAGGCATGTAGCTTAAGTGTTAGTCTCCCAGCCGGGGGTTAATGCGGATTCTTTCTGAATCGTAAGGGAAACACGCTTATATATATCAAAACATACAGTACTGTTGTGTCCTTGAAATGGGTTGGACCAACTTAGCTAATCGGCACTAGGCCTAACACGTGGCCCTAGGAATAAAGGAGTCAGACACGGGAAATAACTTGCTGGCTCTCCGTGCGCCCGTCTCAGAATAGCGTACGTGCGTGCGGAGCCTATCTTTATTGTAGGCGGTCACATGGCTTCCAAAACTGCACGCCCCTTACGCCAGGGGCGGATCATGGGCCCAGAACATAACATTCCTCCTAAAACAAGAAAAACTCAAAACTAAATTCAAAAACAGCTGCAAACCCTGCAGTCTCGATAGATAGTCTATTGTACTAATTTTCATAGACTTCGAATTCACTTTCCAAAACCACTAACAACAGGTATGACACATCACTGGACATTGTATTCAACACTGATACATAGAACAGTCTTACGTGAGGTAATCGCGTAGTCGACAGGAAGGCGTCGGGTTTCGTCTCAGCCTTTGATCCACGCCCCTCTGGCTTGAACAGTCTATCTCTGGGGCGGAGCTGGTCTCAGGCGCCTCCATGTCGGGCTCCTCCGGATCTGACACCCCCTCCTGGGCCTCCGCGCTGCCTTCCGTCTCCTTGATCACTGCCCTCGGAGTGTTACTCTGGGTGACCTCGAGACTAGGCGTCGGCTCCCTTCCTGGCAAGTCCTGTGCAGTTTCGGTTTCTGTTGTCAGAGTTGGTGAATCCGACGCTCTCAAACCCCGATGAAAATGTTTAAAGTGCGACACATTCCTGGTTACAGTCTCTCTTCCTCGGACCACAGTGATGCGGGTTCCTTTCACACCAACCACCCGCCAAGGTCTTCTTTCATAGTTCAAACAGAATTTTCCACTGGTCACTCTGTTACGGAGAAGTACCACATCTCCTCTGCTGAATTGTGTTACCAGGGCTCTCCTCTTTTGACTAATTTTAGCAAAAGCAGTCTTTCGTTTGCGGGCAATTGTTTCTTCATTCGCGGGTGCTGGGGCCCATTGGGGATGGTGAGGAATGGAATCAGGTATAATCCGTCCCATCAAAAGATGCGCCGGAGCTATCCCTGTGGTTGAGTGTGGGGTTTGTCGGTAGCTGCGGAGGAAAGTGAAAATGGCCATTTCCACGGACTGCCCTTTATCATGAGCAATGCGAATCACTTTATTGAGAGTCCTCATGAAACGTTCCACTTCCCCATTAGCTTGTGGCCATCGGGGAGTGATGCGTCGATGCCGAATGCCCAGCGATGATAGATAGGTGGCCAATTCCTGTCCTTGAAATGGGGGTCCATTGTCTGTGCGGATTTCACACATAGCCCCATGTGTGGCAATAATCTTCTCTACTTTCGGAATTACACACTCGGCACTGGTGCTGGCTATTATTTCTACTTCCGGATACTTGGAATGGTCATCAATCATGACCAGCGTGTACTTTCCATCCGGAAGACTGCCAAAGTCCATGCTGACCTTCTCCCATGGCTGTTGGGGACGAGGTTCCACGGCAATCGGGGCTTCACGAGGAGCTTCCCCAGTCACCTGACACGCAGCACATGTCCTTACCACCTGCTCCACCATGTCATCCATCAGGGGAAACCACACCTTTGTCCGTAAGCGTGCCTTGGTTTTGACTATCCCTTGGTGACCTACATGCGCTAACTGTATTACTTGATCAGTGAGGGCTGAAGGTATTACCAAGCGATGCCCCCGTAGCAGGCATCCGGCCTCATCCTCATTGAGCTCCTCCCGGACATGATACAGGCTTTCCATTATTTTCTGGGCTTCGGACGTGAGCACCTTCCACCCCTCCTTGGCTCGATTCCAGTTAGTCGTGTGAACAAGTTCTTTGGCCCTCTGAAGGCAGGCGTCCTGTGCTGTGGCACTCACAATGTCACTGAGAGAGATGGGACGAGGGCAAGATCGCGCCACCACCCACCTGACATAGGCCTCCGTTTCTTCAGCTTCCTCCATCTCCTCGGCCGTGGCTGGTCTGGGATGACGGGACAGATAGTCTGCCGGGTTCTTAGCTCCGGGCTGATACTCGATTGTACAGTTGTACTCCTGCAGTTGAAGCAGCCACTTCTCTATGCGAGGCGGGGGTTTAGATGAGGTTCCCGCAAACAAAGACAGCAAGGGCTTGTGATCAGTCACCACGGTGAATGGTTTGCCATAGATGTAGAGGTGAAAGTGTCGGCACCCCCAATGAATGGCAATTGCTTCTTTCTCAATCTACGAGTACCTTTGTTCCGTGTCCGTGAGAGATCTGCTCGCAAAAGCAACGGGCGTCCAATCGATGTCGTCTCTCTTCCTTTGCATGAGAACCGCTCCCAGTCCAGCAGGCCCCGCATCCACAGCAATGAGCGTGAAGTTGCGTGGGTCAAAGAAGGCGAGAGTGGTGTTGTTGGACAGAGACTCTTTGATGTCTCGGAAAGCTTTTTCTTGCTCAGGTCCCCAGTGCCAGGGAGTGGAGTCTTTGGTGAGGTCCCGCAAGGGGAGCGTGAGATTAGCCAAGTCTCTGATGAACCGGCCACAATAGTTGACCATGCCCAGGAAGCTCCGGACTTCAGTGACGGTCTGCGGGGGTGGCGCATCTTTAATGTCTTTCACTTTATCCGGATCCGGGTTGACACCCTCAGCCGAGAAGACATATCCAAAAAACCCTATCCGGTCCCGCAGGAATTCACACTTTTCTCGGTGGAGCGTCAGTCCTGCGTCTTTGAGTCTACGAAATACTTGGGCCAGCCTTTGATTGTGCTCCGGGATGGTGCGGGCATGTATCATTATGTCATCAATGACATTTATCACTCCCGGTATGCCAGCGATCAGCTCCTGGATGACATTCTGGAATACCTCCGCGGCGCTGGAAATTCCGAAACTAAGGCGAGTGTATCGTCGAAGGCCGATGTGGGTGGAGAAAGTAGTGATGTTGCGCGACTCCATATCCAACACCAACTGGTGATACCCTGATCGCAAGTCCAGCTTGGAGAACCACCGGGCACCTGCCATCTCTCCGATGAGGTCATCTATGGTGGGCGTGATGTGGCGCTCCCGTCTTATGGCAGCATTCGGGAGGCGCATGTCCACGCAGATCCTGACCGCTCCGGGTTGCTTCGGTTTCCGGGTGACCACGATGGGCGAGACCCATGGGGTGGGACCCGAAACCTTTTCGATTATGCCTGCCGCTTCCAGTTTGTGGAGTTCCTCTTCCACCAACGGCCGTAGATGGAACGCAATGCGGCGGTGTCGCAGAGCCACCGGCTGTACCGTTGGATCTATGTGTAGATGAATTTCTCGGCCTTTGAATTTGCCAATGCCCTCAAAGAGATCCGGGTATTCCATGAGGAGATGTTGAACGGATTCCTCATGAACCCCAAAGGCAAATGTCACCACACCCAGGTCTTCAGCCGCTCTGCAACTCAGCAGCATGCCTTGGCCTTCTTCTGACACGAAGACATTGGTTTTGATTGTCTTGTTCCCATGGCGGATCACCGCTTTGAATTTCCCTCGAATCTCGAGAGGGGTGTCTTGCCCATACGCGAAGACGGTGATGGGGGTGGGACGCAGCGCCGGAGGCGTGGTCATGGTCCTGTAGAGGGAGACACTCATGAGGTTTATGGACGCGCCCGTATCCACCACTGCTATTAGATCTTGGTCCGCTACCTGTATGGCGCATTGAGGCAGTGGCCTGGTACGGCGGGCAGCGGTACCGATCATGTGTACCTTGTGCACCGACCGTTCCTCCTCCTCATCGTCATCCATATCACTGTGACTCTGTTCCCCCTCCATTATGGCCTGCACAGCGGGGCGTGGTTTACGGAATTTCTTCGACCGGCACACCTTCTCAAAGTGATTCTGCCTGCCACATCCCGAGCACCGCTTGCCCCGTGCTGGGCATTCTGCCATCTGGTGTCGCGGACCTCCACAATAACCACATGACTGTCCCGACGCTCCACCCTGAGTGGGCGGTCTCTTGGGCCAGTTAGTGGGCGTGTGCGTCTGTATTTTGTTAACCGGTTCCACTTTGACCGATGCCTGCAAAGCAGCTTCCATGTGCGCAGCCCTAGCTTTGGAGAGTTCTTTCGTGCGGCCAAG
Source organism: Lissotriton helveticus (assembly GCF_964261635.1). Lineage (NCBI taxonomy): Eukaryota > Metazoa > Chordata > Amphibia > Caudata > Salamandridae > Lissotriton > Lissotriton helveticus. The sequence goes on along the minus strand of NC_136064.1, from coordinate 30,867,491 downwards.
AGTTAGGATGTCCATCAGCGGCTTGCCAGACTCCTCTAGAATCCGTTCCCTCAGTTTGGCCGACGCACATCCCTGTATAATTTGTCCCCGAATTTCCTCGGTGGTATCTTGAAACCCACACGTGAGCGCCAACCTTTTGAGCCTGGTGTGATATGTGTCCAGCGACTCCTCGGGCAACTGGCGCGCTTGTCTGAACACAAATCGTTCATAGTCTTGATTGGCCATGGGCTCAAAATGGGCATTGAGGGCATTAATCAGCGTGTGATGAGTTCTGGGGGTCGCCTCCGGGAGGGTCCGAGCAATGGAATGGATGTCCTTGCCGCCGAGATGTAACACCATGGCCCGTTTCTGTTCCTTGTGCGTCTTCGTAGCTTCGAAGAATACTAGGAGTCTATCCACCCACTCCTTCCATTTGGGAGCGAGCGCTGAGGGCGCACCCTCCACCACAAAGGGTTCAATGGGCGGAATCGTCGCCATCCTCCCAGTCGCGCCGGATCAGGCACTTCGCACGACCACCTGATGCGTGGGCTGAAACGGGGCACCGCCCGGAGCACCGTGCAGATGTGAGCTGTGCGGCAGTAGGGTCGGAGTCACCTACTCGATGTCCATGCACCAGGCCGCTCCTCCCGGCGGTCTGCGCGGGGGTGGGGTACGCCGCACGGCACGAGCACCACGAGCCGAGGAACAGGCTCGCGGCCGCCACACGGGGCAGGAGGCAAGTACCCTCACCCAGCGAGGATTCAGCAGCCACCCTCGTCGCCAATTGTTGTGTCCTTGAAATGGGTTGGACCAACTTAGCTAATCGGCACTAGGCCTAACACGTGGCCCTAGGAATAAAGGAGGCTTACAAGGGTTGGTTGGCGCGGCGCACTGCTTCATGGTGGGAGTTGAAGGTATCTAGAGTTTGTAGAGTTTTGTGGGAATATCTAGGTGAACGACCGGAAGATCCGCAAGTTCCGCCGGGACACCCTGGATTACAAGTTAGGAGAAGTCTACACTTGGGCGGACATCTACGCCCAACGCAGACGCAATAGACCCTTTAACCAGAACACTGACACCTCATCTTCAGGGAGTGACACCACCAACCGTCCACCAAGACGCACTACAGCGGAGAAACCTACGTCTTCTGATTCACATGATCAACCATCCAATCGCTCTACAAGCGACCCTTCCACCTCGGTGCCTTTTTTAGAATCAGGCCAAAACACAACAAACGACCCAGGCGGGGTAAGAGAGCAGGCAAAAGATACAGAAGAGGCCCAATCATCCACAAAGACGAGACAAAAGACGAAGAAACATCGCTAGTCATCAACATCTCAGACACCCAACTAAACGACCAAGAAACAAAGGTACTTCAAAGAGGGATGTCATTTGTTCCCACAAACCACACCAATCTTCTAGAGCTGGAAGTTAGCACATTTGAGTTAACACGCAAATTGCGTCTGAGACATTTTTTTGAAAAGGTCGTGGAACCATCCACTGAAGTCAAACCAGATTTACTAATGGGCTTACGACCATCCAGCACCTACATGCCCCCATGCAGCCACAAAAGTATTGACACGTTCGAAACTCTGGTGAAACAAGACATCTCCAAAATAAATTTTCGTAAAAGAAGTCGTCAAAACCTAAGCACCAAGGACAAAGCAACCCTGAAAAAAATCGCCAACAATAACTCTATTAAATGCCTGAAAGCAGATAAAGGCGGGGCCCTTGTGATTTTAAACACGGACCTATACAACCAAAGAGTCATGGAACACATAAATGACCCAGACACCTACATGCCGTTAAGTGTGAACCCCACTAACCAATTCAAGACAGACCTTATGACCATCATTAACAAGGCTCTCAACGAAGAAACTATCGATGAAAGAACCAAAAGATTTCTGACAGTGGAACATCCCAAATGTCCCACTATAACGATGTTACCAAAAATACATAAGGATCTCACAAACCCACCATTTCGCCCAATCATCTCCACCAGAGGTTCAATCCATGAACCGATTGGTAAATTTATTGATCGGTATCTTCAACCTAGTGTCACTAGTATGAAAAGTTATATTAAAGACACGACTGACTTCCTCATCAAATTGTCTCAAATACCCATAGACCAAGATGAACACATCATTATGTGCACAGCCGACGTCAAAAGCCTCTACACCTCCATTCCCCATGGAGGCGGCATTGAAGCCATTGAGAAAGCTTTACTCAACAGCGACATCGCGGAACCACTCCAAACTCTCCTCATGGAACTTATGGTTTTTACCCTTTACCATAGCTACTTCTCACACGAACAAAGCTGGTACCTACAATTGTCAGGGATGGCTATGGGAAATTGCGCGGCACCCACCTACGCGAACATCTATATGGGTGAATTCGAAACCAACTACAGCAATTGGACGGACAACCTCAAATTCTATGCCCGATACATAGATGACCTTTTCTTTGTATGGAAGGACACACGAGAAAACCTAGAAACATCATTAAAGTCACTGAATTCCAAAGATAACCGTATCGAACTCACGTGGAACATCAGCAGTGATGAAATAACTTTCCTAGATGTACTCATCAAATCCACCAACCGAGGCCTGCAAACAGACTTGTATCGGAAAAACACCGACCGCAACAATACTTTGCACTTCACGAGCTTCCACCAAAACTCCCTGAAAAAACATCTGCCCTACAGCCAAATGCTGAGAATAAAACGCATCGTGTCAGACCCAGTCACAAGCAAAACACAAATGGAAACTATGTCCACCAGATTCTCCGAAAGAGGTTATCCCAAAGAAATTATTGATGAGGCACTTACAAAGGCATCTGCAATTTCACGTTCCCAAGCTCTTCAAAGCGTCCCAAAGACAACACATACCAGAACGGTAATTGTCAGTAAATACTCTACTTCAAGCCAAACATACAAAAAAATCATCAAGAAGCATTGGCGCATCTTAGCCTCAGAACCTGACTTTGGAGATTTATTCAAAGAAACCCCGATTTTTGCTTACACCCGAGCACAAAACATCAAAGAAACTTTATCTAAAAAAATCTTGGAAGATGTGACATATACTGGCACCCGCCCGTGTCATCATTGCAGCAACTGCAATAACATTATAAAAGGGAACACCATCAATCACCCAATGAAGGGCTTTGACATAAAACTAAAAGTGAACGCCACATGCGACTCGTGCAACCTAATCTACCTGTTGAAATGCCCATGTGGCATGATTTATGTAGGCAAAACATCTAGGAAGATTAAAACCCGCATCACGGAACACAAGTCCAATATCAGAACCAAGAACACCAAATCGAACATTGCTAACCACTTCATCGAAGCGGCCCATAATATTGCGCAACTGAAGTTTTTAGTCCTAGAGATGGTACCTAAACTGGAAGGTAAAGACCCGAATAAGACACTCCTACAAAAAGAAACATCATGGATTTACAGACTCCAGGCCATGAAGCCGTACGTTCTTAATGACCGCCTCGAATTTAATTGTTATTTATAGTACCCTGTGTGGTACTTATTATACGCATTGTCAACAAGTAGTTCGGACTAACGCATGTTTTTCCGCTGCAACACTTTTATTAGCACCACTACCCTATGGTTTAATATTCACTACACCCCACTCCAATATGGCCGCCACGCTAATGCGTGATCCTATAGTCCTTCTTTTAACCACACTTTGTTTGTGTAAGTCAGCTTCACTGCAGCACTCCGGTTGATCCTGAACGAAGGTCGCATACCCTGTTGCTTCCTAACCTTGATCATGAACAAGCCCGTGTTTACGAGAGACTAATCTCCACAAACGTAAGTTCGCCACCACCTCCTCACATATTACCATCACACCTGTAAGGCTATACCGCTAACGGTCGCCATTCTGTATTTAGGTTCCTGCATACTGGGACTTCAACTTAACACGTAAGTCCCGTTTTCACACGGGGTTCAATCCTTTTGATTCCGACTTCACTTTTATTTCACATTGAATCACGCAAGACTAACTTAATCGCGTTTACTAACGCACCTCAGTCACATAAATGGTTCATTCCGTGTTCCGCTAAGCGAACTCACACACAGCATGATATTCGTTAATCCTTCACTCTCCGCAGCCTGACCCCTCACAACCCCTGTCTGAGACCCACAAACCGGTATGCATGCTTGCTCGTCAGACACCTTCACCGAGTTTGCCACCAACCCCACACCTGTCTAACACCTCGTAGTTGAATTCACATATGCGTTTTTCGCTCAAAACATTGATGTGCCCGCATTTTGCATTCTTTCCACAGCGCTCCTTGAGAAAGGGCGATCCCAGCCCGAAATGCATCGGAGCCCTTAGTGATCTATTGAAACTTCATCTGATTGAATGTACTCCTTTGGAAACTCAAAAAACTTTGAGACATTATCAAACATGAAACTTTTTGTTTATTAAACAATGAATTAATTGTTATACAGCATTTGGAGTCGGTTGTTTATTCAACCTTGAACCACCATTAGTGTGCCCGAACAGCAGGGATGCATTTACACGAGAGGTAATGCACATGACCCCAGATCCTAGGAATAAAGGAGTCAGACACGGGAAATAACTTGCTGGCTCTCCGTGCGCCCGTCTCAGAATAGCGTACGTGCGTGCGGAGCCTTTCTTTATTGTAGGCGGTCACATGGCTTCCAAAACTGCACGCCCCTTACGCCAGGGGCGGATCATGGGCCCAGAACATAACAAGTACGTTGGATAAAGTAAGTGACAGTGCCATGCCTTGGCAATTGTCACGGTGGTAAATTAATGCTTTGCTACACCATTTTAGAGCCTGGCAAATGTTCGGAATCACCAGGTTAATATTACAAATCAGATTGGGCTAAATGCATGATAAATATATTTGAGTGAGACGTACTACCACAACCAAGTCATGCTCGTACATGGAATAAAAAACTATGAACCGGGCACGTTGTTTCCTTTCACAATATTATTTCCTCAAGAAATATAGTTTGATAACTAGTTTTAAATGCGTGCATGCTGTTTGCGAGGAATGTAGCTAGAGAAAATCAATTCAGAATACAAAACACGTGTGCAATGTTATCAAGTGGATTCTTGACGTAAAAACAGAACAGCGTTCAGTAAGTGTCAAATACGGACCACAGAGAAATACTGCAGCTTTCACATAGGACATGCAAGAGATTTTTCAATGTGCATCACGCCATAAAATGTAAACCCTTTATCACGCTGTGAATATATAGTTGCATCATTCCTGACCATGGTGTCTTCAAGCACAGGCATACTGGCATCATGCCCTCCTCTATGCGGTGTATAACCATCACATCGGTTTACAAATGCAACAAGCTCTCGGCATTGCTGTGGGGGAGGCGGGGGAGCGGAGTGCATTCCTTTGAAGTCTGATGCGGGGGGCGGGGGAGCGGCAGCCTTTCAAGTCTGATGCAAGGCAGACAAATGGTGGTGTGTGATAGTTGCTGGTTTGTGCACGCGTCTTTCTCACATGAACTGTGGCTAATCCGCCCTTGGCAGACTTTTCGGATCGCTTACTAGAAATCTCGACAAAACAAGCATTGCTAGATCAATGCTTTAAGTCAAGACCTAAAAACCAAGGGCATATTCCCAGACAGGACCCCAGCATGGCATCCATTCACCTATTCAGGTCTGTTTAATTTAAGACTGCCGTATTGTCGCCTCCAAAGCTGAAGGAGCACTGACCTTGCAAAGTGTTGGACACCCTCCAGGGCTTCTGCCCCTCCCTCCTGGTCAGGGACAGACACCTCTCTTACAGCGCACAGAGAGCTGAAAGTGAATATTGTGCTGTGAGAGGATTGGAAATGACGAGGAATAAAAATGTCACCGCCACAAGTCTGTGAGGGCTGAGGGACAGGAACGGCCGCAGAACAAGCCTGTAATATGCAGACAGTTAATCTGCCTAGCCCTAGTAAAATCATGTCATACCTCCCACAGCTTTCCAAACTCGGGCTGTGTTGCGAGAAAGCGCTCCCTCCTCGCCCCTGTTCCTGCATACTCCTTCCCTGTTCGGGCTTCCCTCAGATGTCACAGGAGGTTACAGGAGTTCAAGGTATGGGGGAGGGAGGGGCAGCTGTTTTTTTAGGGGGAGAGGGGGCTGTGAATACGCAAATGCATTTAGTGTTGAAAGACAATCACGCTTGTTCCTCAATCTCCAAGCTACTGCCCCAGCGTGTTCATGACAGAGGATGGGGTTTTAGTTTAAAAGTGCTTAAATTGCAGGCCCTACGAAACCTGAGTTAGAGTGTTAGTTCCCTGTGTTAACAAATCGTGTGATATTGGTCAAGTTAGTAATGACTCTGCCCTCGTAGTTTGCAAAGATGGGGGTGGGGGCTGGGCGGGGGGCTTCGAATTAGGCAAAACACTCAGCGTGTGAGAAGAAACAATTACCCTGGGCCATAGAGTTGCAGAAAACCAGAGACACACAGGGTTTCCGTTTCTATGGGGCACAGGGTTACAATTTAATGCAGAGTTTTTCAATTTACAAACTAACAGTTCCAAGTGGCTGGGATGAGATCGAGAAAAGGCGGCTCCGTGGACTGACTGGGCGTTTAACGCACGTCGCAAAGGGAAGAGGCCAAGCACTCGCCTAACGCCTCTCCTTCCTCGTGTTCTGCATCACTTAATGCAAACGCCCAAGAGAGCATTCATCCTAATCTGCCCCCCGCAGATGTCAACGGGCGACACACCCACACATGGCAGCCAACACAGTACTGTGTCGTGACAGAATTTGGAAAGCTCTGGTAGGGGGTATAGTAAACAAGCATTTACAATGCAATGGTCTTGGCATTATTAAAGGTAGAGCTATTGGCATTGCTCATGACATTTTTTTTTTTAATCATAAATAAATGGCATTGTCATTTACATTGCCAATAGCTTAACCTCTTCGAGGCTCATGACGAGCTCAGCTCGTCATGAGGCACACTGGAGCAGTGCTCATGACAAGGTGAGCTCGTCATGAACAATGGGTTTCAAAGCTTTTCAGCACAGTGGGGGGAAAAGCAATAGCAGCCAAGTGGTTAATGGTTTGCATATGCGAGACCTATTGCATTAGCACCCACACACGGAGTAAGTAGTAGAGTAATAGAGTGAGTAGTTGATAGTGAGTAGAGAGAGTTATTAGTAAAGAGAGTATTAGAGAGCGAGTAGTAAAAAGTGAAAGAGTGAGTATTATATAGTGGGAGAGTGAGGCAGGATATAAGTCCCTTGTAGGTTTATATAAAACACAATCGTTTTCTCAAGCACAGTGCAAGCGCTATACAGGTGAAACCTAAAATGAGTACCAGGCATTAGCAAACGATCACCTGAATGGAAATGTACAGATTTATTTAATCCTGCACTTTGGCCCTGACAAATTTTGTGGAAACCGGATACTGTAAAATATTCAAAATATATATGTTCACAAACCGACGCACTTACTGTTGACATTTGTGTTTAACTTTTAGGTTGGTTTTGAATATGTAGCTGGCACATGCTTTTATCTTTCTAGGGCTGATAAAATTAGCATCATTAAGTTGGGCATATTAACATCAGTTTTTAAAGGCTCTAAGAATCTGGGGAGTTAGTGTTATACATAAGATCAATGCTTCTTGGACAGGTCAGTGAGTTACGGACTCGCTGATGAGATCTGTGTATCAGCTGGAGATCTAGGTTTAGAATGTTGCTGAATCGATCTACTCATTTATTTTTTCTGATGTTAATAAACTTAGCAGCAATGAGTTTGATAAGACTATAATCTCTTATTTACAGTACTTATAAACAGCAGATGTGAGGCAGAATTTGATATATACACAGCATTAGCAAGCTAGTTGCTGTTTCCCAATGCTGTGTAGTAGCCACAATCAAAAAAGCTTTATTCCCAACGCGGAAGAGTTAAAAAATAAACTAAAAAGAAAGTCCCAATATGGTAACAAATGATTGTGTAGAGCATTTCTGCATCCTGACGCTACGGCTTCCTCAGCATGATGACATATACACATGCATGCACCATCACGTCTGCACCTCAGAGTTTTCGCAGCAACATTAAATGGTTGGGGATCAAATATTTAGAAAACACACATGTATATACGTGCGCACACACATGCATACACGGGTGAGCACACACTCTTGATGGGGAGGAGTGAGGAAAGCAACGGATTAGCTTAAGGAAATGAGGGGAAAACCGCACACAAAGAAAGAGCAAAAATATTTGCACTCCCAGGTAGCGCTGAGGGAAAAAGAAACCAGATATACGATACATGATCTGAGTCTACCCATGGACACCTCAAACAACACTCCAGGCACAACGGACCTTGCATTGTGCCCATGCCAAACCTCGAAATGACAGAGGAAAGTCCCAGAATAATAAAATGTAATGATGCCATGCTTATGTTTCTATAGTTTAAAAGGCTTGATGTATATGATGCACAAAAGCTAGAGAAAAGCAAGAGGGCTCCCCCTTCATCTATCGGTGTCAGTCAGGCAGTATTGTAAAAAGGCAGGGCCGATGTCGACCAAGAACCTTCAGTGTTTGCCCGGCGATAGCCGCCTCTCATACCATTCAATATTACCAAACAAAGAGGCAGGCGGTGGAGACAGGAAGGCAGGAAACAGGAGTTTATTCCGACGGAGCAGAACACGTCAAATCAGACAACAGGGTATCTTCTCTAGGTGCTCTAACCGCATCTCTGAGGCCTGGCCTCTTATACACAGGTTTATGGCTTTATTACATACATTGCATCCGTAATGTTTCTTTGAAGGCCAGAAAAGACATCCTCGGAATCCCCGGTCCAGGCCCGTTCCCACACACATCTACAGTAGAGTTCCCACCCCGATCTCAGCATGTGGTGGTTATTGCGCAGCTGGACATTCCGCTGGGAATGGGAAAGTGGGCGATCGGTCGGATCTGGAGGTGTGAGGGCATTGATTAACCCCCGCTCCTTTGATATGGGGTGAGTTCCTACTGTAGGGGCAATAAACTGCACCTGCAAGGCTAGGTGGTGGCCTGGGAACGGTTCAGACAATGGACGAGGAGGGAGAGTTTATCAAAAGGCCCGCTCGCGTGAGAGAGATGAAAGGAGTGTGAGGGTTCCGCATGGGATGTGGCTCTGGGGCAGGGTCGCGCTGGAGGTGCGTTTATGGCCCAAGCAGGAGAGACCGGGGGCTATCGGGGCGCGGGGGAATGCTTGCGAGGACGGGGAATGAGGGGGAGAGACGCGCAGGCTATTGGCAGTGGGCAGAGAGGTCATGACACACAAAATGGCTGCCACCTACGTGCATGATGGGGCCTAAAAGGGACAAGATGGCGTGGCCACTGTTTCATGATTTTCACTTTACTTTCAAAAGTGGCTGTGGTGAACATAAATGAACGCCGCTTATGTATACCTAATTTTAGTCATTTTCCACAGTCCCCAGTTTTTATCATAAGTTAGTTCATTCCTGTTCATGTCATAGGTGAGGATGTACAAGCTGACATTAGTTTTACAATTCGCTTTGGTAACCCATATGCATTACAGGCAGATGGAAATAATTCTGCTGTCAAGGCAGACAGAATCGTACATAACCATATGTAGTCAATGTGATGGGCGGGGAGGCAGTGCATACAAAATTACATTGGCTGTGTCATACATTAGACCTGGAGATGGGGACATTACTTAGATGATGTAGGGGATTTCGTTCGAATACAAACATGATGTCATACAAAAATGTTCTGGCAGAATAAGGGCTATTAAGTACATTACTTGAGGTCTGGACTCCGTGAGGATCAAAACTAGACAGCATGTTCATGTGTATGACTGGTGTTCTATAATCATCATGATACAGAGTTAACGCTTTCTTAGTTACCCATGTACAGTTGAAAGTGACCGATGTAAGGTTTCGAAAGCTCCATTGGGTGATAATCAATACAAAGTGGTTGGGAGAGGAATCCAACTTAATACAAGGGACAGTCAAGGGGTGGCAATGTTCAAAAAGGGTTCGTCTTTCCAGTGTCTTATTTACAGCGAGCCATCACTGGTAGGCTCTCATTGTTCTTCCTCTTTCGTTGGCACTGTTGAGCACCGGCGGTGGAGCTATGCGTCCAGCTCTTATTCAGATTTCGCGTTGCAGGGTGTGGCCATTCTTTGCTCTCGGACCACAGTCCTGTTTTTGTCCTGTTCCCTAACTAATCTATCATAGGTACCTTAGGCGGGGTACCCGCATTCCGTTCTTCCTTCGTGACAAACCCTATTCTATCTTTTGCGCTGTGTTTCTTCTCCAAGTCAAGTTCAAAAACTCCATATATATAAAAAAGGGGGGGTGATGGGGGCGTGCTTTGGGAGGCCGAGGGAAGAGAGGGTTTAGTGGGATCAGATCTGAGATGGACCAAGGAGGGCAGAAATTTCAAGCAAGTGGGCCCATCAATCGGGCACAATGGGCTGGGACTTTCGGCACGAGCTCATCAACATGCAGGGGCTTCTGGGCAGCCCTTCTTTCCTTCACTTTCCTCGTTGAGAATGGTGCCTTGTCCCGCAACTCTTTGCTCTGTGGCTCCACCTTGGTCGAGGTCATAGATATTCCCCGATCTGCAGCCAGGCTGTGCGTCTAGTCCGGCCCCTCTCCTCCGATGACTGCACATTATCTTTAAATGAGTAAAAAATAAACAAGTCTTAGAGAACTGGCAGGGGAAGACGTTTACACACTTTAATTTCTCTCCCAACCCCAAGTAGTTGGGGAAACGTTTATTGGTCACGATAGGGTGGATGCTTAGTAATCCTTACATCGGTGTATGCTGTTAACTCATGCATCATTGCTGTAGTGCAGGTCGGCAAGCATTTTTCTATTTTCAAACATCATGTCTGTCTGGTGTTTATTCCTGTTATATTTGCGAACGTGGCAAGAATTCTGATATCTAAAAAATTACATGGTTTATCGAATTCAAACCGGCTCCTCCAGTAAAGACTCGTGTTTTTCTAAAACAAATCCTGTTGAGCTATATTTTTCTTCAAGGTCTGCTAATTTATAAAAAGTGTGAAGTGCTATTATCATGGGCTTACAGCTACTTTTTCCAGGGAAGGACATACGTTAAGCATTTTTTTTCTTTTCTGAAAGCAACGGCTAACCTTTATCAGTTTTAGACGATTTATCTTTAAAAACAAGGTCATCAGCTACAGTCGTTAAGATTTTCTGGGACGGCTGGTACAGAACTGGGACCATTCTGGAAAAACGGGGACGTTTCGGACATTCTATTTTTGTGCAATGGGCGGTGGTAATCCGAATGACCAGGGTGGTGTTACTAAAGCACTAATACAAAAGCCACTGACATATAGTTCCCTTTTAAGGGTCAGATTAGGGGACATCAGTCGTCTTACCTGTCCTTTCTTTCTCAGCCAATTAAGTTCCATCAGAAAGGAGAGGTAGTAATATGGCAAAAATACGATTGTTTTGTTTCTGTCAATTTGTTCAAACACTGTCGTGTCTAAAGCCAATTATACCTGTACCGGCGAGGTACAGTGTCGTCATTTATTCAAGAGGGAGCAAGGGAGCCCTCAGAGGGAGAGAGCGTTGTGCGCACCAAATAGGCTATTAGTACACGTACAACATAAAGAGAGAGAGAGAGGAAAAACGTGTATAATAATAGGCTATTCAGTGCACACACATATAGAACAGTACGGGTCAGTTTTACGTGTAAAAACACAAGCTGAGGGAAAACATAAATTCCTAGTTTACGTACACATGGATACCAGATAGGGCGCGACAGTACATACATCAAGTATGAAAACCTAAGACAAAACACAGAGGTATTTTGGGCAAAAGGACTTTTTCATGCGTGTTGCGTATTCTCAGTACTCCAATTAATTCATTTGGGGGTCGAGCTCTTTGTTCTCCTTCCTTCCTAATAGTAGACAATTTTTGTTGGTAACCTCGTTTCAAAAATACTTACTCCTTTTAATTGGTGGGACACTAGTCCAGTCGTGCTTGTACTCACGGTGGGGTCTTCCAACATCTAGCAAATGATGATGATAATGGGACAATTCCGATTTTTCCTATGAGGATGGAAGAAGAAGGGGTAAATCTAAAACATGACAATATCCCTAATTTCTGGGCTGAGGGGGATTTTGGATGAACCCCGACCTGGGGTATTCTTAACTTCTCTTATTTAGTCAGCACATAAATTGACTCACTGGTGCGCGTTATTACGGATATATATATTTGGGGTATCAGTTGGGGTCGGGTTCGTTGCACTGCAATAACCCTTCAAGTTTCTGGTGTAGGCCACTCTCCCATTTACTAGCTCCAGAGAGAGAGTCGTCTCTAATTAAGGAATGTGCTATATTCTTATTCGTTTTTCACATGCAGGTACCATGTTCGGGCTTAATTTTCCTATCCCATTAACCGTTCGATCAACACCTCAGTCATACAAAAAGCATTCTTTTGTCAACCCAGACGTGCGCCACACATAAGCATTCATACGACACAAATCAGGGCCCATGCGCACATTCATACCATACAAAAATGTTTTTCTTTCTGCGTGGAACACGGTGCATTTTAGGTCTTCTCCATACTTCAGCTGAAATTCCGATATTAACCTGCAGAAAAAGAAAAGAGGGGGGGGCAGCGTTCAAAGCACATCAGCGCGCATAAACACGAAAATGTTTTTACCTACCACGTACCTGACTTATCTCTTTGGGATGCAGTACCTCGCAGTAAAAAGAGGTCTGGTCTACTGTCCTATTCATAGAGATATCTAAATATCAGGATCCTTACCTATTGCTTATGCTGCAGGAATGTAAAATACGACAGATCCTGACTATTCTTTTTGCATTATTTCTGTGTACCATGTCTTTCTAATTTTTCATAACAAAAATTGCTTCATTTTACTTGCCCTTTATTTATTTGAGGATAGTAGCCTTTATTCGAGAACCTACCAATCTAAGTGACTGTTATGAGGCTAGTTCCACATATTTAAAAAAACTTTATTTGTGAAGATGTCAGCATTCAAATAAGGGCCTCCAACCATGTAGGCCGGTCACGGAGCAGACGGGAAACGCATGCGGTAAGGAGACATTACACTGTAGTATAGAAGTAAGTAAAGGACGAGCCATTTAATTTGAAAAACTAAACGCGACTAACGGTTGCAGGACCAGTGAAGGTTTATTTTATAGTTGGAAGTATAACAGGATCAGTTACAATAAAATCATCCATACGCACACCATGGGCGAATATCATGAGTAACATTACTTCGAAGCTATAATAATACAATATTCAATAATGACTAAAAACCACATCAATAGGGTTGTCCGCATGCCCAGTCAGTACCCTTCCCCCCCGCCGTGTGCACAAAGACCGCATACATATCCCATAACATCAAGGCTTAAGCAACTAGAACGTCATAATAAGGAGTTGCAAGTCCCGCCTATACTGGCGCCATTTTGGTCGAGGCCGGGCGGGTCCAGAGTATAGTCCAAATGCCTCCAATAACTAGTGGTCGGACCAGAACCCCTTTCGGCAGTTCAAAAAAATTCCGTTAACGCCAGCAGAAGGGACAGGCGGCATGAACCGCGACTTAAAGGTGAGGAAGGCAAAATCTTCCCTACCGGGTCTCGCTGAGGTCCCACCGGAGCTGATCGAGTTGGCAGTCTACAGCGTCTCTTAGTAATTCGGACAAAAGCTGGCGTCAGCATGAGAGCACCACCATCTTGTGACAACGTTGTGGCCACTCCAGGGAGCGGGACAGCAGGCGTGTCCCTCCACCGACGCGCTGAATCAGCCTTTCCTACGGCACCAGATGTGGATAAGGCGGCGGTCACCCGGGGCAGCGGCATATCCATGGGGGGATAGTCGAGCAACAGTGGCGGTTGCCCCCACCGGAAGCCCGCGGGAGTCGAGGGCCAATGACTCTCGTAGAATCTTTAAAACTGAGAGGACGTCTTCAAGAGTGGGGCTCATGCCCGAGCAGGAAGCATCCGAGTTCCATGGTAGCCCAGAGCCATCCTAGTGGACCAGGCCCAAATCCGGGGAGCCGGCCGCCATCTTGTGAGTTCTGCAGCAGCCGCCCTTCACCACGGCCACCGGAGCGGGTCCCCCGGCCAGTCAACCACGGGGGCCCGTTGAGTGGAACGCTAATGGCAATCTTGGTGCAGGAGAGGAACCTCCACCTGGAGGGGGAGGGGGCCGTCCGCGCCGCCTCTCCGCGGGCGCCCCATGCCATCTCCTGGCGAAGGCATACAAAATGGCCGGACCCACAACCCTGAGTTTAAGAGTCTCATGCTTGATCGATTGAGCTAGCCGGGCCAGGCAACAAAAAGAGGGTGCGGGGGGTGAGGAGAGCCATCAGCAAGGCATCCCCCGCACACAACTTGCTGGACACCACCTCTGGACGTTCTGGGGACGGGCCTCGGCGCGTGGTGTTGACTCCGGGCTATTCGCACAACGGTCCTCCACCCCAGGCCGCCACCGATGCTACCTCGCCGGCTGATGGCTTTTGTAGACCTTCTATAGCCCAAAGCCAACTAAAAAGTAGCCCAAAGTAGCCCAACATTGCTACTTTAAGGAAGGAGGGACAGGAACAGCGTCAAGCAGACGGCGAATGCATTGGGATTGATGTTGCAGTCGGCTGCCATGTAAATATTTGTATAATAAAACGTTTTACCATATTAGTTTGCTGGAGTGTTGTATATATTTATAGTATTTGTATAGGGTTTGTCGTCATTTGGGCAGGGTGGGCGGCGGAGTTGAGCTGTCTTGCGGCCATCATGGCATCGAGCTCGGCTCCTCTCACTAGTTTCATATTTCTCATGAGGGGTTGTTCCTAATGTTTCTATTTTAGCGAGGTCAAAAAAAGGAGATCCCATCAGTGGCCTACTGACTTCGCTCGATTCCTTTTGTTTTTCCTAGCGATTTTTTATGTCATAGTTCGTTGCAAAGATACAGCGGCTAATCCGCATTTTATATACATATCCTTTTTATTAGGGGTGCCCTCCGGTGGAGCCGGATAATCTAAATCTAATAAACGGTCCGGGCTGAACCAACTACTGAACAATGGGGAGAAGATAGGCATGACGGGTTACAATGGGGACAAAAGTCTGCACTACCTATCCTTCACTACTTTGCGGAGACTAGGCAGAATATTTCTATTCTACAGTATTCGCAAATAGGGAATACCCAAAGAGAGAACTAATTCCAAACAGTCAATTTTCGGACAAACAATCAATCAAATGAGGGATATAAATAGGCACGACGGATTACAACGGGGGCTAAAGCCTGCGTTACCTATCCTTCACTACCTGCAAAGACTAAATAGAGTATTGCAAATCTGTGCTTGTTTGCAAATAGAGAATGATCCAAAGAGAACCAATTCCAAAACAGTAAATGCTTGGATAACAATCAATCAAATGGAGAGGGAAGCAGGCACGACGGAATACAACGGGGGCAAAGGCCTGCGTTACCTACCCTTCACTATCTGCAAAGAGAGAATACTCCTATTCTTCCCTGTTTGCAGACAGAGAATCTCTCAGAAACAATCAAATGAGTAATACTAGTATTTTCAAACAATCAAACAATCAATTCGCAATTCGTCGTGTTACACGATCTTACCCGGACCGCATGGACAGTTTCTCGTCTTCCGCTTCCAGCGCCTGATCGTCCTCTATTCTCCGTAATTGCTGTGGCACTCCTGATGGTCCCCAGTCAGGACCGTAGATCACTCGAGAGAGGTCTGCTCGGAACCGGTGAAGTTCGCAGTCGTTCACTCTGTCGTTGGGACCTCTCCCACTGGATCCACGTGTCGCTGATGGGCCCCATGTTTGGGACGCCAATTGTAAAAATGCAGGGCCGATGTCGACCAAGAACCTTCAGTGTTTGCCCGGCGATAGCCGCCTCTCATACCATTCAATATTACCAAACAAAGAGGCAGGCGCTGGAGACAGGAAGGCAGGAAACAGGAGTTTATTCCGACGGAGCAGAACACGTCAAATCAGACAACAAGGTATCTTCTCGAGGTGCTCTAACCGCATCTCTGAGGCCTGGCCTCTTATACACAGGTTTATGGCTTTATTACATACATTGCATCCGTAATGTTTCTTTGAAGGCCAGAAAAGACATCCTCGGAATCCCCGGTCCAGGCCCGTTCCCACACACATCTACAGTAGAGTTCCCACCCCGATCTCAGCATGTGGTGGTTATCGCGCAGCTGGACATTCCGCTGGGAATGGGAAAGTGGGCGATCGGTCGGATCTGGAGGTGTGAGGGCATTGATTAACCCCCGCTCCTTTGATATGGGGTGAGTTCCTACTGTAGGGGCAATAAACTGCAGCTGCAAGGCTAGGTGGTGGCCTGGGAACGGTTCAGACAATGGACGAGGAGGGAGAGTTTATCAAAAGGCCCGCTCACGTGAGAGAGATGAAAGGAGTGTGAGGGTTCCGCACGGGATGTGGCTCTGGGGCAGGGTCGCGCTGGAGGTGCGTTTATGGCCCAAGCAGGAGAGACCGGGGGCTGTCGGGGCGCGGGGGAATGCTTGCGAGGCCGGGGAATGAGGGGGACAGACGCGCAGGCTATTGGCAGTGGGCAGAGAGGTCATGACACACAAAATGGCTGCCACCTACGTGCATGATGGGGCCTAAAAGGGACAAGATGACGTGGCCACTGTTTCGTGATTTTCACTTTACTTTCAAAAGTGGCTGTGGTGAACATAAATGAACGCCGCTTATGTATACCTAATTTTAGTCATTTTCCACAGTATGAAGGCCGTTCGGGAGGTCCGAAGACAAAAAAGAGGTGTGCAGCTGTAGCAAAGATCAGAGACGAGACGATCACGAATGAAACCAAAGATTCCAGAAGCAGGAGTTTGCATCGGTAAGGAAAGAGTGACTGATCTGTTATTGTAGTATTCACATTAAAATCTCATGACTCGATGCATGCACGTCCCTTACTGCTGTACCCATCAAGCATTCAGTCCCACAACACGTTTAAGAAAAGTTATGGCACTATACCAGAATCCATGAGCTCCCCCATTCCTGAAGTGCATCTTAGGAGTGTCCGAGTGTCTTTCCCGCATGCGCACTGCATTGTACTGCCTGGCTCGGTGTCCTCTGCTCTCGAGAGGCGCTTGGAAGGAGCTGTACTTATCTCCTTAAATCCCACGGCCATTTCCCCTGTGCTCGAGAGCTGGAAGGCTCCAGTGAGCCTTGTCTCTGCATTTAACACACTGCCGTGACGTTGTCCGCTCCGATCAGTCACTCTGTCAGTAAACACTTCACACAGGCTGACTCGCTGCTACATAAATGTATTAATTGTAACAAAAATAGTTCGATCATTCAGCAGCATCGCATTCGCATGCAAACAAATTATTTACAAAAATCATTAAAAAACAACGACATTTAACTAATACCATCTGGTCGGCTGCTTGGTGTGGTGTAACAGGGTATATGCAATGAAATGGGTGACTTGCTTCCTTTCTCACCCTTCTATAAATTACTAATCTAGACTGCTTCCACAAAATGCCACTCTCTCAGCAGCGATATGGAGTCCAGGTGAGTCCATCCGAGCCCTGGAGAACACCAGCAGAGACTTAACGCTGTCCAATGGGGTCCGAGCCCAGCTACACTCACCAGACCATGGAGAGCGCCATTGAAACTCCCGGGGTCAGCTGTCAATACCAATGTGATGCAGAAAGCTGCCTCATAGCGCCTTTTCTAGATGACTTTTAGCGCTGCCTTTTTGTGGGAAGCCTGAATAGGCAGTAAATCTGCTCTGACGCAGGCGTGAGTCACAGGTACACCCCCTCCGGTCCAACATGGAGGGCTGGGAAGTGTCGACCAGAAGGGCTCTAGCTCGGCGTGGGCGCCGGGGGGTCGGTGCTGTCTCCGCGTAGCTGGTGTGACTCATGCGCAAGTGCTGGGGTCGCCTCAGGGCTCTAGACGCCGATCACGGGTTCCGATCATGGACAGGCACCCCGGAAAGTGGCGAGAGTGAGTGTGTGCACAGCCCCCACCACCAGCATTAGCGCTGAGAGAGCAGCCCACCTCTAAAACTGCATCATCGCCACGTTGGCGCCCACCAGGGACTTAGCGGGTGATTGCCCATTTCCATGTTAATCGAGCCGTTACCTTTTTTTATGTGCCCGCCTTCACACCTGACGTGGGCAGATGCACTTGTCTTGGGCGAGTGCTGTCTAACTTTGTCAATATGTTAATATCTCTGGGCAAGAGGAAAACTCGGAGCAACATGACACTGAACTGCAACCGCTCCTTGCACCCTTTCGGACGAACTGCTATAGAAAACAAGAAAAGCGAGGCAGAGTCTGGTCACGATGCCTGCAGGCGCCAGTCGGCCCTCTGATTGGGTAATAAGGAACACCAATCAGAGAGCCGACTTGCGCATGCAGGCAGCGTGATGATGGCGTGCTCTCTCCCGATGACGTCAGGGAGAGAAAGAAGAGACAAAAAACGCCCCCGAATCGGGAAAAGACGGGTCTTAAAGGGAGTGACGCCCCTCTCCTCCAATGGCTGGCCAGCATTTACGAGGCCAGCCAATGGAGAAGAGGGTCGGGCTCAAGCCCCCTAACTAAGAAACATAAAATCTTCGGACCGAACTGCGCAAGCGCAGCCTACGGTCCTTGACCTAAAAACAGGACCGTGTCAATACACTGGAAAACTACGTCATAAGTGAATGCCCCGAAAACCAGTGCGGTTGATTACTTACCGCAGAACCAGTGATAATTCCAACCCGGTCGAGGACTGGTGAGGGTTCAAAGGGTAATAAATGAAATTGAAGCCAAAAGGACGGGTACATCTGAATGCTTGGGAGATCTATATGAAAAAAAGGATGCGCGGAAACATAAATAAAAAGTCTCCGACGGGGCATTCCGTGGAGCGGCCATAGCAAAAGAGCAGCTTACCTGGGCTCCCGTATCGGTGTGTAAAGAAAACGTCTCGCAGTGGAAAAATCAAACTGCACAATAAATTCTCACCCCTCAGGGCGATCTACTTTTGCCAAGTTCCAAGAGATAAAACAAGTCTGGATTCCTTTGGCCCCTAATAAAACCTCCCCTAAAGTAAAATATTACGGATGACAAACCATAAACATGAAACACAATGAATTAAGCATCTACGTTTCTACTTCAGCTCAATGTCTACTTTACTGCTTTCTTTTATTTCTGCAGATCTCCGGCACTGTCCCGTTTTTGCCTATTAATTCACTGTACTGAGAGGTAATCATTAAAAGTGATAATTTTCAAACATTAAGTTTGAGTTTGAGTTTAAAATATTTATAAAAGCGCACCTTCACCAGCGGTTTCATGGCGCTGCAGAAAACAAATCCCCAGAGGGGGACCAGAAAATAACAAGAAGAGAGCAAAAGCCAGAACCAACCTAGTTAAAAGACTTAGCAAATAGGTGGGCTTTGAGTTTCTTCCGGAATTGAGGGTAATGAGTTAGAGATCTAAGCTCTAGGGGCAAGGAATTCCACATGACTGGGGCAAGGGTCGCGAACTTTGATCCTCCCCATTTCTTCCTCCGGAAATGGGAGACTGCGAATAAGGATTGTGTGGATGATCGTAGATCCCTAGTTGGAACATACGGAACGATCTCAGATGTGATGAAAGCCGGAGCCGCGCCCAGTCGTGCTTGAAAGGTGATGGAAGCGAGCTTAAACTGGACGCGTTCACGGACAGGGAGCCAGTGCAAGGATTTAAGAAGGGGTGTTACGTGGTGAGATTTTGGGAGATTGAACACCAACCGTGCCGCCTGGTTCTGGATCAACTGCAAGCGCTTTAGACAATATGCAGGAATACCTGCATACAGGGCGTTACCATAATCCAGGCGGGAGATGACCATCGCCAGGATGATCAGTTTCAAGGCATCAAAAGAGAAGAAACGGGATACCTTGCGGATGGTGCGTAGTGACAAAAAAGAAGAGGACACCACAGAACTAACCTGGGAGTGGAGAGTGAGCTGAGAATTGAGTTTGATACCTAGAGTTTTGACTGAGGTAGAAGGGGCCGGGGGAGAACCTAGGGAAGGGGGCCAAAAAAGAGAAGACCAGGGACTGGAGCAACCACCCGTCAACACCAACTCGGTCTTATCTGGGTTAAGTTTCAGGTGGTTGTAGTTCATCCAGTCCCGGATAAAAATCATAATGGACTGAAAATTTCAAATTGAAGCAGAGGAAGAAGACAGGTTGAAAACAAGTTGGAGGTCATCCGCATAATTGTACACGCTGACCTCCATTTGCTGTAACGAAAAAATAAGAGGGGCGATATAAAGGTTAAACAAAAGGGGTGAAAGGGAAGAGCCTTGGGGGACCCCGCACTGAACTTTCCGGAAGTCCGCGGAAAAATCACCCAAGCGAACAGCCTGGGAGTGGTCCCTCAGGAAGGAGGACAACCATACCAGGGCGGTACCCCCGATCCCCGCCGCCCCGACACGGGAGAGTAAGATGGCATGGTCAACCGTGTCAAAGGCGGCTGAGAGATCGAGGAGTACTAAAGCTTGAGCCTGGTTGGTATCCATTCCCTCCCTGAGGTTGTCAAGGACCGAAAGAACTACGGACTCCGTAGAGTGTGCGGGCGGAAGCTGGCCTGGCGGGGAGCCAAAACCCCATACTCCTCCACAAACGTGCTCAAAGACTTGGTGACATGGCGTTCGAGCACCTTAGCCAGAAATGGTAGGAGAGAGATGGGGCGGTAATTGGCAGGGACCGAGGGGTCTGCGCCCGGCTTCTTTAGAATGGGAACGATAACAGCTGTCTTCAGTGAGTTGGGTACAACTCCCTGAGAAAGAGAACTGTTAAGGAAATGAAAAGGGGGGTCTGGACAAGTTGTGTAAATATGGCGAAGAATGTGGGTGGGGCAAATATCCAGTGGGGAGCCGGATTTGACCAAGGGAATAATCGAGGTCAAGGATTCCTTAGTAAAAAGGGGAAGGGCATCACGTTGTCCCTTAGGAGGAGGACACTGAGGGTCAACGAAAGTCGGGGAGGGTAAGGGAATGTTGGCTTTAATAATTGCGATCTTCTCAATAAAAGAATTATTTAGGGAGTGACAAAGGTCCTGGGAGGGGGAGGGCTTGAGAGATGTCCTGTCGGAGAATGCCAAGTTATGGACTATCGAGAAGATTTCCCTCGGCCGATTCTCAGCTGTGAGAATTTTAGAGGAGAAATAGGTCGTTTTTGCCACCAAAATGGCCTTTTTATATTGGGCCAGGAGAGCGATAAACTCAGATTTAAGTATGGGGCAATATTTCCTACTCCAGGCCCGCTCGGCTCGGCGCACCGCCAGTTTGGTGGTTTTAAGATCATTGCTGAACCACAAGTTGGCATCCTTCTCACGCTTTGATGTCACCCGCTTCAACGGGGCAATAGAATCACAGCCTGAGAGGAGCCAGTGGTC
Organism: Lissotriton helveticus; assembly: GCF_964261635.1. Taxonomy (NCBI): domain Eukaryota; kingdom Metazoa; phylum Chordata; class Amphibia; order Caudata; family Salamandridae; genus Lissotriton; species Lissotriton helveticus. The sequence continues at coordinate 30,846,137 of NC_136064.1, read as the reverse complement.
GATAGCAGAGGCCTGGGAAAGAGTGGATAGACCTTGTAGGGTAGGATAGGAAGAGGTTAATAATACGGATAAATTCTCCGGATCCACTCTGCTCCATGAGCGGACCCAAACATTCTTTGGGAGCGGGGGCCTAACAGTAGAGTTAATGGGAAGGGTAAACGAAATCAAGTGATGGTCAGACCAGGTGCAGGGAGAAATGGACAGGGAGCCTACCGGGCAGTTCAGGGACCAGATCTGATCTAAGATGTGTCCTTTGACATGAGTGGGAAAATGAACGTGCGACACAAAATTAAGAGATTGAAGGGTATCTGAGAACTGTTTAGAAGATGGACATTCCGCTGGGTCTGAAGGCCAGAAGTTAAAGTCTCCCAATAATAAAATGGAAGAGTTATTAACCGTGAGTGTGGCAAGTATCTCTTGAAAATCAGAGAGGAAGAGTAAAGGTGACTGAGGAGGTCGGTAAGTGAGAAAGCAGGTAAGAGGGGGAGTGGTCGATGTAGTTCGAATGGCAAGGTACTCTGTCGTGGCGATATCTGGCAAGGATAGAAGTTGAAAAGGGAGGTCGGCCCGGGTAATAACCGCCACGCCGTCCCCAATCCTACCGGTGGAACGGTCTGCTCGTAGCGCATAGTATGGAGCGGGGAGAGTGGCCAATAGGGTAGGAAGAGAATCATCACTAAACCAAGTCTCGGTTAGGAAAAGAAGATCAGGTGCGTGGAAATCCAACAGCACCGACAATTCGTGTGAGTGGGCCACTGCTGATCGGGTATTAAGGTAGTAGGCCGAGAGGGTCCTAGGAGCGCCTGAGCTGGCTTCCTGTCTGGAAAATTGGAGGGGAGTGGGGGGAACAAGGGGGCGGGGAAGCGAAGAAACAGGGGACAAATCAAGTGAAGATATGATGGTACAAGTAGAGGTGGGCAGAGGCCACGGGCCATGAAGAGTACGGAGTTGGGAAGAAGTGTAAGTGATGATTTGGGCAGAGTGACGAGCCCCTAGCCCCTGTCGATCGCGGACGGGCTCAGACGGGCTTGCCTTAGGCGCGCCTTTGGCGCGCAATCGTCGCGCCCGCTGCGCTTCCGGCCAATGCACATGATTTTATAGCAGCGTTAAGGGCAGTGGGGGGAAGGAAGGGGGCGTGGCCAGCGAAGTGGGCGGGGCTAAGTTCCTCGCTGGAGATGGCGGCCGAGAGGAAAGATTCCCCGTGACAGCGTCAAAATCGGCTGTTCGGGTGTTTAAAGGTTCAGAGCCTGGCTTCAGTGCAAGTAAGTTTAAAAACACAATAATTCACAGGTTTAAAAGCAATTTCAACAATTCTACAGCGCTCCCGGCTTTCCGCCTCAGGAGATTTTGTTTGTGTGGCCGCGCTCGCACTCAGCGCGCCCTTTTAGCCTGGGGAAGGGGGCGTGGCCAGCGAAGTGGGCGGGGCTAAGTCCCTCGCTGGAGATGGCGGCCGAGAGGAAAGATTCCCCGTGACAGCGTCACAATCGGCTGTTCGGGGGTTTAAAGGTTCAGAGCCTGGCTTCAGTGCAAGTAAGTTTAAAAACACAATAATTCACAGGTTTAAAAGCAATTTCAACAATTCTACAGCGCTCCCGGCTTTCCGCCTCAGGAGATTTTGTTTATGTTACTTTTCCAGCCCCGCCTCCGTCAGGTCGATAATGCCATTATTGACCTCTCAAGTAAGTCAGTTGCCTTGGGCTTCAGATTCCTAAATATGGGAAAATATTATGGTCTAATAAATCAAACACAACATGTGTTTGTACAACTTCTATTCTGAAGTAACGTTTTTGAAGTTGCTTTTATATGCGTTAATGAAGTAAAAAGAGAATCAGTGAAATAAAATGTTTGCCTAAGATCATACCATACAGTTAAGCGCTAAGCTGGGATGAAACCCAAGGTTTCTAGTTTCACTTTGTGCAAATCAGTCACTAAATTGGAGTCTAATTACCTGTCCGTTTTACCTAAAATGTTGCTGCTTAGAATTTAACTCTTTGAGCATATGGGTAGAGCATAGATGTCAGACGGAAGCCACATGAAAACTCGGCTCGTTTTGGGCTTGTGTTTCCAAGAGGACATCAAGGTGAGCCAGAGCCAGGCATCTATCTCGAGCTTTCAGTGGCTAGCCGAGCTCTACCTAGAAAGGTGTCACATTGGTGTTGCATACACCAAATGATGACTTTCTTTACCGCTCCTAATTTTTTGAGTGGTCACTGGTTGTATATTCTCAGTGTCCCATCCTGCTTTCCCCAAAAGTTCATCTTAATGTCGGAGTCTACACTGCCAAGTCTTTACTTCAAGGTCAAGTAAAAAACAGCTTTATTCGATTTTGATAGAAGAAAAATCATAAAAGGACAATAAAAGCAATAAATAAACATTTGCGTCTTAATTCATATTAGTGTATTAAAAAAAAGTAAAAAACATTTAAAAAGGGAGAGTTTACCATGATTACAAAATTTATATTAAATCAGTTCATTGAGATCCTAGTTCTAATTATAGTTTTTAGGAATGATGACATAAGGTACATGATCAATTCGTTTTCCAACATTTTCAGTCTCAATACCGCTGTTCTACATTGTCTTAGACCCCACTTTCTCAGGACTGGGAGTAAAAATCTTTTCCTTGAGAAACTGTAAAATTTGCAGAAAAGTATACAATGTAAAGTGGACTGTGCTGAAACATCATCACAGGGGCATAATATCAAATTATTGGACCAGCAATTTAAATCAGGGAACGTAACCAATCTAAAAAAGCCCCCCCCCCCCAAATCGTGTGAGTAGCATGCGAGAATAACCGCTTTGCACCTGAGTCAAATACGGCTGTATGCCTTGCCCTTGGACAATCAAATGGTTTTCCATGACTGAGATCTTACATTTCTCATTCATCCATCACTTGTCTCGAAAAAGTGCAAGCAAGTTTGTTTCAGCTGCTTTCTTGAAACAGTCGCCATGCAACTCGGGGAGTCAAAATATTCCTCATGTCCAATATCGGCTAAAAATCTTTTGACATACATGATCCAGGGAATCCTTGTGACCCCCTCTAACTTAAGGCAATCCAAACTTACATTTCTGTTCAGGCCTGTCTCATCACTCGACCACACCTTATGCCACAGTAATATGGGATCGACTTTAATAAGGTCTGAGATATAATGAATACCTAGTTCTTGATGGCACACATAGGTAGAAGTGGACTGCGGCACGGCTAACAGGTAGCGGAGGAATGCGTTTTCACACAGCTGTAATGTGTGAGTTTCTTCAATCCCCCATACCCCTGCACCGAATATTGCAGTGGACACACATTTAGATTTGTAAATGTCCAATAATACTGGGACTGGACGGCCCCCCAACTTGTTAGCGAAGTTTCGGACAGCCCCGATTGCTCGTGAGAATGCCAATGTTCTAGCCTGGGCTGCCGAGGACCAGGTCCTACTTTTATCAAAATTAATGCCCAGGTAAGAAAATGTGTCAGTCGTATCTATTTTTGTGCCTGAAAGAAAGATTTTACATGTTGGGACTTCTTCATAGTACAGCACATAGTGAAGGTCTTACTTATGTTTATCTTTAGGCCTCTATCACTCATGTACTGTGAGAATTTGATAAGCAATCTTTGAAGGCCGACTTGGGTCCGTGCCATAATCACTGCATCGTCTGCATATAATAATGTGGGGACAGGGGTATTCCTAATTTTGGGGTAATCTTGCGGCTCTTCCATAAAATGAGAGGCTACACTGTTTATGTATAAATTAAACAGGAATGGTGCAAGTATGCACCCCTGTCTCACACCCTTTTTTATATATTATTTGGAAGGACATTCGCCCTTGTTTCCGTACCTTACCCTTGCCCCAGCCCCCCCGATATAGTTCCTTTATAAAATTTAGCAGATTCAGATCAACACCCAGTTGCAGTAAAATGGTCCGAAGTTTGTCATGCTTCAAGCAGTCAAAGGCCGAGCTTAGGTCTACAAAAGATAAAAATAATTTTTTTCTTTTAGCCGCTACATACTTGGCTATTATCAATGCTAAGTTCAGCCCTTGCTCCGTTGTGCCAAGTCCTGCCCTAAACCCATATTGATACTGTGAGAGGAGTATACCGTGGTCTTCCGCCCAAAGTTGCAGTCTGTTAAGTATGACCCTCCCAGCAACCTTCATGAGTGAATCCAATAACGAAATGGGTCGATAACATTTTGGTTCACTACGGTCACCCTTCTTAAAAATGGGGATCACAATGGCCTCTTGCCATGTGTTAAAAAACCCATGTTTGTTACAGCTGTTTAATACATTCGTTAAAAGTGGGGCCCATAATTCAATGTTGGATTTCTTTACATCTACCGGCACCCCGTCCGGTCCTGGTGCTTTCCCTGTAGCACTATTATTAATGGCCATTTCAACTTCCTTATGTGTAAATTCAATATTTATGGGAAAAGTTACTGGTGCCACATCAGACACTCCCTCAGTGTGTTCTGGACTCAAAGCCTCGTTTAAAACATCTGCCTGATAGAGCTCACTAAAGTAGGTTACCCATGTTTCCTCGGTAATTGCCACTTCTATCGAATCAGTTTCATTAGCAGAGAAAAAAGGGGCATTTACGGCCTTCCAAAACCCAGTATTGTCTTTGGTCAGGCAGGCTTGATGTAGCGCTGGCAGCAGAATACAAAGTTCCCCAGGAAGAGTGTGACAACGTGGAGCGCGGAGTTGGTATAGTCAGTACCGTGACTGGAAGGGTTCCCTAGTCGGAACTTAGAGAGCCTCACACACCCAGAGTATTAGGTGTGGAACACACCCTTACTGGAGGGTGTCCAGTGTCATCATCGACTCACTGCCCCTCGTCAGACCGGCGCTGTAATATCTGACGGAGTAACCAAAAGGTACTCTTTTGACGGGGTTCTTTTAGTTCCTTGCCGATGGTGGGTGTGAGTGAGGATGAAGATGTAGCGCCTGCCATGCTTCCTGTTTCAGTTCTCTTTTACGAGTTTTTACTGCATGTTGATAAGCAGTTCTAGCTGATCTTATTTCAACCGGGTTTCTTGGTTCACTCTTTAGAGTTACCATTAAATGTGCATGCGTCTTACTGCACTCCGAGTTGAACCATCTCTGGATCTTTGCTTTGCCAGGTATCTGTGAGCTTGTAAGAAGCTGTAGGATTTCCTCGCTAATTATAAGGAAGGCCTTACTAACTATGGCATCATCATTATCCGCGTTGAGACATGTTTCAAATTCCCTGTATTTGTTTTTAATGAGACTTTCAAAGAAGGCAACTGGCTCTACTTTGTTCCACTTAATGGCGTAACCATTCTTCTTGGCAAGGCTTAACTTATAACTGTGTAAACTTTAAGTTAAATTATTTGCTTTACCTTGGCACCTTGCAAAAGAGAGAGATAGGCCAATTGGGAGATAATCACTCATTGCTATCTCACATGTGTTATAAGTGAGAACGCAACTAGAATGCCGCTTAGATATTAGGGCAAAGTCTATGACCGATTTACATCCCCTACCAATATATGTTGGCCTAAAGGGAACCAAAGGAGAGCATAGTTCGTTTGTAAAGCCCAAGTCTAATTTAAAAACTAAATCATTAAAGAGATTTCCCAAGGTAGTATGGGAGAAATGTGCGCAAGTATCTTCTTTACCTGAGCCCAAGCCACAGATGTTCAAGTCACTATGTGGGCATAGGAGACAGTTAAAATCGTTCACCCATATGATACATCTGTCCCCTGTCTTCTTTTCTTCAATGCTCTTTATGGTTTGGGACATGTGCTCTAAAATCTTGCTTCTCTCTGTTTTTAGAATATGATTGTAAAAATGTATCAGGACTATTTTTTGATTTCCCCCAACCGTCATCTGCAATATCTGGTAGTATTCAGAGACGGATTAGAATTTTACTTTTACGCCGTTTAAGAGATTAGAAACGTAGTTGCAAAGGCCCCCATTGTTTCTTCCCCTTGCCCCACGAGTAGAAGGGGTATGGAAAGTGCGATAGCCATTTATATGGATAGGCTCCATTACCCAGCATTCCTGTAAACAAATGATGGAGTATTCTCGGATAAATGATAGGCAACCAGGATCCCTTGTCCTGGCAGATAGCCCTGCGATGTTCCAAAACATCAGTCTGATGTTGTCTACTATATCTAAGTTGGAAGCTGTTAACCTATCCTCTGTCTGTAAAGGTATATCAGCTGGCAGGACGCCGGTATTTCTATAGCATATCAATTGATGGTCACTATGGGACCTGGCCTGTTCATTGAGTACCGGAGGTACTTCCACTACTGTTGAATTCGTAAGTAAATGTAACTTACACGAGTTATCAACTTTGTTATGTAAATGATGATTATTTTCTATGATAGTATCGGGATTAATCCCTTTATCTGTTTTATTTCTTATATTCTGGGCAAGAGGGATTTCCAACTCATCCAGGATCCTGTTAGTCAATCAATCAATCAATCAGAGCATTTGTATAGCGCACTACTCACCCGGAGGGTCTCAAGGCGCTGGGGGGGGGTCCGCTACTGCTCGAATAGCCAGGTCTTGAGCTGCTTCCTGAAGGCGAGGTGGTCCTGGGTCAGGCGGAGGTGGGTCGGAAGGGAGTTCCAAGTCTTGGCGGCCAGGTAGGAGAAAGACCTTCCTCCTGTGGTGGCTCTTCGGATGCGGGGGACGGCGGCGAGGGCGTGGCTGGTCAATCGAAGCTGGCGCGTGGGAGCGTAGAAGTTGAGGCGGCTGTTGAGGTATCCTGGTCCTTGGTTGTGTAGGGCTTTGTGTGCGTGGGTGAGGAGCCGGAAGGTGATTCTCTTGTTGACCGGGAGCCAGTGCAGGTCTCTCAGGTGTCCGGAGATGTGTCTGCGGCGGGGGATGTCCAGGATGAGTCGTGCTGAGGTGTTCTGGATCCGCTGGAGTCTCTTCTAGAGTTTGGCGGTGGTTCTGGCATAGAGGGAGTTGCCGTAGTCCAGACGGCTGGTGACGAGGGCCTGGGTGACCGTCTTCCTGGTCTCGGTGGGGATCCATCGGAAGATCTTGCGTAGCATTCGCAGGATGTGGAAGCACGACGAGGAGACGGCGTTGACTTGTCTGGTCATGGAGAGGGAGGAGTCCAGGATGAAGCCCAGGTTGCGTGCGTGGTCAGTTGGTTTGGGTGCGCTGCCCAGGGCGGGGGGCCACCAGGAGTCATCCCAGGCGGAGGGTGAGGATCCCAGGATGAGGACTTCCGTCTTGTCTGAGTTCAGTTTCAGGCGGCTGTTCGACATCCATTTGGCTACTTCTATCATCCCTTCGTGCAGGTTGGCTCTGGCGGTGGCGGGGTCGTTAGTGAGGGAGAGGATCAGCTGGGTGTCGTCGGTGTAGGAGATGATGTTCAGGTTGTGCTGGCGTGCGATGGCTGCGAGGGGGCTCATGTAGACGTTGAAGAGAGTTGGGCTGAGCGAGGAGCCTTGAGGAACGCCGCAGATGACTTCGGTGGCCTCGGATCTGAACGGGGGGAGGCGGACTCTCTGTGTCCTTCCGGTGAGGAAGGAGGTGATCCACTCCAGTGCCTTCTCCTGGATTCCGACGTTGCTGAGGCGCTGTACTAGGGTGCGGTGGCAGACAGTGTCGAAGGCCGCTGAGAGGTCCAGGAGGATGAGGGCCGCTGTTTCTCCGTTGTCGAGCAGGGCTCGGATGTCGTCTGTGGCTGCGATCAGGGTGGTCTCGGTGCTGTGGTTGGCCCGGAAGCCAGACTGCGAGAGGTCGAGGGAGCCGTTCGTCTCGAGGAAGGCGGCCAGTTGCTTGTTGACGGTCTTCTCGATGACTTTGGCCGGAAACGGGAGCAGCGAGATGGGGCGGTAATTCTTGAGGTCGGTAGGGTCTGCTGATGGTTTCTTGAGTAGAGCGCTGAGTTCGGCGTGCTTCCAGCTCTCCGGGAAGGTGGCGGTGTCGAAGGAGGTGTTGATGATGTCCCGCAGGTGGGGTGCGATGACAGCGTCGGCCTTGTTGAAGACGTGGTGAGGGCAGGGGTCTGTCGGAGATCCGGAGTGGATGGAGTTCATCGTGCGGATGGTGTCTTCGGTGCTGATCGGGGTCCAGGCGCGGAGGGTGGTGGTGGGGGGCGGTGCTTCGGTCGTGGCGTGCGTTGGTTGAGTGCTGAAGCTGTTGTGTATGTCCGCGATCTTGTTGTGGAAGTAGGGGGCGAGGGAGTTGCAGAGGTCTTGCGAAGGGGTGATGTCGTTGTTTCCGGCGTTGGGGTTGGAGAGCTCTTTCACGATGTTGAATAGTTCCTTGCTGTTGTGTGCGTTGTTGTCCAGTCGTTCCTTGAATGCGGTTTTCTTGGTGGCACGGATCAGCTGGTGGTGTTTTCGGGTGGCGAGCTTGAGGGCAGTCATGTTGTCTGGTGTTGGGTCTGTGCGCCAGGTTTTCTCGAGTGCTCTGCAGTTCTTCTTGGAGCTCTTGAGTTCGTCGTTAAACCATGGGGCTTTCTTGCTGCCGGGTCTGCTCGGCGGGGTCTTCAGTGGGGCGAGTTCGTCTGCGCAGTCGCTGATCCATTTCGTGAGGTTGGTGGCTGCTTGACTGGGGTTCGTTGTGCTGGTGGGGGGGTTCTTGCTCAAGGACGTAGTGAGCTGGTCTGCAGTGATCTTGTTCCAGCTTCTGCGGGGAGCCTGTTGCTGGTGATGGTGGAGCGTGGTCCTTCTGAAGCTGAAGTGGACGCAGCTGTGGTCCGTCCATTGGAGTCCCGTGGCGTGGCTGAAGGCGATGTCCTTGCTGGAAGAGAAGATCGGGTCGAGTGTGTGTCCGGCGTAGTGGGTGGGGGTGGTCACCAGCTGCTTGAGTCCCAGGTTTGCGAGGTTGTCCAGCAGGGTGGTGGTGTTGCGGTCGTTGTTGTTCTCCAGGTGGAAGTTGAGGTCCCCGAGGAGGATGTAGTCAGCGGAGGGGAGGGCGTGCGGGCTGATGAAGTCGGCGATGTCCTCGCTGAATTGTGTGCGTGGTCCCGGGGGTCTGTAGATGAGGGTGCCTCTGAGGGTGGTCTTGGGGTTGACGTGGATCTGGAAGTGCAGGTGTTCGGCGGGTGCGAGGGTGTCGTCGGTGTTGGTCGTGATGCGGATGGTGTTCCTGTGGATGATGGCGATGCCTCCTCCTGTCTGGTTGACGCGGTCCCTCCGGATGATCTTGTAGCCGTCCGGGATGGCGATGGCGATGTCGGGCGCTGAGGAGGCGTTCATCCAGGTTTCCGTGAGGAAGGCGACGTCTGGGTCGTGGTGTCGAGCAGGTTCCAGAGCTCGACGGCGTGTCTGTGGACAGAGTGGGTGTTGAGCAGGATGCACTTCATGTGGTTGCTGCTGGTGTTCTGCTTGGTGGACGCTGGTGCAGTGCAGGTCCGGATGCAGGAGAACTTGCAGGACTGGCAGATGAAGGGTCCGTGGGTGCGTCTCGGGGTGGCTCGGTAGCATCCAGGGGTTCGGCCGGCGTTGAGTGCGTTGAGGGTGGCGGCGTCGTACGTCCGGCGGGTGGGCTGGGGTCTGCGAGGGCCAGGGGTCCTGGCGCTGGGCGCGGTCCAGGCGCGGACGGGCGTAGACGGGCTTACCTTTGGCGCTCAATCGGTGCTCCCGCTGCGCGCGTCCGCTGCGCGGTCGCTCTGGGGGCGTCATAAGAAGGGAGCAGTGAGGGCGGGTCAGCTGGGAGGCGGGAGCGTCTTAGCCAATCGGCTGGCGGGGGGGCGGGTCTGCAGGCAACGGCGGCGGGAAACCGGGTGCGGGCTTCTCTGGCGGCCCTGCGGCGGCAGGGGCGCCGGGAGCAGGCGACAATGGAGGTCGGGCGGCACAGGCAGCAGGAGGGCGCAGGAGCAGGAGCGAGGATCGTGGGGCGACCAGGCCGGTGAGGGCGCAGTGGTTGCTGTTAGGAGATTGTTTTTTAAGATTATTCCTGCTAGTTTTTATTTCCTTTTTCTTTTGCCTAAAATTATTAGGAGTGGGGGGATTTGATGTTAGTCAGTCAACCATGTCGAGGGTACTATATTTGTTACTTGTTGGAAAACCCATTTCCAGCCCATGGCCCTCAAAACGTATTCTATTTCTAGGATGCTCTGGTCCTGTATTCGACTCCATGTTTCTCCCCTGCAGAACATAATTTGATCTGTTTGTTTTAGGGCTATAAAAGTAAGTAAGATCAAATGGCTGTATTCTTGTTTTTGTCATATGGGGCCACCCTTCACAGATGTACTGAGGAGCTTGCATGTCACTGAAATTTATGGTAATACAATCTCCTGGGATGTTTTTCCTGCTCGTCCCCACCCAACTGACCCTATGTACAAGCAGAATCTTACTGTGAATGTGTGGGGGAAGGGGTCTATTAGCGCTAAGCAAATGTATGGTCTTATTTTTTAGTTCTACAAAAGATTCCAGGGAACTTTCCCTAGTTCAGGGACCCCTGTCAGAACAATGACATAGGGGGTAGATTCAGGGGGCAGGTCTATGGCTGGTAACAAACATCATACTCAATGATTAGTATTAAAACTTCTCCCCCCCTCCTTCAAAGTTTTAGTTGTTCCTCCATCAACCGGATGATTTATGTCCCTTTTTCCAGAAGTATTGTCAGGGTTCTTGGTATGGAGTGCGGCTTCAGCACTTCTTCGTGATGATCCTGGCATTAGAACCAGACCGGATAACTGAGATGGGGAAGATGGCATCAGGTTATTCCTTGTCTCTTTTAATTGGTGAGGGATCTCTTGAATCACTGTTGACATTATCGGGTGTGTCTTTTTGTTAAGCTCGAGATTCGATAGAGTCACTTGCTCGATTTTTTTGAGTCTTTCTTCCATACATATCAGTCTATCCGTAATGGGCTTGATGGAAGATGTTACGATTTCACCCACTTTTACCCAGAAGCCCTCACCCAGAAGCGTCGAGGGGCAGACCGGGATATTAACAGAAGTTGTGCTTATTCCCAATGCATGTATATCAGGGGTAGTTTGTATGACCGATGTCGCGATATCTTTATTAGATTTTACGTTTTTTTGTTGCCTTCCTTTTTTAGAGTCCACTGCCTTCTTCTGTTTGGGTATTGCTCCCAGTGTATAACCCGGCAAGGTATGAATTCCCCCTTTCTCGGCCAGGGTTTGTGCGCGAGTAGATACTCCATCTGGCAGGATTATCGCTTTGTCTGTTGTGTTTGAGGACTGTGTATTGGGGAATCCTCTAGCTATAGTAGTTGTGATCTCTGCGATTGTATCGCTATTTAAACTTATAGTTACTGAGTCATTAGTGGCATTAGTATTTTCACTTTCCTCTGGGCTGAAAGACAATGCGAATTTTCCCAAGGAAGACCGTTTATTAAGTGCTGGGTCTAACGAGAGGCGACGTTCAGTTAGATCGATTTCATGAGCTAATACAGAAGCAGCTCTTATATAATGAAATTATCTAATGTTCCTGCCACGGAACCTCCAGATATTGCAGTCTTCTCTCTTCCTAAGCGACCCACCATTACGGATTATATTACCACTGCTACAATCTATTAATGCAAGTAGGTACACTTACTGTATTCTGGTAGATCACCGGAGTTAGGGGGGTGACCCAGCCCAGCCTCTCTTGCCTCGAACGGGCTCAAACGGGCCCGCCCTTGGCCCGGGCTTAGCCCGGCGCTGCCCGCGACGCGGGGGCTCTCCTTGCTTTTTATGCGCCTCCGGGCGCAGAACAGGCGTGTGCGGCTTCCTGCCGCTACGGTCACTGGTTGATGTAGTCTCCCCTCCCTGAAGCAGCGCTGAGATTTTACAGAGGCTGCGGCGGAGGGGGAAGACCAGCATCAGTGGCAGGAGCGTGGGCAAGGAGCCAGTGACATCTAGGAGTTGCAGCACAGTTTTCGCGGTGAATCCAAAGGTAACGATAGAGCCCCTGCCCACCGGGGCTCTCCTTGATTTTTATGCGCCTCCGGGCGTGGAACAGGCGTGTGCGGCTTCCTGCCGCTAAGGACACTGGTTGATGTAGTCTCCCCCTCCCTGCAGCCGCGCCGAGATTTTCCAGAGGCTGCGGCGGAGGGGGGAGACCAGCGTCCGTGGCAGGAGCGTGGGCAAGGAGCCAGTGACTGCCAGGAGTTGCTGCAGAGTTTTCGCGGTGAATCCAAAGGTAACGATAGAGCCCCCGCTCCACTGGGGCTCTCCTTGCTTTTCATGCGCCTCCGGGCGTGGAACAGGCGTGTGCGGCTTCCTGCCGCTAAGGACACTGGTTGATGTAGTCTGCCCCTCCCTGCAGCCGCGCCGAGATTTTCCAGAGGCTGCGGCGGAGGGGGGAGACCAGCGTCAGTGGCAGGAGCGTGGGCAAGGAGCCAGTGACTGCCAGGAGTTGCTGCAGAGTTTTCGCGGTGAATCCAAAGGTAACGATAGAGCCCCCGCTCCACAGGGGCTCTCCTTGCTTTTTATACGCCTCCGGGCCCGGAACAGGCGTGTGCGGCTTCCTGCCGCTAAGGACACTGGTTGATGTAGTCTCCCCCTCCCTGCAGCCACGCCGAGGTTTTCCAGAGGCTACGGCGGAGGGGGGAGACCAGCGTCAGTGGCAGGAGCGTGGGCAAGGAGCCAGTGACTGCCAGGAGTTGCTGCAGAGTTTTTGCGGTGAATCCAAAGGTAACGATAGAGCCCCTGCTCCATCGGGGCTCTCCTTGCTTCTTATGCGCCTCCGGGCGCGGAACAGGCGTGTGCGGCTTCCTGCCGCTAAGGACACTGGTTGATGTAGTCTCCCGCTCCCTGCAGCCACGCCGAGATGTTCCAGAGGCTGCGGCGGAGGGGGGAGACCAGCATGAGTGGCAGGAGCGAGGGCAAGGAGCCAGTGACAGCCAGGAGTTGCTGCAGAGTTTTTGCGGTGAATCCAAAGGTAACAATAGAGTCCCCGCTCCACCGGGGCTTTCCTTGCTTTTTATGCGCCTCCGGGCGCGGAACAGGCGTGTGCGGCTTCCTGCCGCTAAGGACACTGGTTGATGTAGTCTCCCCCTCCCTGCAGCCGCGCCGAGATTTTCCAGAGGCTGCGGCGGAGGGGAGAGACCAGCGACAGTGGCAGGAGTGTGGGCAAGGAGCCAGTGAATGCCAGGAGTTGCTGCAGAGTTTTCACGGTGAATCCAAAGGTAACGATAGAGCCCCCGCTCCACTGGGGCTCTCCTTGCTTTTTATGCGCCTCCAGGCACGGAACAGGTGTGTGCGTCTTCCTGCCGCTAAGGACACCGGTTGATGTAGTCTCCCCCTCCCTGCAGCCGCGCCGAGATTTTCCAGAGGCTGCGGCGGAGGGGGGAGACCAGCATCAGTGGCAGGAGCATGGTCAAGGATCCAGTGACTGCCAGGAGTTGCTGCAGAGTTTTCGCGGTGAATCCAAAGGTAACGATAGAGCCCCCGCTCCACAGGGGCTCTCCTTGCTTTTTATATGCCTCCGGGCCCGGAACAGGCGTGTGCGGCTTCCTGCCGCTAAGGACACTGGTTGATGTAGTCTCCCCCTCCCTGCAGCCGCGCCGAGATTTTCCAGAGGCTGCGGCGGAGGGGGGAGACCAGCGTCCGTGGCAGGAGCGTGGGCAAGGAGCCAGTGACTGCCAGGAGTTGCTGCAGAGTTTTCGCGGTGAAACCAAAGGTAACGATAGAGCCCCCGCTCCACTGGGGCTCTCCTTGCTTTTTATGCGCCTCCGGGCGTGGAACAGGCGTGTGCGGCTTCCTGCCGCTAAGGACACTGGTTGATGTAGTCTGCCCCTCCCTGCAGCCGCGCCGAGATTTTCCAGAGGCTGCGGCGGAGGGGGGAGACCAGCGTCAGTGGCAGGAGCGTGGGCAAGGAGCCAGTGACTGCCAGGAGTTGCTGCAGAGTTTTCGCGGTGAATCCAAAGGTAACGATAGAGCCCCCGCTCCACAGGGGCTCTCCTTGCTTTTTATACGCCTCCGGGCCCGGAACAGGCGTGTGCGGCTTCCTGCCGCTAAGGACACTGGTTGATGTAGTCTCCCCCTCCCTGCAGCCACGCCGAGGTTTTCCAGAGGCTACGGCGGAGGGGGGAGACCAGCGCCAGTGGCAGGAGCGTGGGCAAGGAGCCAGTGACTGCCAGGAGTTGCTGCAGAGTTTTTGCGGTGAATCCAAAGGTAACGATAGAGCCCCTGCTCCATCGGGGCTCTCCTTGCTTTTTATGTGCCTCCGGGCGCGAAACAGGTGTGTGCGGCTTCCTGCCGCTAAGGACACTGGTTGATGTAGTCTCCCCCTCCCTGCAACTGCGCCGAGATTTTCCAGAGGCTGCGGCGAAGGGGGGAGACCAGCGTCAGTGGCAGGAGCATGGGCAAGGAGCAGGTGACTGCCAGGAGTTGCTGCAGAGTTTTTGCGGTGAATCCAAAGGTAACGATAGAGCCCCTGCTCCACCGGGGCTCTCCTTGCTTTCTATACGCCTCCGGGCGCGGAACAGGCGTGTGTGGCTTCCTGCCGCTAAGGACACTGGTCGATGTAGTCTACCCCTCCCTGCAGCCGCGCCGAGATTTTCCAGAGGCTGCGGCAGAGGAGGGAGACCAGCGTCTGTGGCAGGAGCGTGGGCAAGTAGCCAGTGACTGCCAGGAGTTGCTGCAGAGTTTTCGCGGTGAATCCAAAGGTAACGATAGAGCCCCTGCTCCACCGGGGCTCTCCTTGCTTTTTATGTGCCTCCGGGTGCGAAACAGGCGTGTGCGGCTTCCTGCCGCTAAGGACACTGGTTGATGTAGTCTCCCCCTCCCTGCAGCCGCGCCGAGATTTTCCAGAGGCTGCGGCGGAGGGGGGAGACCAGTGTCAGTGGCAGGAGCGTGGGCAATGAGCCAGTGACTGCCAGGAGTTGCTGCAGAGTTTTTGCGGTGAATCCAAAGGCAACGATAGAGCCCCTGCTCCACCGGGGTTCTCCTTGCTTTTTATACGCCTCCGGGCACGGTACAGGCGTGTGCGGATTCCTGCCGCTAAGGACACTGGTTGATGTAGTCTCCCCCTCCCTGCAGCCGCGCCGAGATTTTCCAGAGGCTGCGGCGGAGGGGGGATACCAGCGTCAGTGGCAGGAGCGTGGGCAAATAGCCAGTGACTGCCAGGAGTTGCTGCAGATTTTTTGCGGTGAATCCAAAGGTAATGATAGAGCCCCTGCTCCACCGGGGCTCTCCTTGCTTTGTGTACGCCTCCGGGCGCGGAACAGGCGTGTGCGGCTTCCTGCCGCTAAGGACACTGGTTGATGTAGTCTCCCCCTCCCTGCATCCGCGCCGAGATTTTCCAGAGGCTGTGGCAGAGGAGGGAGACCAGCGTCAGTGGCAGGAGCGTGGCCAAGGAGCCAGTGACTGCAAGGAGTTGCTGCAGAGTTTTTGCTGTGAATCCAAAGGTAACGATAGAGCCCCCGCTCCACCGGGGCTCTCCTTGCTTCTTATGCGCCTCCGGGCGCGGAACAGGCGTGTGCGGCTTCCTGCCGCTAAGGACACTGGTTGATGTAGTCTCCCGCTCCCTGCAGCCACGCCGAGATGTTCCAGAGGCTGCGGCGGAGGGGGGAGACCAGCATGAGTGGCAGGAGCGAGGGCAAGGAGCCAGTGACAGCCAGGAGTTGCTGCAGAGTTTTTGCGGTGAATCCAAAGGTAACAATAGAGTCCCCGCTCCACCGGGGCTTTCCTTGCTTTTTATGCGCCTCCGGGCGCGGAACAGGCGTGTGCGGCTTCCTGCCGCTAAGGACACTGGTTGATGTAGTCTCCCCCTCCCTGCAGCCGCGCCGAGATTTTCCAGAGGCTGCGGCGGAGGGGAGAGACCAGCGACAGTGGCAGGAGTGTGGGCAAGGAGCCAGTGAATGCCAGGAGTTGCTGCAGAGTTTTCGCGGTGAATCCAAAGGTAACGATAGAGCCCCCGCTCCACTGGGGCTCTCCTTGCTTTTTATGCGCCTCCAGGCACGGAACAGGTGTGTGCGTCTTCCTGCCGCTAAGGACACCGGTTGATGTAGTCTCCCCCTCCCTGCAGCCGCGCCGAGATTTTCCAGAGGCTGCGGCGGAGGGGGGAGACCAGCATCAGTGGCAGGAGCATGGTCAAGGATCCAGTGACTGCCAGGAGTTGCTGCAGAGTTTTTGCGGTGCATCCAAAGGTAACGATAGAGCCCACGCTCCACCGGGGCTCTCCTTGGTTTTTTTGCGCCTCCGGGCGCGGAACAGGAGTCTGGGGCTACCTGCCACTAAGGACACTGGTTGATGTAGTCTCCCCCTCCCTGCAGCCGCGCCGAGATTTTCCAGAGGCTGCGGCGGAGCGGGGAGACCAGCGTCAGTGGCAGGAGCGTGGGCAAGGAGCCAGTGACTGCCAGGAGTTGCTGCAGAGTTTTTGCGGTGAATCCAAAGGTAACGATAGAGCCCCCGCTCCACCGGGGCTCTCCTTGCTTATTATGCGCGTCCGGGCGCGGGACAGGCATGTGCGGCTTCCTGCTGCTAAGGACACTGGTTGATGTAGTCTCCCCCTCCCTGCAGCCGCGCCGAGATTTTCCAGAGGCTGCGGCGAAGGGGGGAGACCAGCGTCAGTGGCAGGAGCGTGGGCAAGGAGCCAGTGACTGCCAGGAGTTGCTGCAGAGTTTTTGCGGTGAATCCAAAGGTAACGATAGAGCCCCTGCTCCATCGGGGCTCTCCTTGCTTTTTATGCACCACCGGGCGCGGAACAGGCGTGTGCGGCTTCCTGCCGCTAAGGACACTGGTTGATGTAGTCTCCCCCTCCCTGCAGCCGCGCCGAGATTTTCCAGAGGCTGCGGCGGAGGGGGGAGACCAGCGTCAGTGCAGGAGCGAGGGCAAGGAGCCAGTGACTGCCAGGAGTTGCTGCAGAGTTTTTGCGGTGAATCCAAAGGTAACGATAGAGCCCCCGCTCCACCGGGGCTCTCCTTGCTTTTTATGCGCCTCTGGGTGCGGAACAGGCGTGTGCGGCTTCCTGCCGCTAAGGATACTGGTTGATGTATTCTCCCCCTCCCTGCAGCCGCGCTGAGATTTTCCAGAGGCTGCGGCGGAGGGGGGAGACCAGCGTCAGTGGCAGGAGCGTGGGCAATGAGCCAGTGACTGCCAGGAGTTGCTGCAGAGTTTTCGCGGTGAATCCAAAGGTAACGATAGATATAGTCAGTTATTTGGAATAAGAATCAAAGTGGAGATATAAACGGGGAAGAAAGGTTTAAGAGGCCAGCATCTGTCTACAAGGTGATGTGGAGGCAGAAGCCGCAACACAAAAAGGGTGTTTTCCTAAAAAAAAATCTCTACTAAAAAGATGTACCTTTTTAAGAAAAAACAAAAGATGTACCTTTTTGGGAGGTGGAGAGTGTCATCTTCCCCAGTGTTGAACAATGACAACCATATTTCCCGAAAACAGAGGGATCCTGTCCTGTAGTTGATACATTAATTCAGCTGAAGTCATCTTGTATATTTTAGTGGGCCGCTCACCCGAAGGTGGTGGTGTAGGACAGCACAAGTGCCTCAATCTCCCTATCTTGGCTGTGTGCAGCACTTTTGATGTCCAGCTTCTTTAGTGGCAGGCAATACGTGGGATGTCACTTATATCATGCAACTATGCCAATGTGTCAGAAGGTCTAATGGGACTGTCTGACGATTTATTGAGGGCATCCCATATTGATAAACAGTAATTGGGGAGACTTGGACATCGCAAGCGGATGTGTACGAAGTCATATTTTATAAATACCACACACTTTTAAGCATTTCATTTTTGAGTAATTCCCAGGGAGTTGCTGCTAATCTTCTTTTGAGGCCGGTCAGCTGTATTTATCCCCACTCAGGTTCTTGGGGCTAGGAATTTCTCTTGGAGGGCTTGAAACTACAGGGGTCCCTTATTACCTTGGTCAATGGTGTGCATTCCCACTTCTTACCATATTTCCCATTGAAAGGTTAGACCTCCTCTTGTGTGATACCAAAGAGGTGTGTGTTTATGTAACCCAGCCCCTTTATTCAGTGTGTTTTGGGTAGTAACCATAGTTTGGATTACTGTGTGCAGTGAGGGTGTTTTCACAGGGTAGAATAGGTGTTAGCCCTCTTTACCACAGATGGGTCTCTTCTCTAGGGTCATTCAAAACAGTGCCCACCAGGCACATCGGAGATTCACTTTCCATTCCTTCTAGGTGCCCACTGACTTAGATCCTCAGGTACTTGAGTCTATTTTCTCTTTACTGGAAGTTGTAGCCTTTTATAGATGCGGGAAGTTGTAGCCTTTTATAGATGCTGGAGTTGTAATTCTGGATATGGGTAACGTTTCGCTTTTATCCCACTTGACTTTTTAGCCTAAAAAACTGGGACCAGTAATGATTCTCATTATGGCCGGTAAATAAGAGTACAGTGTAGTGAGAATGAGTAGTATGACATCCGCATAAAGCAGTATTGTGGAATCTACCACTAGCGTCCATCCCTTCTACCTGTTCTGTCTGGTGTATAGCCGCTGCCAGTGGTTCTAAGGCCAGTAGGAACAAATCGAGGACAGGGAGCCAGGCCGTGTTGCTCCTTTAATGCTGAAAGGTACTAATAAAAAACTTCTGCTGTTTACTTGTGTCATTGGGGATTCGTACAGCCATCCTACCTTGGAAACAGTGTGGTCTCTATACAGGCTCTAAGGCCAATAAAGGATCGAGTTGCACATTGTTCTCGTATTTTTTTGCCTTCGTTTCACTGTAAGATTATATTTCACTTAGGCAAAAACGATTTGGGTAAGGAAAAAGGGATTGTCCTAATGAAGAACATGAAAAGGGATGTGGCACTTATCAAGGAACAGTGGTCTGGGTGCTTGGTCATTTGGACAGAGTTTGTTCCCCTCAGGGTGTGGCGAGGTGTAGTGAATGCGGGAGCTGTAGGTAGTGCCAGGAGGAAGTTAAACACAGAAATTGTGTGTTTTTGTAGGGAGCTGGAATTTGGCAGGATTGCCAATAGAGAGATATGTTATGACAAGGACGAGTTTTTTAGGGGGGATGGTGTGCACCTTTCACGATTGGGCATGGACCTGTATCTTTTAGAAATCAGGGAGGTTTTAGCCAGGACTTTGAATGTGCAGAAGCACTGGGACAGTTGTTCCTACGAGGCGGGTGTGGGGCAGAAAAAAGGGGAAGTAGCAACGGGGACTGCTCTTTCCCCTCTCTTTACTGGTTGGCAGGATCTTTTAAAGTTGGCCAGGGTTGGCAGAGGTTTTGGGTTAAGTGTTGGAAGTTTGTGAGCAGGGGCAGGGAAAGGGTATGCAGGTAGGCTATATTTTAGAGTATACGTCGGTTAGTTGCAGAATGGCAGGTAGGAGATTTGTGTTTCATTGGAGGGCATGAATTTTATATGCAATATTGTGTAAGGTTGTAGTTATGGTAATAGCAGGGTGGGGGAACTGCTGAGGGAATTGTAGTGGCGGGGGGACCAGGGGGTCCGTTATTTGATGTATAGTGAGGTTTTAGTTATGTAAGGCGGTTGCCAGAGTTTTTAAATGATATGCACCTGCTTCAATAAAGCGGCCTTTTACACATACAAATTTTGTCTCAGTTTGGCTTGCCCCCTTCCTCCCAAGGTGTGTTTGGGGGGCAGCCGAAGCCCGCGAGGTCTGCCTCCTAGGCAGATTGGGAGGGGGAGGGGGTGGCTGATTAGAGGCCATGTTGTGTGATTTGGGTGGGCTCGTTCTGGAGATAGCCCAAAGGTAGCCCAACAAATAAATGGGGGCTCACAACACTCCCAGCCACCATTTTAGGTTTGGTGACCTGGTGGCTGGGGGTAGCGTAGAGTATAACAGTTTTTGCCCACCCCCCCATCCCTCTTTATGGGGACTTGTTTTGGTCTGTTATGGGGGATATATATTTAATCTTTAGCTAAGTTTGTTGATCCCATGTGCATAGGGGAAAACATTTGTTCAATATGTCGCTTGGAACAGGTGCTGGCGGGGTCTTTAAAAGTTGGCCAGAGTTGGCAGAAGTTTTGGGTTTAGTGTTGGAAGTTTGTGAGCAGGGGCAGGGAAAGGGTAGGCAAGTAGACTAAGTTTTAGAGTATACGTTGTTTAGTTACAGTTGCAGAAAGGCAGGTAGGAGATTTGGGTTTCATTTTAGGGCATGAATTTTATATGTAATATTGTGTAAGGTTTTTGTTATGTTAACGGCGGGGTGGGGGAACTGCTGAGGGGATCGTAGGGGCAGGGGGACCAGATGGTCAGTTATTTGATGTATAGTGAGGTTGCCAGAGTTTTTAATATGACATGCACCTGTTTCAATAAAGCAGCCTTTTACACACACAAATTTGGTCTTGGTTTGGCTTGCTCCCTCCCAAGGACACACTGAAAGCCCTGGCTGCAACTGTATCAGATCACACCAGAACGCTGTGCGCCGCAGCCTGGGTCAGCAGCCTGTCACAGAGGTAAGGTGCGAGGCTCTGACTGCTAAATGGCAGTAGCAACTTCATTTAATAATAGCATGATATAATGCAGCAACTAGGGGATAGTAAATAAACATCGTCGTCACTCGCCATGCACTTAGTTTTATGTCAAGCCTGAGGCAGCGCGCAAGCGCTGCTCTGGCGATCTGTGGTAGGTACTGTACGGAGGTGAATCCCCGCCCACATTTTTCATTCGCTTGTTTCCTTGCTCTTGGTAAATGCTGGTCTCTGATTGCTCAATATGCTAATTAATCCCTCCTTAGTAGGGCTATGTCGTCATTTGTATCTTCCCATGGCTACTGGCCCCTTTACTTGATTGTTACACAAGAGGAACTTTATGCATGTGACTGATTGATTCTACTGTTAGTGCGTTTCCTCCCTCCGTACACATTTAGCTCCCGCCTTAAACTCCCCCCTCCCCATGCGCAGCTAGATTTCAATTGAGTATTCCAGAGAAGTGCCTCTATTTGTTCAATCGCAGGAATTAAGTGAATTTCTGTATAATAAATTCCTTTAATGCTGGTGAACGTTGACAAAATCAAGAACAAATGCTAAGAGGAGGGGATGATGAAATGCAGGCAATTCAAAGAGGTCATAACATCCTGCACAGGATCCAAGTCTGGTAATGATAAAATCAGTGACTGTACATGACTCTTTCTGCGGACTCAAGTTAGGCAGCAGGATGGTTGCGTAAAAGCAGGGCCAACTAACTGCTAATGCTATGCAAACACCTAGGTCAGGCAGCGTCGAGATTAAATCATCATTTGTTGCAGGGCGTGAGGGCTGTTTTTTTTTGTTCTGTATTCATATACCACCGACCTTTGTATGCGTTGAAAATGTGCGTGAGGGTGTGCATGCAAATATGTGTGTGCGCACCTGCAAGGTTGCCTCAGCATTAACGCGTCAAGAAGCATCACTTATTTCTGTGACAGTCAAGTGGAATTAAGTCTGCAAGCTATTTCGTGCAATGTTGCTTCCACGCCTAGCTTAACTCAAAAGTAACGCAACATTTCTATGTTCCATATTTTACCACAAAGCATTGAATTCTTATGATCTCGAGTGGAGATCACTGCTGGTAAATTGTTTCCGTTCTGGGAAGGACATGGCTTTTGTAGTTCGGACTTGACTGTTCCCATGGGGCACAGGGTCAGCGCTCATTTGCATATCGCCATTGTCTAACCCAGGGTGGTGTGGAGTGGAAAAACGATGGATTTGGGCCCAGATCTTTGGACTGGGGTGAATGTGTGACATTGATCCACATTCTGTCCATCATTGTTGTGTTTGCAGTTACCGCGGTAAATGAGGAGGTGTCACTGACGTGATTCCTTCCGAGCTACATCCATAGTGCCCTTTTGATGAATCGCAACAAATGTTTCCCTTTACTAGAAATGTAAATAGAAATGGCTTCTTGTGTAACGTGTGTAAGTAAACACTTAAAAAGGAGCATAGAGGTCACGGTGTAAAATCTCCCTGGGGGAACTATTCTTCCTATCCTATAAACAGCTGTCAATGTACATGAAAACCTAAGGATTGTTTCCATATTTGCACAGTTGTAATGTTGTGCTCAAAGTGTTCTGCTATAAATGCTCCAACAAAATAAATTATAGTTCTGCTAAAAGCTCAAGAGAAATATTTTAGGCTGAAGATGCTTGTGTAAAAGAAAATAAACAATTAACTGCACAATGTGCAAAGAAACAGTGCTTGTATTTCTCAGAAAACACAACACGTGAAAAAGATGCTGAGATGTCTGTGAATGCAACTATCCTGTAACAGAGCCACTGAAATTATCTGCAAGGTAGACCCAAATCATGAGGCAAGGTTACGCAGCAAGAAAAGGCATATTATGCGGCGTATCGGAGCATATTTTGTTACAGATATTATTTCCTAATTTTTACATTTTTAGGTTGAGCCTGGGCAGTGCATGTGCTGCTCTGCGAGGCATGCTGTATTAAGGTTAGGCATAGAAGCTCCGCCTACTCAGAAGGAGAGTCATGTTCAAATCCCTTTGCCTGGTTTACAAGGCTTTGAATAATGTGGGACCGGCGTTTTTCGTCCAAAACCTCATTCCTTACTGTCCCCCAAGAATGCTACGTTCATCTTTCCAGCATGACTTAGTGGTACCCCGAACCAAACTTGTGTCCTGGGGGGACAGAAGATTTATGGTAGCTGCACCCAAATTGTGGAATACTTTACCAGAGTCGATCAGAACCAGCCCCTCCCTCTGGATCTTCCGCAAACAATTAAAAACATGGCTTTTTAACTAATAATCTCCAGTCTGATGAGGCTTAACACATTGCAGTATCACTAGCGCCGAGATGCCCAAGGGCCTTCGTTCGCGCTCTACAAATGTTTTTATAAATAAATAAAAATACTTCAGACCCATCTTTTCAATTGACTCCTGTTATTGCCCTTCCAAAATCGCTGCTTTTCATTTGTGAATAGGCTTGGTATAGCCTTGTCTGCATTTGTAAACTTCCATAACTACTGGAATTTTACTTGTGTCGTTACACGGTCTGCTTTATAAGTTGGTGAGCACTATTTTATTTAATGATCTTCCCCTATTCCACACACCACATTGCAGCACACTTTTAGTAATGTATTTATTTAAATTACAGTATAGTCTGCTTTAACTATAGCGGCTCCGCTTATTTATTTATTTATTTTACAGCACAGGCCGCATTCACATTAGCGCCCCGCTACAGAACCGTTCTAAATTAAATATTTTTTTTTCACTTTGGGTGAAAGCGGCCCATAGGAGCTTTTACTTTAATGTTTGCCGCGCCCCTTTCTTTAGGCGCTGGTCACTGTAATCTGAATACGGGAGCAGCGTCTAAAGAAAGGCGTGCGGCCACCATTAAAGTGGTCTCTCATTTCCTAGAGTTTGAGCTATTGGCATTAAAAATAACAATGCCTATTATGTATGTGCTGCATATGAGAACACATAAATAAAAGGCATTGTCATTTGCAATGCCAATTGATTAAACACTCGCAAATGCGAGACCTATTGCATTAAAAATGCTTGTTAAATTCAGGGATCCAATGCGAGACAAGCGTAGCAATTCGGTAACTAGCCACAACAACTGAGACTAGTCCCAAAACAATCAGCTTAGCCCCACGGCGATAATAAACGGAACACCCGGGCAATCATTCTGGGCTGGTCATTATTTGACAGTGTTCTGGGCTCCTGCTGCACCAACGACCATGGAGCTGCGCTGCCATCTGACTCCTGAGAAGACGCATATGTAATACCAGCGGCACGCTGCGGTGTCGGGTGAATCCAACTATAAGAGTTACATTGTAGCATTAGCTACTCTGAGAGCAGCTAAGCCAGCCCCAAGCCTGTCGGGACCAGCACGCACCCCAGAGTACACTGCAAAAATTCAGTCAGTAATGGTGCATTAGCAGTGCTCCTACTTTGACAGCTGAGGAGGCGCTATAATGCTTCACTTTGCATTTCAGTGCGCTGATGTAGATTACCACACTGAAATGCGTTAGTATAACATCGGATGCGTGGTACTTGGTAGAGCTGGTAGAATGCATTGACGTAGTCCAGCTGGCTGGTGACTAGGGCTTGGGTGACCGTTTTTCTAGTGTTGACTGAGAGTCATTTGAAGATTTTCTGGAGAATGCGTAGAGTGAAGAAGCAGGTAGGTGAGAACGCATTGATCTCACTTTTCATGGTGAGTTGGCTGTAAAGGACAATTCCGAGGTTTTGGGTGTGGTCTGTCAGTGTGGCCCCAGTTCAGAAGGCCACCAGGAGTCTTTCTATGGAGAGGTGTTATTCCCAAAGAACAGTACCTCTGTTTTGCCGGTTTTGAGTTTCAGGCAGTTATTTCTCATTTAATCACTGATGCTCGTCATACATCTGTAGAAGTTGGCTCTTATGGTGGAGGGGCCTTCTCATAATCAGCGGATGAGATGGATGTCATCTGCTTAGGAAATTATGTTCAGTCCATGAGTTCTGACGATGTTGGCAGAGGGGTCATGTGGGCATTGAAGAGAGTGGGGCTGAGGAATAAGCCTTGAGGGAAGCTGCAGATCATGCTCATGGGTTTCGAGGTGAAAGGAAGTAGGTGGATACTCTGGGTTCTTCCGGTGAGGAAGGAAGTGACCAATTTGTGAGCATCACCTTGTATTCCGACACAATGAAGCCTCTTGAAAGGGTGCGGTGGGATACAGTGTCAAACGCTGCTGAGAGGTCAGGAAGGATAAGGGCTGCAATTTCTCCCTGATCAAGGATGGTTCTAATGTCATCTGTGGTGCCAATAAGGGAGGTTTCCGTGCAGTGGTTAGAATCTGGGTTGTGAGGTGCCCAGTAGGTTGTGGTTCTCCAGGGGTACAGTGAATTGGTGGTTCAATCAATCAATCAATCAATCAATCAATCACGGTATTATAAGCGCGTTACTAACCTGTTAGGGTCTCAAGGTGCTGAAAGGGGGGATCTGCAGATCTGTTTAGCCGAAGAGCCAGGTCTTGAGGGTCTTCCTGAAGGTGTTCCGGGAGGGGGCGCGTCTGATGTCTGCCAGTAGCTTGTTTCAGGTCTCGGCTGCAATGTGAGCGAAGGATCTTCCTCCTCCTCTGGCTCTGTGGATGTGCAGGGTTTCTGCCAGTGCGAGGTTGGAGGATCGGGGGTTTCTATTGGGTAGGGGGAAGTTGATTCTGTCATTGAGCTAATTGGGTCCGTTATTGTGTAGGCATTTGTAGGCGTGAGTGAGAATTTTGAAAGTGACTATTTTCTCCACTGGTGTTTTATAGCGTTTTAGGGCCCTAGTGTAATTTTCCCGATTCATGCCCTTATATAGGTATTAAATATCGTATCCTTATATAGGCATAGAAATCATAACCATATTAAGACATAGCTCAAGTAGTCCTAATATGGCTCGGCTACTTCCACTAGTTCTGAAAATCTACAATGATTTCTTGGAAAAACCCGCCTTCAGCAGTCAGGGAGTTCCCCCTGCATGAATATTAATTCATCCAAGAACTCATGGAGTTTTCAAAGAATTAAGTCTCTAATGACGTTATTAAGTCCAATCTTACGTCAAACTCGGCACCTTCAAGTTATAAATATGTCCACACTTGTCCAAACAAACACACAGTGGTTTGGAGCAGTTCAACTATCTACTTGCCCGATGCGCCCTGCTGCAGCAAGTGCCGAAGGAAGCCAACCCTCCAGCTGACGCACTGAGAGACGCTGTACTTGCTCCAGCTGAGAAATCCAGCTCCAGTGTTTCCAGGCTACCCTTGCGGGTTGCTGGGAAATCGAGTCCTGAGAGAGAGATACCAGACCTCCTACATTCTAAAACCAAGGTACGGAGCTGATTAGACCCTAAGAGAATTCTTGGAATAGATTCTTGGCAAAGAATACTAAAACTAGGCTACACCTCACTTACTTCTTCCTTTGTACTAGACCTAGGTTAGGTACACCGGGGTAGGCGTATTTTAGAAGCACCAGTTGAGTACTTTTAGTGATTATTTATCACTGTATGTATTTTATGCATTTTAGGTATTTTATGCCTTAGAAACCATATCATGCTTTTACAATATTATTTTATAATACTCTTCATACTGTATGCTTTGTACTTTACCACAAGTATTACGATTGCAGCAGTTCATTTCTTATGCCTGAGAAAGAAGACTGTTTAATAAATACCTTTTTATTGAAAACGCTCGTCTCTCTATTTCTCTGCACCTCTGGTGAAACAAAGCATGCACGATTGACTGAGTGAAATAACTATCTATTGTTTCCACGACTCTAGAGATATATTTCTTATTCTTGGGGAACAAAGTTGTCATGTTTTCAGTGGTTGTCAGAAACTAATCCCTTCTTGTTCATTCGAGAAAGTTTCTAGTGACCTCTAAGCTAGCTGGCACACACACACAATTAAGTCTAGTATATTCGGTAGAGACCAAGTCGACTTCAGTCCTATGTCTAAACTACAGGATATACTATTCCAATGCGCAGAGCCTATTGGGAATATAGGAACTACACTACATGGCGCCCAACGTTTGGTAAGGTGATAATTTAACGCTAGATACTAGAGTAACTCAGTCGTGCTTTTCACACAGACCCCTTTGTCTCGTAAATACTCCAATAGACGTCTGGAGTGAATTAAAGGATAAAATATCTGCTTTAAACTAAGTAGGACGAAAAAATCCTATGTATTACTTTTTAGTTTGTTCAACGTTGAAGGATACAGTGTTCCAAAATATTGTGCACCTAATCTTTGTTTCCTTGAAACTTGCTCTGCAAACTTTCATTAAACAATGCCGGATAACGGCGACAATAACGCAACCGGTGGAGCTGCAGTAAATGCAACCCAGCCGGGTGTAGACGTTACAGGGTTTAATGAAGAAGACGACGATGCTATAATCATCCCAGAAAACTTAAGGAAAACTATAGCTATAAAACGTATAGAAAATGGTCTATCACCCAGACGTGGTAGAGTTATATTTGTCACAGAGGCACATGAATATCGGCAGACAGATGTATTCTATTCATGGATTATCTTTCCACAAGCAAATCCAACAACACATATGTTCCACTACTACAAAATAGAGGAACCTCCAGCGGAATACGTTCCTTTGGAGGACGTTGAAATTCCACTAACTTACCAGGGGCATCAGCTCTGGTTTAATGGTGCCATACAACATCAAAATCACATTACCAGGCTCGGTCCACTAGGTAGACCAGGAGCAACATAGCCGGTACTAGCCAGCTATACACCACATCCTGACATTGAAACAATGACAGGTCCTGAACTGTCAGCTCAGCTAAAACAGCTGATTAAAATACACAGGAATTTGGTTCAATATGTCATGAGGACTTTAACAGTCCAACCAGCTGTAAGAATTCCACAGCACATCCCTCATCAAGGGAACACAAACAAAATTACACCACAGACTATACAGTCAGTCATTGGTAAATTGCCCGCAAAACGGGAACAAATTCCGTTCTGCTTAGCTAAAAAAATAACTCAAATAGAGGCAGTATTCCCTGATAGTACATCTCATGAGAAACACAGGATTCTAACAATCTGTTTACCAATGGGGATTGCACCACACATAGAGGACTGTGACACTTGAGGTACAGTTTTTGATTCAATCTACCCAAAAACATATGGTGTCCCATCTATGGCGGTAATACCAGATCTTCTAAGACAGATTCAAAATGAATACGGTCCAGAACCGGCCTTAAATCTGGGTATGAAATTATTTAAAGATTTCAAACAGGTCTCGTCTATGTTATTAGCCAACATAAAAGGTGAAGCAGCATCAGTGGCGATCCGCCAAAAACTAAAAGAAACAGATATAATAGAGCAACCTTTTGAACTTGCCAGAATTATTGAAAAATCATATGAAGAACTAGGTAGAGATAGTGTTGGGTGGGAAACCAGTAAAACCCCAACTAACTGGAAATCCTGAAAAAGTTTTTATTAAAAATATTCTCACTAATAATCTCACTACTCCAAAGAAGAAGCTGGAAAAAACCAAACAGACACTTCCTAGAGAGAAGCATTCACAATCCAGAGGAAGGTCTCCTCAACATCCATTTACTATGCTATTTACTGTCGTTCTAATGATTTAATATTGTGTGCTTTGTTCTCTAATCTCATAAAGAGGTTAGTAGAGAGCTTTTAGTAATAAATACATATATTTTATATATTCCTTGTGTGGTTCTCCTTTCATTTGGTCATTCAGGAGGTTATACACTGGTAAAACAAGCTCTTTTACATTCCTTCAAGACTTAGCCTGAGGGCTGCTCTCTATAGCTACCACTAGGATAGTTCTCAATAAAGGTTGTCTTTAACCTAATCATCAATAAGGGTTGTTTGGACTGGTACAAGGTGCCCACTATAATTAGTGGTCAGCATATACCAGGCCAACTTTTCACATTGGTGTGCAGTGGTTGGGATTCAAACTTGCTATTGTTTTACCAGATTATCTCATTGAGTGACTAACTGAAAACCACTAAAGGTACTTAGGTACATGTAAATCAAGACTAGAATAAAGTAAGTTCTACTGAACTTAGAGTTGGGTAGTCAAGGGTCTAGCACACCCTTTCTCCAACTCAGTAGAGTTTAGTAGCTCCCATTAGGTTAGGTAAATGCCTACACCACACAACACTAGTATGTCTCTGCCAACTAAGTATGATCATCTCTCATTCCAAGAATTGAGAACCATGTGTACATCTAGTGAAGGACTGGACTTTTAACAGAACCAGCGGTGCCAGGGAACAACACCTATAACCTTCATGGGATACCTGTTTCGGCGCACAATGACAGAGACACGGGACACTTCCTTTGGCGTCAAAGATCAGCGTTTATTTACTGCAGGGAAACAAGAGTCATTAGAAGTACATCGGCATGTAGGTTCTGCGAGTCTGCTTCAAATTGCATATGTAGGTCGCTCTCTTTTATACAAAATGTTGCCATTGCACAACATGCGAACAAAAGATTACAATTCAGTTCCCACAGTAAACTTCAAAAGGGTCGCTTTCATGTGTTCAGAATCCCGGAACATAATTACAGTAGCAATGCCGGTTCCCAACTGTAAAAGTACATCTTCCCACCATTAGGCACACCCATTAGAGTTGTAAATGACCAAGAAAAAGAGACAAGAGCAGCTGCAAGGAAGTCAGACACGTGTAGAGAAAAGAGTGTGGGGGTAACATCGGAAACATGATCGTAGGATCAAAGAGCTGGATCCCATCGCCTGCACGGCTGTCACAATAGACCGGCGCGACCAGATTACCCTCAAGCTGAGCCATCTGCCTTCGCTGTGTTATTCCTCCGGCCATAAAGACGCATGAAAGGAATATGCGTCTTCCGCAAGGCTTGGGAACTAGAGGGTCAGGGGGCGAACAGTTACCTGCTCGCTGACTACGTGAGGGCAAGAAACAAAATGGATGCCGTATCTAAAATGGAACCCGAGGGTTCAGATGAAGAACATGTAATATTAGGTGAACCCTATCAGGTAGTGTAGCGAAAATGCGTACCCTTATCAAACTCACCATTTACGGTTCGTAGATACCAAACTCGTCCATATTCGGTAATGCCCAGAACGTCGTAATAATTTTTACGGAACCTCAGACGGTCCTTTTGCCCTCATGTAGGCAAGCACTAGTCGGAATCATAATCGATTTCGATATTCATCAGATCATTTAGATGTTGTTGATACATTATTCTATCCATCAATGCCTCTTTGGTGACAACTGGCTGTCTTATACACGTTGTAGCACAAAGGCCACATAAGGCAGGACCACATTGCACACAAAGACAACATGTGAATAGAAACGTCACAACAACCCCTACGATCATCAGAATCTTCCAACCCCAAGTCGACATCAGGCCCCAAAACCATCCCAGAAGCGTCCAATTCCCTTCGTCCACGTGTATGGACTCCGAAATTTTGTGCAACTTAGAGATGGCTTGATAAACCGTTGGAGCGTTATCAGGTATGAATATGCAGCAGCTCGAATGGATGACCTTACACACACCACCTCTATCTGCTAGAACAACGTCTAGAACCATACGGTTCTGTAACGTCATCAGTCTATCCGCCTGAAGCTCGGCTGTCAAATTACCAAGGGCACTTGCAGTTATGTTGGCAGTTGATTCTACTACACGAGTTAACTGCCTCAGGTTCCTGCTATTGACCATAGGGCCCGAGAACGGTAGGAAACCCTTAAAGAAGTCTCCTGCTTCTTGACCGGCAGTATCTTCTTTGTTGACAACACCTCTCACAACTCTAGTTCTGTGATAATCTGAGGCCACAGTGAAAGTCGGAGGCAAAAGATTTGCAATGTAGCAGGTACCCGAGAAGTCATGAGGTAACCACGTATAGGCTCGATCATAACATACAAAATAGGTACCCTTGGCAGTTAGGAAGACAGGGGATGAGAGCGTTGGTAAGACATATGTCTCAGTACACGCACTCTCCCCAAACTGAGCTCTCGGATTTCGACCAAGACCTTTCAGGCAGAAATTACCAAGGTGAGGTACAATCCATATCGGTGATGAGCTTTTAAGCTGCCTATCACCCACTGATACACTATACTCAGCCTCACTTAGTTCCTTATATGCTCGCACCTCCTCCTCTGGGATAAGCGATGCGTCGAAAATATCTCTATCTAAATCAGCAATAGCTCTCGCCAGAGTCTTGTGGTACGGGCCAGGACCAAAGTTCGCTGAGCGTGGTTCTCGATGGGGGTAGGAATCTAGTGCGCTACGGAACATAGTTTGCAATGCTCGAGCTGACCCTTGGGAACTATAAGGCAGAATTAAGTACGGAATACCCTTATCCATGGTATGTGGCATTAACCCACACACCCAACAATTGGTAGTGTTTACCACTAACTGATGCTGATGCAAGAGTTGAATAAAGGAGTTGTTTCTAAATTCCGCACGTCTGGCTTGTTCGTGTTGAGGCAGAAGATGAAAGGAATGTGGAGAGACAGTTGAAACGAAATTTAGCACATGAGATGGAAGAGTAGGTATAGTAGAAGGCAGTAAGAATTGGGACCCAAAATATACTCCCCCCACCAGTAACATAGATACAGTCAGGAACAATATGAAAACCTGTAGAAAAAACCATTTTGTACGAAACATTTTACCTAATGCAGATCTTTGCGCCAACATTTTCTCTCTTTTCGACAGCTCAGACAATGACGATTCCATCCCCTAACGACCGTCAGCGACGTTCTTGACGCACTTCGTTCTGAGTAGCGATTATCAATTCCCAGGAGTTCCCAGAAATCGACAAAAGAAACCGACCTAGTGTCGATAGCTGCTGAACAGAAGGAAGTACCCGCACGGCCCTACGGCCAACCTGGATGATAGGTTTTAGCTAAATTGAACATTCAATTTATTATAATGTTCTTGGCTGTACGAAAAGGGAAAAAATACACAATATACAATGTCCACTATGTTCAGGGCAGGTGTGAAACCTAAAAACAAACAAAACAAAAAAATCTTTTTATTTAGTGTCTTGTGCGTGGACGAAGAAAGTATCGGCTGCTCCCAGGGCGAGTTTGATCTTCAAATAGTGGATTGGATGGCAAACGAGTGTTCGATTGTTCAGGTGATTGTTCAGTACTCGAATTTTCCAGAGTTGACGGAGAGGAAAGTGTTTGAGGGGAATCAACAAGGGCGTCAGATACAAGCTGGGCTCCGCTGAATGGGACAAAACGTTGTGGAACGTCGGTTTCAGATGAAGAAAGACCTCTTCTCATCCAGGTGTCCGACGGCAAAGGAAGCGGGACTCTTTTGGTGTGGGTAGCATGTACCCAGTGCTTCCGTCCTTCCAGTCGAACTGCCGTCCTCGTTGCTAGTTGCACCTGGTATGGTCCCACGTATCTCGGCTCAAGGTTCCGTTTTCGTCCGAAATTGCGGACAAGGAGCCAGTCCCCTGGTTGGAGCCGATGACCAGGACCCTCTGTTCGTGACGGCAGAGCCTCAAAGACCTGTTGATGAATCAAACTCAATTTAGCAGTCAGATCATGAAGATAATCAATCAACATTGGATATTCGATTCTATCAAACTCCTTAGGCCTTGGGACTCCCCATATATTAGCAGGACGGCCAAACACAATCTCGTAGGGACTAAGCCCTACTCGTGAGTGTACAGTTGCCCTGGTCGATAGGAGAGCTAGAGGCAAAGCGTCGGGCCATGATAAACCAGTTGTTGCCTGAATTTTAGCCAATTTTAGTTTTAGGGTGCCATTGTATCCTTCCACCAAACCCGCTGATTGTGGATGATTTGCACTATGAAATTTTTGATTTATACCGAGGCCACGACACACACTCTTCATCACACTTCCCACGAACTCACTTCCGTTGTCCGACCATACAACCCGAGGCATTCCATATCGGGGAAAATACTCCTTGAGCAAAATTTTTGCCGTGGATAAAGCAGTATTATCCTTAAGGGGGTAAGCCTCAATCCATCTGGAGAATGCACATACCACAACCAACACGTATTTCAAGTTGTTACATCTGTCCATGTGGATGAAGTCCAACTGGATAACTTCGAAAGGGTAAGTAGGAGGGGCAAAATGGCCAGGTGGAGTGGGAGTGCCCTTACCGGGATTGTGCATACACCATACAATTCTTAACCACTCTCTCTGCACACTTAGTAATCCCATCATTCTTCCATACATGAGACAACAACTTGCATATGCCTTTTGTGCTTATGTGTGCTGTACCATGAGCCATTGTAACGACAGCGAGCACATATGCATCCGGTAACATCCATCTCTGCTTTTCTGACAAATCAACCCAACATCCGTTCTCATCCAGTCTTCCCATGCTCTCTTTCCATTTAGTCTTTTCCGTCTCAGTGGCTTCATTCTGTATTCCCTTCACACTCTCAATCGTGTCTTCGCACATACTAGTCTCCGTTGGCCATCTCACTGAACTCGTAACATACATTCGATTCGTCAAATCTTTAGCTGTCTCTTTAGCCGTTTCATCCGCAAACGCATTACCACGACCCACGTCATCCGTCACTTTCTGATGTGCACTACATTTGATTACGGCCACCTGTTTAGGCAATGTGAGTGCATCTAAAAGGTCATTCACAAGCTGACCATGCTGAATCTTCGTGCCGTGCGACGTAAGGAATCCTCTTTCTCTCCACAATCGCCCAAAACTATGTGCCACACCAAACGCATACTGGCTATCTGTAAACACATTCACCCGCTTATCTTTAGACAACACACACGCTCTTGTCAATGCGATCAGCTCAGCAGCCTGAGCCGAATTCTGACTCAATCTTGCGCTTTCTACAATCGTACTCAATGTTACTACAGCATACGCAGTCGTCACATCACCATTCGGCAACTTAAAACAGGAACCATCCACATACAAAGTACCATCGGGATCTACCAATGGAGTATCCTTTAGGTCAATACGACCCTTTGTTTCTTCCTCAGTTTGTATATAACAGTCATGTAGTGCTTCACCACTTGACTCTGTGTCGATCGGCAGCAATGTTGCTGGATTCAACACATTACATCGTTTTATCCGTATATGACTGGCCAGTAATGTTAACTCATATCCAGACAATCTTGCGCTCGTCAAATGTTGAGTCTTCGTTCGGTTCAAAAGAGTGTCAACTGCATGCGGGACCATCACCGTAAGCATATTATCCATGACCAGACCTGCGGACTGTCGAATGGACGCCGCAGCTGCCGCTGTTGCTCTTAAACAACTCGGCAAGGCTCTAGCTACTGGGTCTAAAGTCGAGGAAAAATAGGCGCATGGGCGTTGTTTGCCGCCAAAAGGTTGTGTCAGAACACTCAACGCACAGCCATCCCTCTCGTGAACGTATAGTGTAAACGGCTTACTGTAGTCAGGAGTACCCAACACAGGAGCCGAACACAACGCATCACGCAATTCAGAAAAACCTTTCTGACACTCTTCAGTCCAAGGCAATGGAGATGAAACATCCTTGCACGTAAGGGCTATCAATGGTTTCGCCAACAATGAAAAATTTGGATTCCATTGTCTGCAGTAGGACGTAATACCTAAAAAGGCACGAACATCTCTCTAGGTTTTTGGCACAGTCATTCGGGAAATCGCTGCGATTCTCTCTGGGGTCAACCTTCTCCCTTCTTTTGACAATAAGTGACCTAAATAGGTAACTTCTTGACAACAATATTGTAGCTTAGAAGGTGATACTTTGTGATGTGAGTCATGCAGATAATGCAATAATGATACTGTAGCCGTTTTGCAAATAGCTTCTGTATCAGCTGCCACTAGAAGGTCGTCAACGTATTGAATCAAAGCCGCACCCGTCGGTAAAACAAAGACATCAAGCTGACTTTTAAGTGCTTGACTGTAGATTGACGGACTCTCACAGTAGCCCTGTGGAGCGCGTTTTAGCCTAAAACTGCGACCACCTAATGCGAATCCGAATAGGTCTCTGCTTTCCTCAGCAATCGGGATACTAAAGAAAGCATTCTTTAGATCGATCACCGTGAACCAGGAGGCAGAGGCCGGAATCATTGTTGGTAAGGCCGTGATATCAGGGACCACGGGAAATTGTGGAATCACTATTTTATTTACTTCTCTCAAATCTATTACGAAACGATACACAGGAGGTTTGGACGGGTCAGTTCGTTTCAAAATAGGCAATACAGGGCTATTACACACGTTTCCACGAGTTTCTTCAACAACGCCTTTCTTAATTAGATCATGAACGATTGCTAACAGCGCTCGCTCACCATCAAGAGAGATACGATATTGAGGTAAACGTGGTAATCGCACATTTGGTTTCAATTGAATCGCATAAGGTGGAATGTCTAACAGACCCACATCATTGGGACCTGTTGCCCATAGAGACGCAGGAAGGGAACTCAATTCCGGTGGGAATTCATCGATCGACAAGTACATAGGAGAGATCACTCTCCGACCTAATGTAAGCTCCACTCCTTCAGGAGAGCAATACAAAGTCGCGTATAGTCGTTTCAACAAATCCAGACCCAAAAGATTCTCACCACAGCCGGTGGATAGAATCAGTGGAGCCTTCAGCTCATGAGGACCAATCGTAAGGGGCAAAGGACTAGAGACGGGGTTGCTAACAGGGGCGCCAGAGAATCCAACGGAAACGTTCGTTAAGCCAGACAAAGGTGCGCCAGGGAGTTTCGAATGCATGATGGAACTTTTCGTCGCACCAGTGTCTAACAGAAAAGGCTCAACTACGCCCGATGTAGCCACTGAAACGTAAGGCCCACTCTGATCAACCGGAACTGATACTACTCCCTCTCTTTGTCGGTGGCTGTCCTAGTAATGGTCGTTTGCAACAGTCTCATGTTCTACGTAATAATCGTCCACATTATATTGTGCAGATCGAACTGACCCCGCATTTCGCTGGTCAAAACAATTATTCGTGTCTAATTGATTTTGATGGCAATCAATCTGATTTTGGGGTGAACCACGACCTCTACCTCGTGATGCCTGTTGAGGACCACCACCACGGTTTCCTCGTGTCGACACACCATTTAGACGGTCCCGTAAAGCAGGACAATCATACTTTATGTGTCCCTCTCTTCTACAATATGCGCACTGATTATACCCAAGTGAAGATCTATAGTCAGAGTTGTCAGAACGCGGCTGCATCCTATCGGGCTGTGCTCGCGGTCGATACTGCTGTTGTGAATCATTTTGGTTTGATCGTGGAGGATACGCTTGCTGCAACAAAACCTTCGTTTTGAGCTCCTTTGTTTTCTTATCTACACAATCACTTTCTTCCTTTTCCCTATTCTCATAGTATTGAGCCGTTGCTAATATCTGTGCAGTGGTTGAAACCGCCCATGCACTTTCTGAATTCTTCAATTTGTTGCATAGTTCAGGCAACAAATTCGACACGAACTTGTCGACAAATAACCGCTGGCCTCCCTCAGCGCCCATGTCCTGACCGCTGTGGTCGACAAACGCTTCCTCAAACCTTGTGAAGAAATCCGAGACACTCTCGTCTTTCTTTTGCTTACAAGCTGATAACGTATCCCAGTTCACCTTCATCGCTGGCATGAGAGTTTTCATGAGCGTAATGATTTTCTGAGGTAAATCCAAGATCAACTGCTCAGGCTTAGCCCCATCGACTTGCAATGCATCAGCCGCTATCAGTGCAGCCCAATCACCACCTAACTCATTTGCGTGGTTTGCTTGACGAATTTTCGCCCAAACTGGTTGTGGTACAACATTACCAAACAACATGTCGATGTCGGCAAGGTTCATAACAGAAGCTTCCACCAATTGGGATAGCTCCTTATAATAACCAGCCGGATTCTTACGCGGATCAGGCAAGGATTGCTTCACTTGCAAAACTTCCGATCGTTTCCATGGGAGGTGTATCCACACTCTTTGAAAATGCGGTAAAACCGCAGGGTTAGCTTGCGGATCACCAGGCACCCAAAGTGGCGGAACCTCTCTCATAGGATACTGACCAGGAGCCGCTTTCCAATTCTCAGTGGCATCATCAAATGACACTCGAGAATGCACTGTGGATCTGAACGCTAACAAACGTTCCAAGGCACGTCGTACATCTCCACCTACAATCATACAGTTGGAAAAGTGACTCTGGAGTTCAGTTATATCGGGCGGTACGTTATCTAGATCATCGTTATACCATTCTTCCCTCAAAAAGTTACACATTTCTTCGAACACGAATCTCTGCGTAGGCTCATTAAACTGAGAAAACGTGTCGAAGACCACACGTGGAGTGTAGTTAGCAGGGTGTCTTATCCATCTATGTGCCATAGTCACTAACGTCTCTTTCTCCCTTCCACTAGGGATCTGACTCCGTCTCTGAGGAGTTTCGGAAATATCAGACGGGAATAACTGACCAGAAAGCGGTGAATAAAGGGTAGCAACAGTGTTAGGGATACGATTACGAACAGAAGGAGAAGAAGAAAGAAGAGCAGGAACAACAACATTAGAGGCGAAGGAAGGCATAGTAGAAACAGACAAGGTAGTCGGGGTAACAGAAATAACAGATTGAGGAGGTACAGGTACAGGGGCAGTAGGAACAAGGACAGGTGGTCGGACAAACGTAGGATTAACAACGGGCTGACCCGCAGCCGCTGGAACAACAGGAGGAACTACAGGAGGAGCTACAGGAGGAGCTACAGGAGCCGTAGCACCCTGTGCATAAGGAGGTGGCGATTTCATTAAATACGCTAACAAGGAATCCTCCTTCGAATCTTCTTCTTTCTTATCTAGACCAGTCGGTAAAACCGGATAACATTTATCTACACTCATATGATGTAATCTAGTGGAAACTTCCATTTCTTTTTCTTCTTTTTCTCGCTTACATTGTTGTACAACTTGCATTATCGGAACAAACCCTTCTCTTCGATCCTTTTTAAGTTGTTTGATTTCTTTCTGCTTGGCCTCTTTACGCCATAGCCGGAAAGAATCAAACATAGCTGGCCTAGCTTTCTTTTGAAATAATTTAGCTTCAAGATTATCTAAAATCGTGAGTTCAAAACTTCCATGCGGTGGCCAAATAAGGACACCGTCTTTTTTCGTGTAACGGATCCAATATTCATTATATATAATAGGACCCACACCATGTCGACTGTAGAGCTCATATATCGGAGTTCCAACTGGAGGTATCGGACACGAGTCCTCCAACCGGGAATCCATTGCGCGACATTTAAAGATACCAAACAAACCACTATGGCTAGGCATCGTGCACACTAACCTAGTATCAAACTTCAAGGGTTACCGAAGTGCTAAATCTTCGTGTAAGACAAAACCCTCGGTTTTTGGCAATTGTAACTGTCAAATAAAATACTAAGAACCACAACTAAGAACCACAAATGCAATGGAACCATGCAATACAACAAAGCCTTAAAAGGCTACAACAAAGCTCAATGAGCTAGAACAACAAAGCTTTAATAAGCTACAACAAAGCTTCAAGAAGCTAGAACAACCACTAAGGACTGGGAGCGACCCACAAATACTTAACTCAGAACTTCAATGGCGTCACCAGGCCCGTCTATCGTCTCGCTTGTACGTAAGGTCTGCGCCGGGCGTCGAAGACAGGTCGACAGTCAGGGCATCGGTCCGTCGTAGCCGTTTGGAGGCGGGAATCTTCGCAGGGAAAATCTTCGGGCCACTTATTTCGACAACAGGATCGATGAAGCGGGGTGCACCTTCCCTCGGAGATTTCACACGAAGTTCCTCACGATCGTCAGGCTTTGGACCGGTACCGCTGATGTCGCCCCACGTTGGGCGCCAACTGAAGGACTGGACTTTTAACAGAACCAGCGGTGCCAGGGAACAACACCTATAACCTTCATGGGATACCTGTTTCGGCGCACAATGACAGAGACACGGGACACTTCCTTCGGCGTCAAAGATCAGCGTTTATTTACTGCAGGGAAACAAGAGTCATTAGAAGTACATCGGCATGTAGATTCTGCGAGTCTGCTTCAAATTGCATATGTAGGTCGCTCTCTTTTATACAAAATGTTGCCATTGCACAACATGCGAACAAAAGATTACAATTCAGTTCCCACAGTAAACTTCAAAAGGGTCGCTTTCATGTGTTCAGAATCCCGGAACATAATTACAGTAGCAATGCCGGTTCCCAACTGTAAAAGTACATCTTCCCACCATTAGGCACACCCATTAGAGTTGTAAATGACCAAGAAAAAGAGACAAGAGCAGCTGCAAGGAAGTCAGACACGTGTAGAGAAAAGAGTGTGGGGGTAACATCGGAAACATGATCGTAGGATCAAAAAGCTGGATCCCATCGCCTGCACGGCTGTCACAATAGAACGGCGCGACCAGATTACCCTCAAGCTGAGCCATCTGCCTTCGCTGTGTTATTCCTCCGGCCATAAAGACGCATGAAAGGAATATGCGTCTTCCGCAAGGCTTGGGAACTAGAGGGTCAGGGGGCGAACAGTTACCTGCTCGCTGACTACGTGAGGGCAAGAAACAAAATGGATGCCGTATCTAAAATGGAACCCGAGGGTTCAGATGAAGAACACGTAATATTAGGCGAACCCTATCAGGTAGTGTAGCGAAAATGCGTACCCTTATCGAACTCGCCATTTACGGTTCGTAGATACCAAACTCGTCCATATTCGGTAATGCCCAGAACGTCGTAATAATTTTTACGGAACCTCACTAGGAAACTGAAGACAGAGAGGCACCCAGGTACTCAACGCCTCATAGTGGAGAACTGTTGCTCAATGGTTAGAGCAGCAGACCCTGATGCAGAGGTCTAGCCAGGACCAGGGTTCAATTCCCCGCCTCGGCGGGTCTTGAGCTCAAAAATTCCACGGACCTGATAATTCTCGCCTCGGTGCCTATTCCAATAATGGAGTCCCACTCTGCAACTCTGGGCAACAGCTTGCTTAATCTCCACAATGGCCCCCACAACGCTAGGGATGCCTGGCCTCCACCTTGGGGGTGCCCAGGAGTGGACACCCCACAGGGAAAGCCAGGATGGGTTGCAAAGCGGTATTCGTACAATGCCTTGAGACCCTTGCGGGTGAGTAGTGCGCTATACAAGTATCAATTTACATTTACATAGAGGCTTTGCTTTTAGATGACCTCAGAAAGACTCCAGGGTCTGATGAGGTAGGCAAGTTGGGTGGGGCAGCAGAGGGTGAAAGGCCAGGAAGTGAACACTTCTATGACATGTCATCCAATGCTGACCAGGAGGATCAAGATGATTCTAACCTGGATACTCAATTTTTTCCTATGGATGGAGGAGAAGGCCCCAGTGGTCCTCGCTTCACTCCTCCAGGAAAAGTTGACAGTTTACCAAGAAGATCAAGATCTCCTTCTCAGGAATCTGATTATTCTGGTACTTCTGTAGGGACCTCAGCTTCTCACAAAAGAGAATCCTCTTATGAGAAGAAGTGCAGACTGCTGTGTATAAGAAATGATTATATTTGTTGCATATGTTTTTCCAGATTCGTCCCTGATTAAGGGACAAGTCGTCCCGAAATTCATTGGGCCTGATTTTCTATGGATTTTTCCTTGTTTTCCTTTGTTTTGCAAAAATGAAATGTACATTTAACTATAATCATCTGAAGTTTAATCAATTAAGTTGTTGAAATACAAGATTCATTTAACAATTACGCAATGAGTATTAAATTGAACATATAAAGCAGTTCAAAGCATTTGATTTATTGTGAGAATTTAAGGTAGAAAACGTATATCTATTTTGTTTTTAACCTCCACCCCCCGCTGTGCATGTTTGAGCCCAGGTCGCCAGTGAGGAACCTGGCCACTTTTGAATCCAATCCCAAGGGCAGATGAGCTCATAGATACTTTGGCCTCAGCCAAGTTTCTGAGCACAT
Organism: Lissotriton helveticus; assembly: GCF_964261635.1. Lineage (NCBI taxonomy): Eukaryota > Metazoa > Chordata > Amphibia > Caudata > Salamandridae > Lissotriton > Lissotriton helveticus. The sequence continues at coordinate 30,806,012 of NC_136064.1, read as the reverse complement.
TTGACCTAACAGCTGGCTACTGGCAAATCAGACTAGCTGAGGATGCAAAGCCAAAAACAACATTCTCAACCCCTAGTGGGCGCTACCAATTTGTGGTGATGTGCTTTGGCTTAAAGAATGCACCGGCCACTTTTCAATGGTTGGTGAATAAAGTCATTACAGGCCTGGAAGCCGATAGTGCAGCATATCTTGATGATATTGCTGTCTTTAGCTCCACCTCGGAGGATCACCTGTTCCCCCTAGAAATGTTTTGGAGGCCCTGCAGAAAGCAGGCCTCACTATCAAGGGTACCAAGTGCCAGATAGGGCAGAGTCAAGTTGTATACCAGGGCCACCTTGTAGGTGGAGGTCAGGTTCAACCATTGCAGAGCAAAATCCAGACCATCATGGACTGGGTTGTTCCAAAAATCCAGACTCAGGTCAGAGCTTTCTTGGGCCTGACTGGGTACTATAAGCGGTTTGTCAAAGGTTATGGATCCATAGTGACCACTTTGAATAACTTAACTTCCAAGAGAATGCCAAAGAAAGTTCAGTGGACAGTTTACTGTCAAAAGGCATTTGATGACCTGAAGCAGGCCATGTGCACTGCTCCCATTCTGCAAAGTCCTGACTACTCCAAACAATTAATTATCCAAAAGGATGCATCCGAGTTAAGGGTAAGGGCTGTGTTATCACAATTGAATGATGAAGGTCAGTATCAGCCAGTAACTTTTATTAGCAGAAGGTTGACCCCCAGGGAGAGACGTTGGTCAGCTATTGAGAGGGAGGCCTTTGCTATGGTTTGGGCTCTGAAGAAGCTGAGGCCATAAATGTTTGGCACTCACTCCATTGTTCAGACAGACCATAAGCCCCTCTTATGGCTGAAACAGATGGAGGGTGAAAATCCCAAGCTTTTGAGGTGGTCCAATTCCCTACAGGGGATGGACTATACAGTGGAACATAGACCTGAGCGTAACCATGCTAATGCAATGGACTCTCCAGATATTTCCACTTAGAACATGAAGACTCAACTGGTCAAGGTTAGTTAAATGTCCTGATGTTTTTTTTTTGGGGGGGGGGGTGTAGGAGAGTAGGATCTGTTTCTTATAGTTACCCCCAGTTTTTGCTGATGTTTCACTGTTTTTGACTTAGACTGGCTGGGATCCTGCTATCAAGGGCCCAGGCCTAGCTGCTTTCTCCTCTCAATTGATTGCATGTACTTTACGTACACTCCAGATTGCATTTTGGGGTACCCTTATGAGTCCCTAGTATGTGGTAAAATATGTACCCAGGGCATGGAAACCCCAGAGACCTCCCAGGAGCTGCAGCATGTATTATGCCACCCCTGGGAGACCATTCAAAATGACACAACAGGTGTGCTACTGCAGCCTGTGTAAGGTGGTTCATGCACCCCTTACTTAAATATAGGTTCACTATATCTACCTTATATCACTGCACATATAAACCTATCAGTCACCCCAATGGCAGGCCTTATCAATCCTACAGGCAGGGTGCTGGACTTTATGTTAGAGGGTGCTCATGCATGAGCAGAGCCCCTCTGCAGCCTTCGGAACCTATTCTCCAGAGCTTTTCTGTGATACAGCCAACCATATACTTTTAAGTGCATTATGACCTTGCGGTAAATGCTATTTACCACAAGGTTATAATGCACAGTAACTGGTGGGGGAGCTATGATTCAACCCCCGTTAGAGGGAGAAATATAACAACACCGGTACAACCGATACCAGCTTTCTCGACCCTAGCATCACAAGATGGATGCTGCCAGCCACAGACACACGTCTGCCCTCCTGCTGCTGGATGAAACTCTGGCAGGGGAAGGCTTGACAATAGGTTTCCTGTCACAGGGAGGTGTAACCATCTCCCAGACAGGCTTTAGTGTATTGTGGCTGGGTGGGTGCGCTCTCAGAGTGCTTTGATGTCTGCTCTGGGGGCACATTTGGTGTCCCTGTGCATAGTTCTGCTATAACCAGTTGCAGGAGCCATTTGCTCCTGCTCTGGAGTGAAACTAGACAAAGGACGTGGGTGTAGCCACCCGTCTGTCCTGACCCTCCCATAGGTTGGTCCCCAGAGTTTGTCCCACCCCTTCCTTGGGTATAAAGGAAGAACCAATGACTATAGGACATTAGACTTTACCTGGACTAAACTCTGCTACAGAAGCCAAGTACTTCAACAATCTGCACGACGCTGGACGACTGAAGAATTTTTATTTTTTATTTTTTTGTCTATTTGTATGAGCGCAAACAGCTAGCCAACAAGGGTTTTGCGGTGCTAACAAAGGAGCAGCAGAGTAAAAATAATCTACTGGCCAAAAATCCAGGTTTTAAGTGACTTTCGGAACAGGAGAAGGTCAGATTGCATGCTAAGAGAAAGAAGAAGAGCATTCCACAGTACAGGGCCCAAATATGAAAAAGACCGACCCCCCCATACGGGAGAGTCTAATCTTGGGGACCTGGAATTTAGCTTGTGTGGCAGACCGAAGAGTGCGAGAAGGTACATAGGGGTGGGCAAGGTGTTTGAGGTAGCGGGGGCTCTGTTGTGCTTAATACGGAACATATAGGTTAGAGCCTTAAACACAGTCCATTCTTCGACTGCGAGCCAATGTAGCTTATCCAGCAAACTGGAGGCTGAGGAGAATCTGGAGGTCTGGCACAATAATCTTACGGCCGAGTTTTGTACATGCTGCAATTTGCGTATGACATCTTTATTAGCTCCCAGGTAAAGGATGTTACCGTAGTCCAGCCTCAAAGTAACAAGGGCCTGGACCAGGGTTATCTGGGTAGGGACAGGCAGCATCCATAAAATGTTCCTCAACCATCTCAAGATGGTGAAGCAGGTAGCCGCAACCTTGGTAACCTGTTGACGCATAGATAGAGATTCATCAATGATAAAACCAAGGTTGCGGACCTGCGAGGAGGGCTGAGGAAGAGGGACCATTTCTGTCGGCCAGTGTTAAGGGCCCCAGAGGCCTCTCTCCTTGCCAAGGATCAAAACCTCCGTTTTTTCACCATTCAATTTTAAAAGATTGGCGTGCATCCAAGAAGCCACTTTATTTAGCCTATCCTAAGGGCCGAGGGCTCCACGGTGTTCCCCACTGAAAGAGAGAAAATAATCTGGGTGTCGTCGGCATAAGAAAAAATCGACAACCTAGATTCCTCTACAATAGCAGCTATGGGTCTAACATAAATGTTAAATAACAAGGGACTAAGAATCGAACCCTGTGGGACCCCATAAGGTGATGAGTGGCCCTTGGAATTGGCAGTAGATGAAAAAACGTGAAAGGTACGATTCGTAAGAAATTAGATCAGCCAATTGAGAGCAGCGCCCGTTACTCCTATGGATTGGAGGGATTGTATTAGTACGGCATGGGAGACCGTGTCAAAGGCCGCACTCAAGTCCAATAGTACCAAGGCCACAGTATCGCCCGCATCCATATTCCTGCGAAGCATTTCCGTAACACCTAAAAGTGTTGTCTCAGTCGAATAGCCGGTCCTAAAGGTGGATTGGGAGGGATGGAGAAGCTTGTTAGTTTCGACGAACTGAGATAACTGGATGTTGATATGCCTCTCTAAGACCTTAGAGAGGGCGGGAAGCAAAGAAATGGGTCGATAGTTGGAGGGAAGTGCCGGGTCTGTGTTAGCTTTTTTCAATAGAGGAACCACCATTGCGTGCTTCCAGTCAGCAGGGACGGAAGACTCAATTAGGGATGCATTAAGAAGTTCCAGAATGCGTTGAAGGGCTGGCTGTTCAAGCTGTTGTAATATAGAGATAGGAAGGGTATCAAGCGGGGATCCAGCGTGAACCCTATTAAGAAGTAATTTGAGCGCTGTCATGTCAAGAAGTGACCAGGTGTTGAGCATGTTTCCCCGGTCAAGAGCGGGGGCACTTGGGCAAACGAGCGGGGGGCTAGGTTGAGCAGAAATCGAGGCGGACAGAAAGTTTGAGGGAGGGGTGTAGCCTCCCAATGCAGAGTATTCTGTTTCCACTTTAATAAGAAAAAACTGAGCAAGATCCTCGCATTGCATTGTATTTAGGCTGGGGGGAACCTGCGCAGTAGCCGCACCCGCACCCGCGAGATCTTTAACCATCTTGAAAAGGGTTTTACGACAGTTGTTAGCCTCTGTAATGGCTGTAATGGTAGACGAAACAAAATTGGCACATGCGGCCCTACAGTGGGAGTGATACGCCCTTTTTGCTAACATATATGCGGCTTTAGCATCATGTTCAGAGTCCTTGCGCCATCGTCTTTCCGCATTTTTGCATTTGTTTTTTTCCCTTTTTAGTTCTTCAGAAAACCACCGGGAGGGAGGGCGGTGGTTGTTTAATTTCCTAGATGAAACCGGAATACAGGTATCCAGTGCTCATTGAATCCAGCTTTGGAAGGCCACCAGATCTAGGGCAAATATATTTTTGAAGGTGGGGGCATTAACAGAAAGAAAATGATTACGTTTAGCCATGTCCAAATCTTTCCAGTTTCTAATTGGTTTTTTTGTGCTATCGCTCCATTTATGTGAAGGACGAGGGACCGCAAGCGAAAAACTCACTAAAAAGTGATCAGACCCACACAGGGGAGTAGCAGCTGGGCAGTGAAGGCAAGGTACATTAGAAAAGATAGGGTCAAGCAAATGACCAGCTTTATGGGTAGGGCCCGAATTACGAATTAGGATATTCATAGTGGCCAGTCACAAATAAAGGTGCTGCTGACAGTGCACTCAGGGTCTTCCAGATGGAGATTAAAATCTCCTAGAATTGTGAAATTAGCCAAGCTGAAAAGAAAAGGGGTAATAAAGTCTGGGAAATGTATAGCCCACAGGCCAGATGGCCCTGGTGGGCGGTATAGGAGTATCTCAGAGAAGGAAAAAAGAGGTGTCAGGCATAATTTAAACACTGCTGCCTCACAACCAGGGATAGGCAGCTCATTGAACTTACAACTGAAGATCTTTTTAAAAATTATAGCGATCCCACCACCAATTCTGTCTTCTCGGTCTTTCCGGACTATGGTATAGTTGGGTGGCAATGCTCTAGCTACGTCAGGGCCAGAGCTAGCATTCAACCATGCTTCGGTTAGGAAGATCGCATCAGGCTGAGAGTCCACAAGTAAATCAAATATGTCAGCCTGGTGTTTTGGGAGGGAACGACAGTTAATATTATAAAATAAGAAGTTATTAGTGGGAGGTTGCTTTGAATTCAGCTTGTGCTCAGTAGGCTGACTCTGTGCAGTATTAGCTATGATAACACAGTCAGATTCATGTATGTCAATATTAACAAAGAAGTTGCACCCAGAGCAAGGAACCATAACCCATTCATGTTTAAACAGATACAGACAGGCCGCAAGAGCATGCGAAGATTTTGAAGCTGAGAGGAGGAATACCTTAGAATCTCAATATTCGGAGAAGCAGGGGTATGGGCCCCGGGTCCCGGCCTGGCCCAGACGGGCGCAGATGGGCTTGCCTTTGGCACGCCCGCTGCGTGCAAGCGCCATAGGCTGTTTTTTGCGGCGCCCGCCTTGGGAGGGGAACGCAACAACTAGAGCGTTCCTTTCCCCAAAATGGCGGCGGTGTGTGACACAACCCGGAAGTGGGTTAGGGATGAAAGAAAGAATTGTCCTGTGACCTCCTTCCTCAACAAACAGTCCGCTCTTGATTGCGGTGGACCGGGGGGGCCACAGGAGAACAGAACACAACTTTTAGCAAATAGTGCCACATTGTAAACGAATATTAATCAGTTTTAAAAAACACGAGGATTGTGTTCCAGAATGTTTCCCGATTCAGCCTCCCAAAGTGTTCAAACATCCATTCATTCACATCTTAAATAAAAACAACTCGTAAAAAATCAATTTCATATTGCAGCACTAATGATTACTCGCTGGACTCACTTTTGATGTATCTGCCGCCCGGGAGCACCACAGCCTCACTTTGAGGCGCACGCCTTGGGAGGGAAATGCAACAACTAGAGCGTCCCTTTCCCCAAAATGGTGGCGGCGTGTGGCACAACCCGAAGTGGGTTAGGGATGAAAGAAAGAATTGTCCTGTGACCTCCCTCCACAACAAACAGTCCGCTCTTGACTGCGGTGGACCGGGAGGGGCCACAGGTGAACAGAACACAACTTTTAGCAAATAGTGCCACAATGTAAAAGAATATTAATCAGTTTTAAAAAACATGAGGATTGTGTTCCAGAATGTTTTCCGATTCAGCCCCCCAAAGTGTTCAAACATCCATTCATTCACACCTTAAATGAAAACAACTCGTAAAAATTCAATTCCATATTGCAGCACTAAGGAGTACTCGCTGGACTCACTTTTTTGTATCTGCCGCGCGCGAGCACCACAGCCTCACTTTGAATCTTGGAGTAAAGGAGTTACTCCCCTGCTAAGCAGGCACCAAAACACATCTGACCGGTTTGCATCTACGAAGTTCCTGAGGACTCCGAAGATTTTTGCAACACAGGTGGTGGGTTCCCGTGGTCTCTGAGGTTGATCTGGGCTCTCAGCTATTCTGAGGCTCGTATCCCTCATGGGAACCGTGCAACCCGAACTCATGTGCACCGTGTACATTTGCAGCAGCATATGCTTTATGGTGACCCCTTAGTCTTTGCTTTGGGCTACTTGTAGTCCTGACCCTGAGCCGTGTTTCCACCAAAGATTTCCGGCCTACACTCCACGAGTGTTCCGTAGGCTGGTATTGTGTGATTCCTCTTGAAGTCCCTTCGCGATCCCTGATCTGTTGGCCTGAGGGTCCCTGTGAAGATAATTTTAACTTTCTGTGGGATTTCCTGGTTGTTCCAGATGTGCCCTGACTCTCCATTGCTTGGAGAGTCCCCAGGACCTTGCTGGTCCTCACTGGAGCTGATTTTCTCTGACTGCGTGGGTTGCAGTTGTCAAGATTTGTTGGTGTTCCATCCCAACACTGACCCCCAGCACTCGACATCCTTCATGGAACAGCTCAACTCCAGAATTTGGTCAGCGTCGACGTCTCTTGGTCCCTGTGGCTGCAGAGTCAAGCATCGCGTCAACTCACCTGAAGCACACGTTATCGGTGGGCATTCGTCTACCAAGCCCCTGATCACCCTGCAGTTAACCAGACTCTGTCCCCTCTGCTTTCAGGTACTTCTCAGCTCCGATCCAGTCTTGCATCACAACGGACACTTTTCATCTTCACGCCAGCAGCATTTTTCAGCATCACGCCACTGAAAACAGCGAAGATATCCAACATCACTTGACACCTATGCACCCGGCTTCCCTTGGTTAGGTAACATGGGTAATCCGGTACTCACAAGGGTGATGGCCTTAGAACCATCTATATTTGAAAGGGTTTGCCCAAAGTCCTCTCCGAAGTGTCCTCAATCTTTCAAATTCCAACCGCGACATTCCCATAGAGTTGTATGGAGCTTGCGCCTGTGTTCTCACCCTGCACACGTCCTCCGTGGGTCCCCTGTGTCACTACCTTGGGTGGTTCCTTGGGGTCCCAGCGATTCTACGTGCTCTAGGCACTGTGTCGAGTCAAGTCGTGGTTGTTATACCACTTTTTTCAATATGTGGTTCGGTGTCCCCCTGGAGCCCGCTGTGTATTGTGCTATTTACTGTCATTCTAGTTATTTAATATTTTGTGCTTTGTTCTCTAATCTCAGAAAGAGGTTAGTAGAGAGTGTTTAATAATAAATGCATTCAGGAGGTAAGACACTGTGAAAACAAGCTGTTTTACATTCCTTCGAAACTGAGCCTGAAGGCTGCTCTCCATAGCTACCACTAGGATAGCTTTCAATAAAGGTAGTCTTTAACCTAATCATCAATTAGGGTTGTTTGAACTGGTACAAGGTGCCCACTATAATTAGTGGTCAGCATATACCAGCATATACCAGGCCAACTTCTCACACCAAGGACGAGTCTGGCGGTGGTGTTCTGTATTGTCTGGAGTTTGAAGAGTAGGGACTTGTTGATGCCGGCATAGAGTGCATATCCATAGTCCAGTCTGCTGGTGATGAGTGCATGGGTGGATGTATTCCTTGGCTCGGGGGATCCACTTGAATGTCTTGCGGATGATGCGGAGGGTGTTGAAGCAGCTGAGGTGACGGCGTTGGCCTGTTGGTTAACGGTGAGTGATGAGTCAATTACGATGCAGAGTTTCTTGGCGTGATCTGAGGGGGTAGGTGGGCTTTCAAGGGTAGTCGGCCACCAGGTGCTGTCCCTTGCAGAAGGATTGGTACCGAGTAGGCAAGATGGCGTCCACAGGCTGGACATGTGATTGAGGAGCTCCCGTTTGTTTTCCTCCATCAGAGATAACTTACAGTTGATAGCCCGAGATAAACGGTGTAAAATATTGAATGTCACCAGGAGAATATTAAGCATGGGAAACTGGACCTGAGAATTATGCAAGAAAGTTAGTAAATGTCAGCGAAAGCTTCCTCGGTAAAGCATGCTCACCTGGAGTCCCCGTCTGCACGTACCTGGGGACATTGAAGTGGACAGCAGCTGAAGCGGCATTGGTAGACAGCAGGATGGCAGGAGCTGGAGGCAGCGAGGAGTTTGAAATGGAGAAATGGGGGGCTTGAAACCCGACGATGTTGGTGTGCTTGAGGCAGCGAAGAGTCTGAAACAGGGTGCTTGAACGTTTTTGCGGTAACCGGTAGCGATAGTGGTCTTAAACGGCTCTGAACTGGAGCGCTGATAGTAGGCGGGCTGAGACCTCTATGCTTGTGGGCAGAAGCGGCTGTGAGCACACTGTAAGCGCCGCCTATGTTCTTGGTTTGAGAACTGAAAAATTTGGAGGACTTGAAAGAAAAAAAGGCAGTAAAAAACAGAAAGGGGTTCTGCAGCAGCAAGGTTAAAAAAAGGCAAGGAGGGGGCAATACCGGCTTCAAATTAAGAGATATTTGTGGAAGAGAAAACACTATCGACATAGTGTGCTGCTCTGAGCTAGTATGCTCATTGGGGAACGGGTAAAGTTGTTTCTGAAACTGTAAGCAGGGCGGCACTTGTTGGGCGTACTGCTAAGGGTGGGTTGGAGGCAGTTGAAGAGCCTATGGAGGAATCATTGCAAGGGGCTGAACAATGGCTAATGAGTAAAAAAGTCCCCCAAATATTTTTGGCAGGAAACAGAAGGAAACAGCCAACTTCGGAGCCAGTTCCACATGTTCTGCACATCCTGCACGCACTTCAGGATGTAACACAGCAAGAGGAACGTGGAGGTATTAGTAACGATGATAAAGGAATAGAACAGGGGCAACAGCCGGAAAAAGAGGGGCAGAAAGGGGCTCTACTGCAACAAGAGGTAGTAGATACTGTCTTAGGCTTGGTAGAATATGCAGTAGCAACACAGGAACTTCAAGAGGAGAACAGGGCATTGGAATTGGAGACTGCGCTAAGTTCTGAAGCTCCTAACAGGGATAGTGATTCAGGGGAGAATTTGTTTTCACTATCAGATCCTTCGGACCTGTCGGATGTAGAAGATGGTGAATTTGGCCTCAAACTAGGCATTTTGGAGGGGTCTGTAATGAGCATAGGTGGTGACTTGAACAATACGAATTTAGAAGATGAAAATTAAGATATAACTATGGTGCGCAAACAAAAGACAAATAAGGAGAAGGGGGAATGTGCGGAAGCAACTAATAATGTGGATTGGGAATTTTCCTCCTCAGCTCAAATGACCCCTGAAGGTATTAAGGATTCTATAATTGATGAGGGTGGGCTCGCAGGAAAATTAGACCATGAGATATCCCTGGAATTGGTTTATAGATGTATTACAGATCATAGACTGGAGACTCGCACAGAGACCCACACAGCGTGTCGTAAACTTCAGAACACAGAAGAATAGCAAAAACGTGCAATTACTTTACTGAGAAGATGAATGAGGCAGAGGCAAGAATCGCTACTTTGGAGGATGAAATGATGGCGCGGAAGGCGGTTACAGAAGATATAAGACTATACAGAGATGATATACAAATTAAGCTTGTGGACTTAGAGAACAGACTTCATAGGAATAATCTTTGAATTTTAGGGGTGCCCGAGGGAATTGAGGGAGAGGATGTTCGCATGTTTGGGGTAGAGTTGTTTACAGAGGTTTTTCCTTAGCTGACTGGGTGGAATTGGGCTAATGAAGTACAGCAGGCACACAGGTTTACATTTAAGCAGCGAGTTGTGAAAGCTGGCGAATCTAATCTAAGACCGCGGGCGATTTTGAGCTGCTTGAATAATTTCTTGGCACGTCAGGCAATTTATGATCTCGCATTCCCTGATAGGAAAAGAGCAGGGAAGCGCACGCAATTTTTTGTGAGACCTGATTACTACCATCAAACGGTTGAGAAAATGTGGCAGCTACATCAGTTAATCGCCCCATTTCAGGGAAAGGGGGCACAAGCTTTTCTGTTAAGTACTGCCACACTTAAAGTAATATCCACAATTCAATGGAGGCAGGGTGTCACTTTGCACCCCTGATTAGGGCTTGTGTGCCATGTGGCACACATACATGCCCTAAGGGCCCTAAGGGCATGTATGTATGCCACATGGCACAGGTGTACATGCAGAGATTTGCATATACACAGGTATTCGTTATTTACCACCAACTAATAGTTGGTGGTAAATAACAAATCCTTAAAGCCCTGTGGCACTGTTTACAGTGCCACCTACATCTCAGAATACAGATTCGATAATTTTACCGAATCGGTAAATTTACCGATTCGGTAAATTTACCGATTCGGTAAAATTACCGAATCTGTATTTTAAGATGCCCTACATCTCAGTATCCAAATACCAGTCAGTAACAGCCAAAAATCGGTATTTTCGGCCGTTACCGACCGGTAATTGGATACCTACATCTGGCCCCTGGTCTTGTAGTGGCATCCCAGCAATCTACTATGAATAGGGATGTTGCTATAATGGCTAGATTTGGACTAGGGATGACTGTGTGCCACATAGCACAGGTGTACATGCAGAGATTTGCATATACACAGGTATTCATTATTTACCACCAACTAATAGTTGGTGGTAAATAACGAATCCTTAAAGCCCTGTGGCACTGTTTACAGTGCCACCTACATCTCACAATACAGATTCGGTAATTTTACCGAATCGGTAAATTTACCGATTCGGTAAATTTACAGATTCGGTAAAATGACCAAATCTGTATTTTAAGATGCCCTACATCTCAGTATCCAAATACCAGTCAGTAACGGCCAAAAATCGGTATTTTCGGCCGTTACCGACCGGTAATTGGATACCTACATCTGGCCCCTGGTCTTGTAGTGGCATCCCAGCAATCTGCTATGAATAGGGATGTTGCTATAATGGCTAGATTTGGACTAGGGATGACTGTGTGCCACATAGCACAGGTGTACATGCAGAGATTTGCATATACACAGGTATTCGGTATTTACCACCAACTAATAGTTGGTGGTAAACAACGAATCCTTAAAGCCCTGTGGCACTGTTTACAGTGCCACCTACATCTCACAATACAGATTCGGTAATTTTACCGAATCGGTAAATTTACCGATTCGGTAAATTTACAGATTCGGTAAAATTACGAATCTGTATTTTAAGATGCCCTACATCTCAGTATCCAAATACCAGTCGGTAACGGCTGAAAATCGGTATTTTTGGCCGTTACCGACCGGTAATTGGATACGTACATCTGGCCCCTGGTCTTGTAGTGGCATCCCAGCAATCTGCTATGAATAGGAATGTTGCTATAATGGCTAGATTTGGACTAGGGATGACTGGGAAGATTAAGGCTGATAACTGTAATAAATGGAAAGGTTGTCATATGCACAGTATATGGGTCAAATCTGGATGAAGAAGAAGTAATATGAGAACTGAATGTTGAGTTAGCAATGTGGGGCACTCCATTGGTTCTATGGGGGGATTTTAATGTAAATGTGGAAGGGCAGAAATGGGATCCTAATAAGAAGAAATATGCAGGATGGAAACCTAAGGTGTTTAAAAAGCATCTTATTTTAGATCCTGGGCTTGTGGATGTGTGGCCAACTTTAAATGGTGCAGATCCGGGGTACACTCCTTTTTTTTGCACCAGCACCATAAGCTAGTAAGATAGGACTATGTCTTTATGTCAAGATGTTATTTGGTGGGGCTAAAATGCAGATATGGCCCAGGATCACTGCAGATCATGGCCCACTGTTATTAGATCTCGATTTAGGTGCTCGAAGGGGGGTGAGCAGACCCTTTACGTTTAATAGGAAGCAGTTGTTGGGTAGTCTCTTTATCGACCACATAAAAGTCTGGTGCTCACAATTTTTAGAAATTAATAGAGGATCAGTCTCAACAGCTATGATATGGGATGCATTGAAAGATGGATTGCGAGGAGAGATAATTAGTTATGGTTGGGGGAAGAGGAAGCAACAGTAGGATTTGATGCGGGAACTCTTGGATGACTTAAGAAAGGCGGAACAGGAACTTATTCAGGAAATAAGGAAGGGGGAATATAGATAAGGGAGTACAAACTAAGATTGCTTGCTGCAAGGCTAAAATTAATCAGGTGTGGAGCAAATAGATTGCTTCCCAGTATAAGACCTATAAAGAAGAGAGATATGAATTTGGTGAAGCTCCAGGGCGATGTTTGGCACAGAGACTACGTGTTAAACACTATTCACAGAAAATAAATGCATTGAAGGACTTGGCGGGGAATATGGTAGAGAGTATGGCGGGCATATTGGGAGTTTTTCATGTATTTTAAAGAGCTATAGGAGGAAAGCAGCGAGAAAGCTATACAGGACTATCTGCAAAAAGTTGACTTACTTAAATTAGGTCAAGAGAAGCGGAAAGTACTTGACACCATGATAACAATGGAAGAGCTGGAGGAGGAAGTGGGATCATTAGCTCGAGGGAAAGCAGCAGGGCCAGACAAATTACCACTTGAGATTTATCAAATGTTATGTCAAGAATTAAAGAAGGATATGTTGGCTGTCATGCAAGATGCATGGATTGGGAAGCCACTGCCCTCATGGGATGAGGCCACCATGGTAATATTTAGACCCATATCTCTGTTAAATTTGGATGGCAAGATATATGCCAAAATATTAGCAGCAAGGTTGGCAAGGGTGATTACCCCCTTGGTTTCAATACATCAGCATGGGTTTATACCCACCAGGAGCACGCTCAATCATATAAATAGAGTAGTCATCCTGATAATTATGCGCAGGTACATCAAGCTAAGTTAGGGTTGATATTTCTTGACGCTGAGAAGGCGTTTGACCGTGTCCCCTGGCCTTCTTTGTGGGGAGTCTTATATAAAATGGAGTTTGGTCACGATATATTCTAGCTATTCAAACTATGTATACGTCACCAAGAACGAGAATATGTGTAATGGGTAAGGAATCTGATCCGGTGTCTATAACAAGGGGAACAAGGCAGGGATGCCCATGTTCCCCACTATTGTTTGAAGGATATATTAATCCATTCTTATGCATGTTGGAAAGTAGCAATAAGATTATTTCTATAACTTTTGGACAATATTCAGCTCGAGTATTGGCTTATGCTGATGATATTGCGGTGGCGACATCGGATCCACGGCATACGGTTGAAGAGATAGAAAGCCTTGCCCAAGGATTTGGGGAAGTATCTGGATATAAAGTAAACCGGGCAAAAACTCAGACAGTGTCTACAGAGGGGGAGTTACCTGGGGACCCTAGGGTAGTAGTAGAGGCTACATATTTGGGTATTCAAACCAGAATGGACTTGCAACAGTTAATAGAAGAGAATTGGAGGAAAATAGTTGCTGGTATTCAGCAACTGCTTGATCGACTGGAGTGTCTGCATTTGACATTAGTGGGAAGATGCAATGTACTTAAGATGTGTGTATTGCCAAAACGTATGTATTATTTTAGGGCAGTGCCTTTAGAGTTAACTCGCTTGCAACTCCAAAAAATGCAAGCTATTGGGAATAGGTTTCTTTGGGGACAAAGGACAGCTAGGAGGGCTTTTAAATACATGATGCTGCCAAAGGATCGTGGGGGGTGGGCTGTTCCTAATTTTGCCTTTTATTATTATGTCTGTTTCCTTCAAAATATGAGGGTTATGTTAACAGGGGAGGATGTGGGCGTATTAGCAGAAGCACCATCAATTTATCAGTTGCTGCTGGGATCAGAGGTGGGAAATTCTTGATTTGAATTTTTGGAGTTTAGTTATTATAAAAAACATTGTTTTAAGGTGGTAATTGTGGCATTCAAAGTTTAGAAGTTGTTGAGAAAAATAATTGGCTTAACAGGGATTTGTTACTATACTCCCATACATTCATTTTAGTTGTGACACCTGTTTTTGGGGATTTTAGAATGGAGAGATGGCGAGCTTATGCGATTAGGCACTTAGGTGATTTTTTCGAGAAGGAAGGAGTTGCCTCTTTTCAAAAGCTAAGCGATACCAAAGGGGATAATGGACAGAGCGTTTGAGGAAATCAAACACTCACCTCCAGTCAACTGATCTGGGTATAATCATCACCATTCTTTAGCTCACTCCACCACCCCAGTTCAGACATGGCCATATGCAAATCAGTCTGACCCTGTGCCTCATGGGAACAGTCCAGCCCGAACTGCCAAGCCATGTCTTCCCTGGACCGGAAACAAGCATACTGGGACCGGTTTCGGATTCATAATCCTCATCAGCCAGGCTGCCTTGAATCCAGTGGTAGAGTGAGCAAGGGACCTACGTCTGGGCACACCGTGCCAACTTAGGGGGAACAAAGCGATACCAAAGGAGATGATAAACGGAGCGTTCGAGCAAAGCAAACACTGACCCCCAGTCAACTGATCTGGGTTTAATCCATCACCATTCTTAAGCTCACTCCACCACCCCACTTCAGACAGGGCCATTAGCAAATCAGCCTGACCCTGTGCATCATGGGAACAGTCCAGCCCGAACTGCCAAGCCATATCTTCCCTGGACCGGAAACAAGCATCCTGGGACCAGTTTCGGATTCATAATCCTCATCAGCCAGGCTATCTTGAATCCAGTGGTAGAGTGAGCAAGGGACCCACGTCTGGGCATCCACACTGAAAATTTAGGACGAACAAAGCGATACCAAAGGGGATGATGGACGGAGCATTGAGCAAATCAAACACTCACCCCCAGTCAACTGATCTGGGTTTAATCCATCACCATTCTTTAGCTCATTCCACCCACCCAGTTCAGACATGGCCATATGCAAATCAGTCTTACCCTCTGCCTCATGGGAACAGTCCAGCCCGAACTGCCAAGCCATGTCGTCCCTGGACAGAAAACAAGCATACTCGGACCGGTTTCGGATTCATAATCCTCATCAGCCAGGCTATCTTGAATCCAGTGGTAGAGTGAGCAAGGGGCCCACGTCTGGGCATACCCTGCCAACTTAGGGCGAACAAAGCGATACCAAAGGGGATGATGAACGGAGGGTTTGAGCAAATCAAACACTCACCCCTAGTCAACTGATCTGGGTTTAATCGATCACCATTCTTTAGCTCACTCCACCACCCCAGTTCAGACATGACCATAATCAAATCAGTCGGTTGGCAGTTCGGGCTGGACTGTTCCCTGAGTGAGCTAAAGAATGGTGATGGATTAAACCCAGATCAGTTGACTGGGGGTGAGTGTTTGATTTGCTCAAACGCTCCGTCCATCATCCCCTTTTGTTTCGCTTTGTTCGCCCTAAGTTGGCAGGGTTGAGGTTCTTTAATTTTGACTCCATCTTACATTTGTCATCAATTTGTGTTGCCTTTACACAGACTGCTCTATTCATGAAGTGTTTCTGCCCTTTGGACTGCAACGTGTAGAAAACCCCCCTCTGTCCTTGCTTTGAAAGCAATCTCAGACACCAGCTGGTCTAACTGCATACAGACATGTTCTGCCATTACTAATTGACCTATAAGTGCTGTTTTTGATTGGCTTATGGGTTGGGCAGAAACACGACGTAAGAGGGACATTCTGGTTACATGATGTTTTTCTATTGGCTAATATTTTGCAGATCTTGTATGTCCATATTAGGTATTTTGTATGCTTGCAGAAGCTAGGACTGCCTTTCTTTTATGCTGAGTTTGTAAACCTAAGCATATAAAAGGCCTCTGTGTTTTGTACTCTTTAGACTGCTTCATTCAGTTGCTAAAGGCTCCTGTGTGACGTAGTCTCACTTAATTAAGTTTAATAAAGATGTCTTTTCATATTTCAGCTTCTGTGCCAAGTTCTTTTGTATTAGTGAGACCCCTGAGAATGAAGATAACACTTCTTCAGATGGCGCGGCCAACGCGGGCTTCATCAGAGAAGTGACTTTCTGTGGGAGTGATCTTGTCAGAAGACTGAAATCTACTGAGGAGGACAGAACAGGATTCTACTAAGAAGGTACTCTGTGCACAAGGATTCTGGAGATTCTTCGTCTCTGCAGCCCAGTATATTTCTGCTCTTCCTGATTTTGATCCTCCACATGATGTCACTCCTGACTAAGAACCTTTTTGGCGTGAGTATTAAAAAAAAAAACAAAGCGACCGTTAGGCCATTTAGAACTTGACAGTTAGAATTTGGATAACCTTTTGGAACTTTGGAATTTGTGTTGGCCAACTTTTGGATTTGTATAGGTTTGTATATGCGAATTGCAATTTGTGTAGACAGGTAATGAGGAGAATTTTCTCTATTTGGTTTAGTTGAACGGTGCACGTACAAAAAGTACATTAAGCACTATTTTGATTATAATATTGTATATTTTGCAATATTTTTGGCATGCCTGTTTCAAAGCTCACACAGAGGAATGTGTTGCTTTATTTGGAAGGTACCATAGTGTGATGTGAAATTAATTAGCCGGCTCTTCTAGAAGGAAAACCTAAATAGGTTAAGGTATATAAACATATTTCTTCCTTGATGATTCTGTATCCCCAGGGAATTAAAATATGGACACAATACATACTAGGATCCTTTGTTCTGTGCAATTTTATGAATGAAGATATGCAGAGCGATTTTTGGTGTTCTGCTAGTCAAAGCTAGTGAATTGAGTGCATTTTTGCTTCTTGGACATACATCAGTCTGTTGGGCTGTTTTTGCAATCTTTTGGAACACAATTGAGAAGCGTTTCTTGTAAATATGACTTACAACTAGTATTTACAAATTGTTTGGTTTAAGTACAGTCTGTGGGCTGTCCTTTGCTTTTGTTTTGAATATTGGTTTGTGGGTTAAATGTGTGTTTAAATGTCTATGTGGTTTTCCCATTAATGCAATTTCGGTAAGTGAATATCGTTGGTGCTATTTATGAAATGCATGGCTAAAGTGCGCCGTATTGTGTGTCCTGAGTGTTTGACCCTTTTCTGTTTATGTCTGAAATGAGCTCAAATGTGTGTTTACGGTTTCTTTTTGATGTTTTCAGTCTATTAAGCAAGATGTCTAAATGTTTAAAAACTAAAATGTAAATTCACATTCACTAGGAATAAAAAAGCCCCCAAAAAACGAAATTGGGTGTTTTGCAAAAAATAAATAAACTTACAGCAGTTTCCTTAGATACATTGTGTTAGATATTAACAGGCAAACAGATCAGCTGAAGTAAATTCCTGCTGAACTCAAAATAATATAGAACACGCATTGATATGTTTTAGTTTGAAAAGACTGCCAGCTGCTCATGTTACAAACACTTAGAGACAAGCTAAATAAACAGGAATATTTATTCAGCCAGGACTTTCCCCTCAGTTGCACAGGTAAAACTTTGCATTTCAGAATGTTGTTTTAAAAAGGTTCCAAAACTAAGGTTCATTATTTTGTATTATAGGAAGACATTTCAATTAAGGGTTTTCCTCTCTTTAAGCATTTCTGTAAGTATATTTTTGGCTCAGTTGCTAAATAATAATTAACCCATGTAATGAAGAAACATTTAAAAAGAAAGAAACCGTAACAGATGCTGAAACAAGATAAGGCAAGTCCAAGGAAACTAAAAAATTAACGATCTCTTGAACATTGACTGGCAATCTCAGATAAAGATCAATCAGGGAAATTGGTTTTGCGAGGTCAGTTTTGGGTGAAGAGGTTAGTTTCTTACAGTTTAATCTGGTTAATGTGTACATGACCTGGGGAGGCCAGGCCACTTTGTTCTTTGCAGGCCTACGTGGCACAGAGAAAAAAAAAAAGAAAAAAAAGAAAATGAAGTCAGATTCGAGGAATTACAGAGCCTTAATATATGGAATTATCAAAAATGATTGGGTTATAAAAATAAGTGCTACAAAATTTGTTTTTTACTATTCATGAAGCTTAATACTTATACTGTGACCTCCTAGCATTATAATTTAATTTAAGTTATGGTATACTGCATAATGAGGACATTAGTATATAGAATTTCACTTGGCGCAGGCGTGAAAAACTCATTTTTCTAAGGATTTGCATGAGATATGTCTAATGTCCAATCTCTGCAATTTGTAAAGAGCATTCTGAGGATGATTAATAAGTAATGCAATTGTAGGATCTTTATTTTTAAGTGCCCCAAAATATCAAAGTCGAATTTGGGTAAAATGTGGCCATTTTTGCCATTTACAATAGCTTTAAAGTGCTTTAGGCTTCAGTAAATGCATACATTTAGGTATAATACAAATTTGCAAGTTGTTCCCATTTGGGTTTGCTTTTAAATAGGTCAGTGAGCCAATGTGCCTGGTACAGAGGTTTGAGTTTAATATCAGGGTGGAAGGTTTTAACTTTTGCTGGACCTAACTGAGACCTTCATCCATTTAAGGTTGATGAAATGAGTACCATTGCAAACAAGCATTTGTTCTAAAAACTGGTATGTGTGTTATTATGTTTTGCGAATTAGTCACAGTAACTGTTTTAATAATCTAAGTATAGAAATAAATTGTAGCCCCTAACAGGAGTAATATATATATCATGTGTTTTTAAATAGGGTTGGTTATTGCAGGTTAGAAAGAGTTGGGAAGTTTTTTTTGTCTTTTTCAGCCTTAGAGTGAGGAAGAGATAGAGGGCTGAGGAGCCCGCAAGGCAGATTTTGACCTTAAGGTCAGTGAGGTAGGATAGGAGTAAGTGTAAACAGATGGAGAAATCATTGCTTGTAAAAGCAGGGCCTCAAAGGGTGTTGGTGCACGGGACACGCAGAGTGTCTGTGAAAAAGTTTTTGGAAAGTTAAAAAGGTTTAGCATGTTTTCAAAAGATGGTTGTTACAGTTGATATTTTGTGTGTTATGTGCAGAAATGTTCGTGCATTTTACATATTTTTTCATTTTATCCTTTTATGAATTGTTCCTGCTGGTCCTGTGTGTCAGAAGCGACACAGTCAGTTGTGTTTGACAGCCAAATCTCCACTAATTGGTGATCTGCTGTCAAAAGGAGGGTGAGGATTTTAAGCCTGACAAATTAAGCAGGCCTGAATATTCTGTTTTGGGCTGCAGGTTCACAGTGCATAAAGTTCATGCAATGGTGTTGTGTGTTACCGCCTATTTACATATGCTATTGTACTTTGTCTATGCTTTTTGTGCTTGATATACAGCACGTATGTCTGATGGCTTGGCATATGTTTGTTTTTTGTTTTTTTTTTGCGCTGATACTAAATTTCACAGATATGATTTTTCGTGCTGTGAACAAAACAAGACAACACTTCACCAGTGTATGTAAAATTTGGCTATATAGTATTGAAGTAAAATAAAAGAGATATACAGGATCAAAGTGTGTCATCTGCAATTAGTCACGATACTGTCCTCTTCCCCTAAGGAACAGACAGCCCTCTGCAATTTGTAAAGAACATTCTGAGGATGATTAATAAGTAATGCAATCGTAGGATCTTTATTTTTAAGTGCCCCAAATATCAAAGTCGAATTTGGGTAAAATGTGGGCATTTTTGCCATTTACATTAGCTTTAAAGTGCTTTAGGCTTCAGTAAATGCATACATTTAGGTATAATACAAATTTGCAGGGTGTTCCCATTTGGGTTTGCTTTTAAATAGGTCAGTGAGCCAATGTGCCTGGTGCAGAGGTTTGAGTTTAATATCAGGGTGGAAGTTTTTAACTTTTGCTGGACCTAACTGAGACCTTCATCCATTTAAGGTTGATGAAATGAGTACCATTGCAAACAAGCATTTGTTCTAAAAACTGGTATGTGTGTTATTATGTTTTGCGAATTAGTCACAGTAACTGTTTTAATAATCTAAGTATAGAAATAAATTGTAGCCCCTAACAGGAGTAATATATATATCATGTGTTTTTAAATAGGGTTGGTTATTGCAGGTTATAAAGAGTTGGGAAGTTTTTTTGTCTTTTTCAGCCTTAGAGTGAGGAAGAGATAGAGGGCTGAACAAAACAAGACAACACTTCACCAGTGTATGTCAAATTTGTCTCTATAGTATTGAAGTAAAATAAAAGAGATATACAGGATCAAAGTGTGTCATCTGCAATTAGTCACAATACTGTCCTCTTCCCCTATGGAACAGACAGCCCTAAATTTATGTATCCTTGATTGGACGTAAGGATAAATTATAGATTAGTGACTCTTGTACATGGTGACCTAATTTCTATATTACATTAGTCAGTTTTGTTCTTCTGCCTAAGTAGTGTATGGCTTTGTACCATAAAGGAAACAAGGTTTCATTTTTCCCTGAAGAAGGAACTGGAACATTAGCTGAGATTACCGTATATGGTTTAGCGGCCAGTGGTAGAGTTAAAATTTGTGAACTATTTTTGAGTTTTTTGTTCACCCAAGTAATTCCTTGTTCTTCCTATAGATTTTTCTTTTGTCACTTCTCCCCTGACCGATGTCGCATCGTGCCTAGCTATTGGTGAATTTAGCTGTGTCCTAGTTCCATTTCCCTTTTCCATATTTCTTTCACCAGTTATCCCTTTTATTATTTTTGTATTGCTCAGGTTCACACTTCCAGACTGCAGTAATGTACCAGAGACCCCATATTATGTATAATTCCCTTTTGCATGACCAGACTGGTTTTCAAGATTTTTCTTTAGGCCTACTTTGATGTTTTCCAGTCTGACTGTCAGGGTAGTGATGGACTGGTTAACTGACTCAATACTATAATGAGATAAGTTTTCCACCTCAATAGGAGGCACCTTACGTTTTTTTGAATATGACAAATTCAATACCTATTCTAATTTGGTTTTTAGTTCCTTTTTTTCTGCTGCTTTAATTTTTGATGGACCAGATGTATTTTAATAATGGAAATACCAGGACTCTCTAGTTCTTGTCTTTTGTTTCCACATTTGATCATTAGCCTGTGTATTGTATAGTGCACCTGATGCACAATTATTAAAAGGGAGGTATCTACATGTCCTTGATAATATGTATTATGCGATTTCTCTTTTGAGGTGTTCTAGATAAGGAATTTAGGAACACCTATATGTAATCATTGAGAGAAAAAAATGTGTTTACCCCATTAGATGATGCCAACATATGTGAGGACATCCATTCAGATAGAATTCCCATGTTGCTATCTACCCTTAGATGGTAGAGGATATGCTCTCCCATGGAAACCCAATTAAAGAGGCTAGAGGCACTGTTTTGCCTACTGCCTTTGTCTTTGTATTGCCTTTGAGAATGACAGTGTGTTCTAGACCAGAAATGTCCCATGACGTATGGCCACCCCTTTAAAGATTTCAGGCCACTTGCTTGCAGTCCCCTTGTTATACAATGAACTGTTTTTGTACTTAATTGAAGGAAACAACTGTGTCACATTTCATACGTCACTAGGTTCTGCGGGATTAAAGCATAATAACCTGCGGAACTCACCCACAATCACATCAGTGACAGCTAATAGATGAAAAGTCCCAGCACCCAGAAAAGTAGAAAGATTGGACAGCGATCGCCAGCGTGCCATCAGTGGTATCTCCAACGTATTGTACTTGCTTCATCAGAAGGCGTTGAACATCAGAAAAGAAGGAGGATCTGGTTTTGCCACAGGACCAGAATTTCAGTGCAAAAGAGCGAAAGAGAAGGATTCTTGTTGTTTTTGAGGCTTCAGTTTTCTGGTAACCTCTGACAGTGTGCAGTCCCTTGAGCCCCTTGGCCTGAGTTTTGGCCACACAACCCCTTTTCCTTTGCTCCAACGGAAGCGCAGTGCACCGGAGGATCCAGGATTGGCAAAAGGCACTACATTGTGGTACCTATGATTAAATGAAAGAGCAGCCCGAGCATCCTCTGACACTGAATAGAGAGTGTTGGAGCCTGAAAGTGTTGCTGAGAGTGACAGTCTGTTGCTCTTTCCCGATTAATAGTACTTGGGTCTGCATGAGATGATCTGTGCCCTTGATCAATGAAGAGCACACTATCTGTAGTGCCTGCAGCACAAGAAATATTGGTGCACTGCATTGACACATCATTGAGACTTTTAAGTGAGCTTTGAGTGTTTGCCAGGAGGGCACTCCAACGGATACTGAGTAACATCATTTTCATGAAAGGCCTGAATGAAGAGGCCCATGCGGAGGAAAACAACAGAAACAGGATTTGATGGACAATAAAAGCCTGCCAGAGAGGCTTCGACGGACTCTGGGTATTTCCCGTGCGATTGCATAGAATGGGTGTTTGGAGACTGATTCTTATTGTTTTATTGGCATTGTCAATAGTCACTGAAATACATAATGTTTGCAAAATAATTTTAGGATTTGCCTGTGTAATGGCAAAAGGAGGGTTTGGGGTTCTTTAATTTTGACTCCATCTTACATTTGTCATCAATTTGTGAAGCCTTTACACAGACTGCACAATTCATGAAGTGTTTCTGCCCTTTGGACTGCAACATGTAGAAAACCCCCCTCTGTCCTTGCTTTGAAAGCAATCTCAGACACCAGCTGGCCTAACTGCATACAGACATGTTCTGCCATTACTGATTGACCTATAAGTGCTGTAATTGATTGACTTGTGGGTTGGGCAGAAACACGACGTAAGGGGGACATTCTGGTTACATGATCTTTTTCTATTGGCTAATATTTTGCAGATCTTGTATGTCCATATTAGGTATTTTGTATGCTTGCAGAAGCTAGGACTGCCCCTTTCCTTTATGCTGAGTTTGTAAACCTAAGCATATAAAAGGCCTCTGTGTTTTGTACTCTTTAGACTGCCTCATTCAGTTGCTAAAGGCTCCTGTGTGACGTAGTCTCACTTAATTAAGTTTAATAAAGATGTATTTTCCTATTTCAGCTTCTGTGCCAAGTTCTTTTGTATTAGTGAGACCCCTGAGAATGAAGATTACAGTTCTTCAGGGTATGCTCAGACGTGAGTCCCTTGCTCAATTGGCCACTGGATTCAAGATAGCCTGGCTGATGAGGATTATGAATCCGAAACCGGTTCCAGGATGCTTGTTTCTGGTCCAGTGAAGACATGGCTTTGGCAGTTCGGGCTGGACTGTTCCCATGAGGCACTGGGTCAGACTGATTTGCATATGGCCATGTCTGAACTGGGGTGGCTGAGTGAGCTAAAGAATGGTGATGAATTAAACCCAGATCAGTTGACTGGGGGTGAGTGTTTGATTTGCTCAAACGCTTCGTCCATCATCCCCTTTTGTTTCGCTTCATTAAGTCTCCCGACGGCTTAAGTTACACCTCCCTCGACAAGAGGCGTCTACTTCAGTGGGCAAGCACTTCCTCATGCTGATCCCTCACCCACCCCCCACAGGCATCATCTCTCTCCCATATGGATCGCCCTTTTCATGCCTTACCAAAATACCACCCTTTCTACCAACCTATAGAGCGCCCAACCCTTCTCTCCGAAAAGGCACTCACTAGCTCCCTATCTCGTTCAGAGAACACCCATCGCTCCTCTGGCTTAGGGCACCCTCGGGGATTACCGCCGGATTCCTTTACCAAAGCATCCCGTGCACTCACTCCCCAAGTCCCATCCCTTCCATGTGTATTCACTCACTGTGTGTCCATTATTTATTTCCGTGTGTACTCACTCACCGAGTATCAATCCCTTCCCTCCTTATGGCACACTCTAGCCCCCTGTGGGATTACCCTCTACTTCCTTTGAAGCGTATCCCCCACCCTTAACATGAGGGACACCCGTGCCACAGCAGGCTCTCTATCTGCAATCTCAGCCCCCTTCGAGCACCCTCCAACTTGTCCACAGAGTGCCTCGATCTCTTCCTGAGACTGAACGCTTTAGTTCTCGGGCACTGCTCTCAAACCCTATCTCCACTCCCCTTCTCCTCTCAGCCCTCCCCCATCCTCCTTTATCCCAGCCACCCAGTCTGGCTGTCACCCCCCCATCTCCACTCCTCTTCTCCTCTCAGCCCTCCCCATCCTCCTTTATCCCAGCCACCCAGTCTGGCTGTCGCCCCCCTATCTCCACTCCCCATCTCCTCTCAGCCCTCCCCCATCCTCCTTTATCCCAGCCACCCAGTCTGGCTCTCGCCCCCCCATCTCTACTCCCCTTCTCCTCTTAGCCCTCCCCCATCCTCCTTTATCCCAGCCACCCAATCTGGCTGTCACCCCGTGTTCTAATTTGACATTAGACAGCAATTCCGTACTAATCATTTTGGCGTGTAGACCACAAACTACAACAATAACACCACCATACGCACTCTTAAGAAAAAACTTTTATCTTTTCCTTTGTTCCACATACATAAATAAAACAATACGACTTACCATCCACACTCTACATACAAGAAAAAGATTCTCATAAAAAATAGATTTCTTGTCCATCTCCACCACACCACCACCAATAAAACACACTGCTTTGAAGACACAAACCACCAACATGGCAAATCACACCACCTGCTCACGAATCAGAGTCCAAAATACACAACAACGTATATCCCACCCCCCCAAACAACACCCGGAAGCCTCTCTACACCCCTCTCTCTCTACACACCTCTCTCTAAACCCCCCTCTCTCTAAACCCCTCTCTCTACACCCCTCTCTCTATACCCCTCTCTCTATACCCCTCTCTCTACACCCCTCTCTCTTTACCCCTCTCTTTCTACACCCCCTCTCTCTCTACACCCCTCTCTCTCTATACCCCTCTCTCTCTACACCCCTCTCTCTCTAAGCCCCTCTCTACTCCCCTCTCTTTACAACCCTCTCTCTACAACCCCTCTCTATACACCTCTCTCTCTACACCCCTCTCTCCCTCTCTCTACACCCCTCTCTCTCTACACCCCTCTCTCTCTACACCCCTCTCTCTCCATACACCCACTCTATTTCTACACCCCTCTCTACACCCCCTCTCTACACCCCCTCTCTATATCCCCCTCTCTACATCTGCCTCTATACACCACCCTCTCTCTACACCCTTCTCTCTCTACACCCCTCTCTCTCCATACACCCACTCTCTTTCTACACCCCTCTCTACACCCCCCTCTCTACACCCCCCTCTCTATATCCCCCTCTCTACACCCGCCTCTATACACCCCCCTCTCTCTACACCCCTCTCTCTCTACACCCCTCTCTCTTCACTCCTCTCTCTACACCACCTCTTTACATCCCCCTCTCTACACCCCCCTCTCTACACCCACCTCTCGACACCCCTCTCTACACCCCCTCTCTACACCCCCTCTCTACACCCTTTCTCTACACCCTTTCTCTACACCCCTCTCTCTCTACACCCCTCTCTTTAATGCCCCCTCTCTCTCTATGCCCCCTCTCTCTCTATGCCCCCTCTCTCTCTAGCACCCTCTCTCTCTACACCCCTCTCTCTCTACACCCCCTCTCTCTCTAGCCCCCTCTCTCGCTAGCCCTCTCTCTCTCTACACCCCTCTCTCTCTACACCCCTCTCTCTCTACACCCCTCTCTCTTCACACCCCTTGCTCTCTACCCCACTCTCTCTACACCGCTCTCTCTTTACATCCCCCTCTCTCTACACCCCTCTCTCTCTACTCCTCTCTCTCTACACCCCTCTCTCTCTACACTCCTCTCTCTCTATACCCATCTCTCTCTATACCCCTCTCTCTACACCCCTCTCTCTACACCCCTCTCTCTCTACACTCCCTCTCTACACCCCCCTCTCTACACCCCGTCTCTCTACACCCCCTCTCTACACCCCCTCGCTCTCTACACCCCTTGTCTCTACACCCCTCTCTCTCTACACCCCTCTCTCTCTACACCCCTCTTTCTACCTATCTATCTATCTATCTATCTATCTATCTATCTATCTATCTATCTATCTATCTATCTATCTATCTATCTATCTATCTATCTATCTATCGCCCTCACTCTATTTATCTATCATTCTCCCTCTATTTATCGCCCTCACTCTATCTATCTATCGCTCTCACTCTATCTATCTATCTCCCTCACTCTATCTATCTATCGCCCTCACTCTATCTATCTATCTATCTATCGCCCAAACTCTTTCTTTATATCTATCTATCGCTCTCACTCTATCTATCTGTCTATCTATCTATTGCCCTCCCTCTATCTATCGCACCACCACATAATCACTCAGCACCCCCACAACATCACTATGCGCTACCATAGCATCACTGAACGCCACAGCATCACTCGGCGCCACCAAAACATCACTCAGTACCACCACAACATCAATCTGTGCAACCATTCAACAACAACTGGTTCAAATATGTTCTCTGAAGGTTTCAAGCTTTATTACAAATGTCACAAAAAGATGTTAATATTTCACTTCTGTTCTTGGATTTTCGTCACAATAAAATACACTGAACATAATCTTCACAAAAGTTATTTACAAAAGTTTATGCTATTGCCATTATAAATTACAATAACTTTTATTTAAGTATCAATTATTTTAAAAAACATAAAAGCCATTGTTATTTGTAATATCAATACATCTAAGTCACGTAAATACAACACATATTGCATTACAAATGCTATAGGTGTCACATTTGCCAAAGTTAAAACTATTGGCATTGTAAATGACAAAACTATTAATTTAACTATTTTCAAAACCAACACATAAATACAAAATTTGTCATTTACAATACCAATAGCTCAAACTTTCCTAATGCGAGACCTATTGCATTGCAAATGCTTGTTTCTTAGTGTCGCATGACCAACTACAGTTACGTTACGCTTGCACAGCATAATTGTTATTTGGGGAACTCTTTTTTGCTTCATGCTTGTGTCAGTGCTCACTGCTGCATGCATGACTGTGTCGCCCCCTCCACCGCCACCCACCCTTGGTGTCGTCGTCCCCACCACCACCCTTCCCACGCTCCTTGTTTGTTCTTTCTATGGAGTTTAATTAGCTTTCCCAGAACGCATGGCTCGCAGCTCCTCGTCCACGTCCTGCCCCGTGGGCTGCTTAATGTTGCAGCACAAGCCTGATTTCACTTTTAAAACTCGGCGCACACATATAGCAATGACGTCCGTGACTCGCAGTAATTTATGTGGCAAGAAAAGGCAGATTATGCTGCTTACTGTTGCACATTTTACAATACTATTCCTCTATTATTTTGTTGCTTTGAAACGTAATATTCTCTCATATCTCGTCATCCTGGGCACCACACTTTTACTTTTGTAACCTCCACCTCGTTCATTAGCCCTGGCAAATTCAGCAGAGTAGGCTGGCTCCGGCTCCCAGGGCATCTGTTTGAGGGATGGCTCTCTGGGCAGTTGCGAAATAAGGCCAACGAGGAGGTGGTTCCATGCAGATGCCAATTGCAAGTGAGAGGACGGGGGCCAGGTGACAGTCACGCAAGCAGACAGCGCTCATTAAAGCCAGCTACCCAACGCTCAGACCATCGAGGGACCTCTGTTTAGTCTCTAAACACAAGCAGCGGCGAAACAGAATAAGTCACTAAGTCACTATGTAGGTGGCCAAATACCGGTCGGTAACGGCCGATTTCGGCCGTTACCGACCGGTATTTGTAGTTTCAGATGTAGGGGGCCAGAAAATTACAGATTCTGTAAATGTACCGAATCGGTAAATTTACAGAATCTGTAAATTACCGAATCGGTAAATGTACAGAATCGGTAATATGGGATGTAGGTGGCACTGGAAACAGTGCCACAGGCCCTTAGGAATTCGTTATTTACCATGAAATACTATTGCATGGTAAATAACGAATTCCTGTGCACATGCACATCTGTGCATGTACACTTGTGCCTTGTGGCACACATACATGCCCTAAGGGCATGTATGTGTGTCACATGGCACACAAGCCAGAATCAGGGGTACAACAGGGTGTCAAAGTGACACCCTGCCCCCCTTGACAAATCGGTAATTTTACCGAATCGGTATTTACCGAATCTTACAGATTCGGTAATTGTTACCGAATAATTACCTACATGGCATTTACCGATTTGTAAATAACGAATCGGTAAAATTTGGTATTTACGATTAGGTAAATGCCATTTACCTACATATGGCCCTAAATGAGCGTTCAGTATTATGTCTGCCCATCGAACGGGTATACTTTGACATATCAATGCAACTAAAATGTTACAAACATTCTTTGTCTAACTTGTCATCAGCCAGTTTCTCTTTTCAAAGTCCTCCCTTTTTTCAAATGCTCATTTCATTTCATTTTATATATTCATTTCTGTTTATTTTTTGCAATTCTCGCCCCTTCCTTCTCCATTTATTTTTTCTTCCAGTGCTTGTGGCCTGTGGGGATTAAATAAGGCATGACCCCAGAGAAACACTTTTTCGTACAGTAGCAACATTCCAAGCACTCTCGAAGCATGACGTCATGGTGTTTTTGCAATGCTCACATGCCGAACCTGTGCGCAACATAGTATGCGCACATCGGGACATTCCCTCCTCCCCAAATTCCTTCCCCAAATTCCTTCCCCTTACTGCCCGCTAAGCCAAAGAACTCTCGGAATCAGGATATGTTGTCTACGGCGTAGCCTTTTATTTACATCAATCCAGTGAATCATCATAGCCCATTGCCAAATAAAAGTATCCTTCATGGATATATAAGAACTATTCACAGCATCACACTTTATCTGCATCAACATGTCAACGGCAGTAAGGAAATCAGGTACGACATTACACTTTAACATTTATCTCGGCCGTACACTAGCACAACTTGGCCGTACATTTCAAACTTAAACTTTAACTTTTAATTCGGCCGTACACAAGAACTTGGCCGTACATTTGAACTTGGCCGTCTTGGTCGCCAATCTCCCATTCGGTCGCGCACATTGCGTCGGCAGGCCCCAGTGCGCTACAGCCAACAGTGACATTACTTGACATCCAGGGTACGGCATACCACACCGGCCCACCGGGGTACCTGAACACAGGCATTCTCCCCACAATCCCCAACTCGGCTGCGCACATTGCTCTGGCAGGCCCCAACGCGCTACAGCCAACAGTTACATTACTTGGCATCCAGGGCACCGTATACCGCACCGGCCCCTCCTGAACACGGGCATCCTCCCCAAGATTCTACTCAGTCCATACATGGTGGGTTAGGGCAGTAGAGTCCAAGAATACCGGCAGGCCAGTCCCTGCTCCCTGCCTACCCACGGCACTTGGGGAATCTACCCCTTCCAGGGGTCCATCGAATGGCTGCACCTCCATTGTTGTTCATCCCTTTGGTTGTAAACTGTCAGCGCTCCACCACAGGGTGAGTAGCTCCCCGGTGCACTCACCTTCCCCCTCCCTGACGCTGACACCGCTCCATGACACCTGCCCTTTGTCTACCGCTGAACCATATCTTTACAGAAGCACACCAAAGTCCTGATCGGAAAGAGATGAGCCAATAGTGAATTGTTTTGATTCGTTTGTTATTTGTGCATCTTGGACTGGGAGCCCCCCAGCCTATAACGCCAAAGTAGTTGACGCACAGGCTATCAGTTGAATCCCCAAATGAACCATGACTTTTCCCATTTCCAGAACCTCCCGCACATATTAATGTGACCTCTGTAGTGTCACCCAATTGAACCATCACTTTTCCATTTCCAGAACCACTCGCACATATAATGTGACATCCGTAGTGTCACACAAACGACCCATCACTTTCTATTTCCATAGCCTCTCGCACATATTTATACAACATCCGCAGTGTATTACCCGGACACTTTTGCCCATTTATACCTACCCGGACACTTTTGCCAATTTATACATGTCATTTACTGGAACATACGCGGGATAACTACACACACTGTGCATGTCCTCCTACATCCAAGGAAAATACACTTCGTGAGACGTCAGCCATGTGCAGCATGCCGACAGCCCCCTCCTTGCCACAGCCTTTCCAAGGACCATTAATGGAGAGCATAGTTGCAAGACCCGTGATTAATCCGCCCAGCCCCTAAGGGAGTTTGGCGAGAAATAAATCTGCACCACCTATCCAACTCCTCCACCATAAAGAAGGAGGGGAGCACTGCAATACTGCATACATGGGATAACTCCACCGCATGTCCATGTCCTCCTACATCCAAGGAGGACACACATTTGTGAGACGTCCGCTGCCCTGACCCCAAGGGAGTTTGCCAAGAAATAAGTCTGCACCACCTATCCAACTCCTCCAACATCAAGAGGGAGGGGGTTTACATGGACCGGCATTTATGTTTGACTAATGGGCTTTGGATCAGAGGAAATTTGTGCACCTACCCTCACTGTTTACAAGGAATGCACCGCCGCCGGTATCACTGATCACAGGGAACTCTTTTCCACCATCGGGAAGGAGGGAGCACTGAACACCGCCTTGTCCCACTGAGTAGTGGCACCAGAGCAAGCCAGTACTGTGCACTAACCTATTACCTAGACCGGCTCTTGTGTTTGACGAAAGGGCTTTGGAGCAGACAAAATTTGTGTACCTGCCCTCACTGTTTACAAGGAAAGCCCCGCCCCCAGCATACCCATGTGAAATCCATATTAAGGAAATTACATCCAATGTTCACTTTAAGAAACTGAAAGTGTCATCATGCTATCACAGAATGACTTCAAAACCAATTAATTGAGACCACTGAAGCTTAACATTAGCTATGCACACTAACCTACATTAATCGCAGTGGAAAAGTGCAACAGATTCATAGAGCATCTGCAATATGGAGCCACTTACAATTATTGCACTACCGAACATAATGATGTGTGTATAACTATGCATCCCCAAAACCTTACATTGCTACACATCGCATTTGAACTGATATTTATATTATCAGACTCTACATTAAATGTGAAATTGTCTCCATTCAATTTTTGACTGCCAAAAATAGGCAACCTTTAAACTCGTTTACAACAGGTGGCCACCTGTTGCAAAGTCTGAATTTCTGGCCGTTAAACAACATGCTCTCCACATAGCAATGTCCGATCCCTCAGTCGCAGGAGACATCTGAGAAGTCTTTTCCCCACTACCCCATCACGTGTCATACTAATAGCCCGAAGCCCTGTTCTTTTGTACTGCGGCTACCATAAGCGAGCAGACCAACGCCCTGCTCACTATTCTCAAAATGGTAGCATGTAAAACAGATTCGAAGCAGCTGCTGATTAAAGAAATTAAACCCATGACAAAACATTTTCATAAAAAGCGGCCCAGTTAAAAGCTTTGTTTTTCAAAATCGGAAACCATATTACCTGCGTAATTAATTTCGGTTTGTAAAGTAGGAGCTCTTTGCTGTAGCCCAGCTAAGATTTAAACTTGTAGCAAAGCACTTTTACGAAAACAATGTGTTGCGCGATACTCACTAACAACTCTATCAATTGCAGGAAAGACTCTTCTTTGAAATCCCTGAGGTTCTTTTCATCACCAGTTATGAAACCAGGACACAAGGAAATCTGAATCCCCTATAAGAGGCCCGACATCGCACCCATGCTGCGGCCAACCAGGGTCCCCGAGCCTGCATACCAAAAACGTGCTTTACATCAATGAACAGAGACACCAATGTTGCTCACAAGCGCCTCCGTGCAAAGTGTGTACTTCGAAGGCACACCAAAGACGATAGTGTAATACCGGGGCCACGCACCCAGCTATCATAGCGCCATTACTGTGTACTTATTAAATTACTTGAAACTTTTGCGCTATATTATTTGGCATAACTTGAGAACATTAAATGAAATAAAAAATTCCTCCTCTATTAATTCGCCATAAGGAGCATCGAACCCTTCAACATAGGGTTATGAGAACCCTGATCAATCCACCGATCAAACGACTTGATTTTATGCAGTGAGATGCCACAGCCTTCCTGAACTTTCTGTGCACACTCACCTCTTTTCGATGGCCCTGGAGTCCATGAAGACAGCAAGAAAGACCCCCCAGCTCTCGCCGCACCGGACTAAGATAATGGCCTCATTTACTCCAGAACAGCGCCCATATATATTATATATATATATATGTATATATATTACCTACTGGCGGTCGCCAGTAGGTATATATAGTTAGGATTTTTTTCCTATGGATTTTTCAAAATTCTATGTTGAATAACTTACCTTACAGAACGATAGGAAACGTAGTAAATGGTGGATAGTCAAGTCATTCAGTCAACTTGTATTTTCAAAAGTGTGATCCCAGCAGCTGTGCGAAGAAACAACAAGCGCGACAACATTTATTCATGTGTCATACCTTCCCAATCACACCTAGTAAACAATGTACTCATACGAGCGGGCGCGGGCTGGTTGACTCACCCGCTCAGTTTCAGTTCTTTGTATACCGCTACAAGATTACTGTTCAGGGCGTGGGCTCCTATTCTGTGAATGAGAGCGGAGAACGCGTTAGCTAAGTGGCGCGTGGAATGCTGGCTGGAAGGTATGACACATGAATAAATGTTGTCGCGCTTGTTGTTTCTTCGCACAGCTGCTGGGATCACACTTTTGAAAATACAAGTTGACTGAATGACTTGACTATCCACCATTTACTACGTTTCCTATCGTTCTGTAAGGTAGGAAGTCTCAGTTGAACACAGGGAGTCGATCCCTTCTTTTGTTGAGTTTTTCATGCTCTATACAAATGCGCTAAAATTAGGAATTTTTATTGTTTCAGAACCTACCTGGTCCTGAGGAGAACCCCACCCTAATTATAGGGGTTTGAAACGCGTCGACCACTTGTCACGTCCAGCATCTGGCCAACTTTGTTTTGCATTTATTTTGGGTCACAAGAGAGCTTGTGAGAATTTCATCTACAACTAGTTTGCAAAAATATGAAATGAAATATTTTGGACTGAATTACTTTCCGCTGCTTGGACGTACTGTTTTCTAATATTTTTTCTATTGTTGTGAATGGATGACGTATGAATGTATGGCCAAGTGTGTTTGAAATCGTCTGATTACTTGTGTGTATATATTGTATATATAATTGTTTGTTATTTACATTTTGTATTTTCCATGCACGAAAAATAAGGTGCTGATATATATAAAAAAAGTGATACTTTCATGAAAAAGAATAAATTTGATTCAAAATATATATAGGTTGTTTTTGCTTTAATCAAAACTACCTGCCTTTAAATTACCAGCGTTGTTATAACACAATCCCAGTATTGGCTTTTGTTTTTGCTTAATAAGTATAGTTGGACTCAGCCTTTCTGAGCAAGGAGTCAAGACCCTTTTTTTGATTCTTGCAGAGTTTCATAGTCAGCATGGGCCATATTTACAAGGCCTTTGAGCCACGTTCACGTTATTTTCCCCATGTTAAAAGTGACGCAAAAGTGGTGCAAGGGCCTTGTAAATACGCCCTCATACCTCAACTAGTGTGTTAATTGTTTGCCTACTGTTATTGGTTTACTGTTTGGAAATAGTGGTTAATACCTTTTTTTACAAATATTTACCACAGATTCAACTGAAGATCTTTTGAAAAATTCAAAAATGCCCTCAAGGCGAAGAAAAAGAAAAGAAGCAAAGCGACTTACATCCCACCTTGGTAAACCTTTGCAGCAGTCCTCTACAATAAAAACTTGTCAAGTCACCAGAAAAACTCCGGGCAAGACAACAAAATCTTTTTTAAGAAACATTTGCAGACGAAAAAGTATCACTACAGAACATGTTTTAGTCCAGAAGAAGAGAGCCAATTTAAATGGGAAGGAAAGGCCACTCAAAAATGTTACTGCTAGAGCAGGAGATAACTCTGTGCATGGTAGTAGAAGGAAAAATCTGTTTAGGGACATTCGTAGACGAATGTTCTGCAACAGGATAATTGGCAATTTGTTAAAAAATATTAAGAAAGGTCAACAGAAAGTGGCTTTTTATAAGAGAAAGAAAAATGTAGAGAAAATTATTGATCAGGCTTTCGAAATTAAGCAAAAGTTATTTATTTTGATAATCAATAGAATTAGGAAACTAAGCAAGGCAATTTATGATTTCAAATCAAATAGTAGATGGAAGAGAACAGTTAATCGTAGTAATTTTTGTGAAGTTTTTTCAGGAGAATGGATGCATAGTTCAAGTTGTGAGGCATTTTTTAATGAGGAGAGTTATTTCCAGGACAATGATTTGGTGCATGCAGTTGACACCAGTGGTCGAGCATATGAGGTGAAAGATGGTTGTCCGGTTGAAAAAGAAAAACTTGTGTCAACAGAGGCAGAAAAGGTGTTAGATAATGAAGTTTTAGGAAGACGTCCTAAGGGACCAGTGTACACCTGGAAGTTTAGTACTATTTGCAGTGTGCGACAGGATTCCATCAATTTGCTTTGTGATTTTGTACGGACATTTAATAAGAAAAGTTTAAAACAGAAAATGAAGTTGTTGCAAGAATTAGATCCTTGCAGAGTGAGAGAAGTGACAGGTTTGCATGGTCATTCACTGGCTTGTCTTTCCAGGAGAGTATGCCAGAGTGTTTTTCATCATTTTAGGATGCTAGCACTGCATCATAATAAAGTGAGGAAATTAGTTAGAATGTTGTATTATGCTAAGAGTCCATCAATTATGCTTAAACAAGTATGCTCTGCTCTTTTGCATGGTTCTGAAGTAGATGTGAAGAATATTTGTGAAGAAATTGAGTTGTGTTACTTTACTAGTTATTAGAAATCAAGTGAGAGGCCTAATTTCACTTGTGTGTGTTGTCGACGGACTTATTATAAGAATCAGACTAAGTTAGTGGATTTATATGCAAAAAGTGAAATGGAAAACAATAGTGAATGGAAGGATTTTGCAACATACTTGATGGTAGAAAATTGTTTTGATTTAGGATCAGATCAACGTATGTGTACTTACTGTTTTAACAAATTAAATCAAAACCGGATGCCTGCTAGAGCAGTTCATAATAATCTGAAATTGGTTGACATTCCTTCTGAACTGAAGGATTTAAATACTTATGAATCTATTTTGATTCAAAGTGTCCATCCTTTTCAGGCTATTGTTAGAATGGAGCCTAAGACAGGGAAATTGCCTCCTTCGGATTTACAGAGAGGATTAAAGGGAAGAGTTGTTTATTTGCCTCTAGATTTGAAGAAAAATATTGATACAATTGGTGTAGACAAAGTGGAAGAGGAACCTCTGGTTATCCTAGTTAATGGGGTTCCGACAAAGAGTAAGAAAATCTGGCAAGATTTAGTGGATGTTAGGAAAGTCAAAAAGGCAACGTTGTATTTGATGAAAAACAATGAGTACTACAAGAATGTATGTGTTGCAGAAGACGAACTAAGTGAAGAAGAGGACAGCGATTTGTGTGCTGTACAAATAGAGAAAGTAGATGCCTCTAAAAATGAAGAAATATATGAACATTATAGTGTTCATCCTTTGCATTCTAAAGAAGTCATGGGGGATGCTATTGAGTTGTTTCAAATGAAACAAGCCAAAGGAAGTCCCATTAGTGTTTGGGAGGAAAGTTTGGAAGCTCGGTGTTTCCCACAGGTTTTTCCAACAGGTCGAGGAGGAAGATATGATGAGCGACCTGATCAAATTCCTGCTTCTGAATACCGGACTTTACGATTGTATGCAGAAGATCCTAGGTTTCGTCAATGCATTCCCTATTTGTTTCATCGACTGTATGAAAGTGATCTGTCTGGACTGTCTTATGCAGTGAACCACATCCTGAAAAGTGGTGTACAGCTGCAAAATATCTCGGCAAGGGACTTTATGGATAAAGTCAATGTGCAAGACAGTATTTTGGACTCTCACCTGATTAATCTCATGGCATGTCAGCGTGGTACTAATGAGTATTGGTACCGTCATCATGGTGACTTAAAATGTATGCTGAGGAACTTAGGAACTCCCACATGGTTCCTCATTCTCAGCTGTGCCGAGTATGGCTGGGAAGACTTACTTGAATTTCTACGAGAGGCAAATGGAAACATTGAAAATATCGAATTCAAGACACCCGGAGAACTGTGCTCTTTGGATCCAGTCAATGTATGCAGGTACTTCAATCATAGATTCGAAGCTATGATGTCTTTCATTACGAACAAGAAAAATCCACCTCTTGGAGAAGTGTTGGATTTCTTCTGGAGAAAGGAGTATTAAGCAAAGGGGGCTCCTCATATACATATGCTGCTATGGATCAAAGATGCACCCAAATTTGGAACAGATCCGGATGACTTAGTGATGAGTTTCATAGAACAGTATTCTACATGTGCTGTTCCAAACACAAAGGAAGACAAAAGTTTAAGAGAACAAGTTTTACGTTTTCAAAACCATCGTTGTGGAAAGTACTGTCGTCGTAAATTCAGAAACAAGAATAAGTTCTATACAAAATGTCGTTTTGGTTTTCCACGATCGGTGATATCTAAAGGAAGAGTGAAGAATTTGATGTCTTCGCTGCGACATAATGTGATGAGGAAATCACCCAAAAATACATACAATTTAAAAAGAAACGAAGAGTCCAAGTACATCAACGACTACAACCCAGTGATTTTGTCCATGTGGAATGCTAACATGGATATACAGTTTGTGGTTTGCAACTGTATGGCTGTGGCTTGGTATGGGACGTCTTATATCACAAAAAAAGAAAAGACAGAACTAAAGGATATGTGGGATGACATTTCACATGAAAAGAGCCTCAGTAAGAAGTTGTACAGTTTCAGTCTAAAGATGTTGTTGCATCGAGAAATCGGAGCATACGAATGTTCTGATCGGTTATCTTCAGTAAGTCTCTATGCCAAATCTAGGAGTATAATTTGGATGAGTCTTGGACTTGCTGCAACACGTAATCGAGTTCTGAAACCTGTACAGGAGATTGAGTATTTGGCGGAGAAGGAGCCAAACAGCACAGATATTTTGAAGACCAACATGTTGGATACATATTATCCAAATAGAAGCAGTCACCTCGAGAATGTTTGTCTGTATGAGGTTCTACAAAATTACATATTCAAGAGGAACATCAAAGAAGATATTGATAAAGGAGTGTATGCTGTAATTGGAAGTACTGGTCAAGCAAAGAAAATGCCAATTGATAAATCATCGAAAATTGAGTTGCAAATCTCCTGAAAGAAAAGAGTTTTTCTATTTAGCTCTTTTGCAACTTTTCAAGCCTTGGCGTGCAGAAGAGGAACTGCTTGGAGATTTCCTCTGTTATGAAGATTCTTTCAATACAGCCAAGGAGACCATAGAATGTCCTGTTTTTCTAAAATATCTAGAAATGTTGAATGCAGAAATGGAGCAGGAAGCAACAATTGCAGCCGAGATTGCTAGGGATAGTTCTCAGGACAGTCAGAGTTCCACTTCATTGAGTCAGGATCCACCAGGAGGACCAGTTATCGAAAATGAAGCTTCCACTGCCATGATTGAAGTGGAAAGAGCCATGGCACATGCTCAGGAGGATGCGGTTAACTTAGAAGATTTGGAAAGACAACTCAACGTTGAGCAGAGGAAAATATATTGTGATGTATTCCTATAGGTTCTGAATCGATCCCCCTATTCCTGGCCCCATTCTAGTTAAACAAACCGACAAGTTAACTAGCAGTCAGCCCATGAGGCAGAAAACCCCCATGATGCAGATACCGTTATCTGACGCAGTCACACTACGGCACAGGAACGTGTTATCTGATTAGGTCATAACGCTTGCAATCTAATTAGACAAGCGATATTCCTCCAGCCCCTGATAAGGCATACGGAGTTCTCATAACAAATCAAACCTATGACAACCTGGGCAAAACCCTGCGGCCATTGTTTTGATTTCACCGAGAACTTCAGCAAAAGAATGTGCTAACGAGCAAGTCGTATGACATCCTTATTGACGTATCTATGTCCATCCTTACGTCAATCTCGGCACCTTAAAGGTATAAATATTACCGATATTGCCCTATGCAAACACACGCGGTGGTGACGAGACGGAGCAGCCATACTTGCCGAAGCCCAGAGCAGAGCAGACCCCGCTGGCACAGCCCCGCCTTCCTGACGCGCTGAGAGCGAGACGCGCTGCTTTCTCCTGCCGAGAAATCCAGCACCGGCGCTTCCGGGTAGCCCTCGCAGGCAGCCTGGAATATCGAGACCAGAGAGAGAGATACCATCCCTCATTCATCCTAACTTCCAGGTACAGAACTGAATAACCCCTCACAGAGAATTCTTTAGTTATTCACTTGGCAAAACAAACTTAACTTAAACTGTAACGTTCTATTCCCGCCCACGTATTAGGCTTAGGTCAGGTACACGGGGTAGGCGTATTTAGAAACACCAGTTGAGTACGTTTAGTCAAATATATATGTGTATGTAATATATTTTATTCATTTTAAAACATCTTATGGCTTAGAAACCATATCAATGTTTTTACAGTATTATTTTATACTATTGCTTTTAATGTATGCACTTTACTTAGCTATAAGTATTGCAATATTATCGATCCATTTCTCTTGTATGAGAACAGAGACTGATCAATAAATAACACCTTTTTATTGAACATGCCCGTCTCTTCCTTA
The DNA here is from genome assembly GCF_964261635.1 of Lissotriton helveticus. NCBI lineage: Eukaryota > Metazoa > Chordata > Amphibia > Caudata > Salamandridae > Lissotriton > Lissotriton helveticus. The sequence continues at coordinate 30,767,435 of NC_136064.1, read as the reverse complement.
TCTCTACAATCTGATGAGACTAAGAATGCACGTACTGACTAAGTAAAATAAATTGCCTTTTGTTCACACGACTCTCGAGATATACTCTTGATTAGGGGAGAGCAAAGTTGTCATGTTCTATGGTTGTCAGAAACTAAATCCCTTCTTGTCTAATCAGGGAAGTTAAGTCCTTCCTGAACATTCTAGAAAGTTTCTAGTGAACTCTGAGCTAAGCTGGCAAACCCAAAACTTTAAGTCTAATATCGACAGTAGTAGACCTAGTTAACGTCCGGTCTAGGCCTTTACTGCTGAAGGTATTATTCCAATGCGCAGAGCCTATTGGGATGATAGGAACTACACTACATGGCGCCCAACGCGTTTGGAAAGGGCGATAAAACTAACGTAAGACATTTAGAGTAACTCAGTCGTGCTTTCTCACTCAGACCCCTTTTTCCTTAATACTCCAAAGACGTCTGGAGTGGGTGAAAGGTTATATCCGCCAGACCTCGCAGGAGGGAACTCCTATGTATGGTTCTTGGTATAAGTCAACGTTGAAGGATACACTGTTCCAAAACATTGTGCATCTAATCTTTGTTTCCTTAAGAAACCTGATCTGCAAACAAAAGAAATAACCATCCTGTCGGTAAAATGGACAGTGATGATGAAAGAGAGACAGTTAGAATAGCAACTGAACTCGCAGCAGCTGATGCTACTATGCAAGACGCAGACCCGGATATAATACTCATTCCGGTCAACAAAAGGAAATCTATAACCATAAAACTTATAGAAAATGGACTGACACCTAGAGGTGGCACAGTCATATTCGTAATTGAGGCACACGAATATCGGCAGACAGAGGTATACTATTCATGGATACATTTTCCAGCAGCAAATGCTGTAACAAAGTACTTCCACTATTACAAAATAGAGGAACCTCCTGAAACGTACACTCCTTTCGAGGAGGTGGAAGTACCACTCAAATTTCAAGAGCACCTGCTCTTATTTGATGGCGCCCTAAAACATAATAATCACATCACCAGGCTCGGTCCTTAAGGTAGACCAGGAGCAACGTGGCCGGTCCTAGCCGGATACACACCACATCCAGACATCGACGGGATGTCTGCAGTTAACCTGTTAACACAACTAAAACAATTAATAAAAATACATAGACAATTAGTCCAGTATGTGATGCGGACTTCAACAATTCAGCCAACGATTAAACTCCCACACCTGACCCCTCTCCAGGGGAACACAAATAAAATTACACCACAGAACATCCAGTCCTGCCTAGGTAAAGTACCGGCTAAACGGGAACAAATACCATTCTGGTTGGCACAGAAAATCACCCAAATAGAGGCGGTGTTTCCTGACACCACCCCATTAGAAAAACACAGGATTCTGACTATCTGTCTTCCAATGGGAATCGCACCACACATTGAGGACTGTGACACTTGGGGTACAGTCTTTGCTTCCATCTACACAAAAACGCACGGTGTTCCATCCATTTCGGTAATACCAGATGTGCTAAAACAAATTCAAGATGAATATGGTCCAGAACCCGCTTTAACTCTTGGTATGAAATTACTAAAAGACTTCAAGCAGGTCTCGGCTATATTATTAGCCAACATAAAAGGTGAAGCAGCAAACGTGGCGATCCGCCAGAGGTTAAAAGAGACAGATATAGCAGACCAACCAGCTGAAATTGCCAGAATCATAGAAAAATCCTATGACGAACTAGGTAGGGATAGTTTAGGTGGAATACCATTAAAACCACAACTGATTGAAAGTCCTGAAAAAATATTTTTTCATAATAATTCTACATCACCAAAAAAGAACTGGGATGAAAACAAACAATCCAATCCTAAAGAAAAGAAATTTTCAGAAATTCCAGTCCAGAGGAAGGTCTATAACCTTAGAAATAGGGATAATATAAAAAAACCTGATAGATATCAAGACATTGATACACGTCCCTCTCAATCTTTTCAGACTTCCTCGCAGAAATCGGAAAGAAGAGGACGATCAGAACAAAGAGAAGAGCACGCCAAGTCCAAAGACAAGGAACCTGCTCAGCTAAAAAAGAAATTACAATTTCCAAAGAAGAAGGTAGCCAGCATTAAAATAGTTAACAATGCCGAGAATTCTGAGGACACAACTGAAAAACGGGGAATGGGCTCAGACAATGCTAGACAGCGCAGCAGAAGTGAGCATAGCTCGCAAAGTCCTTATGAATCATCTGGAGACAGTGGACACGAATGAATATCTTCAAGTGGAAACTGCGGACACCAGAGTTAGCAAACCTCACAAAATATACGAAATAACATTACGTATAGAGGGGGATAAGACTAGAAAAATAAGGGGACTATTTTGGGATAATCTCTCCAAGGGCTATGACATCCTTCTAGCTGAAAAAGACTGGCCACCAGAGTTTGTCAGGGAGTGCCCTCATGGCGAAGAAGTAATTATGCCTGCCTTCTCAAATCACATCCCAATTCATAAAAAATACACACTTGCCAGAAAGTGGGCAGTGGCTCTAGCTCCTGCTTTATACAAAAATCACGTGGGATGGGATGAGGACTCTCTTCCTCACAAAATCCAGTTAAAATCACAACCTACTGCACAAAGGCAGTACCCAATTAAACAAGAAGCTAAAAAACAGGTAAATCAAATACTAGATCAGCTAGAATACCAGGGGGTGATTGAAACTTGCACCTCACAAATGAACAACCCTTTGTTTCCGGTCTCCAAACCAGACAATTCATATCGTCTAGTTTTGGATTACCGACACCTTAACACATGTTGCAAAACTTTTGCAGTGCAAAACTCACATAGTGCTGCACTAATGAATAACATAGTGCGCAAAAAATACAAAACAACATTAGACATCTCTAATGGATTCTTTTGTCAAAACATAGCACCAGAAAGCAGATATTTAACTGCATTTTCAATAAATGGCACTCAAAAACAATTCTGTCGGTTAGCCCAGGGGTACAAGAACAGCCCGGGGGTATTCTCAGCGAGAGTAACAGAATTACTACAAATATATGATGATGAAGCATTATCTTATGTCGATGACATTTACTTAACAGATGATGACTTGGATACTCACTTGAAAAGAGTGAACACCATAATACTTGGGTTCGCAGCAGAGGGTTACAAATTCAACTTTAAAAAGTCCAGAATTGCCCATCTGACAGTCCTGTTCTTAGGATATGAATTATCAAGTGAAGGCAAAAGCCTGGCAGACAATTTCCGAGAGAAATGTGCCGTACTCCAAGCACCTAGAACACTAAAAAAGCTACAGTCGATTCTAGGCTTCCTAAATTTCGGAAGAACATACATTGCAAATTACGCAGAAAGGGTCAAACCCCTTTATGATCTAATTAAACCAGATTTTAAAAGAACCAATTGGACTCAAATACACAGAGAAATTCTGAGATCCTTACAAACAGACATGTTAATTAAATCAAAATTAGAAACACGTGATAACACACGCAATCTTGTGATTCGAGTCATCCCAGGGAGATGCGGATTCACATACCTGACCTCTAATGAGGGAGAAAAGGTACCAATTGCATTCAAATCACACTTGTACACAGAAGCTGAAAAGAAGTTCAGCAGTACAGAAAAAATCGTTCATGCAGTTCAGACCGCAATAGCTAGAGAAAAAGATAAAGCTGACGGTAGACATATCATAGTCAGAACAGCAGAACCAGCCTTTGAGGCATTAACAACACCATGTAATTTGCCAACAACAGCATTGAATCCAAAGTGGATACAATGGGTGAATTCAATCACAACGGACAAAGTATACTATTACCTTGATCCAGAACTAGAAGAGTTGAAAAATTTAGAATATGAAAAAACATATCCTCTGCCAATCGACATTCTGCCTTTACGACATTACGCCTGTGTAATTTATACAGACGGACATGCTCAACCCCCCGTTTGGGGAGAACAAGCATACAACCCCACATGTGGGATTACAAAAGAAGTGTGTCGCGGATGTAAACTAAGACCTCTATTAACAAAAACACACTCAGTAGAAACTAATTCAGAACAACAGACTGAAATAATGGCATTGAAAATGGCGCTAGATAATGCGGATCGCGAATTACCGACACTTATAGTGTCAGATTCATATTACTGCGTCAAATCATATAACAAGGATTTGCAGACATGGATTCAAAACGGTTACAAAGATGACACATATGCACCAATAAAGCAGAAACTTCTCTGGGAACAAATAGCTCTTTTACAAAAAGAACTACCAAAGACTCACGTGACACACTCACTGAGTCATCAACGTGATGGCGTTCACGTTGCAGGGAATTCATTGGCTGAAACAGCCACAGCGGCAGCCACTAAATCGGCTCCCGTAGTTCGAAAAAAGCGTACATTAAAATACATTGACGGTGAAACAGTGCTGGCGGTGAAAACGTCATCAAAAGGCGACTGCTCAGCGCTACCGATCAACTACCCACTCAATTATACATTCATAATCGATGCAAACTCCGTCCCTTTTGCTCGAATCCCTGGAGTGGGGGATAGAGTGATTCCAAACATGGACAGGAGAAACTTGTTAATCGCAGACGCACATATGGGCGAGGGTCTCAGACACCTCAAACTAAAAGATTCTCTGGAAGAATTACAATCACGGTACTGGTGGCCAGGCATGAGCCTGCACCACACCATGTTTGTAAAAAACTGCCCAAACTGCAACAGAAACCGCAGTGGGGAGAGAAACAGTGTAATACCTCGTTGTTTCACTCCAGGAAAAATCAGGAGTAAAAAGGAAGGCTTGCGATTAACATATACAGGCTAGTTTCCACTTATAATGTAGATCACCAGCACTCGGCTGACGTCTGGACTGTTATACAAAGTTTTGCGAGTCTAAATGGCATATACGCTTAGAGCATGCTACGTTTGACCATTGTTTTCACTCTAGCCCTTCAGCCTGAAGGGAAACATGGCCAAATGAGCATAGCACAGCGGGAATCTTCTCACTTCCTTCCTGAGGGATACGGGATGGTGTAAAGAAAAAACCAAGGCATAAAGCAATCTATAACAGAAAGGATATTAGGTTCGGGAGCTGGGTGGGTCAAACATCTAATAAGTGTCCAACGTAGTCTAAATAACTTGCCAAGAAATTCTCTGAAGGGATTCAGTGCGTACGAATTATTATTTGGAACTAGGATGTTGATCTCTGACATTGATAGTCAGACTTCAGTGGTGAAAGAAAAAAGCTTTGATATCAAAGACCGTTTGGCTATTTTGCAGGACTTAAACAAAACAAGAAAAGACCTGAGCAACATAAAGTTGAAACAACAGCCAACAACCACTGAAGAACCACCACCTGTCCCAGCAAGACCTGTCTGGATTCCAAAAGTCGGGGATCTAGTCAGGGAAAAGATCGCGGTAAAGAAGGAATTTGGGCCTTCTTACAGAAAAGCAGTTCCTGTCTTGTCTGTCAACGGGACAAGATCAGTTGTACTACCGCCACTTGCTGGTAAAAAGGAGAACCGAGTTGTATCCATCGACCTGGTAAAACCACAATCATGTGGCCGATAACAAACAGTAGGCCAAGTGGACTCCCAATAAGTAGCGGAACACCAAGGTTTGCTACCAGTACAGAGGTCCTAACTAAGAGGCTAATCACATTCGAAACGCCTACAGAAGAACAACAAGGACTATGCAACAATGCAATGGAACTTAGACCTCTGAAAACCCAAATAAAAACATTTAGCAGAGACATACCAATCTATAATGAAGTACCAAGTGAAAATGCAAGAAACAGTAATCCCGAATCAATTGGAACAATTGACAGAACTGCATCCGGTTACTTCATAAACTTCGATGATTCCTCTGAAGGCTTCAGTGAATCAAAGACACAGCCATCATCAAAAACCTTTAAAGATAAAGCTAAAGAACTTTTGAAACAACTGAAAGAAACATATCTGATTTCTCCATGGATCGAATTTTGGGTGGGTTTTGGTGCATTTATCCTCATACTTTGGCTCATCATGGTACTAACTTTGGGACGCTTCATTGAGGAAAATATGCTAAAATGGACACAGCAAGTCAGAAAATCAACTTGATCCTCAAACCACACACATCTTCACACGTCGAGAAAAGAGAACTTTCTTCAGTCAACTTCACAGCCAATCCGATACCGGGTGGGGTAGCCTGGGACAACACTGACTATGAAATTTATGGTCCGGTCGAAATCCTGAAATATCCACACCAAATTAAGATCTCATTGAGTGACTTTGCAAAACCGAGCTCATTTGCTGATGATTGGGACTTCGAAAGCATTAATAATATGATGTCTGACTTAGTAATGTCTGCTAAATTTACCAAACATGATTATTTGCAGGGTTCTACAAATTATGATAGTATGTACTGTTATAATCACTATGGTAACCATTTTTTACATAAATCTGCACAACCTAGAAATGTTTTAAATTATAATCAATGGGAACATTCTGCAACACCTCCAAAAGGAAGCTTAAGAACCTTCTATGACAAATATTCATACTTTTCAGGTTTTAACACAAGTAATGCTGAAGCATTTTATTTCAAATTGTCAAACAAAACAGGAACTAAGACCATGATAACAAACACAAAATTGATATATTCAGACTCATTCTTTGAAAAAATGAATACTTTTGGTTTTGATTATTGGGACAAAAATGTTGAATTGAAAAGTGTTTGGGGTACAAAAGAATGGCAAGTGCAGGGTATAGAATCTATGTTTAGAGCCTGCATGATCCCAGAACAAATGATATTTTTAAATGACACTGTTCAACAAACTACCTGTCTTGGCCTAGCCAAAATCAAAGACTTAAATAAACCGTCTATTCCAAAGCCAACAATGAGCAGCAATAGCTCTACAGATGAAGAGATAGACGTAAATTATGTATTAAATCAAAACAGAACACATCCAGATTGGAAACAGTGGTTGATCTGGCCCACAGATACTAATAACTGTCAAGACAGATTCCTGAACAAAACACAGGGGTTCAAAATGACCAGGCCAGACCCTAGATATCCTCAAAGACATCACCCAGGGATAATAACCACGTACAGTGTGGGCAAATTGTGCCTTCAATGGCTACAAACTTCCACACTGACAGAAATTAAACAACACCTAACTTTACTTACTGATGGTGCTGACTTGCGTGATTTCATTATGGGACCGCGCAAACAGCGTCAAAAACGTTTCATAGCAGCCTCTGTATATGCAGCATACAATGAGGCCTGGAAGGTTACTCAAATTGAAACAGCAGAGAGAATACGGGAAATTGACCGTATTAATTTGGAAAAATCACTTTCTGTAGTGGACAATGGGTTAATGACTCTGTCCTCCAGAATTTTTTCTTTGGACAGCATTGTGTCTTCAGCAATCGACATATTATCGCAAGACTTACTGTTATTACAACACGGTCAGTCACAATTGCGTTCTATTGTACAGCTTGGCTGGACGTTACAAAATCTACGTTCAGGCTATGTGCCTTGGCGTTTAATCAACACAACGTCACTATTCCAAATCTTTAACCTTACTGATAGACAAATCAGTATGGCACAAAAGGGTGCTGATTATACAATCTTGAGCATTGAAAAACTCGAAAGATTACCAGTGACAATGTCAGAACGACCTGTCAGTGAATGGATAATACATGGGATAATAAATATTCCAATCTCAACCTTCAGGTTTCAATACTGCCAAAAATATATACAGGCTGGCATGTACGAGAAATTGGGAAAGGGGTACATTAAAACAACATGGAACCTGCCCTATTCACATGCATGTGTCAGTAATAAAGGACAGAAAGTGTTTCTTAGTGTCAATAATTGTGCGATGTCACTAAGCGGCACACTTCTGTGTAACGGAATTAGTTTGCATGGAGCCTGTGAAGGGAATTCCTACAACCTTTCATGTCACCAGCAAGGCGCACCTGCAACAGAGATAGAACCATTCTTTCAAAAACTCTATAATGGGAGTTACATTCTAATTGTAGACCGCAGATATTGTAGTCTTATGCCCGGGACTCCTTATCTCGTAACTACGACTGCGAAGGTCAAGTGCTGTGGACGCTCATTGTTCCCCAGCTCCTTTCCAGACAGGGAGGCAAGGGCATGGCCCAATTTGAAAATTACTTCTATTCGAATAGATACTTTAAGCAGAATGAAAACAGTGCTTCTTCAGACGCCTACAAGGCTCACGTCATCAAAAGAAACGTATGATCTACAAGTCGCAAGGACGACTGCAGAGATACATTCGTTGTTATCAACTAATTCCCCCATACATTTCGCAGAAATACTAAACGAAATCTTAAATATTTCTGATACCAATGGGGTCTCAAAGGTATTTAAGACAGTATTTTCGATGGCATCAACACCATTCAAAGCCATCCTGGGTATTTTTCCAGATTTCGTCCATTCGATTTTTGGCGGACTTCCCCTGATCTTGGGACTAAGTGCAGGAATCCTATTCTTGGTCCTTATTTTTCGGTATGGCGACCCATGTCACAGACAAAACTCTTGCGACAAGGGAAGAAACAATCCTAGCCATTGGATCCCGGGACCGGATATCAAAAATCCTGGGACTCTCCCGGCTTAGAGACCTGAACATGACTTGGTTTCTATCATTTCGACCAATGTGGCAAAGATGTGTTTTACCTGTATTGAGGTGTCTGCTATGCGGAGAAGAATGCATGTTAGACACCTGTCTGACGCTACAATCGGATGCGCCAATGGATGCAGAAACATTGTTGAGCCCGATCAAGGTTCATGCTTTGTGCTGCCCTCAAAGGCTACCAATCCTGATGACGGCATTCGTGGAAGCTTCACCACTACGATTGATGGGTAGTGAAGTTCAAGATGAAAGCAGCATCGAACAGGTACGACCTTCTGTCAGCAATGCGAATCAGAATGTCAATGGAGACAATCATGCGCACGAATGTATGATTACACCTATTTCCGAGTTAGTGGAACTTTCCCAGGAAGCTGTTGACAGTTTTTTCGAAAGCCTAAATGATATGATGTTCTCACCAGAGCGGAAATAGAGACTTTTGAGCAAGCTCGCACACGGCGTTCCCTGAATTCGGCCTTCAACTTTAAAAATAAAGTCACATGAACAATTTTCCCTCCAGTTCACGGACAGCAATTTTTTCAGCAGCCCCAAAATATTTTTGCATATTTTTCAGGACACTATCTTCTGCTTAAAGTAAGAACTATTCTTAGAGAACTAAGGTTTCTACATTTTAGATAGCTTATTGACATTAGCTGCCCGCTGGTATGTTCATAACTATTTTATTCTGTGATGGAATGGTCTCGAACTTTTTTTCTGTATTAAGAGCCATTTCATGTGTAATTCTCATATACCAAATAGCAATAATGTATACAAATGTGATTACTTTGGCATTATTCTACAGCTTGAGTGCATACAATACATATGACTGCAATTGTTCCGTATATTTGAAAAATTCCAAAATGCATTTATGTATTTTGGGGTGGCAAGGTATACACTATACTCTATAGTATGTTTTACTATGCATAGATTAGTAAATATGTACATAGTTAGCGTGGAGTGGGTGTGATGTATTCCTATAGGTTCTGAATCGATCCCCCTATTCCTGGCCCTATTCTAGTTAAACAAACCAACAAGTTAACTAGCAGTCAGCCCATGAGGCAGAAAACCCCCATGATGCAGATACCGTTATCTGACGCAGTCACACTATGGCACAGGAACGTGTTATCTGATTAGGTCATAACGCTTGCGATCTAATTAGACAAGCGATATTCCTCCAGCCCCTGATAAGGCATACGGAGTTCTCATAACAAATCAAACCTATGACAACCTGGGCAAAACCCTGCGGCCATTGTTTTGATTTCACCGAGAACTTCAGCAAAAGAATGTGCTAACGAGCAAGTCGTATGACATCCTTATTGACGTATCTATGTCCATCCTTACGTCAATCTCGGCACCTTAAAGGTATAAATATTACCGATATTGCCCTATGCAAACACACGCGGTGGTGACGAGACGGAGCAGCCATACTTGCCGAAGCCCAGAGCAGAGCAGACCCCGCTGGCACAGCCCCGCCTTCCTGATGCGCTGAGAGCGAGACGCGCTGCTTTCTCCTGCCGAGAAATCCAGCACCGGCGCTTCCGGGTAGCCCTCGCAGGCAGCCTGGAATATCGAGACCAGAGAGAGAGATACCATCCCTCATTCATCCTAACTTCCAGGTACAGAACTGAATAACCCCTCACAGAGAATTCTTTAGTTATTCACTTGGCAAAACAAACTTAAATTAAACTGTAACTTTCTATTCCCGCCCACGTATTAGGCTTAGGTCAGGTACACGGGGTAGGCGTATTTAGAAACACCAGTTGAGTACGTTTAGTCAAATATATATGTGTATGTAATATATTTTATTCATTTTAAAACATCTTATGGCTTAGAAACCATATCAATGTTTTTACAGTATTATTTTATACTATTGCTTTTAATGTATGCACTTTACTTAGCTATAAGTATTGCAATAATATTGATCCATTTCTCTTGTATGAGAAAAGAGACTGATCAATAAATAACACCTTTTTATTGAACACGCCCGTCTCTTCCTTTTCTCTACAATCTGATGAGACTAAGAATGCACGTACTGACTGAGTAAAATAAATTGCCTTTTGTTCACACGACTCTCGAGATATACTCTTGATTAGGGGAGAGCAAAGTTGTCATGTTCTATGGTTGTCAGAAACTAAATCCCTTCTTGTCTAATCAGGGAAGTTAAGTCCTTCCTGAACATTCGAGAAAGTTTCTAGTGAACTCTGAGCTAAGCTGGCAAACCCAAAACTTTAAGTCTAATATCGACAGTAGTAGACCTAGTTAACGTCCGGTCTAGGCCTTTACTGCTGAAGGTATTATTCCAATGCGCAGAGCCTATTGGGATGATAGGAGCTACACTACAATATGACGAAGTTACCAACCAAATTGATCATGGATTAAGTCATGAGAAGAAAGAGTGCTCATGTACGTCATTGAAGCCTGTACGACTACGTGAGTGGAGAAGCAGGAACTGGAAAAAGTTTCCTCATTAAAGCAATTTCATGTTATTTGCAGAAAAGTACTGAGTCATCGCTGTCTTGTGTTGTCACCGCTCCAACTGGACTGGCAGCACATAACATTAAAGGTATTACTTTGAATCGTCTACTGATGCTGCCAGTGGAGCATGATAACAAATTACAATACCACAAGTTATCTGGAGATGCTTGTTGTGAAGTTTCAAGAGTCTTGAGGAAAATGAAACTTCTTATCATTGACGAAGTAAGCATGGTTTCCAATGTCATGCTTGCCTTTGTGCATTTGAGAATGCAAGAAGTTCTTAAACCAGAGTATGATGTGTTATTTGGTGGCAAACACATCATTGTTTTCGGTGATCTTCTGCAGCTGACACCAGTGAAAGGACAACCAGTGTTTAAACTACTTACACATGAAGATACCAGGAAGTGCCTAGGGAGCATTGGCAACGTTAATATATGGTTAAACTTCAATTATGCTGAACTGCGTGAAAATATGCGTCAAGTGAAGGATGAAGATTATAAGAATATTCTACAAGATGTTAGAATCGGAAAAGTGACCGAGCATGGGAAAGAAGCTTTACATGCACGATTACTGTCATATTTGTATCCAGAAGAAGACGTTCTGCCAGAGAATATTTTTCGGAAAATTACTGAGAAGAAATCTGGAATTTGTTTGATGCCAACTCTTGCAGAATGTGCCATCTTCAACAACAAAATGTTGAATTTAGAAAACCAAGAGATTGTGAAACTGGAAGCTATTGACAGAATAGAGCATATGGGAGCAACAATTATTTTGTCTGAGAATTTGAAATCTAAATTGGATTCATTAGAGAAGACTATCTCTAAAACTGCTGGTTTTGAAAAGACTCTGAATGTGTGCTTAAATTGCCGTATCATTTTGAGAAGGAATTTACATGTTGAAAGAGGTCTGCTAAATGGATCAATGGGTAATGTTGTTGATTTTGAGAAATACAGAAATAGAGATGGAATTGAATTTTTTAAAAATTACATTTGGAGGAGGAGCCTAGCCTGCAGCCGAGATGGCCGCCTAGTCTCTCGGCTCCGCCGACCCTTGTGCCTTTCTTCACTATCCTGCCGCATATCCTGTGCCTTCACACAACAAGTGAACTCGAGAAGTGCTCCTGATCACGTCGATGTGCTTCCCGGTGCAATCCGAGCGCTACCGGTGGTGAGGTGTCCCTGCTCTCTTCCCGGCCCTTCGAGGGATCGCAGCCGGGCCATAGCCTGTGGGGTACGGCCGGAAGTGGCCACAACAACAGCGGCCGCCGTGGTGGAGGAGGAGCCGGTCGGCTGGAATTGTATTGCTGCGCTGGGCTTATCGCTGCAGCGCTTCCCTCCGCTCGGCGACCCAACGTGCCTGGAACTTTGTGCCGGCGCTCACACATTGTATCTTTGCACAGCTTGGAGGTGACGGGTCTGCTTCTTTGTTGCTCTCCCCCGTAGCGGACGCCATTTTCCGCATCGGGCACCCAGCGCCTGCCAGCGGAGTCATCTGCTCGTTCCGGGAGCTAATTGTTTGCCGGCATTACCACAGTTGGAGCTGCTTCATGATCAGCTATCCTCATGTTTCTGTCCCAGCGGTGCCTCGCAGATCCTCTGCAGAATTGTTGTAAGTCGATGATGGAAAATGGCGACTTGCTTTCGGAAATGCTCTGCTGCCGTTCGCCCTAGACGGGGGACAATGCTGCATCCCCCAGTCCGGATACACCGCTGGGGCCTCGTGATGTTTTGGAGGCTTTGGAGGATCTAAGGATTGCCTTTCGTGACACTGCCCAAGGATTGGGGGACCGGCTCGATGCGATTTCACCGGCTGGCCGTGATTGCCTTTCAGTGCTGCACACTATGCCACATCCTCACCCTGTTTACGGTGGATTGTCTATCCTGGAGCATGTGGAGGCGATAGCTGGTCAAGCCTCAGTTTTCGCTGCAGTACTCTCCGTAGTTGATTTGAAGAGGTCTGGCGATAATGATCTTTCTCGATGGCTGGTGCATCTGCTTCGGACGCCATGTTTTGCATTTCCTTTGTCTTCTGGTGGCGTGCCTATTTGCTTCTTCCTGGATTTGATGCTCTTGCCTCGGCCTGCTGCTACGGTTGAACTTTTGCTTTGTCTTGCTTCCCACTGTACTATCTTCGGGCAAGCAGCAGTGGCTTCTATTGCCTTTTGTGACCAACCTCCCAGCCAGTGTGACTCATCTCAAATGCCTCGACTTCTGCAGTGGATTTCACAGTTGCCTTCTCCGTCCACGTTGGCTGTTTTAGACCTGGACTCCGCTGTCATGCTGGATCGAAGGGGACAGGGCTGAGGATGTTCCTCCTTTTTGTTGCAACCTGCTGTGTGTATTGCTGGGGCTGTAATGGACAATTGTTGGAGGTAAATGTTGTTTAGGTACTGGGGCGGGATCCGGGGTTGGGTGGCCGCGGGTAAAAGTGCTGATTGTTTTGGTTATTTCTCTGGCCCTCCTCCGGTCTTATGTGATTTTCTTTTTCTTTCTTTTCCTTCCTTCTGAATTTCGGGTACTCCTTTGGGGCGACAGACACACTGCTGGGGGGGGTAGGCCGTAGCCTCTGCATGCGTGTAGGGTGGGGGGTGGGCGGGGGGGGGGGTTTTCTTTGTTCGTTTCAGTTTCTATGGGCCTTAATTTTTCTTCTTCCTCTTTTACTCTTTTCTTTTCCTATTTCCTTGGGTCATGGGATGGATTGGGAGATGTGGGTAGTGGCTGGGGTGTATTGTACTGTGTGTTTCTCATCTATCCTGACATACTCGCCTCCAGCCATTTGTTTTATGGATAATGTTTGCTGATTTTTCTGATGACCGTTGCCCACTTCTGTCCTGGATGTATTGTTTGGACTCTGATCCTTCTTGACTTTTATTGCTTTGGACACGCTCAAAAAAAAAACTTTAAAAGTAAACCTTCACTTATCCTACTTCTCGGCAGCGCAATTACTTCTAGTGTAACTCGGATTAATCGTGCTTGCTTTGCTGTACTGCTGAGTCGCCTAACTGCTTGCTACTGTGCTTTAAATGTTGTCGAGGCCGGCCTGTGGGTTGTAGGCCCGTATTTGTTTACCTATATTGTCTAATAAAGGTTTTCAAAAAAAAAAAAAAAAATACCTTTGATGGCATTGAGGAAGTACAGCTAATTGGTCGTTGCTCTGCTAGGTTTTTGCTTGTAAAAGACTTACATGTTCGCCGTAAGCAGTTTCCTGTTTGCTTGGCATATGCAGTGACAATTCATAAATCGCAAGGTTTAAGTGTAGACAGTGCATTGGTGAATATTGGCAGTTCTGTGTTCAAGGAGGGTATGGCATATGTGGCATTGTCATGAGTCAGAACTTTATCGGGATTGTACTTGATTGAGTGTGATGTCACAAACATTTGTGCGGATCTAGATTGTGTTAAGGAATACAATAGGTTAAGAAGAGAGTATGCGCCACATTTTTTTTTTTTTGCGTACCAGGTGCCGCGAGCGTGAGGGCTAGGTGTCTCCGCCGTCCCAGCGTCTGCACAGAGGTACACCCACCAGACAGCGCTGGACTCACGGGAGCATACTGCGAGGCCCGTGCTACTCTCCCTTAGGGTCGCCTAACTAGAGCAGGACCCCCTGGCCCTCTTTGTACCCGACCCAATGAGGTTGTATTTGCTTTTTACTTTATGAATGAGCATTGTATCACCTTTTTTTACGTGTAGTACCCTGTTTTGGTCCTGACGAATCGCCGGTTGGCGAGAAACATGTCGACCACACCAGGGGGTTGAGTTAGTTTTCTGTACCCCTAGACAGTCTCTAGCTCCCCTCTCACCCCTTTTAATCAGGGAATCAGCCACGTCAATAAAACCCATTGTGGACTGCTTACCCTGTTTTAATATACACTCACTCTGCACTGACTACACTTCCTCTCTTTTTCACTCACACACACCATCAGCAAGGAACAAAAGAACTCCGCCAAAAGGGTGCCTTCCGGCACTCCGTCAGACATTGCAGCGTTGGTCTGACGAGGAGCAGTGAGCCGATGATGAAACTGGACATCCTACAGTCAGGGTGTGTTTCACACCTAACGCTCTGGGTGTGTGAGGCTCTCTAGTTCCGACAAAGGAACCTCCCTCGTTCCTTGACTCTGCACTTCTTATTCCCTCTCCACACTGTAATACTCTCTTCCCTGGGGAACTTTGTATCCTTCTGTGTGCTCTATGCGCCACATTTGCCTCAATATCCTTTGTTTGAGAAACGTGTGGTAGGCCAGAAACGAAGAAATGTGACCAATAGTAGGGAGGTTGTAGCAAAAAGACGAAAAGTCAATGAACCCGAAATTATAAGCAGAAAGAAAATGGATTCTGTTGAAGATGTTGTTGGTTTTCAATTTGAAAATAGTTCTGGTGTCAACTGCTATGCTAATGTAGTGGTTAATGTTGTCTTTTCTCAGGAAACTCTAAAAGAACAGATTGTGATCAATTCGGATCAAAGTTTTTGCTGTTTGTTGAATTCTGTGTTAGAGAAATGTAGCACTGATAGAACAAAAATAATAGAAAGTGTGTCTGAAATTCGAAATCTGTTAGACAAATGTTCAGGTCAAACGCAATTCTCTCAAAATATTCAGCAAGATTGTCAGGAGTTTTTAATGTATATGCTTGATGTATTGAAAGATGAAGGTGTAGATCATCTGTTTGGCCTTTCTTATCAATGGCAGCATGACTGCGAGAACTGTAGGGTATCAAGTACTACTAGTGTAGACTCAGAAAGATTTATATATTTAACTTTGCCAGACAGTAAATCAATGTCCTTTAATAAGCTAGTAAAAGCAGCCGATCAAAACATGGAGTGTAGCCAACGGCTGGTCATTCTGCAATGATTCTGTTTTAACTTTCAAAAAAAGATTGCCTTTTGACATTAAAAATTCTTACCTGGTGTTTTTACAACCAAAATTTTAGGGAAGGAATCTCGGGACTGGCTCTGAGGAATTTCAAGAGGTTCTAATGGCTCCTACACTATTTGGCCTTGAGGATAAGTGTAGTACAGAGTGAAAAGTTATTTTTGAGTTTTAAGTAGTTCCTGAAAAAAAAGAAGGTTTTCTTACAGAAAGTGGTGGGCATGGAGTAGTTAAAGGACAACAGAGTATTTCCCAAAGCAAACGGTGTTCTTACCATAACACTTGACGTCATGGAAAAATAACTGCACTTTGAATGAGTTCAGAAAAACTGTTTCTTTTAATAAGCTAATTCAAGCAGCCAATCAAAACATGGAGTAGAGGTAATGTAAGCCTGCAATGTTGTCCACATTATTTGTACAAACTTTTGGTTATAATGTCATTTTAAAATTCCAACTATATAAACCTGATGAAAGTAAGTTTTCAACTTTAATTACAAATGTTGTGGCTACACAGTCGTTGATTTTAGGAAGAACATTTGTAACTGCAGCTATTATATGTCATGATGGTCCTTTGACAACATCCGCCTATTACACAGCTTATTTAAAATGTAAAAAAAGCTGGTGTTTCGGAAATGATTCCCATTTGACTATGAAACAATGTTGCCTTTTGACTTAAAATATTCTTACTTTGTGTTTTCAGAAGAGAGAATTTAGGGTAGATAACTGGCCTATAATGATTCTATGAGTTGATATAATTTTATGTACTGTTTTAAATTGCTTTGTGATTAACAGTGATCAAGAGAATTAAATAATTGTAGTAGTCATAGAGGTAGTGTAAGTGTGCCTCATAGTAAGCAGTATCAGTGTCATAGGAAATGTGGAACATGAGTGAGCAAGAAGGGTGAGATATTACTAGTACAGGATTGTGAAAGTGATCTTGGACGTTTTCTTTCTGAAAGTTGTGGAAAAAGAAAATGACGGGATTTGCTTAGAAGAATTCCAAGAGTTATAAATGGCTCTTACACTATTTGGCCTTGAGGAGAAGTGCGGTAGAGAGCGAGAAGTCATTTATTGTATGTAACATATTTGTCAAAACGATGGAGCTTTTCTTTCAGAAAGTGGCGGGCAGAAAATAATAACAGCACAACAGAGTATAAGCTGTTCATAGGACATCCTTCGACGTCATGGAAAGTAAGTTACTTTTGAGGAGTTCTGATTTCTGATTGGTTATGTTATATGGGTTTTTTAAACACAATCATTTTGATTGTGTTTTTTTTCCCCGCTGTTATATGATGAATACCTTCAACTCACTGTTTTTAGTGAAATTTGATATATTCTGAGAACAGCAAAAATAAACCATTTAACATGTATAATTAATTCTGTACTTTGTATTGAGAATTTTAATTTGTACTCGTCTTGTCTCATGCTCACTCGTCTTTTACTACCTTCTATCAATCCTCTTTAAAAACTCACATTGCCTTTTGTTTTATTCTCTTTCACCCTTGTTCTCTAACTCCACTTATCTTTCAACCTTTGTTTCCCTATTCCAACTCTGCTTTTTTCTTTTCTCCCTTGCACCATTTTCCAGCTTTTAGACCCTCTGCTTCGCTTGTCTTTTCCATCTTTCCTCCCTTTGTTTTCTAAATTAAATATTTTTGGGTTCTCCTTTTTTGGTGCAATCAGTTAGTATAACTCACCCTCACTCATTTATCTTTCTTTGTTGCCTCACTCAGTCTGTATCTGACACTCTTTCCTTCACTTCCTCTGTCTCCTCTCTCCCTCACTCTCTTTTCCTTATTCACCCTTTCCTTATATGTTTTACCTTACTCACTTTCTTTTAGTAGCTTACACAACTTCAATTTAGTTTTCTCTTCTATCCTTCTTTTCTGTCACTGAAAGTATCTTCCTTTTTTTCTCTTAGTAATTTACTCTATTACAATTTCTTTTTGTCTCTGTCTGTCTATCACCGTTTCTTTCTCTTTCTTTCTGCATGTTTATCTCTAACTTTATTTCTTTGTAAAATTGGATGATTTTCAATCTTTTCCTTTGTCTTTTCTAATTTTTAAATACATGTTTTAATATTTTTCAAATTTTTGTTCTTTCTTTCACAGATTGAAAGTATAAAAATAACAAGTGACTAAGTTAACAACAATTATAAGGTAAGTGTTTTGTACTCTTTCCGTTACATCTCTATCACATTTGACTTCTATTAGTTCCACTGCTTCATTTCTTTAACCCTCAGTTTCCTGACTTTGCTACTTCCCTCATTCCTTTTTCTATTACTTACTTACTCTACTCCTTCCACTCCTTTTCTCAGTCCCTCTGTTCTCATAGTTCCTCACTCCTGTTCACTCACTCCGTCTCTATTACTCTCACTGTCTCTGACTCATCACTCTTTCACTACTTGTTCATTATGCTTTCTCCCTGTAGTTCAAGCACACTATGTTATTTACATTTCTTTGCTGTTTCAATTATTCCTTTTCTGTGACTTCTTCTTTTCTGCTTTCTGTTTTTTCTCTCTGTTATTCCACATGTTTTAACCTTAGTCACTGTCATACATCTTGTTTTATTCCTATTTACTTTCGCTCACTGTTTTCTTAACACTTTCCCTCAGGGTTGTTCTTTTAGTCCGGTTCTATCCCTACCTCTCATTCCACATCCTTTACTGTTTTTCTTCTTAATTTGAACATTCACTCACATTCTCCAAGAAACTCTTGTTTATTATTCTTCTACTCTCCTTTTTTTCTTTCACTTCCTTATCTATTTTGTTTTTCTCAATTATACCCTCTTACATCTTTTCTTTGGTAAATAGATCTATTAAACAGTATCTCTGTGTTACTCCCTCTAGCTGTCTTTCTTTTAACATTACTCTCTGTTTCCTTCCTTAAACTCACTCTTCCTTTTTTAATTTTTTTTTTTCTGTTTCGCTTCCGGTTCGCGTACCGGCGCGCGAACCGGGAAGCGAATCAAAAGAAATAGAGGTTGCCAGAGTGCTAAGCATTCTAGCAATTTTTTATAAATGGGAGGTAGTTCTGAAAAGAACTTTTTTGTATTGTTTTTGTTGTTTTATATTTTTTTATTATTTTTCTGAACATTTTTTTACTTTTTTTGTATTTTTTGAATGGTTTTATATTTTTTTGTTTTTTTTTGGGGGGGGAACGAAAATCATTATAAAGGGCTCAACAGGAGCAACAAAAAAAAAAGATAATTTACTTTCTGGGGCGTTTTGTACATTTATGATTTTCAAAAGCTCTGATGATTAGATTTATGCTTTTCTCCCCATAGCAAATTAATTTGCCGCAAAAAATGCAGACTTGCTTCAGGTCCCCGAAGTTCATCTGGATGTTTGGGACCGTCTCCCTCGCCTCTGGTCCCGTCACTGCCTGTTCGGTTGATGTACTGGCCACAGGAGGGGGGTTTTCCTGCAGGTCCCGTACCTGCGCAGCACTATAATTTATAGGGTGCCACCTCTCCATGTGCCGATGCATGGTGTAATTCCCGAAGCTGTACTTTTTATCAGTCCCTCTGGACAGAAATTTGTCACAGATCCGACATGTGATGTAGCGGGCATTTACTTTTTTTTGGCCCCGGGGAAATGTGTAGAATTGCCAGATATAATTATCCATCACATGGGACCTCCTTGGCTCTTCAGGCAAAAACTGCCTCCTCTCTTGCTCCTCTTCCTCTTCTTCCTCTTCTTCCTCCTCTTGATTAAGGATGACCTGAGGAGGTTGTCCATCCTTTTTTGGTGGTGGTGGTGGTGGTGGATTGGCTCCAGCAGCTGCAGATACAACACTTGCCATTTTAGAAAATATGGAAAGTAGGTCTTCCTCTCACAAAGATGAAAGTCAGAGTGAGGAAAAAAGGTGGGGGCTTTCATCATTTGTGAAAAAAAAAATGTAATGAACCAATGAAAAGTGTTATTTTCAGGTCACATGACCTGTTACGCTTACGTTACGCGTCCCGTTCCGCGCCCGGTTCGCTTCCGGGGTGTTGCGTTTCACGCCTCGGGACGCGGACCGAAGCACTTCCGGGTGCGCTAACGCGGCGCGTCATAAGACGCATTACGCGGCAACGCGATACTTCGCGCTTGTGCGACGCGTCACGATGTTGTGTTCGATCGCGGGAGTTGCGCTAACGGAACGTTTCCCGGTGCGCGGATCGGGTCGCGGCACCAAATTGAGCTAACGGGAAGCTACCCGGTGCGCGGACCGGTAGCGAAACAAAAAAAATAATAAAAAAAATTAAAGACATAAAAAAATTTAATTAGATACATATAAAATATATTTTTCCTTTAAAAGAAGAAAATATTTTACACCATTTGATATTTGCTATTAAAAAAACCATTGAAATTCACTGAAAAAACCATAGGTTATAGACTATATATAGTTAGGAATTAGCATTTACAAAACCTAGAAAATTCACTGAAAAAACCATAGGTTATAGACCATATATAGTTAGGAATTAGCATTATCAAAACCTTATTTTACTCACACAAAACCATTGAAATTCGCATATATAGTTAGTTGCACTAACTATATATCGCGCACCCGCAATCCACTGCTGATGATGTCACATATTACATCATTCATGACATGGTCAGTGACATCACTGACGACATCACTGATGACATCTCAAATGACATCACTGATGACATCACTGATGACATCTCATTTGACATCAATGATCACATCACTGATGATATCATTCATGTGATAATACAATGCATCTCCTCACACTCTAATATAACCTCTGTTACTCCCAGTGTTAAATACAGAGTATAATTTTTGAAACCATTGACACACCAATACTAGTTACTACATACGCACTCACTGATTCCTACGTCTACACACACATTCACTTATTCACCCATACAATCATTCATACATACAATCACTCATCTTTACAACACTATCATATGCACTCATACACCTATACAGACACTCACACTCTGCCACTCATCCATGGAGTTACTCACACACCTAGTCAGTCCTGTAAAGAATCAATCACACTTCCATTTTCTCATCTATACAGTTAAACATAGAACACCTTACATTTTCAAACATATACTAACACATACTTACTCTCTTATACAATCACTGATACAAGTACACATTGATCTGCACAGAGTCACACACCTCCCAGCCAGCCACACACACACTCAGTCTCCCATACAAATACTTGGGCAACCAATCAATAACCCATATAGCCACTCATATAGCTACTGGTCAACACATGCAGCAGCTTGCACAACAACAGACATACTGATGCACACTTTCAGACAGTTTAGTCACTAACCCATGCATTCAGTAAGACACATTTAATCACTCACTCATTCAGTCAATCACGCACCTACTAAAACCTTCATTCAGACACTTATACATCCACTCATTCTTCAATATGTAAAACATATTTAAACTTTACAGAAACACACAGTCACTGGATGATGTCATCAGTGATGTCATCAGTGATGTCATTTGAGATGTCATCAGTGATGTCACTGACCATGTCATGAATGATGTAATATGTGACATCATCAGCAGTGGATTGCGGGTGCGCGATATATAGTTAGTGCAACTACCTATATATGCGAATTTCAATGGTTTTGTGTGAGTAAAATAAGGTTTTGATAATGCTAATTCCTAACTATATATGGTCTATAACCTATGGTTTTTTCAGTGAATATATATATATATATTCACTGAAAAAACCATAGGTTATAGACCATATATAGTTAGGAATTAGCATTTACAAAACCTTGAAAATTCACTGAAAAAACCATAGGTTATAGACCATATATAGTTAGGAATTAGCATTTAAAAAACCTTATTTTACTCACACAAAACCATTGAAATTCCATATATAGTTAGTTGTACTAACTATATATCGCGCACCCGCAATCCACTGCTGATCATGTCACATATTACATCATTCATGACATGGTCAGTGACATCACTGATGACATCACTGATGACATCTCAAATGACATCACTGATGACATCACTGATGACATCTCATTTGACATTACTGATCACATCACTGATGACATCATTCATGTGATAATACGATGAACCTCTTCAGACTCTAATATAACCTTAGATACACTCAGTGTAAACACAGACTCACAGATTGTCATTCATCCATGAAGTTACACACACACCTAGTCAGTCATGCAAACAATCAATCACACCTCCATTTTCCCAACTATACAGTTATACACACCTTACTTATTCAAACATATACAGAAACATATTTACTCTCTTATACAATCCTGGATACAAGTTCACAATGATGCATACAGCCACTCACACATTCACTGGCTCTTATGCACAGTTATTTATATATGTCAAGTCTCACATGTACTGTGTTTTACATATGTACTTACTTTGACATGTAGCACTGAGATATCCATTCACTCACCAATACACTGATGCACACAGTCAACCGCCCATACAGCTGTTTCCACATGCACTTTTGAACCCATACATCTAGTGAATCAACTGCTCACACATCTATGCACAGAGTCATACACCTCCCAGCCACCCACACACACACTCAGTCTCCCATACAAATACTTGGGCAACCAATCAATAACCCATATAGTTACTCATATAGCTACTGAACAACACATGCAGCAGTTTTCAGAACAACAGACATAATGATGCACAAATTAAGACAGTTTAGTCACTAACCCATGCACTCAGTGAGACACATTTAATCACTCACTCATACAGTCAGTCATGCACCTACTAAATCCTTCATCCAGACACTTATACATCCACTCAAGACATATTTTAACTTTACAGAAAAATACAGTCACTGGATGTTGTCATCAGTGATGTCATCAGTGATGTCATTTGAGATGTCATCAGTGATGTCACTGACCATGTCATGAATGATGTAATATGTGACATGATCAGCAGTGGATTGCGGGTGCGCGATATATAGTTAGTACAACTAACTATATATGGAATTTCAATGGTTTTGTGTGAGTAAAATAAGGTTTTTTAAATGCTAATTCCTAACTATATATGGTCTATAACCTATGGTTTTTTCAGTGAATTTTCAAGGTTTTGTAAATGCTAATTCCTAACTATATATGGTCTATAACCTATGGTTTTTTCAGTGAATTTCAATGGTTTTTTAATAGCAAATATCATAAGCTGTCGAATGTCAAGTACGTGGTAAGTAAAAACATTTTCGTGTTTATGCACACTGATCTGCTTTGAATGCTGCCCCCCCCTCATTTCTATTAGGAGTACTCTCTCTTTGCAGATAGTGAAGGGTAGTTAACGCAGGCCTTTGCCCCCGTTGTAATCCGTCGTGCCTGCTTCTCTCTCCATTTCATTGATTGTTCTCTTTGGTTCATTCTCTATTTACAAACAAGCACAGAGTCGCAATACTCTGTTTAGTCTTTGCAGATAGCGAAAAATCGTGTAAAAAACAAAAGGAATCGAGCAAAATCAGTAGGCCACTAATGGGATCTCTTTTTGACCTGGCTAATATAGAAACATTAGGAACAACCTGTTGAAAATAGCAATGTGTATGTACATAAGCGGCGTTCATTTGTGTTCACAGTACCCCTTGTTGATTGTTTGAATCGAGCATTGAATTGTTCGAAGTTGGTTCTCTTAAGGATCTTCTCTGCCTGCAAACGAGGAAGAATAGGAATATTCTCTCTCCCTTTGCAGATAGTGAAAGTTAGGTAACGCAAACCTTTAACACATCGTGCCTATTTCGTTCCTCATTGATTGATTGTTTGCCCGAACATTGACTGTTTGGGAATTGGTTCTTTTTGGAGGTATTCCCTGTTTGCAAATAAACGTAGGAAAATCTTTGCAAGTAGTGAAAGGGTAGGTAATGCGGACCTTTGTCCCCCGTTGTAATCTGTCATGCCTATCTACTCCCCACTGATTGATGCACCTGTTTCACCCGGACCATTTACTAGAGATAGGTCATCTGGCCCGACCAGAGAGCACCCCTAGTGAAAAGGACATATGCAATAATAACAAAGTGATCACTGTATCCTGTTAACAGAAACTTTAGCAAAAACAACCTGGAAAGAAAGGAATAGGAAAACGAAAATCAGTAGGCCACTGATGAACTTTTTATTAAATAACAAACAAAGAAACGATAACAATACGTAATGATAAAACCTATTATTGTCCTAGAAACAAGAAACGTTAGAAGTAGGCCCGTAATAAGAAACCTGAAAACAGTAAGAGAAACCAAGTGTGACATTGCAATGGCCACAAGGCAACGAGGCTTCATCGCCCCTCACTGCCCCAAAACGTGTCTGTCCCACCGCCTGCCACGCCCAAATAACGGCAAACTGGGAAAGATACAAGTCAGCAGACATCCGCCCCATTTTGGAAACTTTATCGGGATTGTACTTGATTGAGTGTGATGTCACAAACATTTGTGCGGATCTAGATTGTGTTAAGGAATACAATAGGTTAAGAAGAGAGTATGCGCCACATTTGCCTCAATATCCTTTGTTTGAGAAACAGGTTTGCGGCTACGCCCAGCCGGAAGCAACACATATAAGGCGGGTCCTGCTGCCAACCGTCAGTCAGGAGATCATCACGTAGGGTGTAGCCGGAGGAGAGGCCGAGGCCGAGGCCAGCGGGACCCGGCCAGGGGGATTGCTACGACCACCCTGGAGAGTTGCAGGGGGGGGAATGTCCGTGTCCTTGACCCTCCCCTCTCTCTCCCAGTCCGGCCACCATCAACCAGAGGCCGAGGCCGACGGGATCCGGCCGCGGTGGTGGTAACCCTGGAGAATTGCAGGTTAGACCCTCTCTCTCCCAGTCTGGGCCAGCATCCATGGAGGGCCTGGGAGTGGAGAGGCCACTGCATGAAAGGCCCAGGAGAGGCACCACATGCCAAGGCCTGCCCCACCGGATGAGCCAAGGAACCCGTTCATGGGGCCAGAGCAAAGGGCGTCCGGCCGCCATCCACCGGAGGTCCGGCCCAAAGACGGACGGGACATTTCTTCTTTCTTTTATAATGGCTGCGACAACACTGGGGGGGGATGTCTTGCACATGCCTCCGACCCCCCCCCCCTCGTCCTCATCGCCTGGTCCGGCCATAACAAATGTCAAGCGAGACGCCGTGGGGTGCACTGGGTGGGAGAGACGGTGCGAACAGGCCTCTCCCGCCTCCCCAGGTGGAGGCTTCCCAGCTGCACCCTCAGCGCTCCAGGCGCCCGGAAAAGGGTTCTTCCACTGTGGCGATGCTGCAACGTCTCGCCCGGCAGGGTGGAGCCCGTCCGCTCATTTGACCCCGCGATCGCCAGTAGCTACCGAACTCTCAAAATGGCGGTCGACCTGGCAAGAGCGGGCCCAGCATGAAGAAATGGCCCGGTCACTGGTTGACTCCACCACCGTAGTCCTCCACGCCTTGAAGATTCTAGAGGAGCCGCGGGAGTCCCCGACCCCCGCAGACACCCCCGATGGAGAATGACTGCCATGATCGCCCGTGGAGTGACGAAACTGTAGCCGCGGGACGTCGGCGCTCCCATGCTGGCGCCAGCCTCAGTTTGAATGACTAGAAACCTGCAGACCTCAGTTCCGGTGAAAGCACAGTGTGACCAGGTAGGAAAAATTGTTGCACCCCCTCCCCTTTTTGACTGATGGTTCAAACCACCGATCCTTTCCTTTGCCCTTTTCACGGAACTTTGGACTGCCTCCCCCCCCCCCGCGGCGCCCCACGCCGTTATTTGCTGGGCGGCAACTTACTAGACATCACCTTCGTGCCATCCAGATTTCAGCGCGTTCTGCTGCCTTGGAACTATTCGCACAACAGACCGCTACTGACAACCCACCCCACGGGACGCCCCACGCCGGATACCCAAATCAGTGCGGCACCCAGGCAACATCTTCTGAATTTTCATAATTTGAAAGAACTAGTAACATGTCCTCATCAGGAATTTCCTCTTCAATCATCTCATCAGGAATCTCCTCATGAAAAGTCTGCAATGATGATTCTTGTAACTCTATGGTCTCCAAACATTCGATAAATTCGCCATCAAGAGATTGATCAAAAAAATCATTCAAGTCATCTCCTCCTTGTGAGAATATTTCATTATTGGTGCTGTCAATTTCATTAAATATAGTGGATAATTCAAAAGAAATTGCCACGGTCTCTTCATTGTTTAAATGTTTTTACTGTTTTTGTTTTGTTGTATATATTTATAAGTTATTAAAGTTTTATATTCCTACTACTTTGTTGGAGTGCTATATATTTTTAATGTGACACATAATTGTAAAAACTTTGATGTACAAAGAGTCATCCCTGGAATCTTCCGCTTCAGGCTCGGTCCCCTCCCCAATCACAATACAGGATGGTTTTCAGATAGTAGGAACGCGTGTGGTTTGACGGATCTCATCGGGTGTGGGCCTTGATCTACTATAACTCCTTTGAAGAGGGGTGATTCTTTACAGCTGGGGCCATAAACTACATCTGCAGGGCTAGCTGATAGCCTGGACAATCGGACACAGAGGAAGAGGAGTGTCAGAGGGTGCGGTAGTGAATAGGGCGAAAGGGAGGTGTCGGGCGGGCACAGAGTGTGATTCTCAGGGAAGATCAGCGCAGATGGGGGGAGGTTTATTGCCGATGCATAAGACAGAGAGCGGGGGTGACCAGTGCCTGGGGAAGATGCTTGCGAGGGTGGAGAGCCATGCTATGGATCAACAGCGAGCAGAGAGTGGGTCTGGTCAAGGCATCTAAAATGGCTGCCGTGCACGACAAAAGTGTGGCATTTCAAAAAAGGCAAGATGGCGCAGACAATGTTTTTCAACACTTCCTCATTTCCTTCTAATCGAACGTTAACAGACGTTGGTGCATATTACCAAAAGTTAAGCGATATTTATCGCTAACGATGCTTAGCAACGAATTTTTTACCGCTAAGCATCGTCAGAAATTATCGCAGATAAACCTTGCTATTATCAAGGTTTATCGCAAATGCGATAAAAAACGGCCGCAATGCATGAATATCGCTAAAAAGTCAGCGATATTCATGCATTACCGAGCTAATGCTCTTAGCCATGTTATCCACCTCTCATTGGATAACATGGCTAAGAACTGCTCAGGGCAGGTGTTAGTTTTTGGAGATATTCGCGCTTAGCGCGAATATCTCCAAAAGTTGGTAATAGGAGATAGATATCTTGCATGTTGTAATGCAAGTTATTGTGGTATATGGAACTCATACCATAATCTCTCAGGAAAACAGAAACTGATCCTTTTGGGACCGCCTGAGAAGGCCTAGGGGGTGAGGGGTACTCTACTTTGCCCCCTTTTCATGTTCCGAACTATTTTATTTTACTCTCTTCTGTAATTACACAAAATGGCAGCGATAAGATGCATCAGACACAGACAGTGAGAGAAAGGAGGCCGGAGATGAAGAAGAGATGTCAAATACACATTGGAGATAATATAGTGGGAGAAGGAAAGTAAATATGAGTAAACTTACCATGTAACATAAAAATGTTGCACTCTATACTATAAGTCTGATTTTATACTACAATCACTTCGCTACAACCTCATAAATTAAAAATAAAAATGAATAATGTCTCAAACAAATTTTGATTTCTAAATATAAATTTATTCTTCTGAATTTTCAAAATTTGAAAGAACTAGTAACATGTCCTCATCAGGAATTTCCTCTTCAATCATCTCATCAGGAATCTCCTCATGAAAAGTCTGCAATGATGATTCTTGTAACTCTATGGTCTCCAAACATTCGATAAATTCGCCATCAAGAGATTGATCAAAAAAATCATTCAAGTCATCTCCTCCTTGTGAGAATATTTCATTATTGGTGCTGTCAATTTCAATCAATGTAGTGGATAATTCAAAAGAAATTGCCACGGTCTCTTCATTGTGAGCCATTTTATTTTGAAATTGCTTGCTGTAAATTGCAGAAAAAAATAATCACTTTCATTTATCGTTTTTAGTAATACATAATATAAAACTAACTTTATCAAGTATTTAGTATAACAGAAGGACTGTAAATAAATAACAGAAAACATTTTTCAAATTATCTTAAAGTGTACAACATAGTTCCCCTTACAAATTAACAACTCACCTTTTTAAAAGTAGGAGAAGTGTTAGTACTGTGTAAATCAAACACCAGAAATTGAGCACCAAAAATTCCTAACAAATATACCTCAGACAGTAGTATCACAAAATGGCTGTGGTTTCCTCTCATTTTAGATATATACATAACCAATTAACTTTCATCACACACAAATACAAAACCAAAGTAACATTTTAATTGGTTCTAAATTTCAACACTTTCAAATGTGTTTTCCCCATACAATTTTCCATAGGTCATTTAGATACGTCTACAGCCTGAATGGCTGAACGGAATTACACCAAACTTGGCAAAATGGTACATCAAACCTAAGAGGTCAGGGAGAATCTACTATGCCCCCTTATGGTCATTTGCCCCTTCGCTTTGGCCTCCTCTTGTCTCTCGATCCTACCGAGAGACAAGATGGCGGCCGCTACAGACTGTTTGGAATGTTTACAGACGCCGGAGAACCAATCAGCTTCGCAAAGCTCCGTAACGCGAAAAGTACGCGAAGCGGAGCGCTGTTACAGATATATATCTTTTTTTGAACGTTAATTTCTCAAAATCCACTGGAGCACATATATTGAGACCTAGCAAAGGCACATCGGGCTACCAGTCCCTAATATTTTGCCAAGTTTCGTGCAAATCCATTCAGCCGTTCGATTATTATTATTATTTTTTTTTTTTGCCCCGCGGGGCCCTTTTAAAACCTCCACATCAAACCTAGGGGGTCAGGGAGGATCTACTATGCCCCCTTATGGTCATTTGCCCCTTCGCTTTGGCCTCCTCTTGTCTCTCGATCCTACCGAGAGACAAGATGGCGGCCGCTACGGACTGTTTGGAATGTTTACAGACGCCGGAGAACCAATCAGCTTCGCTTCACAAAGCTCCGTAACGCGAAAAGTACGCGAACTGGAGCGCTGCCCGGTCCGCTGTTACAGATATATATCTTTTTTTGAACGTTAATTTCTCAAAATCCACTGCAGCACATATATTGAGACCTAGCAAAGGCACATCGGGCTACCAGTCCCTACAATTTTGCCAAGTTTCGTGCAAATCCATTCAGCCGTTCGGGCTAAAAGTGAGGCCAACCGCCCTATGGAAAACTCAATGTTAAAAACACGTTTTGGGACCCCCCTTTTTTCTCGGCCCCCCCTTGACAAACCCCCCCCAAATTTTCAGTGGCTGCTCAGAAACAAAATGTTCCATTTTCCTGAAAATTTCAGCCAATTCCGTCCACAAACGCCAAAGTTATTAGACATAGAATTTTCAAAAATCCCATAGAGAAAAAATCCTAACTATATATACCTACTGGAGACCGCCAGTAGGTAATATATATATTTATATATATATATATATATATCTATACTAATATAATAAAGAGAGAGCCCAAACCTTTGAGCCGTGTAATCTCAGGAACCACAGCACCTATCTGTGCATACTTGGGACAGCAAATACAAATAGAAAGCACTTTTAATTGTGTTCTAGGGCTGCCTGAAGGATCCTTGACTGATAATTAATGGGAACAAAGACAGAAAAGTCACATTACAAATGAATACATACTTTTTAATTTATAACCCTATTTAGTGCCAAGACGAGGCCTTGCCAGGCTCTTTAACCCCTTCCACGCTCATGACGAGCTCAGCTCGTCATAAGGTACGCCTGTCGTACGCTCATGACGAGCTGAGCTCGTCATGTAATGCGGGAATTGCGAATCTTTAGCGCACAGCGGTAAAACGCTTAGCGCGGATGGGGTTAAACACATGACTGGCATTTTTCTCTAGGCAACCCTACTTTATATTCCCTTTCATAAAATTAATTCTCAAACTACAGCAGTAAATGTAAATTTCAAATGCAAGGAATAGGCAGAGTGGGGGCTCAGGGGATACTGGGACCAGAAAAAACGAAGCCTCGGTAATCAGTTTACAAAGGTATGTTGACTGTGCACCTCAGATAGAGTGTACAGCTGACTGTTGTGGTGCACTGTAGCACCCAACAACACTTTTCGATAATGTACATCACACGCAGACATGTAGCACACACTGGGTAGAGCTTATATAGCACATAGCTCAGAAATACCATATAGCTGGATGGCACGCATCTCCCAAGTGCATTGTAAGTAGTTTAAAATACATGCAAGCATCAAACAGAACGCACTGCACAAACTTTGCATACACCCCACATAGCGCAGATATACTATACATCCGGCTGCAATGTGGCCCCGAAGAGCACTTTTTAATACCATGGAACGCACACAACTGTCCAACACAACACATTAAATAGAACATTATGCTTACATCTAACTAAGCACAGACATGGCAATTGGGCCTTGGGCCATATTTTCCATAGAATTCAGTATATAAATATAAATAACGTAACATAACAAATAATTGCTGCGCCTATGGTAGTGTAGCTCCATCTATAACTTGGTCATCAGAATATGCTACAGCAAAGACGATGATGCTGGGCTGGTAAACAGGCGAGAGGGCCAACCCATCTTCAATATTGAGAGGTTCAGAAGCGCACCATCTATACTAATATAATAAAGAGAGAGCCCAAACCTTTGAGGCGGGTAATCTCAGGAACCACAGCACCAATCACAACACCCAATAAAGCATTGGGAAGGGCAGTTGCAGCAGAAGGACATAGGCTATGCAGACGCCCACCATGTACATTTAAAAGGTAAAAGAACCGTGCCAGCAAAGTAGTCCCTTGTGGGCGTGTCTGTGTTGTGCTCTGGGCGTGTGCTGGGGGCGTGACAAACACTGGGGGGGTGTGGTGCGTTCCGCCCTTCATGCCATGTCTCTTATTGTATGCTAATCTCACCCTGCTCCCTTTAAATACCCCTGCAGCCCATAATCATAACCCACCCTCACTCCGTAAAATACCCCAACACCCTTAAACACTAACTCATCTTAACCCTATAAATATACCCTGTACCCCAAAACCCAAACACATTCCGTACACACACATACATCACACACATATACACCCCACATCCATACACTCCTCACACATACGTCACATACTTCACACACCCTCCCCTCCACCCACACCGAAACAACCCACACAGCCACACCCACAGACACACCTTACACACCCACACCCCGACCTACAGCCACTGACTCCCTATAAGTCACACACACTGCATTAGTTATCTTTCTTTGCTGTTTCACTCAAACCCATTCAGGTACTGTTTTCTTTACTCTCTTTGTCTTTTCTCTTTGTCACTCCCCATGTCTTATCCTAATTCAATTTTTCACCCTCTTTCACTCCTCTTTACTTACACTAACTGGTCTTTTCTTACCCTCACTCACCGTTCTTCATTTATCCCGGTTACGCCACTACACTTCATTCTCAATTTTTAACTTTTCTTTTCTTTTTCTTTCAACACCCACTCATATTCTCCTACTATCTCTACTTTAGTCTTCTTCCTCTCTCTTCACTTCTTTCGCTCCTTTAGTCATTTTACTTTTCTCACTTTCAGCCTATTACACTTTCTGTTTTTTAGTATGTATTAAAGAATCCCTCTGTGTTCATCCTGTAGCTCTCTTTCTCTTAACATTACTCTCTTTGTGTTCTTCCCTCATGCTAACTCCTTCATTAAATTTTTTTTTTCTATTTTTTGGGGGGCGCGCCCCGGTGCGCGTACCCTTAAAAATAAAAATTGACAGAGATTCATTAAAAATATAGGTTTATTTTTATAAATGGAAGGTAGTTCTAAAAAGAACTTTTTTTTTCTTCTTTTTGTTGTTTTATATTTTTTTAATGTTTTTATGAACATTTTGTACTTTTTGTGGCTTTTCTAAACAGTTTTATACATTTTTTTTTTTTTATGGGGAGAAACAAAATAAGGGAATTGAAACAGGCTCAACTGGAGCAAAAAACAAAAAACGGAACAAATGACTTCCTTTTTTTGGGGCAATCGTGATTGTCACCAGCAAGGACGATGAGCTTTACACTCTTTTCCCCATAGGCCAAAAGCTTGCCACATACAGTACAAGTGACTTTAAAATCACCAAATCGTTCCTGGATACAAGGCATCACCTCTGATATTTCTGGTCCCGATTGAGTGGATTGCTTTCTTTTGGAGCTGGTCCTTGAACACTGGGGGAGGTGACTGGCCAGTTCCCTGATCTCTGCACGAGAATAGTTAGCAGGATGCTTCCGGGTCATATGCCGAATCATGGTATTATTACCAAATGAATATTTTTTATCTGGATTGCCCCTTGAGAGTTCTGCACCACAGATTCGACATGTTACCTTGGCAGCATTAACTTTTTTCTTGCCCTCTGGAAGTGAATAAAACTCCCATATAATGTGTTCTTTTGGCTTGTATGGGGTATTTTGTTCAGGCAGCCATCTGCTCCCCTCCTCCTCTTCCTCTTCCTCCTCCTCCTCTTCTTCACCAGCAAGGTATTGTTGTGGTGGTCCTCTTGGTGGTTGTGGTGGTGGTGGTGGTGCAGATGCTCCAGCTGTTGCTGCTACAGTAGCCATTTCAAAGTACAAATGAATTGTCTCTGTAGATGAAACAGGTCTTCCTCAGTCAAAGGACAAAGTCAGAGTAAGGAAGAAAGGTGGGGTTTTTTATCATTTGGAGAAAAAAAACCGTGCTGAACCAATCAGAAGTGTTATTTTCAGGTCACAAGACCCAGGCTTTACTCATTTGGAAACCAAAACTGTTCTGCACCAATAGAAAGTGTTATTTTCAGGTCACAAGACCCAGGCTTTACTCATTTAGAAACCAAAACTGTTCTGCACCAATAAAAAGTGTTATTTTCAGGTCACATGACTCGACACGCTTACGCTATGCGCCCCGGGGCGCGCCCGTAGTCGCGCTTCGGGGCGCGCCCACGGGTGGGTAGCGTAAGCGCGTCAGGACGTTTCGCGATCGTATGCAATCGGGTGCTTTCGGTTGCGATTACGCTGTGCGTCATATGACGCATCACGCGTCTACGCGATACGTCACGATGTTGTTTTCGTTCGCGGGAATAGCGCTCCCGGGACGCTCCCCGGTACGCGCCCTGGGACGCGCCGTAATATTGCGCTTACCCGTGCGTTCACCGGTACGCGCCCCGGGAGCACCCCGGGGTTAAAAAATAAAAAAATAAAAAAATAAAAAAATATAATATTTATACAATATAAAATTCGTTTTACATTTTTCTACTTTTTATACCTATAAAGATTTGCTATTAAAAAAACATTGAAATTCACTGAAAAAACCATAGGTTTCACACCAGTTATAGTTAGGAATTAGCATTTAAAAAACCTATTAAATTCACTGAAAAAACCATAGGTTTTACACCAGTTATAGTTAGCTGGAAGTTTTACTCGCATAAAACCATTGAAATTCCCACGTCATAGTTAGTTGGACTCACTATAACTTGCGCGTGCAATGCACTGCTGATGACGTCACATATTACATCACTCATGACATGGTCAGTGACATTACTCATGACATCACTGATGACACCATCCTTGTGACAGAGTGACAGACCACTTTTCAATGTAATGTAACCCTTGAAACACATATTCAGAAATAGAAACTATTTTTTTTTTTTAAATGGAGATATCCATATCAGTTACAACTAAAGATTCCAGCGTCAGTCGCCCTGGCCGATAACTGAGAAGCCACGAAATTTTTAATAGAAGTTGTCAATTTAGTTCCATCAGGTCTACATCTTTGGAACATTAAAATGACATAGTGACCATAATGTTGTAGAAATAATGTGGACAGCATTGCAGACTTACATTGGGTACACACCATATTGTGATCCACTGCTTTAACTAGATTATTAAAAGGCACTGATTTGCAGTCTGGTGAAGTCAAATATATAAATCTTTCAGAGTCTATTCTAGTAGTACTTGATGAAGCACAGGTATCACAGTCATGTTACCATTGATAAGAAAGGTTAAAAAGATTTTTTATATCTACTCCTTCATCTTGCAATACATGAAACATATACATTAAAAATTCCTGACAATCCTGCTGAATTATCTGTGAAAATTGATTTTGACCTGAACATATGTCTAGAAGATTTCTAATTTCTGAAACACTTTCTATTTTTGCTCTATCACTACTACATTTCTCTAACACAGAATTCATAAAACAGCACAATGTTTGTTCCCGATTTTCGACAATCTGTTTTTGTAAATTTTGAAGAAAAAAAACAACATTAACTACTACATTAGCATAGCAGCTGACACCAGAACTGTTTTCAAACTGAAATCCAACAACATCTTCAACAGAATCTTTTTTCTTTCTCTTTACAATTACACTTGTATCTACTTTTTGCCTTTTTGCTGATACATCACTGCAATTACTCTCATTTCTTCTTTTTCGGCCTACCACACGTTTTTCAATCAGAGGATATTGAGGCAAATGTGGAGCATACTCTCTTCTTAACCTATTGTATTCTTTAACACAATCTAGATCAGCACTAATCTTTGTTTCATCACATTCAATCAAGTACAATCCTGATAAAGTTCTCACTCGTGATAATGCCACATATGCCATACCCTCTTTAAACACAGAACTTCCAATGTTCACCAAAGCACTATCTACACTTAAACCTTGAGATTTAGGAATTGTCACTGCATACGCCAAACAAATAGGAAAGTGTTTTCGGCGAACATATAAGTCTTTCACGAGCCAAAATCTAGCTGAACAACGACAAATTTGTTCTATTTGATCAATGCCATCAAATTTAATTTTTAAAATTTCAATTTCATCTCTATTTTTGTAATTCACAAAACCAACAACATGACCCATTGCTCCATTTACCAGACCTCTTTCAACATTTAAATTCCTTCTCAAAATGATACGACAATTCAAACACACATTCAGAGTCTTTTCAAAACCAGCAGTTTTAGATATAGTCTTCTCTAATGAATCCAATTTTGATTTCAAATTTTCAGACAAAACAATTGTTGCTCCCATATGCTCTATTTTATCTGTAGCTTCCAGTTTCACTATCTCTTCATTTTCTAAATTTAACATTTTGTTGTTGAACATGGAACATTCTTTCAGAGTTGGCATCAAACATATGCCAGATTTCTTCTCGTTAATTTTCATAAAAATATTCTCTGGAAGAATGTTTTCATTTGGGTACAAATTTGAAATTAACCGTCCATGTAAAGCTTGTTTACCTTGCTGACTTATTTTTCCGACTCTTACATCTTGTAAAATATTTTTATAATCTTCATCCTTTGCCTGCCGCATATTTTGAAGCAGTTCTGCATATTTGAAGTTTAACCATATATTAACGTTTCCAATGCTTCCTAGGCACTTCCTGGTATCTTCATGCATGAGCATTTTGAACACAGGTTGTCCTTTCACTGGAGTCAACTGCAGAAGATCTCCAAAAACAATAATATGTTTTCCTCCAAATAAAACATCATAGTCTGTTCTAAGAATTTCTTGCATTCTCAAATGCACAAAAGCAAGCATTATATTTGACACCATGCTTACTTCATCAATGATAAGAAGTTTCATTTTCTTCAGGACTCTCGAAACCTCGGAACACGCATCTCCAGATAGCTTGTGATATTGCAATTTGTTATCATGCTCCGCTGGCAGCATCAGTAAACGATGTAAAGTAGTCCCTTTAATATTATGTGCTGCCAGCCCAGTTGGAGCGGTAACAACACAAGACAGCGGTGATTCAGTCCTTTTCTGCAGATAAGATGCAATTGCTTTAATCAGAAAACTTTTTCCAGTTCCTGCTTCTCCACTCACGTACAGTCGGACAGGCTTAAATGATGTACATGAGCACTCTTTCTTCTCATGACTCAATCCATGTTCAACCTGTTCTGTGACTTCGTCATATATCTGTTTCTGCTCAAGGTTTAATTGTTTCACCAAATCTTCTAAATTAATGACATCCTCTTGAGCTTGCTCCATAGCTCTTTCCACCTCATCCATGGCAGTGGCAGCTTCATTTTGGATAATTGGTCCTCCTAGTGGATCCTGACTCAATGAAACAGAACTCTGACTGCCTTGAGAACTGTCTCTCGCAATCTCTGCAGCAATTGTTGCTTCTTGCTCTATTTCTTCATTCAACATTTTCAGATAATTTGGAAAAACAGGACATTCTATGGTATCCTTTGTTGCATTAAAAGAGTCTTCATAACAGAGAAAATCTCCAAGTAGTTCCTCTTCTTCACGCCATGGTTTAAAGAGTTGCAAAAGAGCCAAATAATAAAATTCTCTTTCATCTGGATTATCACAACTCAATTTTCGATGATTACTCAAATGACCTTTATTCTGTTTCACTAGACATCCTTCACATCCAATGACAGCATATATTCCATTATTGATATCTTCTCTGATGTTCCTCTTATAAATATATCTTTGCAGAACTTCATAGAGACAAGCGTTCTCAAGATGAGGACTTCTATTTGGATAGTATGTATCCAACATGTTTGTCTTAAAAATATCTGTACTTTCTGATTCTTTCTCCGCCAAAGACTCACCCAAATGATGGTTCTAGATTTGGCATAGAGACTTGCTGACGACAATTGATCAGAACATTCATATGCTCCAATTTCTCGATGCGACAACATCTTCAGACTGTAACTGTATAATTTCTTGCTTAGGCTCTTTTCATGTGAAATGTCCTCCCACATTTCCTTCAGTTCTGTCTTTTCTTTTTTTGTGATGTAAGACGTCACATATCGAGCCACAGCAATAGATTTGTCAGCAACAAATTGAATATCCATGTTATCATTCCACATGGACAAAATCACTGGGTTGTAGTCGTTGATGTACTTGGACTCTTCGTTTCTTTTTAAATTGTACGTATTTTTTGGTGACTTCCTCGTCACAGTATGTCGCGGAGAAGACATCAAATTATTTACTCTTCCTTTAGAAATCACTGGTCGTGGAAAGCCGAAACGACATTTTGTGTAGAACTTGTCCTTGTTTCTGAATTTCCGACGACAGTACTTTCCACAACGATGGGATTGAAAGCGTAAAACTTGTTGCCTTAAACTGTTTTCTTCGGTAGTTTTCGGAACAGCACATGTTGAATACTCTTCAATGAAGCTCATCATCCGAATCTGTTTCAAATTTGGGTGCATCTTTAATCCATAACAACATATGTATGTGAGGAGCACCTCTCACTTGATACTCCTTTCTCCAAAAGAAATCCAAAACCTATCCAAGGGGAGGATTTTTTTTGTTGGTAATAAAAGACATCATAGCTTCAAATCTATGATTGAAATATCTGCATACATTCACTGGATCCAAAGAACACAGTTCTCCAGGTGTTTTGAATTCTATATTTTGTATATTTGCATTTGCCTCTCGTAGAAATTGAAGTAAGTCGTCCCATGCATACTCGGCACAGCTAAGAGTGAGGAACCATGTAGGAGTTCCTAAGTTTCTTAGCATACATTTCAATTCCCCATGATGACGGTACCAATACTAGTTTGTACCACGCTGACATGCCATGAGATTGATTAGATGAGATTCTAAAATATTATCTTGCAGATTCACTTTCTCCATAAAGTCCCTCGCCGAAACATTTTGCAGATGAGCTCCACTTTTCAGTATATGGTTTACTGCATAAGAAAGCCCAGACAAGTCACTTTCATACAGTAGATGAAATAAATAGGGAATGCATTGACGAAACCTTGGATCTTCAGCATATAATCTTACAGTTCGATATTCAGATGCAGGAATTTGAAGTGGTCGATCGTCATATCGTCCACCTCGACCTGTTGGAAATAGCTGTGGAAAACAACGAGCTTCCAAACTTTCTTCCCATACACTAATGGGTCTTCTTTTTGCTGCTTTCATTTGAAACAATTCAATTGCATTCCCCATCACTTCTTTGGAATGCAAAGAATGAACAGTATAATGTTCATATATTTTTTCACTTCTAGACACATCAACTTTTTCAATTTGTCCGCCTGAACAATCACTGTCTTCATCTGCAGCTGTTTCCTCTGCTGCAACACATACATGTTTGTAATACTCATTGTTTTTGACTAAATACAACGTTGCCTTTTTGACTTTCCTAACATCCACTAAATCTTGCCAGATTTTTTTACTCTTTGTCCGAACCCCATTAACTAGAATAACTAAAGGTTCCTCTTCTACTTCTTCTATACCAATTGTATCAATATTTTTTTTAAATCTAGAGGCAAATAAACAACTCTTCCCTTTAATCCTCTTTGCAAATCTGTAGGAGGCAATTTCCCTATCTTAGGCTCCATGCGAACAATTGCCTGAAAAGGATGGACACATTGAATCAAAATAGACTCATATGTATTTAAATCCATCAATTCACAGGGAATGTCTACCAACTCCAGATTATTATGAACAGCTCTAGCAGGTATTCTGTTTTGATTTAATTTATCATAACAATATTTACAAATACGCTGATCAGAACTCAAATCAAAACAATTCTCCAGCCACAAATAAGTTGAAAAATCTTTCCACTCATAATTATTCATCTTTTCACTTTTTACCTATAAATCAACTAATCTAGTTTGATGCTTATAATGACTTCGTCGACAACACACACAAGTAAAATTCAGCCTTTCACTTGATTTCACCTTAAACCTGGTAATTTCCTGCTCAAGCGTTTCTATATTTGTAATCTGTACATTGTCTTCCACATTACCTTGAATTGCTGTGTCAATTTCTACACTGTCCTCTTTTTCACCAAAATAACAAATCTCAATTTCTTCACAAATCTTCTTCACATCTAATTCAGTTCCATGCAAAAGAGCACTGTTTAATTGTTTAAGCTTAAGTGCTGGACTTTTTGCATAATACAACATTCTCACTAATTTCCTCATTTTAGTATGATGCACTGCTAACATCCTAAAATGATGAAAAACACTCTGACAGACTTTTCTAGAGAGACAAGCCAGTGAATGCCCTTGCAAACCTGTGTTTTCTCTCACTCTGCAATGATCTAAGTCTTGCACCAACTGCTTTAGACTTTTCTTACTATATGTACGTAAGAAATTACAAAACAAATCAATTGATTCCTGTCGCACACTACAAATACGACTACACTTCCAAGTGTACACTGGACCCTTAGTACGTCTCCCTAAAACTTCATCAGTTAACCCCTCTTCTGGTTCTCTAGGCACAAGTTTCTCTTTTTCAATCGGACAACCGTCTTTCACTTCATACGCTCGACCACTGGTGTCAACTGCATGCACTAAATCATTATCCTGGAAGTAACTCTCCTCATTAAAAAATGGCTCACAACTTGAACTGTGCATCCATTCTCCCGAAAAAACTTTACAAAAATTAGTCCGATTAATTACTCTTTTCCATCTACTGTTTGATTTGAAAACATCAATTGTCTTGTTAAGTGTCCTAATTCTATTGATTATTAAAATAAATAATTTTTTCTTAACTTCAAAAGCCTGATCAACAATCTTCTCTACATTTTTCTTTTTCTTATAAAAAGCAGCTCTCTGTTTACCTTTCCTAATGTTTTTTAACAAATTTAAAACCACCCTATTGCGAAACATTTGTTTACGAATGTCTCTAAACTGATTCTGCCTACTATTCCTAGGCTAGATTATGGCAACGTTTTGTACCTAGGGGCGAACAAAGCTACTGTCCGCAGGTTGCAATCAGTGCAAAATGCAGCAGCCAGACTACTCTGTAAAATTCCCATCTCTACTCCAACTTCTAAATACATCAGGAAGTTACACTGGCTAAAAATTGAAAACCGAGTTAAATTCAAATCCCTATGTTTTATGCACAGGATTTCCACCAACACCGCTCCTAAATATCTGCCAAACCTGGTGCGCCCCTATCGTCCTTCCAGATCTCTTCGGTCTTCCACGGCAAATCATTTTGAAATTCCAAGGACCAGGCTGTCACGCATGGGTGGCAAGTCCTTCTCATTCCTAGGACCTTCTCTCTGGAACTCAATGCCACATACATTGCGGTCTGAGTCGAATTACATCAAATTCAGAAAAGCCCTAAAAACATGGCTCTTTAACATCTAGTTTTCTGTAACCGCATTGCTATTGGGATCTGCCGCGCCGGGAAACCCTTTGTTGGGTAGCTGTGCGCATTACAAATGTAAACAAAATGAAAAAAAAAAAATTCTATACATATTATTCTTTCCTGCTCCAGTTGTAGAATTCTTTGAGGTTCTCTCCTTCCTTTTCAAATTTACTCTCTCATTCTCTTTTTCTACATGCTGTCCAACAATTTGTTTTGAAGTACATATGTTTCGTATGAAAGACTTAGTTCTCTTACCAGGAGCTTGGTTCCTGTTTTTTGAAGTATTTGTTGTGGAAGAGTGCTGTAATTCCGTTGCTGTTTTTGTTTTTTGGCGGTTATGTTGTTTTCTTCTCATTTCCCTTGAGGGCATGTTTGCTTACTCTTGAAATCTTGATTTCAATCTGTGTTAAAGAAAAAAAATAGCACATTATAGACCACTATTACCAAACAACAAAGCAATGACAAAAAGCAAACGGTCTATTCAGGGTTACAGATCAGGTGAAGATTCTCCATGGGTGCAGAAGAGGTGAGGCCTGTATTGAAGAGTGTAGTGGAAGACAGCTCTGTCCACAGGTACAAAGAAGATGAGACCTGTGTCTAAGAGTCCAGTAGGGGATAGACATCATGAAGTCTAGTCCACTGCACTGTCATACAAAGGCTTCACCACCTATGCTTCCCAGGAAAGGCCTCTCTCCCACTACAGTCTTGAACATACACCTCACCTCCTCTGTCGCTCTGGACATGCCTCACCTCATCTCCACAATCTATTTCCTAGTCTCAGGTAAAACAGGTGACATGATTGTGAAAAGATCAAATTTTTTTTATGTAATCATGCACACACAATTTATTCTTTCTCAAAAATGTAAAACACATTAATTTGCCCTATAAATGTTTCAGTAGTGTAATGAAAAGCGTATACATATCACCTTTTCTCTGTTTTTCAAATTTTATTCTAAAAAAAGATTATGAGGCCTAAGCAGGACTGCTCATGTGATGAAACCAGTCCAGGGGAGCACAAAACGTGAGGCTTCAGTCCAAGAGTGCAGTGGACAGGACTAAACTGGAGTAGTGTGCAAAAAAAAGATGAGCCTCATTTATAAAACTCTACGTCAGTTTTGCACTACTGATGCGTAATTTTTTGTGACGCATTGCCGACATAAAACATGTGCCTTGTTGCACCATATTTAATAAGTGACGCATGTAGGTAGATGCGTCATTTTTTAAACCTCTGCGCCACATTATACCTCTGTCAGGTGTAATGTACACAGAGGGGTCATTCCTCCGCAAAAAGCCTCGTAATAGTGACACAGTGAAATCTATGAGATTACACTGCGTCACTTTTAGGACACTGTATCATCAAAATATTGCACCTGCCTCACAGCAGGCATAAGACTGAAGCAAACGCTCTCACATGCGGCTTTCCCCATGTGATAGGATTCTGACACCTAAGCAGCAGTGCAGATGAGATGAACCCTGTCCAGGGGAGCACAAAAGATGAGGCTTGTGTCCAAGAGTGCAGTAGACAGGACTAAACTGGAGTAGTGTTCAAAAAAAGATGAACCTCATTTATGTGGCCCTGCGTTAGTTTTACACTGCTGATGCGTCACTTTTTGTGACGCATCGGCGGCATAAAACATATACCTTTTTGCGGCATATTTAAAAAGTGACGCATGTAGATAGATGCGTCACTTTTTAAACCTCTGCGCCACAATATACCTCTGTCAGGTGTAATGTACACAGAGAGGGTGCATTTCCCCGCAAAAAGCCTCGTAATAGTGACGCAGTGAAATCTATGAGATTTCACTGCATCACTTTTAGGACACTATTACATCAAAATATTGCACCTCACAGCAGGCATAAGACTGAACCAAACGCTTTCACATGGGGCTTTCCCCATGTGATAGGATTCTGACACCTAAGCAGCAGTGCAGATGAGATGAACCCTGTCCAGGGGAGCACAAAAGGTGAGGCTTGTGTCCAAGAGTGCAGTCGACAGAACTAAACTGGCCTTGTTGCGCCATATTTAAAAAGTGAAGCATGTAGGTAGATGCGTCACTTTTTAAACCTATGCGCCACATTATACCTTTATCAGGTGTAATGCAGACAAAGGGGTAATTTCTCCGCAAAAAAGCCTCGTAATAGTGACACAGTGAAAGCAATGAGATTTCACTGTGTCACTTTTAGAACAGTGTTACATCAAAATATTGCGCCTGCCTCAGAGCAGACATAAGACTGAGGCAAACGCTTCCACATGAAGCTTTCCCCATGTGAAAGGATGCATTGCTGGAGTTCAAGCATTCCATTTCAGTACTGAAAACTCACAATTTTTCAAAATACATTTCCTCTCTCTTGCAAACAATCCTACCGCATATCCAAGGCTGTAAATAAGCTGAGGCTTGTCTAAGCATGCCAATTAGTTGTAGTCTATTCAGGGTTACAGATGAGGTAAGGATTGTCTAGGGGTGCACAAGAGGTATGGCCTCTATTGAAGAGTGTAGTAGAAGAGAGATCTGTCCACGGGTGAAAATTATTTGACACCTGGAGTGCAGTGGGGGATAGGCTTCATGAAGCCTAGTCCACTGCACTCTTAGACACAGGTCTCACCACCTACGCTCTCCAAGAAAAGCCTCTCTCCCACTACAGTCTTGAACACAGGACTCACCTCCTCTGTCCCTCTGGACATTCCTCACCTCATCTGCACAATCTACTTCCTAATCTGAGGAAACACAGCTGACATGATTGTGAAGAGGTCAAATTTTTTTATGTAATCCTTCACACACTATTTATTCTTTCTCAAAAATATAAAACACATTATTTTGCCTCATAAATATTTCAGTAGTGTAATGAAAAGCTTCTACATATCACCTATTCTCTGTTTTTCCAATCTTATTCTAAAAAAAGATTATGAGGCCTAACCAGGAGTGCAGATGTAATGAAGCCTGTACAGGGGAGCACAAAAGGTGAGGCTTCTGTCCAACAGTGCAGTGGACAGGACTAAACTGGAGTAGTGCACAA
Source organism: Lissotriton helveticus (assembly GCF_964261635.1). Classification (NCBI taxonomy): domain Eukaryota; kingdom Metazoa; phylum Chordata; class Amphibia; order Caudata; family Salamandridae; genus Lissotriton; species Lissotriton helveticus. Next base: position 30,724,410 of record NC_136064.1, on the reverse strand, counting down.
AAAAAAGATTAACCTTATTTATAAAGCCCTGCATCAGTTTTCCACTGCTGATGCGTCACTTTTTGTGACGCATCGGCGGCATAAAACAGGTGCCTTGTTGCCCCATATTTAAAAAGTGACGCATGTAGGTAGATGCGTCACTATTTAAACTTCTGCGCCACATTATACCTTTATCAGGTATAATGCACACAGAGGGGTCATTTCTCGGCAGAAAGCCTCGTAATAGTGACGCAGTGAAAGCAATGAGATTTCACTGTGAGATTTCACTGTGTCACTTTTAGAACAGTGTTACGTCAAAATATTGCGCCTGCCTCACAGCAGACATAAGACTGAGGCAAACGCTTCCACATGAAGCTTTCCCCATGTGAAAGGATGCATTGCTGGACTACAAGCATTCCATTTCACTACTGAAAACTCACAATTTTTCAAAATACATTTCCTCTCTCTTGCAAACAATCCTACCGCATGTCCAAGGCTGTAAATAAGCTGAGGCTTGTCTAAGCATGCAATTAGTTGTAGTCTATTCAGGGTTACAGATGAGGTAAGGATTGTCTAGGGGTGCACAAGAGGTATGGTGCCTTGTTGCGCCATATTTAAAAAGTGATGCATGTAGGTAGATGCGTCACTTTTTAAACCTCTGCGCCACATTATACCTCTGTCAGGTGTAATGTACACAGAGGGGGCATTCCTCCGCAAAAAGCCTCGTAATAGTGACGCAGTGAAATCTATGAGATATCACTGCGTCACTTTTAGGACACTGTTACGTCAAAATCTTGCACCAGCCTCACATGAGGCATAAGACTGAGGCAAAGGCTTTCACATGGGGCTTTCCCCATGTGAAAGAATGCATTGCTGGAGTTGCTTCCTAATCTGAGGTAACACAGGTGACATGATTGTGAGAGCTTCAAATTATTTTATTTAATCATGCACACACTTTTTATTCTTTCTCAAAAATGTATAAGCTATTAATATTCCCCCAAAATCGATTTTTCAATAACATTTTAAAAACACAGTGCAGGTCCTATGTACAATCATTCCATTTCAGTACTAAAAAGTCACTATTTTACAAAATACATTTCCTATCTCTTGCAAACATTCCTACCAAGCATTTCCCATAAAAATGAAACAACCCAACAGCAAAGAAACTCAGTCTGCTTCCCAATCTGAGGTAAAACAGATAACATGTTTGTAAAAGATTCAAATATTTTTATGTAATTAAGCACACACTATTTATTCCTTCTTAAAAATGTTAAAGCCATGGATTTGCACTAAAATCGTTTTTCAATTACCAATTTAGGAACAGAACACAGGTCATATGTGCAACCATTCATTTTCACTACTGAAACCCTTTGATTTGCACTAAAATCGTTTTTCAATTACCATTTTAGGAACACAACACAGGTCCTATGTACAAGGATTCATTTTTACTGCTGAAACCCATTGATTTGCACTAAAATCGTTTTTCAATTACCATTTTAGAAACAGAACACAGGTCCTATGTACAACCATTCAACTTCACTACTGAAACATCACTAATTCACAAAATACAAATCCTCTATTTTACAAATATAGAAACCATGCATTTTCAAAAAACATCATACAAACCAACAGCAAAGAAAAACAATGTGCTTCTTAATCTGAACTCTCTATCCAAATCATAACTCACCTTTACAAATGCTTTAGGAGATTCAGATACACACACCAATATTTCTTTAGCAGAGCAAAAGGTATATTCTCCAGGCACTGCAAACCATAATGGCACAGAAAACCTCTAATTCTACACACATATTGCTCATGGTAACCAATCAAAACTCTTCCCTCTGTATTTTCAAACCAACACCCTTCCCCCCTCAGCCCTTTCTACCTGTTACCATAGCAACTCCCTCCTCACTGAGCTCTCAGGTTTAAAAGTTTATTCTACAATGTTGCAAATCACCTCAGCAAGGATGTTTGACCTGCAAATACACCAGCTTATCTGGTGCAATGTTTCTTTAAATGACTTTTTTTAACCATTCAAATTACTTCTTACACAGAACACAACCATGCACCCGTCCCTAACTTTCAGTGTTCAACTATCTCAATCTACCAATCATTGCTTGTGATTCAAGAGCACTGAAAGTCTACAGGTTTTTTTTTGCAAACTATTGTTCCAACTGCCATTTCTTTCCCACACTTCATCTGACTGCACCAGAATCTCCTCTCACCATGTATTCTGTCTGGATTATTGGACATAGCTATATCCACTGGGCTCAAAGGTATGCAGCTACCAGAAATGTTCACAACCTTGATTTATCAAATGTGAACATCAAATAGATTGGCCAGAGAGGATTGAAATGTCACCAATTGATTCCATTGGTGAAAAACATTTTGCATTTGCCACACCCTGACCTCTTAATTGTGCACTGTGGAGGAAATGACTTGGGGACTTTGACTGGGGTAGGTCTGGAAATGCTTTTAAAGGACACCTTTGATCATTTGATGGAACTTTTTCCACAAACTGCCTTGGTATATTCCAATATATGCCAAAAACAGAAATGGAAGTGGTCCAACCAATTTTGTCCACAATTTGAGAAAGCACGGAAACATGTGAATAAATCTGTTTCTGCTTACATGAGAGACTATGGAATGGGTTCAATATACAACAACAACTTGTGTTACAACATGCAAGATATCTACAGAGGCGATGGTGTCCACTTCTCAGATGAGGGGAATAGAATATTCCTCCTGAATTTAAGACTGTGCATTGGAACCTACTTATAGGTACCTAAATCAGCCACGGACCCCAAAAGCTCTTTTCAGGGCTACCCTACCTCTGATCATTCCAAATGATTATCTTTTTGTAACTTTTTTCACTATTTTTCACTGAAGTACGCTCCCCGGTACGCTCCCCGGTGCGCGTACCGGGCGCTCCCCCCGCGAAAATTTTAAAATATATATTTTTTTGGGCCTATATGGGCCTCCTAACACCCCCTCAGAAAACCTAGGGGGTCAGGGAGTGCCTACCGTGCCCCCTTATACCCATTCCCAACGTTGTTTGACCTCCATTTTCTGTCTCAAATCTACCGAAACACAAAATGGCGGACTCCCGTAGCGCTGCCGGTACGCGCACCGGGGCGCGCACCGGGAAGCGCTCCCAAAAAATGTGAAAAGTTAATTTACATAAAAACCACTGGAGACACTTTCACCAAATATAGAATAACTCATACTACATACCAATCCCTATCATTTTCCCAAATTTGGTGGAATTCCATTGAGCCATTTAGCCTGTAGACCTCTCTAAATATCCTGAGGTAAATTACTTCACAAAAACACATCTGAAGTGTTAGAATTGACAACCAATTAAAAGGTTACTTTCATTTTCTACTATTATTTCATGACATTTGATTGGTTATGTACCTGAATATATATAAAGAAAGAGCGGGAAACACAGCCATTTTGACTACTACTTCCTGAAGTACATTTCAAGAGCATTTTCACTGACAACTTCAACTTCTTTTTGAAAGGTATGTTGTTATTTTGAAAACTGAAGTATGTTGTGCACTTTAAGTTAATTTGGAGAACTTTTTCTGATAGTTATATACTATCCCTCTGTAATAGTTATAGATTGAGATAGACTTCTCTGTTATAGTTATGGATGGATTTAGGCTTGTCTTGTATAATTATGAATTTACTTAGGCTTCATCACATACACTTTTTTATATTTCTACTTCCAGTCTGATACCATACACTGCCCAAAGATAAATTCACTGTTAAAAAATACAAACTACCTGTCTGAACTTAAACCCAACAGTGCCCTATCTCTACTGATATATTTATTTTTTATGCAAATTTCAGCACGAAAATGGAAGGACAACAAAACATTTCCTTTGAAATTGTCCTAGAGAGCAACAATGAAGAAATTATTGAACCCAATGATAACTTTGAATTCATGGATGAATCACGGGACTATGAACTACTACAATGTGTAGAATCAGTGGATTTGCTCATTCAAAATGAGGACATTTCTGACAGTCAAATGATAGAAGTTATGTTTAATTTGAAGAAGAAGAAGAATGTTTTTTATTGTTGAATTAATAAAAATCCTTACAATAGCAGAAGTGCAATTGACCTAAATACACATAACAAATTTCATTAAATTGGTAAAACAAGAATTACTAACAAAGTTAAAAGAGGGTTAAAACTACATCAGGTCCCATCCATAACGACATGAGGAAGTGGCCTCAAACAATATGTTAAAAGATCATGCACGGACTTGTAACTGCTTACCAATCTCAATCATAAATTTAAGACCCCTACAAGTCAGGATTGGCGAGGAACCTCCCAGCCAAATTATAACGGCCTGGCTACATGTTCTTATGTTCATTTTGTTTAATATGTCCCGTAAAAACTGTCTTCTGGCTACCATAAGAAATGGGCACACACAAAATAAGTGAATTAAAGATTCCTTTTGGTAGCCACAGAGTCTGCATTTTGGGCAGTTGTCTTGGGATTTCCAGGAAGGTCTTAAATCCTTGGACTCGTGAAGGCCCATTTGAAGGTCGATGAGAGCCTTTTTTAAGTGTTGGCTAAAGTGTGTTGCCAAGTAAGCCTGTGGCTGTTGGAGTGAATAGGAAGAAATAACGGTCCAGGCGTGGCGTCGAAGGGCCAAAGTTTGTTTGTCTTCCAATAATGACTTCTGTTTTATATTTAAGTTGACAATTTTGCAAAAACTAGCCTGGTCAATTTTTTTGTTCCATGCTTCAAGCAATCCAAGATCAAAAAGGCAGCTTTGAAGATGGATAGCCCAGCACTGGGTAGAGTCAGTATTGATTTCTTGCCAACAGAGATTATTTAATGTGTGTAAATCGGCAGCACGAAGTTTATGGCAAAATTTGACAAACCTTGATTTGGACCTGAAGATTTGATTCTGAAGGCCAAATTCAAGTTGCACCTGGGCCGGCGAGTCACTCTTCGGTAAATTGAAAACTACTTTGTAGATTTTATTTTGCAGAGAGTTTAATATACCGGCCTCCCCCCCACACCAGGTAACCAGACCGTAGGACAAAGCTGGTAAGATCTGAGCGGCCATTACTTTAAGGAGATGGGTGTAATTTGGGCCACCCATTTTTTGTAGGAGACGCCTGTATCCATAAATTAACGTCTGGGCTTTAGCTTTTAGCACTGCTGAGTGTTCTTTTTTTGAGTTGTCTTTGCCTAGGGTAACCCCCAGGTACCGGTAATAGGGCTGTACCCCTATGGCACGATGATTACATGACAAATTAAATTTGATGGACTTTCGCTCTATAAGACGTATTACTTTTGTTTTTTCTCTATTTATTTCCAAATGTTCCTCGTCCAGATAGAGATGTAGAGCGTTTATCAGCCTTTGCAATCCAATTGGGGTTCTGCTTAGGAGCACAATGTCGTCAGCAAATTGAATAAATGGCATTGGGGTGTTTCCGAGCTTTGGTGCGTGTTTTACAATTTGGCCGAGCATTTTCCCTAGATCTGCCAGGTATAGATTGAATAAACAAGGAGCCAGGACGCAGCCCTATTTTAATCCGTCCTTGGTTGGAATTTTAGACGTGAGGCTTGAACCCTGTCCTTGTTTGACCCTAGCCCAAGTGTCTGTACAGAGGAGCATGAGAGCGTCGAGGACATTTTTTGGCAGCCCCCACTCGGTAAGTTTAGCCCTAAGTCTCCCCCTGCTGACTCGGTCAAAAGCCGCTCTAATATCAATAAAGCAGCCATATAGCCGGTTGTTGTTAATTTTGGCTCTTTCCATCAGGAGTGCTAGAGCTGTAAGATTGGTTGTGGTCCCTGTCCCTTTTCTGAAGCCCGTCTGGTAAAATGGAATTAAGTTATTGGTATCGGCCCAATCCTGAATCTCCTCCAAAATACAGGAAGCGTAAAGTTTGGCTTCCACGTCGATTAGAGATATAAGCCGATAGTTCTGTGGTAATCTCCTGTCTCCCTTCTTAAAAATTGGGTGGATGATGTTGCCTATCCATGAAGGGGGCTGCTGATTGCCAGAAAAAACTTGATTAAACAGGGCTGAAAGATGAAAAGCCCAAAACTCAGCGTTGTATTTGAATACTGCGTTGGGGATACCATTGGGCCCTGGTGCGCCTTCGGATTTAAGATGGTTAATGAGCCTTTTGACTCTGTCACAGGAGAATAGGTCCGGCTGCTTCCCCAGGTTATTGGACCTTCCTATATCAGGGTAACTTGATGACTTATCTGACGGTTCTTGTGAGAAACTTAATGTCGTTGTGATGTTATTGGGACAATGGTGGTTTACTGGGACACAGGATTCCCTTTTTAAGTAAAGGTTTTTTACGTGGGCTTCCCAGCTTTGTTTGCTAATGCCGGGATCCTGGGATAATGCGTCAGCATGGTTTAATTTGTTAATAATGCACCAGAGGGGGCATGGCTAGCAGCCGACTGGAATGGCTGCCTAGCAGAGGAGCTCCGTGGTGAACGAGACCCCATCCCTTTATCCGTCCATTAATCCGTGATCTCTGCTGATCTAACGATCGATTCTGCGAGGCGTCTCCAAGCGGCATCCCCTGCCGCAACTCCGGTGTTCCTCCGACGCCGGAATCAGCCCGTGCTGGAGTGCCTGCCTGCGGCCTGCTACCATCGAGGCTGCACCGGCCTGGCCTGGAGCACTGTCCGGCCGGAAGTGGAAGACTGCCGGGAGACCAGACCGGAAGTCCCCGCGTTGCAACTCTGACCGTCGCCCGGAGGACTCATCCAGCATCGGACGACGGACGACATCACCGGTGGCGGCGCGCTACTGAGGTGGGTTGGCGACCCCCCCAAACCCTCCCCCCTCCTCCCCTAGCTTGGTTGGGAACGGGGGGGCCGGTAGAGAACTCCCGGAGGACGGGGGCCCGAAGACGTCTTTGACGGCGGATGGGACCGCCGCTGTGGCTTCAGTTGCCAATGGGAGGGACGGCCATATAATATACTGACGGTATACATCCCCCCTGCGTTACATCAAGGAGCCTTCCAAGACCTGGGTAATTTACTGCTTGGACTCCCAGAGGGGGAACTAATTATTGGTGGCGACTTCAATGCGGTGCCGGACGCTGCTGTGGACCGACAGCCTCCTCGTGAGGCTACCAGAGCAGACCACCTGTTCCGGGAATTCTTGGATGCCTTGGGACTGGTAGATGTATGGAGGCTCAAACATCCCCGGGATCGACATTACACATTTCTTTCAGGGGTACATGATAGTCTGTCCCGGCTGGACTACTTACTGACACTAGCCGTTCCCCCAGAAAAGATTGCATCCATAGAACATCTACCGCGGGGGATCTCTGACCATTCCCCAGTGCTACTCACCTACACAGTGCACCCCACCAGACGACAACGAATTTATCCGATCTATCCTGGTATCTTAAAAATCATACCATTGCTAAAGCACTCAAAACAGCTACCACGAATTACTTCGAGGACAATGTGGGCTCGGTCGAATCACCGTCGGTACTATGGGAGGCATACAAAACAGTGGTCCGGGGACAAGCCATCTCCACTATCACTAGGCATAAAAGGGCGCAGAAGGCAACCATAGAATCGCTCGAGACAGCGGTCCAGACCGCGGAGTTGGCACACGCCTCTGACCCCACGGAGGACACAGCACACACGCTGACGTTAGCTTCCCAGGAATTCAGATCGTACGCAGAAGACATGACAAAGACAAGGTTAACTGACACGTTACACAGGGTCTATGAATTAGGAGATAAGACTGGGAAAATGCTCGCATGGATTGAAAGAAAGGAAAGGGCGAGTAGGTGGATAGCCGCATTGACACTCTCAGACGGTACTTGCACGACCTCTCCCCCTGACATAGTGGAGGAACTGGCTTCCTACTATGAATCGGTGCATACAGCACGTGCGGAAGTGTCGGAAGACGACTGCACGCAATTCATACATGACATTCCTCTCACCACACTCTCACAGGAGGATGCGCAATCCCTAGAGGATGATCTGATGGGGGAGGAGTTGGGGGTGGCCCTAGCAGCCCTAAACACTGGAAAGGCGATGGGACCCAACGGTCTACCGATCGAACTCTATAAGACACTGTCATCGACCCTTACCCAACATATGCTTCCCATGTACACTGACTGCTTAGAGCGGGGCTCCCTCTCGCCGGATCAGAGGTTGGCCACTATTGTCACTATACACAAGCCTGGTAAGCCACCTGACCTGACTTCCTCATACCGGCCGATCTCACTGATGAACGCAGATGCAAAAGTGCTAGCGAAACTCCTGGCCCTGCGTCTACAACCTCACCTCACAACTCTGGTACACCCAGACCAATCAGGCTTTATGCCTGGGCGTAATACCTCCCTTAATTTGCGGAGACTAAACGGAATACTACACCGCATTCCCTTACTCCGGGAAGATGCCGCAATTCTCTCACTAGACGCTACCATGGCGTTCGATCTTGTGGAGTGGCCGTTCCTTTTTGCGGTGCTCAAGAAGATGGGCTTTGGCCCTAACTTCTGTGGCTGGGTTAGACTCCTTTATACAGCACCCTTGGCACAGATCATTGCGAATGGGCACACGTCACGCGTGATCACATTGGGTCGCGGCACCCGCCAGGGCTGCCCCCTGTCCCCACTATTATTCGCCCTCATACTTGAGCCGCTAGCGGTGAGAATCCGTATGGATCCACAGATCCGAGGCATCTCGTGGGGAGAGGGCTGGGAAGACCGCATCTCCCTCTATGCGGATGACGTACTGCTATATTTGACGTCTCCAACCTCGTCCCTAGCGACGCTAATGGCCGTACTTAAGACCTATGGTGACGTCTCGGGGTATACCATTAACTGGGCCAAGTCGCTCCTGTATGTATTACGTGGTTCGACGCCCATGCTGCCACATGGCTGCACCTTGCAAACGGTATCCAGAGGGTTTAAATATCTCGGGATATACATCACCCCAGAGGAGACAGTCTTTATGGAAGAAAACCTACTGAAACCTCTACAGAGGCTAAAGTCGAATGTGAAGCACTGGCGTTCCCTCCCTTTGACTCTACTGGGCAGGGCGGCCCTCTTTAAAATGCTCTCACTCCCAGGACTCCTCTATGCATTACAAAACACCCCATTTCCGGTCCCTCTCACATATTTAAAGTCGATCGATGCTGAGATCGCCGCACTCTTATGGGACGGTAAACCGGCCCGTATAGCGCAGGCTAAATTGTCACGCAGTTGGTATGACGGGGGCATTGCCTTGCCGAACGTCAAGCTATACTACTGGGCAGCTCAACTTATGGTGGTGAACCAATGGCTGCATGCCCCGCAACGGGATCCGGCCTACGCCCTTGACAGGACCGTTCTCCCCCCAGACAAACTTATGAAGGCACTCTACTCAGACAAACGCCGGCACACACTCACGGGCCCTACGGCACACACGATCAAGATTTGGCATACTGCACAGAGAGCTCTAGGATGGGAGGGAGTCCTTACGCTGGCCACACCGCTCTGGGATACCCCCAAACTTGGCACGCTGTCGAACTCAAAAGGTTTCAGGCAATGGGATCTAATTGGCATATCGACAATCGGAGACCTATGGATAAGGGGGGGGGGTTATTTCATTCCCAGCCCTGCGAGAGAAGTATGGAATGGGAGAAAATGAACACTATAGATATGCACAAATCAAACACGCCTTGCAGGGAGCCATCCCATCGGACTCAATCCTTGCCGCATCCTCCCCCCTGGAGGATAGACTCCTCACTGACCACTTAGATAAGAAGGCGATCTCCCTTACATATCGGAAGCTTGTCAATAATCTCCCTGACCCCACGGTAGTCCTCCGTAGCAGATGGGAGGTGGATCTGGGAGACATAGCTGATGAGGACTGGTTACATGCACTGGCCTCGCCCAGAGAGACCACCATACTTTCACGACTGAAACTGGTACAATTAAAAATACTACATAGGGTGTACTATTCCCGTACTCTGCTACATAAACTGGGGCGTACCCCGGAACCTACCTGCCTCAGAGGTTGTGGATCCCCAGGGACTTTTTATCATATTTTATGGGATTGCCCCAAAATACAATCTTATTGGGAGGAAGTGTTATTTGAGATATCGGAGGCGACGGGGGTTGTGCTACAGAATGACCCTAAGTGTTGTATACTAAACATTTGGTCTCCTACCGATATGAACAAGGGATTGCAACTCTGGGCGGCACTGGGTATGGCCATTGCAAAGCGTAACATTGCTAGGAGATGGGGATCTGGTGTGAAACCCTCATGTACTCGATGGTGTAATGATATGGACTCAGCAATGGTAGCGGAAAGGGCAGTATATGTGCATAGAGGGTGCCCTAAGAAATGGTCGAGAATATGGAATAATTGGAATGAATATCGAGGGAACCTATGTGAGCCCCCGGAGGAACTGCTAGAACCTGATGATGACCCATAGAGGGTGTGCTACAGTGTCTTTGCTATATGATAGCCTTCTGTGTGTTTTTGGGGCATGGCGGGGATGTCTTTGGAATGAGTGTGATTAGGAACGATCTAAGTCGCTACGATATATACTGTGTAACTTGGAGTACATCTGGAGGGGGGTCATGGTTGCAATTACGAGATGTGCCGTACTAGGCAGGGGGAGGCGCAGGGAGTGCCAGGCAAGGCTAGTGATGTGGCTGGTGAAGGGGACTGTCTCCATAATATGATGATGTGCTTAGGACCCGATAGAAAATGCTTGTATAATGTAACCCTGTAGGATGTTGATAATGACTGGTACAATCCTGATTCTCATAGAGACAAGTTATGGTTGTTTATTATAAAATGAGACGGATTAGGTCTGTGAACACTACTATCCGAAGGTATTCAGATGTTATTTACACGATTTACGACTTGGTAAGGATGGCCGTTACCATTGCTTTGATGTTTAGATACTTTAAGTATGATAAATAGCGGCCAGCCTCCGGGTTGTGTGCAAGACGCTGTGTATTACTGAAACTTTAATAAACGTCTTAAAAAAAAAAAAAAAAAAATGCACCAGAAGTCCCTCGTATTTCGCTTTTTACTAGCTACTAGCAGTTTAGCCCACATCCCTTCCTTGTGGTTTGACTTGGCTTTCCACACCATTTTACGATAGTTGTTTCTCATTCTCCTAACAAGAAGATGATTTGACGTGGAACCCTGAATAATGTTCCTTGATGCCTCCCAGTGCACCCTGGCTATTTTTCTCTTTTCCTCCCTTAGATTGTTGGTAAACCAGGGTTCCCGTGGGATTAACGGGCCATGGTACGGTGCAGGGTGAACCGAGTGTTTAAAAGACAAATTTTCTAACAGATTTGGCCAGGATAAAACCAAATCTTCGTTTTGGTCGTTTTTGTGTTGGGAAAAAAAGCTGCTTGCGGATTCAAAGATGGCTTTCATGCCACTGCCCCTCCATCGCAGTTTATGTTTAATTTGGAAAAAGAATCTGAAAAATTAATTAATATTTAATAATTCTAAAATTGTTTGAGATATTATTCATTTTTATATGTAATTCTTAAACTAGTACCAAATTGATTATAATATAAAGTCAGACTTATAGTATACTGTGCAACTTTTTTATGTTACATAGCAATTTTGCTCATAGATACTTCCTTTCTCCCACGAAAAAAATATATTTTTTTTTTCGCCCCGCGGGACCCTTTTATGGCCCCCACATCAAACCTAGGGGGTCAGGGGGTCTACCCTGCCCCCTTTTGGTCATTTCCCCCTTTGATTTTTGCCACCTCTTGTCTCTCAATCCTACCGAGACACAAGATGGCGGCCGCTGCGGACTGTTTCGAATGTTTACAGACACCCGAGAACCAATCAGCTTCCCGTGCGCAAGTCGCGTGGCGCGCCCGGAGCGCTCCCCGGTGCGCGTACCGGGGCGCTGCCATAGATATATACATTTTTTTTAACCTAAATTACTCAAAATCCTCTGGAGCACATATCTTGAGACATAGCAAAGGCACGTCGGGCTACCAGTCCCTACAATTTTGCCAAGTTTCGTGGGAATCCATTCAGCCATTCGAGCTAAAAGTGAAACAGACCGCCCTATGGAAATTAACATGGGGAAAACACGTTTTGGGACCCCCCTTTTATCTCGGCCCCCGCTTGACGAATCCCCCCAAACTTTTAGGGAAGGAGCGGAGAGCCGCGAGGCAAAGTTGCTGAAAAATTCAGGCAGATTCCTCAACCGGCGCCAAAGTTATTCCCCATAGAATGTTGCGATTTCCCTATGGAAATCAATCCTAACTATAACTACCTACTGGCGACCGCCAGTAGGTAATATATATATATTTTTTTATATATATATAGAAACCCATAAAAATCCATCCATGAAAAACGCACTTTCAGATCGCGACACACTACGCCACAGCACATTATACTGTGTTTATCACTGTCTTGCCCCGGACCAACCTGCCAGATTTTGAAATGCTCAACGCACATGTTACACCGTCTGTAGAGCGGTCTTGCTCCGGACCAACCTGCCAGATTTCGTAGCGCTCAATGCACACGTTACACCGTCTGTAGCACGGTTTTGCCCCGGACCAACCTGACAGATTTTGAAGCCCTCTACGCACGTTACACCGTCTGTAGCACTGTCTTGCCCCGGACAAAATAATCATTTAAGTACCATACACTTACTACCCCCTGTGGTATTTGGGCCCTAGGCCCTCATACTAACACAAATGAGGTGACGCAGACACAGGGATTGTAGTTGGTTAACTGGCCCTGAGCACGTGCGCTCATGCGCTCAGCCCGTTTTATCTAGCAGGGTCTTCTGACTGATGACTCCTGTGGTGGGTGGGTGTTCAGTGTGTGACAACATGCTGAACACTAGAACATATCCAGCGCGATACTATATCCCTCCCAAACTTTAATGAAGGTCCAAACAAAATGAAGTCCGAACCTGTGGGAGAGAATACAAAATTGCAAACCAAACATAACTCAATGCAGATGACTTCTACATAGTCTCTGCACTGCTGGTCATCTGCCGGCGAGGGTGTCCTTACCATTTGTTCTCCTTGGCACACTGTTGAGGTGCCCTGTGGATGTGCTCCTTTTGTACTTGCACCGTGGAAGTGTGCTTTACAGTTCCTTTCTTCCGACACGGCAGTCAGTGAAAAGTGCAGATGGAATGATGGTGGATCATCGGTGTGTTGCTGTCCACTGTCTAGTCCTGGTTGAGGAGTCTTCTCCAACTTGTGGCTGTCTCCAACAGGATCTACAGTTTCAGGATATCACTCTCACTGATTCCCTTCTCTCGTGGGTGTCCCCTCTCACTAGAGGACCCGGAGGCCCTTTGTTGCCAGGCTTCCACTGGACCAGTGGGCTGCCGCCTTGTCGCTCCAAACGCGTTGGAGGAGTCGCTATGGGTCCCTTCTCCGTGTCCGAAGATCCACCTGAAAAGGGTGTTGTTGGCACTTGTTCTGTCGCATGCTACCGTTGTTCTCCCTGGATCTCCAGAGCAAGTTTCAATGGTCCATGTCTCATTTTGGGACCCGCTGCCACCGGTGTCCCTGAGGCCTCTGCCCTTTTGATAGCCACAGTTCTGTGTCCGTTCCATCCCAGAGGTGGTTGTTACCAACAGACCGGCCTGCTCGCCTCTGTCGTTCTTGGGTGACCTTCGGGTTGCACGTAGATGTGTACTCCCAGTGGTGCTTATGTTTTCCAGATGCTGTATTTGGATGTCCGTGCATCCTTTCACTTTTCCCCATTGAGTGTTCTCCTTCTGGTGTGTGTTTTGGTGTTCCATCACCCACACTTCTTTGCTCTTCTCTTTTCCTCTCTTCTTCCTTCGTCGTGGCGTCATGCCACTCAGTATTGGTCTTCTCTTCCTTCCTTCGCGACTCGGTCTGGTCTTCTATCTGGTTGTTCGCTCTAACCAGTCTTCTCCGTGTAGCGTGCACTCCACACGTTTCCTTCTGGTCTTGTCCAAGCATTAGGACACTGTCTTCACTTCACTCTGTGACTGGACCTGTCATCGCGACCTTCTCTCGCTTGATTACTTATTTTTAGTAGTAGTATAAGGCTTTATTTCGATAAAAACATATCATAAAAAGCATCACATTTTATAAAACACATTTGCACATAAAAAGAAAATTTGATAATCCATTTACACCAAATTCTAAATTTAAAAACAATGAAAGATAAGACCACAATTAGAATTAAAAATCATGATTTGATCATATTCACTAAGATACAGATTAAACACTTTTTATAAGCCTTTTTGCTCTAATGGACCATGCCCAAGATAAGAACTTTGAAAGACCACAGACGTACAATGTCCGTGTGTCTGACATTACAATACGGAGTGCCTCATTAGAGTGTCTAGTGCCCAACAACCGACATATAGGTTTGAGCCACCTTTTCCTCGGCTGCACATATGCCGGGCAGGCAATTAAGATATGGACCACAGATTCCATTCTAGTTTGGCAGATGGGGCAGAAAGGTGTTGTTTGAGACGGGGGTTCCCAGCGAGCAGTTAAGGCACGTACTGGAAGAGCTCCGACCCTGAATCTAAAATACAAAGCCCTGTCAGCAGATTTCCAAACAATGTCTAGGTATGGTTCCCGAAATGGGACATCCTTATGCCTTAGGAAATCTTCCGTTAATCTACCAAGAGTTGAGTCAGTATTAGTTCTAGAGGTGACCCATTTCCAATAAAGGGTCTTTAGAGTTGCCTTCGGAGGAGAGGACCCACTATCCCAGGCTTCTTTAAAGCCTAGCTCGCCAAGTAGAGTTTTTACATCTTTTAGCCATTTTATTTTATACCATCCCGCCATTGACATTACTTCAGCTAGTCCCTTCGCATACTTGCGGGAGTGACATGAGGTCCCTTAAGAATTTGTTTTCGGACCTCGTCAATTAGTCTATGTTAGAAGTGCCCCACAACTCTGCCCCGTAAAGGGCAGAACTGATCCCCTTCGCTTTATAAATGTCAATGACGGGAGCAATCGGTCTGATCGAAGAGGAGCGCTGTTCCTCAAGGAGCGCCCCTGTAACCCTTTTATGGCTTAACAACATTTTGCAAAGATGTGGGGTCCACTGCATGATATCAGAGATGCGAATACCTAAGTAATCAAATACAGTAACCCTTTCCAGGGAAGCATGATTTCATACCGGAGGTCGCCCACGTTTTTTCGGGGGGTTCAACACCAAGTACTTTGTCTTATCTGTATTTATTACTAAACCTCGTTGAATACAGAAAGCCTGAAAGTTAACAAGGAGGTTTTGGAGGCCCACTGGGGTCTTAGATATTATAAGCGTGTCATCGGCGAATAAGAGGGTGGGAATTCGCTCCCCCGCCAGGGATGGGGCATCTGATGGGTTCTCTAGCAAGTGCTCAACCACACCATTCACTTATAGTGTAAAAAGTGTGGGAGCGAGAACACATCCCTGGCGGACCCCTCTCTCCACCGGGATTCTATTGGTTTTCTGACCCTCGGTGCCCCACCTCACTTGCGCAATGTTTCCCTCGTGGAGCATCGCTAGAATGGACAAAATATTGGAAGAAATCCCGATATCGGACAACAATCCCCAAAGGCGTTCTCTAGGCACGAGGTCAAAGGCAGTCTTTAGATCAATGAATGCCAAATAAAGACTGCCTTTGCCTATGACGACCACTTTCCAATAAATTAACAATAGTCTAAAAGCATGCTCTATTGTCCCAGTACCAGCCCTGAAACCCGCTTGATAATCAGAGAGAATCTCATTATCTTTAGCTCATTGTAGGATTCTCTCAAGTACTACTTTCCCAACAACCTTCTGAGTGGAATCTAATAGGCTTACTGAGCGGTAATTAGAGGGGTCGTCCCTATGCCCCTTTTTAAAAATAGGGACGACCTCAGCCCCCTTCCATGATTCGGGATGGCGGCACCTTTATCAATAGCAATAAGTAGAGTATGGATAAGCTTCCCCCATTTCGATGAATCAAAATGGAGCAGATCCCCGGGGATGCCATCCGGGCCAGCTGCCTTTTGGGGCACAATACAGCTGATCGCATATTCGACTTCCTTAATTGTAAACGGGAACAATGTGTTTTCTACAAAGGTTATATGGGGACTACATGGAGCAGGATCGCTAGCAACTCCTTGCTGGCAGGTGTACAATTTGGAAAAGTGGTCAAACCATGCCTGACCAGTAATGTTACATGTGGAGTAGTGTGGCTCACTGGTTAGAGGCAGCAGGCCTGAGAGCAGAAGTCAGCCCGGGACCAGGGTTCAACCCCGACGCGGCAGGGTCGTGGACCTTGGTCAGCGGACTTGATAATTCTCGCTTCGGTGCTTACTCTAATCAGGGGTTCTACTCGGCAACTCTGGGCATTAGCTTGCCTAATCTCCACAACGGCCCCACCAATTCCGGGGATGCCTGGCTCCACCTTGGGGACTCCCAGCAAGGGACTATCCCACAGGGAAAGCCAGGACGGGTTCCCCAGAGTTATACAGCGCCGGGACGCCCCGTTGCTGGGGCAGCTGTGCGCTTTACAAGTATACTACATTTACATTTACATTTACATGTAATAAGGTCGCTAGCAGGCCTATTCCTAGCTCTTATAGTGCTCCAGAAGCGACCCGCATAACTCCCAGAGCTTGCTTCTTTTAGTGTTTGCCAATACAGGTCCTCCTACTTCTTTTTAGCTTTTGCTGTCACTAATTTGTACTTTTTCCTGGTGTGCTGAATCAGAGATTGTGATTTTGCCTTAACTGCCTTGATTAAAGCAGACTTAATTTGCCTGCAGTTAGGTGTATACCACCCCTGCTTGCCCTTGGCCCTCTGGTGACCTTTTTCCATGGCCCCTCTTGTTGGTATCAGGAATAAATTTCCTACCGACTTGGTGGTATCCTGAAATACCACAGTTGCTCGTGAAGGATCAGAGTGTTCTGAAAGGGTCATATCTAACTCACTTTGTGAGGCTACCAATAGCGTTCGAACTACTGCGCCATTTTGGCTTGGCCACAAATGTTTTAAACTTAAAGAGAGCAAATTGTGGTCACTGTCTACAGTGGGTATTATTATCATATCCTGGACAGATTGTCAAAGCGTTATGTCAAGGAGAATATAATCAATCCTTGACGTGTGGTTGGCCCTATTATACGTGTGAGCACCTAAAGGGTCTGAAACAGTTCTACCATTTGTTGCTCTTAGGCCAAACTCCAAGGTCAGAGCATTCAACTGGATCGTCCTTTGTGACCATCTTTTTATTGGTTAGATTGCTAACGTGGGTATACCCCTCCTTATATCATCCTCAGTAAGGTCTAGGATGTCCTCTGTCGCAAGGGGCTTAAACGTACAATTAAAGTCCCCCGTGATCAGTACTTGTGTGCCATCACGACAATCTCTAAATGCTCCTTCTAGCAATGCTACTGAAGGAGATATGGAACCACCTATAATACCCCTGGCATATATATTAAATATGTCGAGAGTTCTCCCCCTTCTTGGGCCTGTTAATGAGATCCTAAGGATATCTAGCGAATTGCATTGCTTTTGTGCAATACTGCAACCCAAACAAATGCTCACCTAAATAAGAAGCCCACCCGAGGGTCGACCCCTCCCGGATGTCGGGAGTACTGCAGGTAAGAAATATGTAGTGTAACCCACTCTATGATTTGGTTCCAGGCTCCAGGTCTCCTGAAATATACAAATCTGATAAGACTCTACCAGAACATTCCAATCTGGGATGTCTAGCTTTCTGGCAATACCTGCTATATTCCAACTAGCAATCTTCATCATCGAACTGTCTACCACTACTTGATCCTGAGAACAATTTGGTCATACGCTAGATGGGATCGATTGCTCCCCTGCATTCTCAATTGACAAACACGAAGGCAAAAGAACGTGCAGCGAAGTAGCATTACTCTGGTCAGTAGGTAGAGCTGTTGGTGTCATACAGGTGCCATTAAGGGCAACATGTATATCCTGGCCATTGTACAAACCAAGGCCAGACTTAAGGTTTTTAACTGGATCCTCCACATCGGGACTCCAGCAGTTAACCTCCTCAACTTGGGATACGAACCCGTACCTTTCCCCCGGGTGTATAACTTCTGGGGGGATTAGATTAGGGGAGGTAAGAGAAATACCAAAGAGTACAGTTGGAGACCTGCACCCATAAGGCCTTTTGTTGTCAGCAGGGGCAAGCAAGATATTAGTAAGCGGATGGTCGCCATGTCAATATCCAATATTGCTTTCATGATAAACGGACCCTCTATGATAAGCAGTGTTATGATAGGAGTGGCGGTCGCCCCCAAACCCTTCCCACGATTGGTTTCCATTTCTCTGTCCCTGGTACCTGCCCGGTGGCCTAGAGTAGAAATATCCCAGATCATGTGTGCTAATTCCAGAATCATCATACCCATTCTGCTGGTTGCAAATGGTACTTACAACTTCCATGTCCCTAAAGTTAACTAGGATACAGTCACCTGGGATATTCTTAGTCCTGCTTCCCACCCAGCTAACTCTTCTAACAAAAAGGACCTGGCCATCGAGATGCCTCGGGAGAGGCCTGTTGTTGTTCAGCAAGAAAGCAGTTTTATTTTTAAGTTCAGTATATGATTCTGATTTACCCGTCATTAGCTGTGGAACTCCTGCCAGAACAACTACATAGGGCAAACAAGCTGGAGGAAAATTAATATGAGGAAGACTAGTTTCAATACTATCAACCGAATCAGGCTTTAAGGATAAGTCTTTTCTCTGCCTCACTGCATTGCTAGAAATCTGTTCACCCTTCTGGCTCTGTGTGGATACACTGTCACAAATTTTCTTATCCCCTTTGGTCGATGTTTTATTTAATGGTTTACTGGTCTTATTAGCTATACCAACTGAGACCAAGGGATTAGTTCCACTCGAGGGCCCTGAGACACCTTGTTGATTTAGAGAAGCATATTTGCCCGTTTGTAAGGGATCGACCGATGGAGTTTCCTTCTGTGCAACTGTATTAGGGCTATTTTTAGAATGTAACTTTATTAAAGCCTTTACAGAAAAGAAATTATCAAGGGTCCTTTGTTCAAAGCGATCAAGTCTTTCTGCTAGGACTTTTACCCTCTCAAGTACCAGGAATACGAGAGACCTCACAACTTGCTCGATGTGAGCAATGAGAGGGGGTTCTTTTAGAAGGTTTGGAGAGCACACTATATTTGGGATGGTATGGAGTGACGGGGGAATATTATCACTGGCTAAACCACTGGTCAAACAACCGCAAAGGTGCACCACAAAAAGCAATAAACAAATTCAAATGTTATTAATGAACAAAAAAGAATGTTTTTCGTTAGCGAGATGTTGTTATTCTTCAAGTAGTCTTTATTTTCAATTATTCAATACAATGTACAGCCGACGCGTTTCGTCCCAAGCTGGGACTTCTTCAGGGCTGTCGGTAAAAACATACAAGCAAAAAATTACTCTAATATATACATAAGGTAACAAACACTAAAACAACATCCACAATTTACAAACCATTATTTTAAAAAAGTGCTAAAACATAGGCATTTAGAGCTTGTACAAACAAACAACATCAACCCACAAAAAGCATGATGGAAAAGGGCCTGTATATACATGGACAGTTATGTACAAGTGATTATATATACAATATTTACATTTATAGAGGATTAAATCCTTAATCCGACACTGGATATTTTACATTTTATGCTAACAGGGAAAACTTAGTGAATACTTGAATTATCACTAGAAATTCATTGGCAATAAGCAAACATAGCTCAAGGTGTATCTGCTGGACCAATTACTTCATGTATATGGGATTCTCAAGGCAAGGAGAAACTGAGGATAAAAACCTGGGGGCACCACAAGGACCGAACCAGAAATGGAACACAGTATGGTGTGGGAGATTAGCTCGAGAGTATTTACAAAGTCGACTGTTGCTGAGAACTAACCAGTGGGTTTTACTCTTTTAATGGATAAAGGGAGACACAATTGGCAATATTAGAGACCCTTCATTCAACAGAAAAATAAGCGGTTGACTTGGTTACCTTTTGTAAATATGGTCTTTCCCCTTTTTAGAATGAAAATATGCAGATACCTCACAGTAACAGTTCCATCTTATCCATGTATTTACATACTCCCTAAAATTCACAAGGGGGGCCCCTTTCCACCAGGCCGCCCAATTATTTCTGGGGTCAATTCGCCAACGGAAAAACTGTCAGAGTACGTTGATACATTTATCCAGCCGATGGTACAGAATCTCCCGGCATACTTGAGGGACACTAAGGACATACTTGCTAAATTGGAGGGTTTCGTCTGGACAGACACTCTCCATTTTGTTACACTCGATGTTGTTGGGCTCTACACCTGTATAAAGAAGGAGTTTGGGTTGAGGGCTCTTGAAACCTTTCTGGAGAAAAGATCAGCAGACCATCTGTTACATAATGGTGTCCTTCTCGAAATGACGGAAATTATACTATCTAAGAATTTTTTCCTGCACGATTCCAAATGGTACCACCAAACACAAGGTACTGCGATGGGTTCCAAGTTTGCTCCCGCTTACGTAGGCCTTTTTATGGGCTGGTTTGAGCGGGAGCATGCTTGGGGTCGTCACTCAGCAAAATGGATGAACAATATAATCTTCTGGGGTAGGTACATCGATGATGTGATAGTGATCTGGGATGGACCTACCCCAGACTTAATGGATTACTTCGGTTATCTAAACGATAATCCATTCAATGTCCGTTTTACCATAACACATAGTCAGGATGCCATTGACTTTTTGGACGTAAAATTTTTCATAGAGGATAATAAGATTCAAAGCTGTACTCATCGTAAGGCGACCGCCTGTAATAGTATCTTACACTATGAGAGTGCTCATCCCCGACATGTCATCGAGAATATCCCCTATGGGGAAATGCTCCGAATGCGCCGCAATTGCAGCACGGAGGACACTTTCAAGCAGAATATTCATGAAACAGAACAAAGGTTCCTGGAAAGGGGCTATCCAAAGGTTACCCTTGGGAAAGCCAACAAAAAAGTTCTAAACATACCAAGACAGAGTACACTAGCAACGAAAACCAAATGCACAGATATTAGCAGATCCCCCGCATTCAGTACACAGTACTCAGATCAAAGCAGTAAAGTTTTCAATATCCTAAGAAAAAATTGGCATTACATAGTGGACATACCAAGCCTACAGGGATTAGTCTCCAGGACACCCAAAATATGTTACAGGAGAGGTAAAAACCTCCGCAACATACTTTGTCCAAGCTATATAGAATCCAATAGACGGCCAAACTGGCTTATGCCTTCCACCAAGGGTTTCTATACATGCAGTGACTGCAACATGTGTGCATTAGGGAGAAACAGAACCAAGAACTTCTGCTTCAACACGAATAAAAACTATACAATTGATTTCCTGATTAACTGCAACACCAAATATGTGGTTTACATATTGGGGTGTGACTGCAACAAAATTTATGTTGGCAGTACCAAGAGAGCTCTCAAGATCCGCATCCAGGAACACGTGCGTGCAAGACGTAATGGGGATATGAGACACCCCATGACCTTCCACATGCAGCAATGCCATAAAGACACAGATGACATGTGGTTCATAGGTATTGATCACCAACCCATCCACCCAAGAGGAGGAGATAGGGAACTTGCACTGAGAAGACGTGAGGCGGGGTGGATATGTAGACTACGTTGCATTGAACTCGGTCACAACACCGAGGATGAGCTACATCACTTCCTTAATTAGTCTTATCCCCCTTGTATCATAATTCTGTACTATATCCTTGTCTCCAGTCCCCTTGTAACATACATTGCACTATTGAATAGCCAGTTGTACGTTATACAAGTTAGGTCCACTGCTTGGTGAGCTTTCCGGTAATGTTACTCCTTCTTAGAAAGACTTGGCATAGCACAGCACAACAATGTTATGCTCACATTATGTAAATATATAAAAAGATTACATCAACTAAGATTAATCTTAACATGCAAGAATATCCATGCTGGTAACTGTTTACGTACATATGTGTACTCTCTTATGAAGATTCCTCCGCATGCCCCCCCCCTTTCTTTGTCATTTAAGGGGTCAATATGGCTCAAGGCAGATCACACTTATTTCTGAGGATTGCCGCCATGGATCATGTAAGCATTGGTGTCTATCCTACGCAAAATATCTCATCGTAACAATTGTTACATTTTACATGTTCTGCAAAACATTTTAGACAAATTTGGTTATGAATTTTTTTTTCCTCCAATTTTTCCAACATCATTGGAAATACGGATACATTCGGGGAGGACTCTCGCTTAAGAAGCACATTAGCCATAGAAGTTCGATCAACCGGACTAATGCCCTGTGCTATAGAATTCACATGAAGCATTAAACACATAAACATAGGCTAAGATGGCCGCCGTTTTCGTCCTGACTTTCCGCAGTCCTCTAACGGCACTCTCCGGCTTCTACCCCATGATTAGCCAAAAAATCAACTTCGCTCAATGATCTCATCATCATTCTCTCCTACTATGCTCAATATACAAATTTTAAAGTATAGGGGTTGGCGCCTTAGGTTATTAGCTTTAAATTAGCCTATCGGTTTGAAAAACGGTGAAATATATTCCATTTTCACTTGTGTTCTGTTAATTATGGTAACCACACAAGTCATTTGAATAATTGTTTTATAAGTTAATAAATGTCAGGAGTGGTGATATATTACCCTACGCTATAGACTTCACATGAAGCATGAAATACAAAAAACATAGGCTATGATGGCCGCCGTCTTTGTCCTAACTTTCCCCAATCCTCTAACAGCACTTTCCGGTCTCTACCCTATGACTAACCCCAAAAAACAAACGTCGCTCGTGATCTCATCATCATTCCCCCTATTATGCTCAATATACAAATTTTAATGTGCAGGGCTTGGCGCCGTATGTTATCAGCTTTGAAGTAGTTTATCGGTTTGAAAAACGGTGAAATATTTTTCGTTTTTCACTCGTGTTCTGTTAACTATGGTAACAACACAAATCATTTGAATAATTGTTCTATAAATTAATAAATGTCAGGAGGGATGTTATATTGCAACTATGCACTAAGGGATCTGTAAATACAGGGGTATGTAGCTACTCTTAACATATTATAAGATGGCCGCCGCTTACGCTTCGTAAGGCAACAGCGCAATGCCTTTACTTTCAGTTCGGTGTCTTGGCGCCAAAATCTCAGGTGTGTTCACTTAAACCAGATTAATACCTGTATATAAGGACATGCACAAATCGGGATGTTCGAACACAGCGACCCTGCGTGTGTTTCGGCGGGACGTAGGCTTTGTGGATGTGCGCCGGCTGTTTTGAATAGGAACGGTAAGACTGTTGGTCCTAAACCCCTATTGGCTTTTGATTCTGCCCAAGCACCTTTCCTTTTGATCAGCAGTTGTTTCATTAAGTATACTGGGCATCTCTATTACCAAAGACCGAGGGGAAGGATTGCTTAATTTGATGAGCCTCAGATTCAATATTCTGGTAAGTAAGACTTTCCCCAGATTTGTTCTTATGGTCTGTAGAACTAATTGTAGGTCTGTAGTAAAAACCCACAGAAGGGGGTTGCCATCACTGTTATGTTCCCCCAGAGTTGTTTTTATGATCTGTAGATCCAACTGTAGGTCCAAAGTAAAATCCTTCAGAATGGGTTTACCATCACTGCTGTGCGTCCACACTGTAGGTCAGTAGTAAAATCCCTCGTAAAGGGGCTGTCATCCCTGTTGTGCGCCCACACTCCAACTAAGTGTTAGATCGCTCTTTAGCGTTATACTATGGAACATGGTTCTTTTAAATCTCCCATATATGACTAGCTGGTCATTTAAGTAAGGCTAGTCCATGCAAGTTAAGGGGTAGGACACGCTTTAAGGTATCTGAATATATATCTATGATCCCTCAAATTTTCGCTATATTAACAGCAAACACCCTCTCTGTTTATTCTCCACTTGGCAGGCCTACTGGAATACAGTGCCCACATCCTCTTCCCGGGGACCTATAGGACCTTCTTGTCCCCTGACATTCTGTTAATATTACAGGTAAACTTCTCTGATGTGAAGGCTTTTTGACATCCCATCCCCAGTCTTTATCCTCTAATGCCAATTCGCTTATACATATCCCTTATGTTTTTCAGAACATGTAAAAGAACCACAAACATATTAAGTTGTGAGTGTGATCTTTACCTACATTCAGGAATTCCACTTACCCTAGTCCTGAACAAGCACATGAGTACATAGTAAGTTGAGCTAATTCTTTGGCCGGACTCTTTAGGCGTAGATTCTCCCTACTCTCTCCGTCACTTTGTAAGGTATTGAATCTGATTCCGTCTCTACTTTCCCTTGTGTCCCTGGAGGTACAACCCTGTCTGTTCCATATTGGATGAAAAAAACAACAGGAATTATACACATCAAAGTGCACAATGGAAAATTGAATCTAGAAAGACGGTGTCCGGACTCTCTGTTGTCTGCATATTTTCATTCTAAAAAGGGGACAGACCATATTTACAAAAGGTAACCAAGTCAACCGCTTATTTTTCTGTTGAATGAAGGGTCTCTAATATTGCCAATTGTGTCTCCCTTTATCCATTAAAAGAGTAAAACCCACTGGTTAGTTCTCAGCAACAGTCGACTTTGTAAATACTCTCGAGCTAATCCCCCACACCATACTGTGTTCCATTTCTGGTTCGGTCCTTGTGGTGCCCCCAGGTTTTTATCCTCAGTTTCTCCTTGCCTTGAGAATCCCATATACATGAAGTAATTGGTCTAGCAGATACACCTTGAGCTATGTTTGCTTATTGCCAATGAATTTCTAGTGATAATTCAAGTATTCACTAAGTTTTCCCTGTTAGCATAAAATGTAAAATATCCAGTGTCGGATTAAGGATTTAATCCTCTATAAATGTAAATATTGTATATATAATCACTTGTACATAACTGTCCATGTATATACAGGCCCTTTTCCATCATGCTTTTTGTGGGTTGATGTTGTTTGTTTGTACAAGCTCTAAATGCCTATGTTTTAGCACTTTTTTAAAATAATGGTTTGTAAATTGTGGATGTTGTTTTAGTGTTTGTTACCTTATGTATATATTAGAGTAATTTTTTGCTTGTATGTTTTTACCGACAGCCCTGAAGAAGTCCCAGCTTGGGACGAAACGCGTCGGCTGTACATTGTATTGAATAATTGAAAATAAAGACTACTTGAAGAATAACAACATCTCGCTAACGAAAAACATTCTTTTTTGTTCATTAATAACATTTGAATTTGTTTATTGCTTTTTGTGGTGCACCTTTGCGGTTGTTTGACTTGTATTTGATTCCATAAGGAATAGGCACAGTAACGATGGGTGCCAGTCAGTGTGCACACAATTCCCTTTAGTTTCTTTAGGGTTATTTATTATTTGGGGTGAAAGGTAGTCAGGTGCTGGTACTAAGAAGGGTCCATCGTTATACCTTTGGTGTATATTTCAGTTCACCCTTATTAGCACTACTACACCCCGTATTGGGTTTATACGACTGTTCCATTGAGATCCCTGTAATAAGGTCATCTCAAACATGCTCAGCTTTAAAGATAGACGGCAGGAGCTTGCCAGGAACTTTTTACACCTGGGGCCAAACCGACTGGCACAATACCTCCCAAGGAGGATGGCTTAAAAGCCAAATTCCAAAAATTCGAAAAACTAAAAAAGAACGAGATGTCCCGCTGGTGGGATGGCACCACCTTGGGAAAGTACATAGAGAATGAGAAAGTCCCACGAGGGTTGAGGATACTTATCTTCCCCACGTTTGAAGACTTAGACACTGACCAATTAGAAGACTGGGAAAACAACTTACGGAACGCCTCATTCACAATGATGCGTATCCTAATAAAAAATGCAGAAAAAAAGGGAGCAAAAGCTCAGGAGGAAATAGAGGAGTTGGAAAAGGAGATAGCCCTTTCAGAACTGAAAGATGTAATAAAGAAGAACTATGCCATACTTGATGGTGTGCTAGAAAAACATCAGACTTACCTGAGGGACAAGAAACTAAAGAAAATAAGAAGGGATGACAAGGACTATAGTGACGGCAGAGTCTATACCTTCTCTCATAAATACGATAAGGTGAAAGTCCCGGGAGAAGATAAAAGAAAGAGAGTAGAAACTCCTGAAATGAGCTCTGCGAGCAGTATCACATCACTCTCCTCAGTTGCAAGCTCTGTCTCCTCAACTGAACCCCTGAGTTCCAATCCAACTAACATAAGGCCTAATAATTTTTTATTAGAAATGGAGCGTTTGAGGCTCGGGGCACGCCCAACGCACAAAGAACCCCAAGGACAAGAAGGGGAGGGAGGAAGTGGCAGAAATACAAACAAAAACTTGAAAAAATCAGGTCAGGAACCAGCAGGGAGAGTAACAAGATCCAAAAAGAGGGGGAACCAGCAACAATAGTCGGAACAGATATTAACACTCCAGTGAGATCAATTGTTGTGAACCTGTCCAAGAGAGAGTTAAATCAAGATGAAATTTCAGTCCTCAGTAAGGGTCTGGGCTTCTGTCCTAACCAGACAGGAGGAGATGTGGATTTATTTGTTGATTTGATGAAATTTGTCAGATTGTTAAAATTGAAGGATCATTTTTCACGTAAACCAACCAGTCATGTTAATTTGAATGATGCCAATCATGTCTCGGATTATACTGTAAATGAAATAAACACCATTCAAGCAATGATGTCTGTTGAATTTGATACACCTATTGATATTGAGATTGTAAGAGATGAATTAAATATAACTGAAGATGTACATATTGAGAGTGGACTCAAACCCAGATCCAAATTCATCCCAACAGGCACTCATCCTAACATTGAAATTTTCCGTGACAAGGTTAGCAAAGCTTTCTACCAAATGCTCGAGAATCCTAAACAAACTTCTCCCCCCAAATACAATCTTACCCGGACTGAGTCTGAAGCTCTAAAAAGACTACAGTCGGATATTAATATCGTCATCCGTGAGGCAGATAAGGGTGGGAACGTGATCATTATGAATAAAGAGGACTATATGAACGAAATTGCCCGACAATTATCCGACTCCACCTGCTATACCAGACTCAGTAACAACCCCACAGAGGCCCTCACATCCCATATAAACATGAGACTAGTTGAATGATGTGAGACAGGTTTGCTCAGTGCTGAAGAATGCAGATACCTCACAGTAACAGTTCCATCTTATCCATGTATTTACATACTCCCTAAAATTCACAAGGGGGGCCCCTTTCCACCAGGCCGCCCAATTATTTCTGGGGTCAATTCGCCAACGGAAAAACTGTCAGAGTACGTTGATACATTCATCCAGCCGATAGTACAGAATCTCCCGGCATACTTGAGGGACACTAAGGACATACTTGCTAAATTGGAGGGTTTCGTCTGGACAGACACTCTCCATTTTGTTACACTCGATGTTGTTGGGCTCTACACCTGTATAAAGAAGGAGTTTGGGTTGAGGGCTCTTGAAACCTTTCTGGAGAAAAGATCAGCAGACCATCTGTTACATAATGGTGTCCTTCTCGAAATGACGGAAATTATACTATCTAAGAATTTTTTCCTGCACGATTCCAAATGGTACCACCAAACACAAGGTACTGCGATGGGTTCCAAGTTTGCTCCCGCTTACGCAGGCCTTTTTATGGGCTGGTTTGAGCGGGAGCATGCTTGGGGTCGTCACTCAGCAAAATGGATGAACAATATAATCTTCTGGGGTAGGTACATCGATGATGTGATAGTGATCTGGGATGGACCTACCCCAGACTTAATGGATTACTTCGGTTATCTAAACGATAATCCATTCAATGTCCGTTTTACCATAACACATAGTCAGGATGCCATTGACTTTTTGGACGTAAAATTCTTCAAAGAGGATAATAAGATTCAAAGCTGTACTCATCGTAAGGCGACCGCCTGACATAGTATCTTACACTATGAGAGTGCTCATCCCCGACATGTCATCGAGAATATCCCCATTGGGGAAATGCTCCGAATGCGCCGCAATTGCAGCACGGAGGACACTTTCAAGCAGAATATTCATGAAACAGAACAAAGGTTCCTGGAAAGGGGCTATCCAAAGGTTACCCTTGGGAAAGCCAACAAAAAAGTTCTAAACATACCAAGACAGAGTACACTAGCAACGAAAACCAAATGCACAGATATTAGCAGATCCCCCGCATTCAGTACACAGTACTCAGATCAAAGCAGTAAAGTTTTCAATATCCTAAGAAAAAATTGCCATTACATAGTGGACATACCAAGCCTACAGGGATTAGTCTCCAGGACACCCAAAATATGTTACAGGAGAGGTAAAAACCTCCGCAACATACTTTGTCCAAGCTATATAGAATCCAATAGACGGCCAAACTGGCTTATGCCTTCCACCAAGGGTTTCTATACATGCAGTGACTGCAACATGTGCGCATTAGGGAGAAACAGAACCAAGAACTTCTGCTTCAACACGAATAAAAACTATACAATTGATTTCCTGATTAACTGCAACACCAAATATGTGGTTTACATATTGGGGTGTGACTGCAACAAAATTTATGTTGGCAGTACCAAGAGATCTCTCAAGATCCGCATCCAGGAACAAGTGCGTGCAAGACGTAATGGGGATATGAGACACCCCATGACCTTCCACATGCAGCAATGCCATAAAGACACAGATGACAAGTGGTTCATAGGTATTGATCACCAACCCATCCACCCAAGAGTAGGAGATAGGGAACTTGCACTGAGAAGACGTGAGGCGGGGTGGATATGTAGACTACGTTGCATTGAACTCGGTCACAACACCGAGGATGAGCTACATTACTTCCTTAATTAGTCTTATCCCCCTTGTATCATAATTCTGTACTATATCCTTGTCTCCAGTCCCCTTGTAACATACATTGCACTATTGAATAGCCAGTTGTACGTTATACAAGTTAGGTCCACTGCTTGGTGAGCTTTCCGGTAATGTTACTCCTTCTTAGAAAGACTTGGCATAGCACAGCACAACAATGTTATGCTCACATTATGTAAATATATAAAAAGATTACATCAACTAAGATTAATCTTAACATGCAAGAATATCCATGCTGGTAACTGTTTACGTACATATGTGTACTCTCTTATGAAGATTCCTCCGCATGCCCCCCCTTTCTTTGTCATTTAAGGGGTCAATATGGCTCAAGGCAGATCACACTTATTTCTGAGGATTGCCGCCATGGATCATGTAAGCATTGGTGTCTATCCTACGCAAAATATCTCATCGTAACAATTGTTACATTTTACATGTTCTGCAAAACATTTTAGACAAATTTGGTTATGAATTTATTTTTTCTCCAATTTTTCCAACATCATTGGAAATACGGATACATTCGGGGAGGACTCTCGCTTAAGAAGCACATTAGCCATAGAAGTTCGATCAACCGGACTAATGCCCTGTGCTATAGAATTCACATGAAGCATTAAACACATAAACATAGGCTAAGATGGCCGCCGTTTTCGTCCTGACTTTCCGCAGTCCTCTAACGGCACTCTCCGGCTTCTACCCCATGATTAGCCAAAAAATCAACTTCGCTCAATGATCTCATCATCATTCTCTCCTACTATGCTCAATATACAAATTTTAAAGTATAGGGGTTGGCGCCTTAGGTTATTAGCTTTAAATTAGCCTATCGGTTTGAAAAACGGTGAAATATATTCCATTTTCAATTGTGTTCTGTTAATTATGGTAACCACACAAGTCATTTGAATAATTGTTTTATAAGTTAATAAATGTCAGGAGTGGTGATATATTACCCTACGCTATAGACTTCACATGAAGCATGAAATACAAAAAACATAGTCTATGATGGCCGCCGTCTTCGTCCTAACTTTCCCCAATCCTCTAACAGCACTTTCCGGTCTCTACCCTATGACTAACCCCAAAAAACAAACGTCGCTCGTGATCTCATCATCATTCCCCCTATTATGCTCAATATACAAATTTTAATGTGCAGCGCCGTATGTTATCAGCTTTGAAGTAGTTTATCGGTTTGAAAAACGGTGAAATATTTTTCGTTTTTCACTCGTGTTCTGTTAACTATGGTAACAACACAAATCATTTGAATAATTGTTCTATAAATTAATAAATGTCAGGAGGGATGTTATATTGCAACTATGCACTAAGGGATCAGTAAATACAGGGGTATGTAGCTACTTTTAACATATTATAAGATGGCCGCCGCTTACGCTTCGTAAGGCAACAGCGCAATGCCTTTACTTTCAGTTCGGTGTCTTGGCGCGAAAATCTCAGGTGTGTTCACTTAAACCAGATTAATACCTGTATATAAGGACATGCACAAATCGGGATGTTCGAACACAGCGACCCTGCGTGTGTTTCGGCGGGACGTAGGCTTTGTGGATGGGCGCCGGCTGTTTTGAATAGGAATGGTAAGACTGTTGGTCCTAAACCCCTATTGGCTTTTGATTCTGCCCAAGCACCTTTCCTTTTGATCAGCAGTTGTTTCATTAAGTATACTGGGCATCTCTATTACCAAAGACCAAGGGGAAGGATTGCTTAATTTGATGAGCCTCAGATTCAATATTCTGGTAAATAAGACTTTCCCAGGATTTGTTCTTATGGTCTGTAGAACTAATTGTAGGTCTGTAGTAAAAAACCACAGAAGGGGGTTGCCATCACTGTTATGTTCCCCCAGAGTTGTTTTTATGATCTGTAGATCCAACTGTAGGTCCAAAGTAAAATCCTTCAGAATGGGTTTACCATCACTGCTGTGCGTCCACACTGTAGGTCAGTAGTAAAATCCCTCGTAAAGGGGCTGTCATCCCTGTTGTGCGCCCACACTCCAACTAAGTGTTAGATCGCTCTATAGCGTTATACTATGGAACATGGTTCTTTTAAATCTCCCATATATGACTAGCTGGTCATTTAAGTAAGGCTAGTCCATGCAAGTTAAGGGGTAGGACACGCTTTAAGGTATCTGAATATATATCTATGATCCCTCAAATTTTCGCTATATTAACAGCTAACACCCTCTCTGTTTATTCTCCACTTGGCAGGCCTACTGGAATACAGTGCCCACATCCTCTTCCCGGGGACCTATAGGACCTTCTTGTCCCCTGACATTCTG
Organism: Lissotriton helveticus; assembly: GCF_964261635.1. NCBI lineage: Eukaryota > Metazoa > Chordata > Amphibia > Caudata > Salamandridae > Lissotriton > Lissotriton helveticus. Next base: position 30,693,326 of record NC_136064.1, on the reverse strand, counting down.
TTAATATTACAGGTAAACTTCTCTGATGTGAAGGCTTTTTGACATCCCATCCCCAGTCTTTATCCTCTAATGCCAGTTCGCTTATACATATCCCTTATGTTTTTCAGAAGATGTAAAAGAACCACAAACATATTAAGTTGTGAGAGTGATCTTTACCTACATTCAGGAATTCCACTTACCCTAGTCCTGAACAAGTACATGAGTACATAGTAAGTTGAGATAATTCTTTGGCCGGACTCTTTAAGCGTAGATTCTCCCTACTCTCTCCGTCACTTTGTAAGGTATTGAATCTGATTCCGTCTCTACTTTCCCTTGTGTCCCTGGAGGTACAACCCTGTCTGTTCCATATTGGATGAAAAAAACAACAGGAATTATACACATCAAAGTGCACAATGGAAAATTGAATCTAGGAAGACGGTGTCCGGACTCTCTGTTGTCTGCATATTTTCATTCTAAAAAGGGGACAGACCATATTTACAAAAGGTAACCAAGTCAACCGCTTATTTTTCTGTTGAATGAAGGGTCTCTAATATTGCCAATTGTGTCTCCCTTTATCCATTAAAAGAGTAAAACCCACTGGTTAGTTCTCAGCAACAGTCGACTTTGTAAATACTCTCGAGCTAATCCCCCACACCATACTGTGTTCCATTTCTGGTTCGGTCCTTGTGGTGCCCCCAGGTTTTTATCCTCAGTTTCTCCTTGCCTTGAGAATCCCATATACATGAAGTAATTGGTCCAGCAGATACACCTTGAGCTATGTTTGCTTATTGCCAATGAATTTCTAGTGATAATTCAAGTATTCACTAAGTTTTCCCTGTTAGCATAAAATGTAAAATATCCAGTGTCGGATTAAAGATTTAATCCTCTATAAATGTAAATATTGTATATATAATCACTTGTACATAACTGTCCATGTATATACAGGCCCTTTTCCATCATGCTTTTTGTGGGTTGATGTTGTTTGTTTGTACAAGCTCTAAATGCCTATGTTTTAGCACTTTTTTAAAATAATGGTTTGTAAATTGTGGATGTTGTTTTAGTGTTTGTTACCTTATGTATATATTAGAGTAATTTTTTGCTTGTATGTTTTTACCGACAGCCCTGAAGAAGTCCCAGCTTGGGACGAAACGCGTCGGCTGTACATTGTATTGAATAATTGAAAATAAAGACTACTTGAAGAATAACAACATCTCGCTAACGAAAAACATTCTTTTTTGTTCATTAATAACATTTGAATTTGTTTATTGCTTTTTGTGGTGCACCTTTGCGGTTGTTTGACTTGTATTTGATTCCATAAGGAATAGGCACAGTAACGATGGGTGCCAGTCAGTGTGCACACAATTCCCTTTAGTTTCTTTAGGGTTATTTATTATTTGGGGTGAAAGGTAGTCAGGTGCTGGTACTAAGAAGGGTCCATCGTTATACCTTTGGTGTATACTGGCTAAACCACTGCTTAATGGGATATTATAGGATTTCTCTAAAAGAGTCTCCATCCTTTCCCAAAAGCATGCATCAGATGATGGGCCTCTGCTATTTGTTTGAATAGTTGCGATATCAACTGGGTCACTATTAGTATCCTTCCCCTTTATTATATTCTGTTTAGCAGTCGTTTTCTTTTGTTTTGTGCCACCTACATTCCCCTTACAGCTTTTCACAGTTGGACATTCCTTAGTAGCGTATTTAGAGTTGCGCCTGGCCAAGTGCCCTCTAATTGTACACGTGGTCCGTTGCCACTTATACTTAGCTGCGAGTCTGAAGCCGAACTGGAATTTAAAGACGTATCGCAGCACCCATTATCGTTAGAAGCCTCTACCTGGGAATGAAAATCGTCAGCGGCCTCATTTTGGAAAATAGAGGGGGACAATGATAACCTTTCAGATAGAGGGAGAATCTCAGGGGATGCATTGTTCACCACAGAAGCCATATCCTGGGATATTGGGATATGGCCAACCCCTGGAAGAGCAGCAAAAGATGGTGCTAAGATCGAGTCCTGGGAATTAATAGTGAACATCGAAATATTAGTAGAGGGCAAAGGGGGAAAGGAACCAGGAGGAAGCGAAAGGCGGCGTTCTGTGCTTTCTATGGCATTAGCCACCACCCCGATGGTTTTCTACAGCATGCGATCTTTTGCTGTCAGGCTAGGAAGCTGGGGATTCGCAGCCGCCTTCTTTGGGGCAGGAACAGGTGTGACAAGGTTGTGCTTCACCATTTTTTATCTCTATGGGTGCGTGGATAAATAGTATAAATACAAATGCTATACAAACAGTTGACACTAACAAATACCACGCAAACTATACCACAGTGCGAGACGCTAAAGAGTAGCGCTAATCGCACAACAAATGCTATGTGCTTTAAGGCTTAGTAAATGACAGTCAAATGCAAAGGGCCAAGAGAGGTGGCCCAGCCCAGCCTCACCAGGCCACTAACAGTCACAAACGGTCCCGCCCTTGTCCCGGGCTTTTCCCGGGCTTCTCCCGCACGCTCCCACGACGCGGGAATGCTGTGATATTTATATAGCTGCAGCCTTAATGGGCGTTGCTCTATCCCAGCCCAGGTGTGGTCTGTGAGGGAATTCTGGGGCTTGGAGTCCGCCTCCGGTGACCAGGCGTCGCTCGACAAGCCCCCAGAGTCCAGAAGTCAGGTAAGTGCCCCGCACCTATCAACAAAAGCCCGCTCTCCAAAGGACAGCACGATAGTTCAAACAGACAGACAGGAAACCTCCACGCTACGGCACCCGCGGAGCGGGTGCGGCGAGGTCAGATTTATCAGCCGGAGGAAGCGTTGCTCTATCCCAGCCCAGGTGTGGTCTGTGAGGGAATTCTGGGGCTTGGAGTCCGCCTCCGGTGACCAGGCGTCGCTCGACAAGCCCCCAGAGTCCAGAAGTCAGGTAAGTGCCCCGCACCTCTCAACAAAAGCCTCTCCGTAATCGCAGTGTTTCGGCGCGCTTCTGACTGCGCTCTCCGGTCCCTTCAGTGACTTGCTGATTTGGGCGGTTGTCTTGTAGTCTTGCCTCTGTGGTGATTACCTATGGCCACTAGGCATCACTGCACTCTCCGTCTTCGGGCCCTGGCATCATCTGTTCAGCTGTAAGATAACTTGCACTCATCCATCTGATATCCCCTGGCATCTCCGGTTTCTGTTGTCAAAGGGGGGGCCTGCTTGCTTGATTTCTTTCCACGATGAAATGCCAATGTCTTAGGGGTCTGATTGTCCCTTCAGTCAATTCCTGTTCGCAGTCATTAACTGCTTTGGGTTGCTTTCCCACAACTGTCTCTGTGTGGAGTCCCTGCACTCCTGGAGCGTTCCTGCGCCTTGTCACATTGTCCTCAAAGGCTGTGTGATGGCTTGGCGCCACTCTGGCATGGCAGTTCTCTCGTGCACTCCTCGTGCACTTGGTAGTCTCCACTGTCCAGTGTTGCCTTTCCTGTTACACTGTCCCTTGTTCCTTTTGTTGCACAGCTGCCCCCTCTGTTAGGGTTGTCTTGTCTTTATATTTAACATGCTGTCTGTACATTCCTCTATGCTCCCGGGTGAATCGTGGACCACAGCAGTGTAGTCCTTGCTCAAATCTGTTCACACCTACATTACTTTTGTTCCTAAGTGCGGTGTCGTAAAATGGCCACCAGGTGGCGCTGCTGCTCTTTTCCTTGCGGTCCGCGGCCTTGCTTTCCTATAGTTAACTCTGTGTTCTTCGATACAGAGCCTCTTTTCTCTCTCTGCCGGCGCTCTGTTACCCTGTGTGGGGCCTTCACAGGACAAAAAGTTTGGCACGCTGCTGCTGGCCTCCCTCTCTCGTTGGTGTTCCCCCATTATCGGTTGATGTGAGGCACTTCCAGGTCTTCCCTTTTGATCCTGCTGGCCCTGCTCTGTTTAACCTCCTGGGAGGGGCTCCTATCATGACAGCTGCAGCTGGGGACACACACACACTTGCAGCCGGGTCCCGCAGGACCAACACCCCATCGTGTCGGTAAGTGTTTTTTTTTTTTTTTTTTTTGCGGGTGGCGCCAGCCGCATGCGGTCACTTGGTGCACCCGGCACCTGGTAGCAGACCCTTGTTACTTTCCGGGCTGTGTGGGGGCTCGTGTCACTGCAGATGCGGGTTGCCTCCGTGTTAGTCGATCACGTCTGACAGCCCATGCCACTAAGGGCCATCTGAGTGTGGTAAATATTTTAGTAATTTACCTTGATCGGAATTTCTATAATATCAATAAGGTCAAGCATGAAGAGCAGAGTCTGTGGTGGTTAGAATTCAGTAACTCGAGTTAAGGGAGAGCTCCGTCACCTAAGGAGGCTCGGGAATAGTCTCTACTTTAATCAAAGAAAACATAGTATTTATACATTTCTGGACATAGAAAAGAGGAAGGAGCTTCCCTTGAGAAAATTTCAGTTACTTGTGTTGTAATCATACAGAAGTCATGGCAGAAGCGACGTAACTGTGTCATAATCGTGAGGAAGTCACGGCAGAGGCAGAGTGTTGGGAAATAACCCTAGGCTAGTTCCTTAGATGAGAGAGAGAAATGGTCGTGACAGGATGTCTGGTGTCATGTCTTAGCAAATAGGAGCTGGTTTCTCGGAATTGGTTGTCGTGTCTTGGCAAACAGGGGCTTATTTCTCGGAATCGGCCTGACCATAAGAGTGTGTGGTTACAACAGGGACTCGTTTCTTGGAATCGGCTTGGCCATAAGAATGTATGGTTGCAGTTAGGGGAAGAAATGTGTTGTGTGCAACCTTACGTTTATGTGCCCGGGTTTTTTTAGCTACCATCATGATGAGCTTGGGACATGAAAGAGAGGGTGTATAATGGGACATAAATAACGAAAAATAACGAAAAATATCAATTTTCCACATTCCCTCCTTGTCCCATAATACTCCCTTTTTAAGATTGTCTTTCTCACTGTACCTCTATGTTCATTAGGTTGTCCACTTGTTCCTGCAACATGATCCTTTCCTTCTATTTCTTTCTAGTTTGGGGTCTGGGAATGCAGGCAGTGATTCAGAAACTACAGAGTGCTGGGCCACACTGAATACAGAGGCAACAGGTGAAGAGAATGGCTAGAGCGAGACCTATGATTGTAAGTGCCTTCCATCCCCATGAGGATAGGAGGCCCCAGAGCCATCCCATCAGGGACCAGGCATCAGAGTCTGTATCTAGTTTTCTGGAAAGTACATGGTGGCGGGAAATAGCGGAATACACTGAGGGTGCATTATCTGGAATATATATACAACACCTGGAACCGATCAATTCACATACGCCACCAAGGTCGGCCAATATAATACCTAGAACCATGCGGTTCTGCAACGTCATGAGTCTGTTGGCAGCCATCTCAGCTGTGATGTTGCTTAATGCACCAGCTGTTTCGTTTATGGCTCCCTGGACTACACGAGTCAGTTGCCTTATGCGGCGGCTGTTGATCATGGCGATACAAAAGGGGATGATGGACGGAGCATTTGAGCAAATCAAACACTCACCCCCAGTCAACTGATCTGGGTTTAATCCATCACCATTCTTTAACCCACTCAGCCACCCCAGTTCAGACATGGCCATATGCAAATCAGTCTGACCCTGTGCCTCATGGGAACAGACCAGCCCGAACTGCCAAGCCATGTCTTCCCTGGACCGGAAACAAGCATCCTGGGACCGGTTTGGGATTCATAATCCTCATCAGCCAGGCTATCTTGAATCCAGTGGCCAAGTGAGCAAGGGACTCACGTCTGAGCATACCCTGCCACACTTAGGGCGAACAAAGCGATACAAAAGGGGATGATGGACGGAGCGTTTGAGCAAATTAAACACTCACCCCCAGTCAACTAATCTGGGTTTAATCCATCACCATTCTTTAACCCACTCAGCCACGCCAGTTCAGACATGGCCATATGCAAATCAGTCTGACCCTGTGCCTCATGGGAACAGTCCAGCCCGAAGTGCCAAGCCATGTCTTTCCTGGACCGGAAACAAGCATCCTGGGACCGGTTTCGGATTCATAATCCTCATCAGCCAGGCTATCTTGAATCCAGTGGCCAAGTGAGCAAGGGACTCATGTCTGAGCATACCCTGCCACACTTAGGGCGAACAAAGCGATACAAAAGGGGATGAAGGACGGAGCATTTGAGCAAATCAAACACTCACCCCCAGTCAACTGATGTGGGTTTAATCCATCACAATTCTTTAACCCACTCAGCCACCCCAGTCCAGACATGGCTATATGCAAATCAGTCTGACCCTGTGCCTCATGGGAACAGTCCAGACCAAACTGCCAAGCCATGTCTTCCCTGGACCGGAAACAAGCATCCTGGGACCGGTTTCGGATTCATAATCCTCATCAGCCAGGCTATCTTGAATCCAGTGGCCAAGTGAGCAAGGGACTCACGTCTGAGCATACCCTGCCACACTTAGGGCGAACAAAGCGATACACAACGGGATGATCAATGGAGCATTTGAGCAAATCAAACACTCACCCCCAGTCAATTGATCTGGGTTTAATCCATCACAATTCTTTAACCCACTCAGCCACCCCAGTTCAGACATGGCCATATGCAAATCAGTCTGACCCTGTGCCTCATGGGAACAGTCCAGCCCGAACTGCCAAGCCATTCTTTCCCTGGACTGGAAACAAGCATCCTGGGACCGGTTTGGGATTCATAATCCTCATCAGCCAGGCTATCTTGAATCCAGTGGCCAAGTGAGCAAGGGACTCACGTCTGAGCATACCCTGCCACACTTAGGGCGAACAAAGCGATACAAAAGGGGATGATGGACGGAGCGTTTGAGCAAATTAAACACTCACCCCCAGTCAACTAATCTGGGTTTAATCCATCACCATTCTTTAACCCACTCAGCCACCCCAGTTCAGACATGGCCATATGCAAATCAGTCTGACCCTGTGCCTCATGGGAACAGTCCAGCCCGAAGTGCCAAGCCATGTCTTTCCTGGACCGGAAACAAGCATCCTGGGACCGGTTTCGGATTCATAATCCTCATCAGCCAGGCTATCTTGAATCCAGTGGCCAAGTGAGCAAGGGACTCATGTCTGAGCATACCCTGCCACACTTAGGGCGAACAAAGCGATACAAAAGGGGATGAAGGACGGAGCATTTGAGCAAATCAAACACTCACCCCCAGTCAACTGATGTGGGTTTAATCCATCACAATTCTTTAACCCACTCAGCCACCCCAGTCCAGACATGGCTATATGCAAATCAGTCTGACCCTGTGCCTCATGGGAACAGTCCAGACCAAACTGCCAAGCCATGTCTTCCCTGGACCGGAAACAAGCATCCTGGGACCGGTTTCGGATTCATAATCCTCATCAGCCAGGCTATCTTGAATCCAGTGGCCAAGTGAGCAAGGGACTCACGTCTGAGCATACCCTGCCACACTTAGGGCGAACAAAGCGATACACAACGGGATGATCAATGGAGCATTTGAGCAAATCAAACACTCACCCCCAGTCAACTGATCTGGGTTTAATCCATCACAATTCTTTTACCCACTCAGCCACCCCAGTTCAGACATGGCCATATGCAAATCAGTCTGACCCTGTGCCTCATGGGAACAGTCCAGCCCGAACTGCCAAGCCATTCTTTCCCTGGACTGGAAACAAGCATCCTGGGACCAGTTTCGGATTCATAATCCTCATCAGCCAGGCTATCTTGAATCCAGTGGCCAAGTGAGCAAGGGACTCAAGTCTGAGCATACCCTGCCACACTTAGGGCGAACAAAGCGATACAAAAGGGGATGATGAAGGGAGCGTTTGAGCAAATCAAACACTCAACCCCAGTCAACTAATCTGGGTTTAATCCATCACCATTCTTTAACCCACTCAGCCCCCCCAGTTCAGACATGGCCATATGCAAATCAGTCTGACCCTGTGCCTCATGGGAACAGTCCAGCCCGAACTGCCAAGCCATGTTTTCCCTGGACCGGAAACAAGCATCCTGGGACCGGTTTCGGATTCATAATCCTCATCAGCCAGGCTATCTTGTATCCAGTGGCCAAGTGAGCAAGGGAATCACGTCTGAGCATACCCTGCCACACTTAGGGCGAACAAAGCGATACAAAAGGGGATGATCAACAGAGCGTTTGAGCAAATCAAACACTCACCCCCAGTCAACTGATCTGGGTTTAATCCATCACAATTCTTTAACCCACTCAGCCACCCCAGTTCAGACATGGCCATATGCAAATCAGTCTGACCCAGTGCCTCATGGGAACAGTCCAGCCCGAACTGCCAAGCCATGTCTTCCCTGGACTGGAAACAAGCATCCTGGGACTGGTTTCGGATTCATAATCCTCATCAGCCAGGCTATCTTGAATCCAGTGGCCAAGTGAGCAAGGGACTCAAGTCCTGACATACCCTGCCACACTTAGGGCGAACAAAGCGATACAAAAGGGGATGATGGATGGAGCGTTTGAGCAAATCAAACACTCACCCCCAATCAGCTGATGTGGATTTAATCCATCACCATTCTTTAACCCACTCAGCCACCCCAGTTCAGACATGGCCATATGCAAATCAGTCTGACCCTGTGCCTCATGGGAACAGTCCAGCCCGAACTGCCAAGCCATGTCTTCCCTGGACCGGAAACAAGCATCCTGGGACCGGTTTCGGATTCATAATCCTTATCAGCCAGGCTATCTTGAATCCAGTGGCCAAGTGAGCAAGGGACTCAAGTCCTGACATACCCTGCCACACTTAGGGCGAACAAAGCGATACAAAAGGGGATGATCAATGGAGCGTTTGAGCAAATCAAACACTCACCCCCAGTCAACTGATCTGGGTTTAATCCATCACAATTCTTTAACCCACTCAGCCACCCCAGTTCAGACATGGCCATATGCAAATCAGTCTGACCCTGTGCCTCATGGGAACAGTCCAGCCCGAACTGCCAAGCCATGTCTTCCCTGGACTGGAAACAAGCATCCTGGGACCGGTTTCGGATTCATAATCCTCATCAGCCAGGCTATCATGAATCCAGTGGCCAAGTGAGCAAGGGACTCACGTCTGAGCATACCCTGCCACACTAAGGGCGAACAAAGCGATACAAAAGGGGATGATGGACGGAGCGTTTGAGCAAATCAACCACTCACCCCCGTCAACTAATCTGGGTTTAATCCATCACCATTCTTTAACCCACTCAGCCACCCCAGTTCAGACATGGCCATATGCAAATCAGTCTGACCCTGTGCCTCATGGGAACAGTCCAGCCCGAACTGCCAAGCCATGTTTTCCCTGGACCGGAAACAAGCATCCTGGGACCGGTTTCGGATTCATAATCCTCATCAGCCAGGCTATCTTGAATCCAGTGGCCAAGTGAGCAAGGGACTCACGTCTGAGCATACCCTGCCACACTTAGGGCGAACAAAGCGATACAAAAGGGGATGATGGACGGAGCGTTTGAGCAAATCAACCACTCACCCCCGTCAACTAATCTGGGTTTAATCCATCACCATTCTTTAACCCACTCAGCCACCCCAGTTCAGACATGGCCATATGCAAATCAGTCTGACCCTGTGCCTCATGGGAACAGTCCAGCCCGAACTGCCAAGCCATGTTTTCCCTGGACCGGAAACAAGCATCCTGGGACCGGATTCGGATTCATAATCCTCATCAGCCAGGCTATCTTGAATCCAGTGGCCAAGTGAGCAAGGGACTCACGTCTGAGCATACCCTGCCACACTTAGGGCGAACAAAGCGATACAAAAGGGGATGATCAACGGAGCGTTTGAGCAAATCACACACTCACCCCCAGTCAACTGATCTGGGTTTAATCCATCACAATTCTTTAACCCACTCAGCCACCCCAGTTCAGACATGCCCATATGCAAATCAGTCTGACCCTGTGCCTCAGGGGAACAGTCCAGCCCGAACTGCCAAGCCATGTCTTCCCTGGACTGGAAACAAGCATCCTGGGACCGGTTTCGGATTCATAATCCTCATCAGCCAGGCTATCTTGAATCCAGTGGCCAAGTGAGCAAGGGACTCACGTCTGAGCATACCCTGCCACACTTAGGGCGAACAAAGCGATACAAAAGGGGATGATGGACGGAGCGTTTGACCAAATCAAACACTCACCCCCAGTCAACTGATCTGGGTTTAATCCATCACCATTCTTTAACCCACTCAGCAACCTCAGTTCAGACATGGCCATATGCAAATCAGTCTGACCCTGTGCCTCATGGGAACAGTCCAGCCCGAACTGCCAAGCCATGTCTTCCCTGGACCGGAAACAAGCATCCTGGGACCGGTTTTGGATTCATAATCCTCATCAGCCAGGCTATCTTGAATCCAGTGGCCAAGTGAGCAAGGGACTCTCGTCTGAGCATACCCTGCCACACTTAGGGCGAACAAAGCGATACAAAAGGGGATGAAGGACGGAGCGTTTGAGCAAATCAAACACTTACCCCCAGTAAACTGATCTGGGTTTAATCCATCACAATTCTTTAACCCACTCAGCCACCCCAGTTCAGACATGGCTATATGCAAATCAGTCTGACCCTGTGCCTCATGGGAACAGTCCAGCCCGAACTGCCAAGCCATGTCTTCCCTGGACTGGAAACAAGCATCCTGGGACCAGTTTCGGATTCATAATCCTCATCAGCCAGGCTATCTTGAATCCAGTGGCCAAGTGAGCAAGGGACTCACGTCTGAGCATACCCTGCCACACTTAGGGCGAACAAAGCGATACAAAAGGGGATGATGGACGGAGCGTTTGAGCAAATCAACCACTCACCCCCAGTCAACTAATCTGGGTTTAATCCATCACCATTCTTTAACCCACTCAGCCACCCCAGTTCAGACATGGCCATATGCAAATCAGTCTGACCCTGTGCCTCATGGGAACAGTCCAGCCCGAACTGCCAAGCCATGTTTTCCCTGGACCGGAAACAAGCATCCTGGGACCGGTTTCGGATTCATAATCCTCATCATCCAGGCTATCTTGAATCCAGTGGCCAAGTGAGCAAGGGACTCACGTCTGAGCATACCCTGCCACACTTAGGGCGAACAAAGCGATACAAAAGGGAATGATCAACGGAGCGTTTGAGCAAATCAAACACTCACCCCCAGTCAACTGATCTGGGTTTAATCCATCACAATTCTTTAACCCACTCAGCCACCCCAGTTCAGACATGGCCATATGCAAATCAGTCTGACCCTGTGCCTCATGAGAACAGTCCAGCTCGAACTGCCAAGCCGTGTCTTCCATGGACGGAAACAAGCATCCTGGGACCGGTTTCGGATTCATAATCCTGATCAGCCAGGCTATCTTGAATCCAGTGGCCAAGTGAGCAAGGGACTCACGTCTGAGCATACCCTGCCACACTTAGGGCGAACAAAGCGATACAAAAGGGGATGATGGACGGAGCGTTTGAGCAAATCAAATACTCACCCCCAGTCAACTGATCTGGGTTTAATCCATCACAATTCTTTAACCCACTCAGCCACCCTAGTTCAGACATGGCCATATGCAAATCAGTCTGACCCTGTGCCTCATGTAAATGTAAATGTAAATGTAAAATGTAAATGTACTGGAATTTATATAGCGCAAATCACCAAGCGGTTTCTAAGCGCTTGCTTAGGGAACCCGTCCTGGAATTCCCCTGTGAGATAACCCCGGCAGGGTATCCGCAAGGTGAAAGCCAGGCATCCCGCCGCGAGGGGCCGTTGTGGAGATTAAGCAAGCTATTGCCCAGAGTCGCAGAGTGTGAACCCGTGAATCGAGTAGGCACCGGAGCGAGAATTGTCGAGTCCATGGACATTTTAGGACTCAAGACCCTGCCGAGCTGGGAATCGAACCCTGGTCCCGGGCTGACCTCTGCTTCCAGGTCTGCCTCCTCTAACCAGTGAGCCACACTTCTCCTCATGGGAACAGTCCAGCCCGAACTGCCAAGCCATGTCTTCCCTGGACCGGAAACAAGCATCCTGGGACCGGTTTCGGATTCATAATCCTCATCAGCCAGGCTATCTTGAATCCAGTGGCCAAGTGAGCAAGGGACTCACGTCTGAGCATACCCTGCCACACTTAGGGCGAACAAAGCGATACAAAAGGGGATGATGGACGGAGCGTTTGACCAAATCAAACACTCACCCCCAGTCAACTGATCTGGGTTTAATCCATCACCATTCTTTAACCCACTCAGCAACCCCAGTTCAGACATGGCCATATGCAAATCAGTCTGACCCTGTGCCTCATGGGAACAGTCCAGCCCGAACTGCCAAGCCATGTCTTCCCTGGACCGGAAACAAGCATCCTGGGACCGGTTTCGGATTCATAATCCTCATCAGCCAGGCTATCTTGAATCCAGTGGCCAAGTGAGCAAGGGACTCACGTCTGAGCATACCCTGCCACACTTAGGGCGAACAAAGCGATACAAAAGGGGATGATGGACGGAGCGTTTGAGCAAATCAAACAATCACCCCCAGTCAACTGATCTGGGTTTAATCCATCACCATTCTTTAACCCACTCAGCCACCCCAGTTCAGACATGGCCATATGCAAATCAGTCTGACCCTGTGCCTCATGGGAACATTCCAGCCTGAACTGCCAACCGGTCCTCGGAAGCTTGTTTCCGGTCCAGGGCAGACATGGCTTGGCAGTTCGGGCTGGACTGTTCCCATGAGGCACAGGGTCAGACTGATTTGCATATAGCCATGTCTGAACTGGGGTGGTAGAGTGGGCTAAAGAATGGTGATGGATTAAACCCAGATCTTTTGACTGGGTGTGAGTGTTTGATTGATTCAGATGCTCCGTCCATCACCACCCCCTTTTGCACTGCTTTTGGCCGCCATTAGTGTGGCAGGGTATGCTCAGACGTGAGTCCCTTGCTCACTTTGCCACTGGATTCAAGCAAGCCGGGCTGAAGACGGCTGGAATGCCAGAAACCGGTCCTCGGAAGCTTGTTTCCGGTCCAGGGAAGACATGGCTTGGCAGTTCGGGCTGGACTGTTCCCATGAGGCACAGGGTCAGACTGATTTGCATATAGCCATGTCTGAACTGGGGTGCGAGAGTGGGCTAAAGAATGGTGATGGATTAAACCCAGATCTTTTGACTGGGTGTGAGTGTTTGATTGATTCAGATGCTCCGTCCATCACCACCCCCTTTTGTACCGCTTTTGGCCGCCATAAGTGTGGCAGGGTATGCTCAGACGTGAGTGCCTTGCTCACTTTGCCACTGGATTCAAGCAAGCTGGGCTGAAGACGGCTTGAATGCCAGAAACCGTTCCTCGGAAGCTTGTTTCCGGTCCAGGGAAGACATGGCTTGGCAGTTCGGGCTGGACTGTTCCCATGAGGCACAGGGTCAGACTGATTTGCATATAGCCATGTCTGAACTGGGGTGGCAGAGTGGGCTAAAGAATGGTGATGGATTAAACCCAGATCTTTTGACTGGGTGTGAGTGTTTGATTGATTCAGATGCTCCGTCCATCACCACCCCCTTTTGCACCGCTTTTGGCCGCCTTAAGTGTGGCAGGGTATGCTCAGACGTGAGTCCCTTGCTCACTTGGCCACTGGTTTCAAGCAAGCCGGGCTGAAGACGGCTGGAATGCCAGAAACCGGTCCTCGGAAGCTTGTTTCCGGTCCAGGGAAGACATGGCTTGGCAGTTCGGGCTGGACTGTTCCCATGAGGCACAGGGTCAGACTGATTTGCATATAGCCATGTCTGAACTGGGGTGGCAGAGTGGGCTAAAGAATGGTGGTGAATTAAACCCAGATCTTTTGACTGGGTGTGAGTGTTTGATTGATTCAGATGCTCCGTCCATCACCACCCCCTTTTGTACCGCTTTTGGCCGCCATAAGTGTGGCAGGGTATGCTCAGACGTGAGTCCCTTGCTCACTTTGTCACTGGATTAAAGCAAGCCGGGCTGAAGACGTCTGGCATGCCAGAAACCGGTCCTCGGAAGCTTGTTTCCGGTCCAGGGAAGACATGGCTTGGCAGTTCGGGCTGGACTGTTCCCATGAGGGACAGGGTCAGACTGATTTGCATATAGCCATGTCTGAACTGGGGTGGCAGAGTGGGCTAAAGAATGGTGATGGATTAAACCCAAATCTTTTGACTGGGTGTGAGTGTTTGATTGATTCAGATGCTCCGTCCATCACCACCCCCTTTTGTACCGCTTTTGGCTGCCTTAAGTGTGGCAGGGTATGCTCAGACGTGAGTCCCTTCCTCACTTTGCCACTGGATTCAAGCAAGCCGGGCTGAAGACAGCTGGAATGCCAGAAACCGGTCCTCGGAAGCTTGTTTCCGGTCCAGGGAAGACATGGCTTGGCAGTTCGGGCTGGACTGTTCCCATGAGGCACAGGGTCAGACTGATTTGCATATAGCCATGTCTGAACTGGGGTGGCAGAGTGGGTTAAGGAATGGTGATGGATTAAACCCAGATCTTTTGACTGGGTGTGAGTGTTTGATTGATTCAGATGCTCTGTCCATCACCACCCCCTTTTGTACCGCTTTTGGCCGCCATAAGTGTGGCAGGGTATGCTCAGACGTGAGTCCCTTGCTCACTTTGCCACTGGATTCAAGCAAGCCGGGCTGAAGACGGCTGGAATGCAAGAAACCGGTCCTCGGAAGCTTGTTTCCGGTCCAGGGAAGACATGGCTTGGCAGTTCGGGCTGGACTCTTCCCATGAGGCACAGGGTCAGACTGATTTGCATATAGCCATGTCTGAACTGGGGTGGCAGAGTGGGCTAAACGATGGTGATGGATTAAACCCAGATCTTTTGACTGGGTGTGAGTGTTTGATTGATTCAGATGCTCCGTCCATCACCACCCCCTTTTGTACCGCTTTTGGCTGCCTTAAGTGTGGCAGGGTATGCTCAGACGTGAGTCCCTTGCTCACTTTGCCACTGGATTCAAGCAAGCTGGGCTGAAGACGGCTGGAATGCCGGAAACCGGTCCTCGGAAGCTTGTTTCCGGTCCAGGGAAGACATGGCTTGGCAGTTCGGGCTGGACTGTTCCAATGAGGCACAGGGTCAGACTGATTTGCATATAGCCATGTCTGAACTGGGGTGGCAGAGTGGGCTAAAGAATGGTGATGGGTTAAACCCAGATCTTTTGACTGGGTGTGAGTGTTTGATTGATTCAGAGGCTCCGTCCATCACCACCCCCTTTTGTACCGCTTTTGGCCGCCATAAGTGTTGCAGGGTATGCTCAGACGTGAGTCCCTTGCTCACTTTGCCACTGGATTCAAGCAAGCCGGGCTGAAGACGGCTGGAATGCCAGAACCCGGTCCTCGGAAGCTTGTTTCCGGTCCAGGGAAGACATGGCTTGGCAGTTCGGGCTGGACTGATCCCATGAGGCACAGGGTCAGACTGATTTGCATATAGCCATGTCTGAACTGGGGTGACAGAGTGGGCTAAAGAATGGTGATGGATTAAACCCAGATCTTTTGACTGGGTGTGAGTGTTTGATTGATTCAGATGCTCCGTCCATCACCACCCCCTTTTGTACCGCTTTTGGACGCCTTAAGTGTGGCAGGGTATGCTCAGACGTGAGTCCCTTGCTCACTTTGCCACTGGATTCAAGCAAGCCGGGCTGAAGACGGCTGGAATGCCAGAAACCGGTCCTCGGAAGTTTGTTTCCGGTCCAGGGAAGACATGGCTTGGCAGTTCGGCTGGACTGTTCCCATGAGGCACAGGGTCAGACTGATTTGCATATAGCCATGTCTGAACTGGGGTGGCAGAGTGGTCTAAAGAATGGTGATGGATTAAACCCAGATCTTTTGACTGGGTGTGAGTGTTTGATTGATTCAGATGCTCCGTCCATCACCACCCCCTTTTGTACCGCTTTTGGCTGCCTTAAGTGTGGCAGGGTATGCTCAGACGTGAGTCCCTTGCTCACTTTGCCACTGGATTCAAGCAAGCCGGGCTGAAGACGGCTGGAATGCCGGAAATCGGTCCTCGGAAGCTTGTTTCCGGTCCAGGGAAGACATGGCTATGCAGTTCGGGCTGGACTGTTCCCATGAGGCACAGGGTCAGACTGATTTGCATATAGCCATGTCTGAACTGGGGTGGCAGAGTGGGTTAAGGAATGGTGATGGATTAAACCCAGATCTTTTGACTGGGTGTGAGTGTTTGGTTGATTCAGATGCTCTGTCCATCACCACCCCCTTTTGTACCGCTTTTGGCCGCCATAAGTGTGGCAGGGTATGCTCAGACGTGAGTCCCTTGCTCACTTTGCCACTGGATTCAAGCAAGCCGGGCTGAAGACGGCTGGAATGCCAGAAACCGGTCCTCGGAAGCTTGTTTCCGGTCCAGGGAAGACATGGCTTGGCAGTTCGGGCTGGACTCTTCCCATGAGGCACAGGGTCAGACTGATTTGCATATAGCCATGTGTGAACTGGGGTGGCAGAGTGGGCTAAACGATGGTGATGGATTAAACCCAGATCTTTTGACTGGGTGTGAGTGTTTGATTGATTCAGATGCTCCGTCCATCACCACCCCCTTTTGTACCGCTTTTGGCTGCCTTAAGTGTGGCAGGGTATGCTCAGACGTGAGTCCCTTGCTCACTTTGCCACTGGATTCAAGCAAGCTGGGCTGAAGACGGCTGGAATGCCGGAAACCGGTCCTCGGAAGCTTGCTTCCGGTCCAGGGAAGACATGGCTTGGCAGTTCGGGCTGGACTGTTCCAATGAGGCACAGGGTCAGACTGATTTGCATATAGCCATGTCTGAACTGGGGTGGCAGAGTGGGCTAAAGAATGGTGATGGGTTAAACCCAGATCTTTTGACTGGGTGTGAGTGTTTGATTGATTCAGAGGCTCCGTCCATCACCACCCCCTTTTGTACCGCTTTTGGCCGCCATAAGTGTGGCCGGGTATGCTCAGACGTGAGTCCCTTGCTCACTTTGCCACTGGATTCAAGCAAGCCGGGCTGAAGACGGCTGGAATGCCAGAACCCGGTCCTCGGAAGCTTGTTTCCGGTCCAGGGAAGACATGGCTTGGCAGTTCGGGCTGGACTGATCCCATGAGGCACAGGGTCAGACTGATTTCCATATAGCCATGTCTGAACTGGGGTGGCAGAGTGGGCTAAAGAATGGTGATGGATTAAACCCAGATCTTTTGACTGGGTGTGAGTGTTTGATTGATTCAGATGCTCCGTCCATCACCACCCCCTTTTGTACCGCTTTTGGACGCCTTAAGTGTGGCGGGGTATGCTCAGACGTGAGTCCCTTGCTCACTTTGCCACTGGATTCAAGCAAGCCGGGATAAAGATGGCTGGAATGCCAGAAACCGGTCCTCGGAAGCTTGTTTCCGGTCCAGGGAAGACATGGCTTGGCAGTTCGGGCTGGACTGTTCCCATGAGGCACAGGGTCAGACTGATTTGCATATAGCCATGTCTGACCTGGGGTGGCAGAGTGGGTTAAAGAATGGTGATGGATTAAACCCAGATCTTTTGACTGGGTGTGAGTGTTTGATTGATTCAGATGCTCTGTCCATCACCACCCCCTTTTGTACCGCTTTTGGCCACCATAAGTGTGGCAGGGTATGCTCAGACGTGAGTCCCTTGCCCACTTTGCCACTGGATTCAAGCAAGCCGGGCTGAAGACGGCTGGAATGCCAGAGACCGGTCCTCGGAAGTTTGTTTCCGGTCCAGGGAAGACATGGCTTGGCAGTTGGGCTGGACTGTTCTCATGAGGCACAGGGTCAGACTGATTTGCATATAGCCATGTCTGAACTGGGGTGGCAGAGTGGGTTAAGGAATGGTGATGGATTAAACCCAGATCTTTTGACTGGGTGTGAGTGTTTGATTGATTCAGATGCTCTGTCCATCACCACCCCCTTTTGTACCGCTTTTGGCCGCCATAAGTGTGGCAGGGTATGCTCAGACGTGAGTCCCTTGCTCACTTTGCCACTGGATTCAAGCAAGCCGGGCTGAAGACGGCTGGAATGCCAGAAACCGGTCCTCGGAAGCTTGTTTCCGGTCCAGGGAAGACATGGCTTGGCAGTTCGGGCTGGACTGTTCCCATGAGGCACAGGGTCAGACTGATTTGCATATAGCCATGTCTGAACTGGGGTGGCAGAGTGGGCTAAAGAATGGTGATGGATTAAACCCAGATCTTTTGACTGGGTGTGAGTGTTTGATTGATTCAGATGCTCCGTCCATCACCACCCCCTTTTGTACCGCTTTTGGCTGCCTTAAGTGTGGCAGGGTATGCTCAGACGTGAGTCCCTTGCTCACTTTGCCACTGGATTCAAGCAAGCCGGGCTGAAGACGGCTGGAATGCCGGAAATCGGTCCTCGGAAGCTTGTTTCCGGTCCAGGGAAGACATGGCTTGGCAGTTCGGGCTGGACTGTTCCCATGAGGCACAGGGTCAGACTGATTTGCATATAGCCATGTCTGAACTGGGGTGGCAGAGTGGGCTAAAGAATGGTGATGGGTTAAACCCAGATCTTTTGACTGGGTGTGAGTGTTTGATTGATTCAGATGCTCCGTCCATCACCACCCCCTTTTGTACCGCTTTTGGCCACCATAAGTGTGGCGGGGTATGCTCAGACGTGAGTCCCTTGCTCACTTTGCCACTGGATTCAAGCAAGACGGGCTGAAGACGGCTGGAATGCCAGAAACCGGTCCTCGGAAGCTTGTTTCTGGTCCAGGGAAGACATGGCTTGGCAGTTCGGGATGGACTGTTCCCATGAGGCACAGGGTCAGACTGATTTGCATATAGCCATGTCTGAACTGGGGTGGCAAAGTGGGCTAAAGAATGGTGATGGATTAAACCCAGATCTTTTGACTGGGTGTGAGTGTTTGATTGATTCAGATGCTCCGTCCATCACCACCCCCTTTTGTACCGCTTTTGGACGCCTTAAGTGTGGCGGGGTATGCTCAGACGTTAGTCCCTTGCTCACTTTGCCACTGGATTCAAGCAAGCCGGGCTGAAGATGGCTGGAATGCCAGAAACCGGTCCTCGGAAGCTTGTTTCCGGTCCAGGGAAGACATGGCTTGGCAGTTCGGGCTGGACTGTTCCCATGAGGCACAGGGTCAGACTGATTTGCATATAGCCATGTCTGAACTGGGGTGGCAGAGTGGGTTAAAGAATGGTGATGGATTAAACCCAGATCTTTTGACTGGGTGTGAGTGTTTGATTGATTCAGATGCTCTGTCCATCACCACCCCCTTTTGTACCGCTTTTGGCCGCCATAAGTGTGGCAGGGTATGCTCAGACGCGAGTCCCTTGCTCACTTTGCCACTGGATTCAAGCAAGCCGGGCTGAAGACGGCTGGAATGCTAGAAACCGGTCCTCGGAAGCTTGTTTCTGGTCCAGGGAAGACATGGCTTGGCAGTTCGGGCTGGACTGTTCCTATGAGGCACAGGGTCAGACTGATTTGCATATAGCCATGTCTGAACTGGGGTGGCAGAGTGGGCTAAAGAATGGTGATGGATTAAACCCAGATCTTTTGACTGGGTGTGAGTGTTTGATTGATTCATATGCTCCGTCCATCACCACCCCCTTTTGTACCGCTTTTGGCCGCCATAAGTCTGGCAGGGTATGCTCAGACGTGAGTCCCTTGCTCACTTTGCCACTGGATTCAAGCAAGCCGGGCTGAAGGCGGCTGGAATGCCAGAAACCGGTCCTCGGAAGCTTGTTTCTGGTCCAGTGAAGACATGGCTTTGACAGTTCGGGCTGGACTGTTCCCATGAGGCACAGGGGCAGACTGATTTGCATATAGCCATGTCTGAACTGGGGTGGCAGAGTGGGCTAAATAATGGTGATGGATTAAACCCAGATCTTTTGACTGGGTGTGAGTGTTTGATTGATTCAGATGCTCCGTCCATCACCACCCTCTTTTGTATCACTTTTGGCCGCCATAGTGTGGCAGGGTATGCTCAGACGTGAGTCCCTTGCTCACTTTGCCACTGGATTCAAGCAAGCCGGGCTGAAGACGGCTGGAATGCCAGAAACCGGTCCTTGGAAGCTTGTTTCCGGTCCAGGGAAGACATGGCTTGGCAGTTCAGGCTGGACTGTTCCCATGAGGCACAGGGTCAGACTGATTTGCATATAGCCATGTCTGAACTGGGGTGGCAGAGTGGGCTAAAGAATGGTGATGGATTAAACCCAGATCTTTTGACTGGGTGTGAGTGTTTGATTGATTCAGATGCTCCGTCCATCACCACCCCCTTTTGTACCGCTTTTGCCCGCCATAAGTGTGGCAGGGTATGCTCAGACGTGAGTCCCTTGCTCACTTTGCCACTGGATTCAAGCAAGCCGGGCTGATGACGCCTGGAATGCCAGAAACCGGTCCTCGGAAGCTTGTTTCCGGTCCAGGGAAGACATGGCTTGGCAGTTCGGGCTGGACTGTTCCCATGAGGCACAGGGTCAGACTGATTTGCATATAGCCATGTCTGAACTGGGGTGGCAGAGTGGGCTAAAGAATGGTGATGGATTAAACCCAGATCTTTTGACTGGGTGTGAGTGTTTGATTGATTCAGATGCTCCGTCCATCACCACCCCCTTTTGTATCGCTTTTGGCCGCCATAAGTGTGTCAGGGTATGCTCAGACGTGAGTCCCTTGCTCACTTTGCCACTGGATTCAAGGAAGCCGGGCTGAAGACGGCTGGAATGCCAGAAACCGGTCCTTGGAAGCTTTTTGCCGGTCCAGGGAAGACATGGCTTGGCAGTTCGGGCTGGACTGTTCCCATGAGGCACAGGGTCAGACTGATTTGCATATAGCCATGTCAGAACTGGGGTGGCAGAGTGGGCTAAAGAATGGTGATGGATTAAACCCAGATCTTTTGACTGGGTGTGAGTGTTTGATTGATTCAGATGCTTCGTCCATCACCACCCCCTTTTGTACGGCTGTTGATCATGGGCCCCCAGAAAGGGATGATTCCTTTAAAGTAATCGCCAGCCTCTTGGTCCGCTGTATCTTCAGCATCTATGGCCCCCCTTCGCCATTTATTAATTACGGTCGGAGATGGTAATCTGCTTGGGCGGTGTAGGTAGGGGGGATGAGAAATGCAATGTAGCACTTCCCGGACCAGCCTTGGGGTAGCCAAGTACATGCGTGAGGTCCACAGATAAAATAGGTGTTGGGGGCAGTGGCCATCGTTGGGAAATTTAGGTCAGGTAGGGTGTATGTCTTATTACACTCACTTTCTCCCATTTTCTCCCCCTTGCCCTTTCTTCTTACACAGAATAGGCACTTATGGGGCACGGCCCATCCTCCCTGTTCTGTCTGTCTCCTTTGGGCTGAAAACGTTTCCCTAAAGGAGGTAGTGTCATTAAAAAGGGAATAACTGGTATGTTCATTATTATCTGCCCGTCCCCATGTCGCGGTGAAATTCACCATCTTCTCAACAGCTCGTACTGTCTTTGTTTTTATCTCGTTCCATGTACTAGTGTTCTTGGCCTTGGTCTCAGGAAGGTTTCTAACAGAAGCGGAGAATATCATAGAAAATGCATAGCTAGATCCAGCATAGCCAAAAGGGAGAGGGATAAAAGGCATTCCTCCATGTACGGAATGTAGCATTAAACCACAGACCCAACAGTTGGTTTTGTTGATAACCATTTGGTGTTGGTGGAGTGTGGAGATGAATATGTTATTGAAAAATTCTTTTCTTCTATTTTCGAGATGTGGAGGAAGATCTACATGTGAATGCATAGCTGTGTTGTTCGAAAGCGTGGGGGAAGAAGGTGGGAAAGCTAGATGAAGGAACCAACCTAGGCAAGCCGTGATACAAAAAATAAAAATCATCAGGGATAGAAAGATCGAAACTCTCTTATGCAATAATTTTACGCATTTAGACATATTTTCCATTTTTGACCGGGCACTTCCCAGCAACCGCTACACCAAAACTACGTCTTGGACTTAATTAGCTGCCGGTAGGTCGAGGTCAGATGCAATGCCTCTAGCTTGTTTCTGATGGGATCGCAGCCGCGATCTGTACTCCTCCTGAGGGGAAAGTTCAGGAAGGGGTGAAATAAAGTCTGTCGTTTCAGTGTCTATATTCTCGGGACCAGCAACAATGTCAGTAGGTGTTGGTCCGAAGAATTTCTTACAATGGTTGGCATGGAGCCACCCTTTTCTTCCTTCCACTTTGACTGCAGTTCTCGTCATGAGTAGCACCAGCTTGGGAGATGCCCACCTTTTTTCCAGGGGACTGGCGTGGTCAAAATTCCTTATCAAAATCCAATCCCCAGGTTGGATGGCGTGTTCCTCGGTCGTTGTTTTGTCTGGAAAGGCTGCAGCCACCGGTGAGCGACAAGAACGTAGTGCAGACATCAAGGAAGCTAGGTAATCTGTCAGAACATTAGAGTCAATATCAATTAACTTTCTAGGGGATGGGACACCCCAGATATTCGGAGGTCTCCCATATGTGACCTCGTATGGCGACAGACCCGTCCGGGAATGTGCCACCATTCGCATGTAGAAGAGAGCAACTGGAAGAGCTGTAACCCAGTCTATTTGCTTGTCAGCACATATTTTAGCTAGTGTGGTTTTTAGAGTCTGATTATGCCGTTCAACTAGGCCTGCTGCTTGGGGGTGTCGAACACAGTGGAATTTCCAGGTGTATCCTAACAGTAAGGAGACAGCCTCCATTAGTTTGGAGGAGAATGGTTGTCCGTTGTCAGAGTATATGACTCTTGGCAACCCGTATCGAGGAAAAAATTCCCTCACCAATTGTTTAGCTGTCATCTGGGCACCATAGTCTGAGACGGGGTATGCTTCAGTCCATCGGGTTAAGGTACAGACTACTACGAGGACATACTTATGTCCCCGACATCTTTCCATTTGTATGTAGTCCATTTGGAGGACTTCAAAGGGGTCATTTGGAGGGTGGAACCCTCCTTGTTCAAATGATACACTTTTTCCCGGATTGAACTGACAGCAAATCATACAGGTTCGTACTTTTTGTTTCGCCGATGAGCACAGATGTTTGTTATGCCATATCAAATTTAGACTGTCCAACATCCCTTTTTCTCCGAGATGTGCGTGACCGTGGGCGGTTTCTATGATTACAGGAACCATTATGTCAGGGAGAAACCATTTGGACCTATCCTTTGTTATCCAACCCTGATCTGTGTGAGAACCTCCCTCTTCTTCCCATTTTCTCTTTTCGGTCTCTGTAGCTTGGTTTTGGATGTCTACTACATCTTTGGTAGGATCGACAACTGGATAAACAGTCCTGATGGAACTTTCAGTGTTCAGTGTTCCTGTCTGAGCAGCGTGTTTAGCTGTGGCATCCACCAGAGCATTACCTCTGGTGACAGAGTCTATGACTTTTGTGTGTGCTTTGCATTTCAGTATAGCTACTTCTGCGGGCCTGTGTATTGATTCTAGTAGCTGAAGAATAAGATCCCCATGCTGTATCTTAGTTCCATGAGAGATCAGAAAACCTCTCTTCTTCCTCCACAAAATTTCAAAGTTGTGGACTACCCCGAACGCATATTGCGAATCGGTGTGGATGTTAACCCGTTTTCCTTTTGACCACTCGCATGCTTGTGTAAGAGCTATGAGTTCTGCTGCTTGGGCTGAATGTACGGGTATTCTGGCTGCAAGAAGGACTGTATTTTCTGTAGTGACAGCATAAGCTGCTGAAAGTTCACCTGTTTGGAGGCGCATACAGGAACCATCTACGAATAGTGTGTGTTCTGGTGCACTTAAAGGTACATCTACAAGATCAGACCAGGGCTTTGTGACTAGTTCGACTATCTCTAAGCAGTCATGAGTTTAATTGTCTACTGGACAGTGGGCAGTAGCGTAGCTGGGTTGAGGATATTGCATCGTTTGATGATAATGTGGGGTTGGAATAATGTAACTTCATAACCTGTGAGACGAGCTATGGTCAAGTGTTGTGTCTGTGTCCTATTCAAAAGTAATTATACTGCATGTGGGACTTGCACTTCAAGAGGATGTCCTAGCACAATGGAGTCACTTTGTCGAATTGCCAGAGTCGTAGCTGCAATGGATTTTAAACAGGAAGGCAAGCCTTGTGCAACAGGGTCGAGAGTACTGGAGTAATAAGCACAGGGTTTGAAAAACAGGGGACCCTATAATATTCAATTTGCTATACGTAGGGAAAACAACACCTTAGGAAAAGTACATTTATAGCAAACATTCAATTAATATGTGCCAACTCTCTCAACAAAAAGAATTTAAAGTCATATCAAAAACAGCAACCTTGAATTTTATTTTATTTTATTTTTAAACTTATAGGGCGCAACAGCTACCCAAAAAGGGTTTCCCGGTGCCTAAGAGCACAGCACAAAGGATGGAGTGCGTTCAGCCGAGGTCGTTCAAGGTTACTGATCAAACAACCAGGTCTTTATTTCTTTTCTGAACCTGGAATGACTTCCCTCCTTTCGTATATGAGGTGGCAATGTGTTCCAGATAAAAGGACCCTGGTGGACAAAAGATCTCCCTCCCATCCTGGAGAGCTTGAACCTAGGCACACAGAATTTTGCAGCTGATTGAGACCGTAGGTTTCTATCTGGGATGTAAGGATGAGCTAATGCCTGAAGGTATTTGGGTGCAGTACCTGCTTTAATTTTAAACATATAGTTTAGGGTCTTAAATCTAATGCGGTTTTCCACCCTCAACCAGTGAAGTTCACGCAAGTAGGGAGACACGCAGGTGTTTTTAGGTATATAACAAAGAAGTCGGGCAGCCGCATTTTGCACAAGCTGCAGTCTCTTAATAACTGCCTTGTTTGCACCTAAGTACAGGATGTTCCCGTAGTCAAGCCGAGATGTGACTAAGGCATTGACTACTGTTTTCTGCGTGGAGATAGGCAGCATCCAAAGGATCTTTTTGAGCCATTTTATAATGGTAAAGCAGAGGCCCACTACTTTGCTAACCTGTTGCTTCATGGACAAAGAATTGTCCAGGTTACCCCCAGATTCCTTGCATGGGTCACTGGATTACCCATCTGGGAAGGCCAGTGTGATGTACTCCAAAGATCTGGCTGCTTACCCAGAAGGAGAATCTCCGTCTTGTCTCCATTAGGTATCAACTGGTTTGTTGTCATCCAGTTGAAGATGTTCAGGAGACCTTGTTTGAGAAGAGACGAAGATGATGATTGGGATTCAGACAGAGAGAAGACAATTTGTGAATCGTCTGAGTACGTCATAAGGGTAAGTCCAGATTTTTCCACTAGGTCCGCCAGGGGTCTAAGATAGAGGTTGAAAAATAAAGCGGACTGAGGATAGAGCCCTGTGGTACTCCATGAGGGGAACTGAAATGTCCAGAGCACGCATCAGATGATGCTATTTGGAATGTCTGTTGTTCCAAGAAGGATCTGATCCATTGCAAGGCAACTCCACAGATTCCGTTTTTTTCTAGCGTGGTGAGTAGCCTTTTATGTGACACAGTGTCAAAGGCTGCGCTTAAGTCAAGTAGAATAAGCGCATGACCGTCGTCGAGGAGTTTCCTAATGGTTTCGGAGACTCCCAATAAAGCAGTTTCCGTAGAGAAACTTGCTCGAAATCCTGACTTAGTTGGGTGGAGAAGGGCGTTTTCTTCCGAGAATAGAGTTAGGGCAGAATGCACATGTCTTTCCAGACATTTGGAAAAAGCTGGGAGGAGCGAGATGGGCCTATAATTGGCTCGTTTTTCCGGGTCTGCTGTAGGTTTCTTTAAAAGTGGGGTCACTTTGGCATGCTTCCATAGGGTGGGTACTGTAGCAAGCTCGAGAGACAGATTTAGAGTGTCAGCAATGATTTCAAGGGAGGGGGTGTCCAATAATTTTATTATATTGATAGGAATGGGATCCTGCGGAGAGCCAGATTTGATTGTCCTCATGATGGATTTAAGAGTATCGATTGCAATGGGTGGCCATTGTTGTAAGGTCTGATTTACAATAGGGGTATAATCCCACTCTTCCTTAGAAGCAGTATCAATACTGTTGCTGTCTATTTCAATGATTAATTTGTCGATTTTATCGGAGAAGAATTGAGCTAAATTCTGACATTGCCTCTCATTTAACGGGCGCGATGGGGCTGTGGTTTGAGCCCCAGCTAGATCTTTGACCGTATTAAACAATGTTTTAGCTTTGTTTACAGCTCCCGTGATAGTATTGGCTACATGCACGGCACGTGCTTTCTTACATGCGGTATGGTAGAGGTTTCTAGCAGTTTGGTATCTTATTTTTTTGTCAGGAGCGAAATATTTTCGCCACAATCTTTCAAGTGCCTTACATTTAGTCTTTTCATCTTTAAGTGATTCATTGAACCATGGGACAGGGGGACGATGTCTATTACCCTTGTAATTAGGAGTAGGTAGGCAGGACTCAGCCGCATTGCTGAGCCATTGTTGGATGGCAGATGCAGTACTTTCCATACCTTGGATCTTAATTGGTGGGTTCTTGCTGAGTGCTGTGTTAAGTTTAGAAATATCTAGGGATTTCCAGTTTTTCCTTAATGAAGCCGGTAACCTAGGTTGGTCTGAGGAAATAACAGGTGGTTTACAATTAAATTTAATTAAGTAATGGTCTGACCAGCATACAGGGATGGTGTCCTGCCAGCTGAGTTGTGGGAGGTTAGAAAATAAAGGGTCAAGCAAGTGTCCTGCCCTATGGGTAGGTCCTGAATTAAGGAGATTGATATTTAATGCTGTAATATCTTCTAGCAAGTTAGCACAAGTCATGTTTGAATTGTCTTCTAAATGTAGATTTAAGTCTCCAATAAGAGAGAAGTTTTTAGAGGCCAAGAGAAAAGGGGTGATCCGATTGGCTAATTCAGAGGCCCATTTAGTGCCGTTCCCCAGAGGCCGGTACATTAGGATGCCAGACAATGTAAAATTGGGATTCAAGCAAATTTTTAAAAACGCGGCTTCAAACGCAGGGATATCTAGTGGCTCAAACGTGCAGTTAAGTTTTTTGTTATAAATAATAGCAATTCCACCCCCAGTTTTGAGAGTTCTATCCTTCCTGGCAATCGCATAATTAGGAGGAAGGGCCGTAGCCACATCCGGACCAGAGCCTTCATGTAACCAGGTTTCTGTGAGGAATAGTGCGCTAGGTTTTTCATCTAATAACAAATTAAAGATGTCCAGCTTGTGTTTGGGTAAGGAGTGGCAATTGATGTTATAGAACAAAAAATTTTCGTCAGTAGAATGGGGCTGTTTGAGACGCTTTCTATGTCTGGATCTACGAGGGGGATAGGGTTGGAAGGACGAAATTGTGAAACAGCAATGAGGGCAGGAAGCTTTTCCCGTGTGTGGGATTTCAAGTAAAATACAATTGTCTTGTAGAGTGGGGCGCAGTGCTTTAAGCTGGTCGGGTGATATTACCTGTATAGGCCTTGCCCGGGAGTCATAGCCCTCAGCCCTGTGACCGTCCTGACCCGGACGGGCACAGACAGGCTAGTCTTAGGCGTGTCTTCGGCGCGGGTGCTGCGCGTGTTAGGTGTCATCAGTGTTTTGTAGAGGCCGTGCTAGCGATCAGCACCGCCTCCCCACACTCTAAACCAATCACTGCCCGGCACCCTCCACTACAAACAAGCCTAGGTAGCGCCTTGCACCCTCCACTACAAACAAGCCTAGCGCTTGCGGTTGACCGGGGTAGCAGGGGTAGCAGGGGCAGCAAGGATCGCCATAAAGAGGTCAGTAGAGTGCAATAAGGTTTTAAAAGTCAAAGTGCATCCGTGCAGTTTAAAAACATAAATTCACGTACAATTATTTAAAAAGATCTTGGTCGCGCTTAGTGCAATTATTAAATCAATCCACACAGAGGCGAAGTCAGCATCCAGGTCGCGCTATGAGCAATGAATGCGCGTGTCTTTAGGGAGAAAGCCTAAATCACTGGGGCTTTGTAGAGGCCGTGCTAGCGATCTGCACCGCCTCCCCACACTCTAAACCAATCACTGCCCGGCACCGGGAGGAACCCGGAAGAAAGGTAGCGCCCTGCACCCTCCACTACAAACAAGCCTAGCGCTTGCGGTGGATCGGGGTAGCAGGGGCGGCAAGGATCGCCACTAAGAGGTCAGTAGAGTGCAATAAGGTTTTAAAAGTCAAAGTGCATCCGTGCAGTTTAAAAACATAAATTCACGTACAATTATTAAAAAAGATCTTGGTCACGCTTAGTGCAATTATCAAATCAATCCAAACAGAGGCGAAGTCAGCATCCAGGTCGCGCTATGAGCAATGAATGTGCGTGTCTTTAGGGAGAAAGCCTAAATCACTGGGGCTTTGTAGAGGCCGTGCTAGCGATCAGCACCGCCTCCCCACACTCTAAACCAATCACTGCCCGGCACCGGGAGGAACCCGGAAGAAAGATAGCGCCCTGCCACTACAAACAAGCCTAGCGCTTGCGGTGGACCGGGGTAGCAGGGGTGGCAAGGATCGCCACAAAAAGGTCAGTAGAGTGCAATAAACCAATCACTGCCCGGCACCGGGAGGAACCCGGAAGAAAGATAGCGCCCTGCCACTACAAACAAGCCTAGCGCTTGCGGTGGACCGGGGTAGCAGGGGTGGCAAGGATCGCCACAAAAAGGTCAGTAGAGTGCAATAAGGTTTTAAAAGTCAAAGTGCATCCGTGCAGTTTAAAAACATGAATTCACGTACAATTATTAAAAAAGATCTTGGTCGCGCTTAGTGCAATTATTAAATCAATCCACACAGAGGCGAACTCAGCATCCAGGTCGCGCTATGAGCAATGAATGCGCGTGTCTTTAGGGAGAAAGCCTAAATCACTGGGGCTTTGTAGAGGCCGTGCTAGCGATCAGCACCGCCTCCCCACACTCTAAACCAATCACTGCACGGCACCGGTAGGAACCCGGAAGAAAGGTAGCGCCCTGCACCCTCCACTACAAACAAGCCTAGCGCTTGCGGTGGATCGGGGTAGCAGGGGCGGCAAGGATCGCCACTAAGAGGTCAGTAGAGTGCAATAAGGTTTTAAAAGTCAAAGTGCATCCGTGCAGTTTAAAAACATGAATTCACGTACAATTATTTAAAAAGATCTTGGTCGCGCTTAGTGCAATTATTAAATCAATCCACACAGAGGCGAAGTCAGCATCCAGGTCGCGCTATGAGCAATGAATGCGCGTGTAATTTCCTATTGAATATATGATAACACAATTATTATTGATATACATATCTTTTTATTTGATATAAATAGTAGAACCAATTATTGCTATTTCATGAAATATTATTTATCAAGTTAGATAGTCATTCAAAAGCATATAAACTAAATTTTAGTAACAAACTATATTACTACAACAAAAAAACACAAACATATATAACAACAAGTCACTCAGGACCGGCAAAGTTATATTGTAGTTGGCAAAGCGGTTGGATTTTGACTACGCGCGTTTCGGCATTCTGCCTTCATCATGTGACCGTCATTCGCACATACATTGGACAGGACAAAAACTAGGAGAGAAAATACAAAAAAAAAATATATATATATATATATGTACATATCATAAAAACAGGTCGGATAGTAATCATATACATAGCCTATATACACATATCAAGACAAGAGAGATTAGGTCACTATATACAATTAAAAACATTGTATTATACTATATACAAAACACGCAGCTCATTAGTTATAGTCCTAGTGCTATATCAGCTTAGACAGATATCCCGAACAGGTAACATGTTCCTATATATATATACAGTCTAAAGTCTACTAGGGTCATCTATCAGATATCTACAAATCATATTCGTACTTCGAAGAGATTATTTTTTAGACTATACTAGTCATTGGGTAAAACGATGGTATAGTACAACTTTTCTCAGAAAGATCTACAGTTCTCTCTCGACCACCCGATCAAGGTAGAATATTTAAGGCAAAAAAGGTCAGAATAGGAGGCCACTCGTCGTGCGTAATAGACAACAGAATAAGGGATAACGGCTAACCAAAATTGTTAATAGTGTCTAAATGTCCTGAGCTAATTTAGTCTGAAAATACTCCTAATTATCACCTTATCTACCATAATGTTCCTGACATACTTACAAAAGTTCTATAAAAGATTGATAAAAAATCGATGGTTGACGTTAGATATTCTGTGGTAACATCATCAGGCTCCTAATTATGTTAACAGTTTTAGTTCAGGCGTACAGCAGACCCTACAAGAGATAATTTGAAAGCAATATTAATTTAAATGCATGTTTTATGTGGGTATTCGTTTTGACAGCTATTTATTAGTTTAGTCCCTAGTCTAATGCCCACATGCTACGCTCATAGAGAACCTCATGGAGAACATTATATAGGCACTAGTTGCATACGTATGAGTCCCACCGTTAAATTGAACCATATGTATAATTCAATTTAAAACGGACAAAAATATATTTACCATGTTAGAGATAGACAATATCTTGAGTTGAAACGAATTCAAAATGAAAATCTGGGGACACAGTGGAAAAATTCGGAAAAACTGCTTAATCACAAATAGTCTACATCAACCTACATAGACAAAAATAGATATGAATCTGAGTTACAGTGCTCTGGACACCAGTTCTTAGTTCTATAACAATACCTATACTATGTCAGAATATTACTTGGGGTGGTCAGACCGTGTCACAAAAGTTCGTAGATCTAAACGGGAGCAATACTGGCTGGGATATATGCCGAGAACAGCGATATTCTACACAAATTGAAAATAAGTAGGTCTATTAAAATAGAATTGCAGACGCTATAATGTTAAGCCTCCAAATGAATAGTTAGGGAATACGGTACCTTTAACTACAACAGGGATTCACTGTCATAGACCAATTCAATGCCATGGTATTCCGTCATAAGTGTTCGGCGAAGTCTGATAGTATAATGGTCATAAACATCCAAAAGACAGGAAAGGACACATATAAATGTTTGAGTCCTACGAGAAATTAACCGAGTGAAAAGCGCCCTTCCGCAGGAGAGCTTACCTTTTTTTTTATTTTAAAGCCGATTCTCCCACTGGTCTTCAACGGTACGCACGCCAACACGGTAGCAGGAATGAAGTAGCATTCATTCAAGTTTATATACTGAACGCGTTCCCGCCTAATCATACCTAATAGGCGACACCTGTTTGTAAACCCGGGCGCACTAGCGATGACAGCATCCCTCTGTGGGTAGAAGGCATAGAGAGGGAAAACAGACTCGCTTAAGACTGCTCTCAGGACATCCCCGCGCCGCACGGCCACCAGCTATGTGTGTGCCCCCTTGCCTCGCTGCTGCCCGCAGCCCCGCTGTGACTGCCTCTCTGTTCCCTGCTTTTCCACCGCATTTTGCGTGCGTGTGCTTTGCTGATAACTGAATTTAACCTTTTTTTTGTTATGTAACTGCTATTTCATTTCTATTTATCGTCACGTCCCCCGCACGCTGTTGTGAAGGCTCATTGTTGTTGTCTCTGTCCCCCTGTGCCCGCCCCGCTCCCCGCTTCCCACCGCCGTCCTAGCGGCCACGCCCCCTTTTTGTTCTGTGCCCTCCCCGCTCCCGCCTCCCAGCTGCTCCTCCCTCCCTCCCACTTGGCCATAAATGGGGACCGCGCGGCGCAGGTGAGTGCGACCTGCTCTCAGGACACCCCCGCGCCGCACGGCTACCAGCTGTGTGTGTGCCCCCTTGCCTCGCTGCTGCCCGCAGCCCCGCTGTGACTGCCTCTCTGTTCCCTGCCTTTCCGCCGCATTTTGCGTGCGTGTGCTTTGCTGATAACTGAATTTAACCTTTTTTTTGATCAGTAACTGCTATTTCATTTCTGTTTATCGTCACGTCCCTTGCACGCTGTTGTGAAGGCTCATTGTTGTTGTCTCTGTCCCCCTGTGCCCGCCCCGCTCCCCGCTTCCCGCCGCCGTCCTAGCAGCCACGCCCACTTTTTGTTTTGTGCCCTCCCCGCTCCCGCCTCCCAGCTACTCCTCCCTCCCTCCCACTTGGCCATAAATGGCGACCGCGCGGCGCAGGTGAGTGTGACCTGCTCTCAGGACACCCCCTCGCCGCACGGCCACCAGCTGTGTGTGTGCCCCCTTGACTCGCTGCTGCCCGCAGCCCCGCTGTGACTGCCTCTCTGTTCCCTGCCCTTCTGCTGCATTTTGCGTGCGTGTGCTTTGCTGATAACTGAATTTAACCTTTTTTTCGTTCTGTAACTGCTATTTCATTTCTGTTTATCATCACGTCCCCTGCACGCTGTTGTGAAGGCTCATTGTTGTTGTCTCTGTCCCCCTGTGCCCGCCCTGCTCCCCGCTTCCCGCCGCCATCCTAGCGGCCACGCCCCCTTTTTGTTCTGTGCCCTCCTCGCTCCCGCCTCCCAGCTGCTCCTCCCTCCCTCCCACTTCGCCATAAATGGCGACCGCGCGTACGCGCAGTGGTCATGCGCAGCGGGCACGCCGATTGTGCGCTGAAGGCGCGCCAAAGGTAAGCCCGTCGGCGCCCGTCCACGCCTGGACCGCGCCCAGCACCAGGACCCCTGGCCCCCACCGACGCAAGACGACCCGACAGACCTACGACGACGCCACCCTCAACGCACTCAATGCCGGCCGGAACTCCGCCTACTGCCGGGTCGCCCCGAAAAGCTTCCACGGACCCTTCACCTGCACAACCTGCAAGTTCACCTGCCTCCGAACATGCGCTGCGCCCGCAAAGCCAATGCCCCAGCAGCGACCTCAAGTGCATCCTGCTCAACACCCGCTCCGTCCACAGACACGCCGTAGAACTCTGGAACCTGCTCGACACAACATCTCCAGACGTCGCCTTCCTCACTGGAACATGGATGAACGCCTCCTCAGCCCCCGACATCGCCATCGCCATCCCGGATGGATACAAGATCATCAGGAAGGACCGCATCAACCTGCCCGGAGGCGGCATCGCCATCGTCCACAAGAACACCATCCGCATCACGACCGACACCGACGAGACCTACACCGCCGCCGAACACCTCCACTTCCAGATTCACACAGACCCAAAGACGACCCTCAGAGGCACCCTCATCTACAGACCCCCGGGACCACGCGCACAATTCAGCGAAGACATCACAGACTTCATCAGCCCGCACGCCCTCCCCTCCGCCGAATACAACCTCCTAGGGGATCTCAACTTCCACCTGGAGAACAACAACGACAACAACACCGTCACCCTGCTGGACAACCTCGCCAACCTCGGACTCAAGCAGCTGGTCAACACCCCCACCCACTACGCCGGCCACACGCTTGACCCCGTCTTCTCATCCAGCAAGCACATCGCCTTCAGCCACTCCACCGGACTTCACTGGACCAACCACAGCTGCGTCCACTTCAGCTTCAGAAAAACCACTACCCACCTCCACCCGCAACAGGTTCCTCACAGAAGCTGGAGCAAGATCACCGCCGACCAGCTCACCGCTTCCCACAGCCAGAACCCACCCACCAGCACACCGGACCCCAACGAAGCAGCCCGCAACTTCACGCAGTGGCTGACCGCTTGCGCCGACGACCTCGCACCACTGAAGAACCCTTCCAGCAAACCCAGAAGCAAGAAGGCCCCCTGGTTCACCGACGAACTCAAGGACTCCAAGAAGACCTGCCGCACCCTCGAGAAAGCCTGGCTCCTCGAACGGACCACTGACAACATGACCGCCCTCAAGCATGCGACCCGCAAGCACCACCAGCTCATCCGCACCACCAAGAAGAAATCTCTGAAGGATCGACTGGACAACAACGCCCACGACAGCAAGGAACTCTTCAGCATCGTCAAAAAGTTCTCCAACCCCAGCACCGGCAACAACGACATCACCCCTTCACAAGATCTCTGCGACTCCCTCGCCTCGTTCTTCCACCGCAAGATTGCCGACATCCACAACAGCTTCGGCACACCATCCTCGCACCCAACCGTCGAACCAACGCACCCCACCGCCACTCTCCGCACCTGGACCGCAGTGACCACCGAAGACACAGCCCACACGATGAACACCATCCACTCCGGATCTCCGACTGACCCCTACCCCCACCACGTCTTCAACAAGGCCGACACCACCATCGCACCCCAACTCCAAGACGTCATCAACACCTCCTTCGACACCGCCACCTTACCGGAGAGCTGGAAGCATGCCGAGCTCAGCGCCCTACTGAAGAAACCAACAGCGGACCCCACCGACCTCAAGAACTTCCGCCCCATCTCGCTTCTCCCTTTTCCTGTCAAAGTCATCGAGAAGATCGCCAACAGACAGCTTGCCACCTTCCTCGAGGCGAATGGATCCCTCGACCCCTCGTAGTCCGGTTTCAGAGCCAACCACAGCACCGAGACCGCCCTCATCGCAGCCACCGACGACATCCGAGCCCTTCTCGACAACGGGGAAACAGCGGCACTCATCCTCCTGGACCTATCCGCCGCGTTCGACACTGTCTGCCACCGCACCCTAGTCCAACGCCTCAGCAACACCGGCATCCAAGAGAAGGCATTGAAGTGGATCATCTCGTTCCTCGCTGGAAGAACACAGAGATTCCGCCTCCCCCCGTTCCGTTCCGAGGCCACCAAAGTCATCTGCGGCATCCCGCAAGGATCATCACTCAGCCCCACCCTCTTCAACATCTACATGAGACCTCTCGCAGCCATCGCACGCCAACACAACCTCAACATCATCTCCTACGCCGACGACACCCAGCTGATCCTCTCCCTCACCAGAGACCCCGACACCGCCAGAACCAGCCTCCACGAAGGGATGAAAGACGTCGCCGAGTGGCTGAAGAACAGCCGCTTGAAACTGAACTCAGACAAGACGGAAGTCCTCATCCTTGGGCCATCACCCACCGTCTGGGACAACTCCTGGTGGCCCCCAGCCCTGGGCACCGCCCCCAAGCCGACAGACCACGCACGCAACCTGGGCTTCATCCTGGACTCCTCCCTCTCGATGACCAGACAAGTCAATGCGTTTCCTCTTCATGCTTTCACACCCTCCGCATGCTGCGCAAGATCTTCCGATGGATCCCGATCGAAACCAGGAAGACGGTCACCCAGGCCCTCGTCACCAGCCGGCTGGACTACGGAAACACCCTCTACGCCAGAACCACAGCCAAGCTACAGAAAAGACTACAACGCATCCAGAACGCCTCCGCCCGACTCATCCTGGACATCCCTCGACGCAGCCACATCCCCGGCCACCTGAGGAACCTGCACTGGCTCCCCGTCAACAAGAGGATCACGTTCAGGCTCCTCACCCATGCACACAAGTCTCTCCACAACCTGGGCCAAAAGTACCTCAACGACCGCCTGACCTTCCACACGCCCACCCGCCAGCTACGTTCCGCTAGCCTCGCCCTCGCTGCCGTACCACGCATCCGAAGAGCCACCGCCGGAGGCAGATCCTTCTCCTACCTGGCGGCCAAGACATGGAACTCCCTCCCCATCCACCTTCGGCTGACCCAGGACCACCTCGCCTTCAGGAGACAACTCAAGACCTGGCTGTTCGAGCAGTAGCGACCCCTTCCCCCAAGAGCCTTGAGACCCTTCCGGGTGAGTAGCGCGCTATACAAGTGTTATGATTGATTGATTGAAGATCTACCCGATATAGCGAAATGCTTTCTAGAGAGTTAAATATGGCCATAATTTATTTGTTGTGCATGTTGAAATTAATAGGGTAAAACCCTATATTTCATTCGATGTATTTTATGCAAAATTAAACTACAGAACTCACACTTCTGATAAAATATATTTTCGATCAAGATGATATTCTCCGAATATATTTACAACAAGAATCCCATTGGTATAAATAGACTAACATACTTAAAGATGGTCATTGTATGTATCAGAAATAGACTCGGTAGATCAAATTGGTTCATAGAATCATAGTGCATACTGAATTCGATTATCTAGTACACATTATATCCAATATTGTAATCGAACGAGATATCAGCATAAAAACTACAATATAGATGAAACAAACAAAGGAGTGGCAATCTGTTTAAGTCTCATATGATCGCCTGCTCCCACGGAATATCCGAATTTAACCCCTTTGCCACAGTATCTAGGGAAAAAAATCCAGAAAACCTCACGCTTTTTGCGGATCTTATCGGAACATAGGCCATCTCTAACCTCAATTTTTTACCAGGATTATCCATCGGATATCTTCTGGTTTGTGATTATATTCCAAATAATGGGTAACCATAGGTGCATTTAATTTTTGTGTCCTCATGGCAGATTTATGTTATTTCACCCTGGTGCAAAGCGACCTCGATGACTCACCAACGTAGCCCATATTGCAGGGGCATACTAGTAAATAGATGATATTTTTCGTTTTACAGTTGGCCATACCTTTGATCTGTATTTTAACTCCATTATGCATCAGTTTGTTTGTTTCATTAGCCTGAGGGCATACTTTACACGATCCACATTTATAGTTACCAACTACAGGATTGAGGCTGGTTATGCTTCTTTGAGAACACTCTATAGATGTAGGCATGCAAGATCTCACCACTAGATCCTTGATGTTTTTGTTTTTTCGGTATGCAAAGAGTGGTTTCGACAATTTTTCTTGATCTGTTCTGTTTACATTTAGGATATGCCAATTTGCAAATAAAATTTGGCGTACTCGATTATTCAAAAGGGAGTGTCTAGAGACAAACACGATGTTTGTCTCTTGTTTCGATCTTGTACCATTTAACAGATGTTGACGGTCATAGTATCTAGCCCTTTTATAGGACTCTCGCACCAAACGGTGCGGATAACCGCGTTCTTTGAATTTTGTACTCATTAGTGTTGCTTTCTCATCATAGTCCTTCAATCTGGTACAGTTTCTCCTCAGCCGTAAAAGTTGGCTAAAGGGAATACTGTTTTTTTGTGTGGCCGGATGAAAACTATCATAGTGAAGGATAGTGTTACGTGCTGTAGGTTTCACGTAAAGATCCATAAGTAGTTGACCTTGGTCGTGTTTGACAGTGATATCGAGGAATTCCATCTCTGTGTTGCTTACATGAGCAGTAAATTTCAAGTTTATATCACAAGCATTGAGCCAAAGAATAAATTCATTTAGGGTATCTTCTGTGTCATCCCATATAAAAATGACGTCGTCAATATAACGTGACCAATAAAACACAAATTCCAAAAATGGAGCTACTTCATTGAAGATGTTGCATTTTTCGAAATGTGCCACATAAATGTTCGCGATTGTAGGTGCGCAAGCTGCGCCCATACTCACCCCCTTGGTTTGTCTATAAAGGGTGCCTCTAAATTCGAACACATTTTCTTCTAGGACAATTCTAGAACAATTCTGAGACAATCCAAGATAAAATCGATGTTACAGTCTATGTTGTATGTTTCAATGTACCATTTAGACACGCTGTTTTGCCCGCATTGATTTCTGACACTCTGACCTGCATTGCGCCGAAAGGGGAAGGCTCTACCAAACAAATTTACTCACGGGCTGTTGAGACCCACTGCCGCCTTCCTCCCGCCGTCCTGCTGTTTCTCCACATCCGACAGCGGGGCCGCTGAGCGGAGCGAGGCGAGGGGCTGCCTACAACTCCCGGCAGCCCTCGAGGTCTCCAGCCACACCCTCAGCACGCCGCGCCAGGAGGCGCATAAAGGGCGTCACCGCAACACGGAGCTGTGACACGCTGTTTTGCCCGCATTGATTTCTGACACTCTGACCTGCATTGCGCCGAAAGGGGAAGGCTCTACAAAACAAATTTACTCACGGGCTGTTGAGACCCACTGCCGCCTCCCTCCCGCCGTCCTGCTGTTTCTCCACATCCGACAGCGGGGCCGCTGAGCGGAGCGAGGCGAGGGGCTGCCTACAACTCCCGGCAGCCCTCGAGGTCTCCAGCCACACCTTCAGCACGCCGCGCCAGGAGGCGCATAAAGGGCGTCACTGCTCCCCCTCGCGGGACGCTGGGCGAAGCCTGGGCCAAGGGTGGGCCCGTCCTAGCCCGTCACAGACCGGAGAAGACTGGGCTGGGCCCACCCCCCTAACAACTACCATAAGGTAAAGCCCCGCGCAAGGACTTGCAAGCTGCCCACTGAGGGATATAACACCATTTAGGTCATCAAAAAACCTATGTAAAGCCTACTCGCTCACTCAACTAGACAAAAACAGACAATGTCTACAAGAGGTTCTATAAGCAAAACCCAAAAAAACATGACGAGCGCAGTAGGCCCCATCGACCAATTCATCACAAAAGTAAATCAAACCATAGATCAAACTGTACTGCTGATTGATCGTCGAGTCTCATACGAACTAGATCAAGCTAGACGCTCATCAATGGGCATGCTAGCACAGGCACAAACCCCAAAAGTCCAACTACAAAATAACACCAATTCGGAAATAAACGCTGACATACATGCAATACCAAATATGGTTGATCTATCAGTGTCCTCGCAATTGTCAGACTCACAATTGACTCAGGGCCTTGTGCAGACTCCCGATATTTTTGCTAGCCCACAGCCAACATTAAACGAATCTATACAGACCGAATCAAGAGGAATTAGGGAAGGAGCAATTCCTAAACTTCTGCACCACAAAGAAATACTTTCAAAAAAGCCTACATACACAGCTGAAACAAATATAGATTCTGACTCACTTTTCAAACCGTACGACTCAAATAACGACCAAAGTCAATCTAACATCAAATCCATCGTAGCTACAGAATCTAACAGTAACATCAACTCTGATGTACTCATAGTCGAAGATCACAACGACAGAGTCATTTCTAAGCAGACCCGACAAGAAATTGTGGCCTCCCACTCAACAAGAAACGCTAACAACGCTAAGGCACAATCATCTTGGTTAAAAGAAATAGCTGAAATAGTTAAACACCACTTACAACCCATTCAAAAAAGCTTAGAAACCATAGAAAAGCAAGTAGCCACATTAATCGCCACTTCAAAAATAACTTCTAATCCAAGAAACAAGGATCTTTCAATCTTGCCTGGACCCATGGCCACACCAGGGAACGTTAAATCCACAAACAAACCACAACAACTATGTAATAAAATGGCTACTACAAACACCACTACTCCAAAAATAGGAGATTCAGTAAATAAGTCAAACAATCCAATTCCTCCATCAAAAACTAAGACACCTCAAGAAACTATCAAAACTGCTCCTGTATCACAAAATCAACCATCAGTTAATGCTCCCTCAGTAAAAGCTCCATCTACAAATACTCCCCCATACCACCCGTACCAAATAACTCACGCTACGATCAGACACAGAGACAAATTAATAAAGCAGAACGACCAAACAAACGACGGCCAAAACTAGTAAACCTCCCACCAGAAGCAGCACCCTTCGTAGTCATACTAACAGGAGTCCCAGAACTAAGCAATGACACAGACGAACCAACTTGGTCCTTATTAAACAAAACTCGCTACTGGTTGAACATTAACAGACCCAACCAACGAAACAATATCACCAGAATTACTACAGTGAGAAGGGCCTCTTGGATAGGCCCCCAACCAAAAACAATCCCCGGGGACTGCATAATAGTCAATTTTGAAAACCCCCGCGCAGTGGACTATATATGTTCATGGGACTCATCGGGAAATAACGCAGGGGTGGATGTAAAACGTTTATCCTTTTTCTATCCTCGACAAGTCCATCGTTTTGAGGACCCTAATTGGCCCTCAAATTGGTCCTGGAATCGACCTGACCATGGACCAAAAAACTGGAACCAGGGAGATTGGGGCCACGAAAACATTCAAAGGAACTGGTATCAAGGAGAATGGGGGCATGATTATAGAGACCAGGGTGACTGGAACAACTACGGTAGGAGGGCACATCAACCCCCCTACAGGGAACCTTGGACCGGAATACCAACCTTTAACAGTTACAGCTGCCTAGATATGGTAGACTGACCATCACCACAGAATTACATTTCGACTTCTCTGTTAAACATTAGAGTCCATCCAAACTCCCTAGTTAACCACCCAAAGAGCAAGACGCCTAATAAAGCTCCGAGTATATCAAAATATAGACTACACGTATCCATAGAAAAAACAAAAACCCAAACCACGGCAAAACAGGAACAAGAGTCTCAACGTCGACTCAAGGCTTATATCAGACCCTCGATTTCGTCACAATCCGCCCCAAACAAGCAAACAAATGCCCCATTCTCGAAATCGGACTCTCCCCTCATACTATCAGAAGAAGAAACCATCGTCCAGTTAACGCCACCTGCCGACATTAGTAAAAACCACGACAGGAACATGTTATTCTGGAATGTGGCGGGACTAGCAACTAAACATCTTGAAAAAAGTTTTTTAGAACTGGTCCATTCGAACGACCTAATCTGTCTTCAAGAGACATGGCTTAACGATTCAATCCATCTTGTGGGATACAGAACATACTTTTCTCAAGCAACAAAATCAAACTCAGGGAGAAGCAAAGGAGGCCTAACCACATACATCTCTAATCTTTGGTCGTGTCGTGAAACAACGCCTGCATTACTTCACCAGAACTATCAGATTATCAACATTAAAGGAACTAACCAAGAGGTCTACACCATCATAAACTTCTACAATAACATGACTCCGATGGAGTTGTCCAAAGTCTTAAGTGAAATTTCTGATGAAATAAACGATTTGAAAATAAAATATGCTAAAGTCTCACATTCATTAATCTGGGGGGGAGACTTTAATCTTCATATATGTAATAGAAGCAATACCTCTACCTGCGGGATTACAGATGAACAAGAAAATTCACTAACTCATTTCGCCCACACGGTGGAAGGTACCAACATGCAGGCTATCATGTTTGAGTTAGATATAGGGTTCGCGAACATGATAAAGACGCCCACAACCCAATTTACTTCAACTTTTCATGGAAGAGGTGTTGAAACGTTAATAGACTATATCTTAGTTTCCACCAACAAAGCCACACGTATAAAGTCCTTTGAAGTGGACAACAACGCACTCAGCGATCATTTTCCACTTAGACTGACGTATCTAGAACCCGACCACCGAAACAACACAGTTAAGGCCCACTCTGGCCCACTCCACCAGGAAGTATTAACATTAGACAGACTAAACGATTACACCCTCAAATGGGGCAATTTAGATCATGAATCTACTACCGCAAGAATAATTAAAACATGTAGGAATGAAATTGACAAATGCCTGGACTCTTCTACAACCCCTACAGAGATCATGAACAGCTATAATGTAATAGTGAAAACCATAAGTAACGAACTAACTAAATCCAGCAAACAAAATAATACATCAAGAAAAGGATGGTTCAACACTAATTGCACAAAAGCCTACTCTGATCTAAAGAAAGCCCTAGCAAAAAAAGAAAGAAACAGAGAAGAGGTAATCAAATTAAGGAAATCTTACACGTAGACAATCAAACAAAGAAAAAAGGAGTTACAAGCAAACCTCTGGACCCAATTGTTAAACAGCAGCACCTTAAAAGACAGCACAGCCTTTTGGAAAATAGTTAAGAGTCCCTTCTTAACAGAAAACAACGACGGTCCTTCTTTGGACGTAGCCATAAACGCGGAGGACTGGGTGCAACATTTCTCAGGGGTCTTCGGAGAGGTCAAATCCGGAGATTCAACTTCTCCGGTCCCTCTCTCACCGGTGAAATATCCAATAGAAATACAGTTCACTATCAATGAAACAGAGAAAGCCATAAAGATCGCAAAAACTGGCAAAGCACCAGGACCAGACTCTGTTTGTTCCCATGGACCTCTACAAATTTCTACCAGATCTCTGGTCTCCCCTTCTAACCAAAGTACTAAACGCAGCAAAGGTCACCGAACTTCCTGATTCCTGGTCAACATCGATCCTGGTCCCCATTTTTAAAAAGGGTAACAGAGATAGTCCCTCCTGTTACCGCCCCATCTCCCTCCTGGACTCGGTCGGAAAGATGGCAGGGAGGATACTGCTTGACCGACTCCAGGAGTGGTCAGAAGAACATGGGGTACTTCCAGACCTACAATACAGGTTCAGGGCAGGTCTGAGCACTGTGGATCAAGTTCTAAACTTAACATTATTGGCTGGCAAATACGTAACAGTAAAAAAATCTTGCCTACATATGGTTTACGTCGACCTCACAGCAGCGTTTGACTGCGTGGAACATTCGAAACTCTGGTCAATAATGCTGCAAATGGGGATCGAATCACCGATAGTCGACTTTCTGCGTGAATTATACTCTGGAGCCACGGGAAAGGTACGATTCGGGACAGCAGGTCAATTAACAAACAGCTTTCCAATACAGAAGGGGGTCAGACAAGGGTGCGTGCTGGCCCCTTTCTTATTCACGCTCTACACCAATGGTCTTGAAGCCGCAATGTTACAGGGTGTAAAAGATCTCCCAGAAGCTGGCCGTCGGCAGATTCCAGCATTACTATACGCCGACGATGCGGTAATTCTTGCACGAACTCCGGTCCAGCTCCAACGGGCACTAAACAACTACTGCACCTTCATGACTAATCTAAACTTAAAAGTGAATATAAAGAAAACTTAT
This sequence comes from Lissotriton helveticus, assembly GCF_964261635.1. Classification (NCBI taxonomy): domain Eukaryota; kingdom Metazoa; phylum Chordata; class Amphibia; order Caudata; family Salamandridae; genus Lissotriton; species Lissotriton helveticus. The sequence continues at coordinate 30,651,046 of NC_136064.1, read as the reverse complement.
GCGATGCATGCCGGCACAAAGGGGAAAAAAGTGAAGAAAATCTATGTGGACAGCCTGCCCCTTGAAAGAACTAAAACGTACCCCTATCTTGGCATCACCATTGATGGGGCGTTTAACTGGAAAGAAGCACTCACTTCTCAAAAGTTATCTCTGATAAAAACAGTTGGCGCTCTAAAAGCTTTTTCTCTTCGTTTGGGTAAAAGACCCCCGACCGAGATGATAAAGATCTACAACGCAAAATGCATCAGCACAGCCACCTTTGGAGCAGGAGTCTGGGGAATAACAAACGTTGAACAATTACAGATAGTCGAAAATTCTTTTTTAAAATTTCTACTGGCTGTTCCAAAGAGCACAACCACATTTGGATGCCACCTAGAACTCGGGGTGGACCACATCTCTGATATCATTAAGATCCAGCCAATCATGCTATGGCGCAGAATATGGGTTACGGATGAGTGCCAGCTCACAAGAGCAATAATCCAGGACTGCATGAAATTAGAGAACACGACAAAGATAAAATGGCTGGGTTATGTAAAATCTTTTCTTTCAGATATTGGTTTCCCTAGATTTTTCGATGAACCACTGTCAGTAACAGACATAACAAAAAAAGAACTAAAAACTCTCTGTCTGTCACATCTATCCCAACTTCGGATGCTGAACGACATAGGAAAGCCAACAGTTCAACACTGCCTATTAATACAGTTGGTTCCAACCATTCAACCTTATCTGCAATACGATTTGTCACAATTTGAAAAACTTCTTCTCACTCGATTCAGGTTCAACCTTTATCATTACATGGTTCTATTCCCCATCCAGAACGTTTGGACACAAAATACATCAGCGTGTCCCTGTGATTTAACATCTTCACAGTCCACAATTCACGTCCTTTTCTTTTGCAAATTTTATGCGCCACTACGCAGGAGGTGGATATTACCCGTACTGAAAGCAATGAAAATTCGCAGATGCCGCCCTGCCTATCTGGCATTACAATTTCTGGAAAATAATTTAATGACAAATTCTGTGGCACAGTACCTAAAATTATGTCTTAGGCACCGCACAAACTTATAAAATAACAATGAGCTTCCTGTCTAAAACGTATTTTTTCAGCAAAATGCTTTTATAAGAACGATTTTAGATTAGAACGAATTTAGTGTTTTTTAAATATTTATTGTGTCTTTTGTACTTTTATGGTTCTTCATAAATGGAAACCGAATAAAGACGATTTGATTTGATTTGATTTGATTTGAACCATTTAGTCGCATATATGGCGCCAGGACATGGGATATTCGAGTAAAGACTCTCGACATCAAGTGTCACTATCCATTGTCTTTGATCATTAAGGGCCAGATGTAGGTAATTTTTATTTACCGACCTCTTAAATACCGAGTCACACCGACTCGGTATTTAAGAGGTCGGAAAATAAAAGTACCGAGATGTAGGTAAATGCAGATGTGCAATTACCGATTCGGAAACAGTCGGTAATTTCCGATGTGGTAAATACCGACCAGTCAATGCCCATGCATTCCTATGGGCTTTGAAGCCCATAGGATTGATTGGGCATATACCGGTCGGTATTTACCACATCGGAAAATACCGACTGTCACAAGGGTGCAGGGGGTGTCACTTTGACACCCTCTAGCACCCCCAAAAGAGGCTCGGGTGCCATGTGGCAGGCATACCTGCCCTAAGGGCAGGTCTGCCTGTCATATGGCATAGGTGTGCATGCACACATGTGCATGCACACCAGAAACGGTATTTTACCATCAAGTAGTATTTGATGGTAAAATACCGATGTTGTACTGCTTGTGGGACTCAGAAGAGTCCCACCTACATACCAATTGTCCGGAATCAGTAATGATACCGACTCGGTATTTTACATACTCGGTAAATTTACCTACCGGTAAATTTACCGAGTCTGTAAATTACAGGGACCTACATGTCAAATTGCTTTTACCGGGTGGTAACGGCCGAATTCGGCCGTTACCACCCGGTAAAAGCCTACCTACATCTGGCCCTTAATGCTGTACCTTCAAACTGGTTAATGATATGACGGGTATCCTGTACATATCCAGGTGTCTTGGAGATATGCGGGCGCAAGATTGCGTCAAGGTATTTAGATAAAGGTTCTGTCACGCTGCCAACAGTTGTTACAATCGGTCGAAAGGAGGGGTCCAATTCGTTTTTATGTACCTTAGCGGTGCCATAAAGGCTAGCCCTCCTAAGATTATCTATATTGAGATATTCATACTCCTTTCTACAGATATCTCCATTTTGGAGTGCTTTAGATGTCAGTTTGTGAATTTTATTTCTGGTTTTAGCCGTGGGATCTCTGGTGATTTTACTGTAGAAGTTGTTGTCACTGAGCATGTTTTCAATTTTAGCAATATATTTTGCAGTGTCCAGGATCGCTATCCCGCCCCCTTTATCACAGCTCTTTATGGTTATTTCTCTTGAATTTTTTAGCTGCTGTAATGCCCTATACTCATCTAGATTGATGTTATATGGAGTACTCGGTATGTATTTAGTGGCCGTTCGTAATTTATTAATAACCACTTGTTCGAATATGCGTATTTCCGGGGCAACCTGATCCAGTGTAGGTGTAAAAACTGATTTAGGGGCTAAGCCTGACTTATTTTATTCTTGCGCAGTAAAATCATGAGTTGAAAAAAAGCTTTTGAGACGGATCTTATGAAAAAATGACATGACATCATTATAGAGCTCGAATTTATTGAGCCCCGAATGGGGGACAAAAGATAATCCTTTTGATAAGATCGAAAAAGTAGCAGCATCTGCCTCAAATTTACTGAGATTGAATATTGGAATGGTTTTTACTCCCTCCAATAGCGAGCATTTCGCGTCTCCAGATATCGATTCGAATTTTGAGGTTGATGGTCTTGATATTGTGGTTGATATTGTCCCCGCTGTTGGTAATTCAGTTGGTATTGGAATTGGGACTGAAATTAGGACCGATAATTCGGTCACCAATTCCCTCTGTTCTGGGGGCGCCTCCCTAAAAAAGGACGATAACCTTGGTTGGGTATTTGTACAAATCTTTGACCCCTTCCTTGGTATTTGTGACATACTCGAAATACTGTCAGAGTCAGATGAATTTGAGAATGTAGTAACCTTTTTTGTCTCATATCAGTTTGCTGAAAACCCATATCTTGACTGATTTCCTCAGTTTGTTCATAGAAATTTGCTCTAAGATAGGGGTATACATTCTCTTTGCTATAGTAACGCAGATCTTTCTGAAATGTATCCATTTTGCGTTTTGTTAGATATTCATTATAAGAATTCAGTTCAGATTCTACATCCTCTAATTTCTTTTTAATGTCTATATTAACTGTTGATGATTTTATTTTATCTTCAAGGTCAAGGATTTCTTGGATTAGTTGTTCCAACACTTCCATAGCTATCTCAACTATAAGCATCATAAGATCCCTCGAACACCGGTTGGCGATGAGGGACCATCGTTCTAGAAAGTGTTTCACTTGTATGAATAAGCCTGGGATGTTTTTGACCTGAAGGCCCTGGGGTATAACGCCAGCTTTTCGATAGTCCAAGATATATTTACCATGAAGTTCTATTCTACTGGACTTTTTTTTAAGAGCCAAAAGTTTTACCAGATCTTCATTTTTGTCTATATTATCAGGATTTATGTTATCAAAGTTAACCGAAGATCCCACCATAGAGGCAAAATCTTCATCACTGAAGCCGAATGATTTTAAAGTGGCCATATCGGTAATGGACCAGACTATTTAGACTAGTTTATCTTGTCAGACTCTGTTTAGATAGATCGATTAATTTCACACTTCGAGTAGAACCAGAGAATGCAGAAATAGAAGTGGGGGATAGAGTCTCAAATGGTCTGAGGAGAACAGAAGATCCCTGAGATTACAGCTGTATATATAGTCATAAATTGTTCCAATAGTCATACACAGACAATCATGAGGACAATCTATAGACCAAACATAATATACAGACTCTGTCTATAAGGACTAGCAGTAAATAAAGTTTAACATGTACACAATGGCTGCATAAACACGTGGATATTGACAACTACCTCCCCTCATGGACAGGCCATGAGAATATACTATTTGAAAAACAGGGGACCCCTACAATATTCAATTTGCTATACGTAGGGAAAACAACACCTTAGGAAAAGTACATTTATAGCAAGCATTCAATTAATATGTGCCAACTCTCTCAACAAAAAGAATTTAAAGTCATATCAAAAAAAGCGACCTTGAATTTCCTATTGAATATATGATAACACAATTAATATTGATATACATATCTTTTTATTTGATATAAATAGTAGAACCAATTATTGTTATTTCATTAAATATTATTTATCAAGTCAGATAGTCATTCAAAAGCATATAAACTAACTTTTAGTAACAAACTACATTACTACAACAAAAAAACACAAACATATATAACAACAAGTCACTCAGGACCGGTCAAAGTTATATTGTAGTTGGCAAAGCGGTTGGATTTTGACTACGCGCGTTTCGGCATTCTGCCTTCATCAGGTGACCGTCATTCACACATACATTGGACAGGACAAAAACTAGGAGAGAAAATACAAAAATATATATATATGTACATATCATAAAAACAGGTCGCATAGTAATCATATACATAGCCTATATACACATATCAAGACAAGAGAGATTAGGTCACTATATACAATTAAAAACATTGTATTATACTATATACAAAACATGCAGCTCATTAGTTATAGTCCTAGTGCTATATCAGCTTAGACAGATATCCCTAACAGGTAACATGTTCCTATATATATATACAGGCTAACGTCTACTAGGGTCATCTCTCAGATATCTACAAATCATATTCGTACTTCAAAGAGATTATTTTTTAGACCATACTAGTCATTGGGTAAAACGATGGTATAGTACAACTTTTCTCAGAAAGATTTACAGTTCTCTCTCGACCACCCGATCAAGGTAGAAAATTAAAGGCAAACAAGGTCAGAATAGGAGGCCACTCGTCGTGCGTAATAGACAAAAGAATAAGGGATAACGGCTAACCAAAATTGTTAATAGTGTCTAAATGTCCTGAGCTAATTTAGTCTTTAAATACTCCTAATTATCACCTTATCTACCATAATGTTCCTGACATACTTACATAAGTTCTATAAAAGATTGATAAAAAATCGATGGTTGATCTTAGATATTCTGTGGTAACATCATCAGGCTCCTAATTATGTTAACAGTTTTAGTTTAGGCGTACAGCAGACCCTACAAGAGATAATTTGAAAGCAATATTAATTTAAATGCATGTTTTATGTGGGTATTCGTTTTGACAGCTATTTATTAGTTTACTCCCTAGTCTAATGACCATATGCTACGCTCATAGAGAACCTCATGGAGAACATCATATAGGCACTAGTTGCATACGTATGAGTCCCACCGTTAAATTGAACCATATGTATAATTCAATTTTCAACGGACAAAAATATATTTACCATGTTAGAGATAGACTATATCTTGAGTTGAAACAAATTCAAAATGAAAATCTGGGGACACAGTGGAAGAATTCGGAAAAACTGCTTAATTACAAATAGTCCACATCAACCTACATAGACAAAAATAGATACGAATCTGAGTTACAGTGCTCTGGACACCAGTTCTTAGTTCTATAACCATACCTATTCTATGTCAGAATATTACCTGGGGTGTTCAGACCATGTCACAAAAGTCTCTTGAATTTTTTAGCTGCTGTAATGCCCTATACTCATCTAGATTGATGTTATATGGAGTACTCGGTATGTATTTAGTGGCCGTTCGTAATTTATTAATGACCACTTGTTCGAATATGCGTATTTCCGGGGCAACCTGATCCAGTGTAGGTGTAAAAACTGATTTAGGGGCTAAGCCCGACTTATTTTGTTCTTGCGCAGTAAAATCATTAGTTGAAAAAAAGCTTTTGAGACGGATCTTACGAAAAAATGACATGACATCATTATAGAGCTTGAATTTATTGAGCCCCGAATGGGGACAAAAGATAATCCTTTTGATAAGATCAAAAAAGTAGCTGCATCTGCCTCAAATTTACTCGTAGGACTCAAACATTTATATGTGTCCTTTCCTGTCTTTCCTGTCTTTCGGATGTTTAGGACCATTATACTATCAGACTTCGCCGAACACTCATGACGGAATACCATGGCATTGAATTGGTCTATGACAGTGAATCCCTGTTGTAGTTAAAGGTACCGTATTCCCTAACTATTCGTTTGGAGGCTTAACATTATAGCGTCTGCAATTCTATTTTAATAGACCTGCTTATTTTCAATTTGTGTAGAATATTGCTGTTCTCGGCATATATCCCAGCCAGTATTTCTCCCGTTTGGATCTACAAACTTTTGTGACACGGTCTGACCACCCCAGGTAATATTCTGACATAGAATAGGTATCGTTATAGAACTAAGAACTGGTGTCCAGAGCACTGTAACTCAGATTCGTATCTATTTTTATCTATGTAAGTTGTTGTGGACTATTTGTGATTAAGCAGTTTTTCCAAATTTTTCCACTGTGTCCCCAGATTTTCATTTTGAATTCGTTTCAACTCAAGATATAGTCTATCTGGTAAATATATTTTTGTCCGTTGAATATTGAATTATACATATGGTTCAATATAACGGTGGGACTCATACGTATGCAACTAGTGCCTATATAATGTTCTCCATGAGGTTCTCTATGAGCGTAGAATGTGGGCATTAGACTAGGGAGTAAACTAATAAATAGCTGTCAAAACGAATACCCACATAAAACATGCATTTAAATTAATATTGCTTTCAAATTATCTCTTGTAGGGTCTGCTGTACGCCTAAACTAAAACTGTTAACATAATTAGGAGCCTGATGATGTTACCACAGAATATCTAAGATCAACCATCGATTTTTTATCAATCTTTTATAGAACTTATGTAAGTATGTCAGGAACATTATGGTAGATAAGGTGATAATTAGGAGTATTTTCAGACTAAATTAGCTCAGGACATTTAGACACTATTAACAATTTTGGTTAGCCGTTATCCCTTATTCTTTTGTCTATTACGCACGACGAGTGGCCTCCTATTCTGACCTTTTTTGCCTTAAATATTCTACCTTGGTCGGGTGGTCGAGAAAGAACTGTGGATCTTTCTGAGAAAAGTTGTACTATACCATCGTTTTACCCAATGACTAGTATAGTCGAAAAAATAATCTCTTCGAAGTACGAATATGATTTGTAGATATCTGATAGATGACCCTAGTAGACGTTAGACTGTATATATATAGGAACATGTTACCTGTTCGGGATATCTGTCTAAGCTGATATAGCACTAGGACTATAACTAATGAGCTGCGTGTTTTGTATATAGTATAATACAATGTTTTAATTGTATATAGTGAACTAATCTCTCTTGTCTTGATATGTGTATATAGGCTATGTATATGATTACTATGCGACCTGTTTTTATGATATGGACATATATATATATATATATATATATATATTTTTGTATTTTCTCTCCTAGTTTTTGTCCTGTCCAATGACGGTCACCTGATGAAGGCAGAATGCCGAAACGCGGGTAGTCAAAATCCAACCGCTTTGGCAACTACAATATAACTTTGACCGGTCCTGAGTGACTTGTTGTTATATATGTTTGTGTTTTTTTGTTGTAGTAATGTAGTTTGTTACTAATAGTTAGTTTATATGTTTTTGAATGACTATATGACTTGATAAATAATATTCAATGAAATAACAATAATTGGTTCTACTATTTATATCAAATAAAAAGATATGTATATCAATAATAATTGTGTTATCATATATTCAATAGGAAATTCAAGGTCGCTGTTTTTGATATGACTTTAAATTCTTTTTGTTGAGAGAGTTGGCACATTTTAATTGAATGTTTGCTATAAATGTACTTTTCCTAAGAAAGAAGCACAGGGACACTGTTTATTGGCCTGTGTTTGTGTGAGCACTGATAGGGTGAAGTACTGGGTTTTTTGGAACCCAGCGGTGCCAGGGAACACACCCTAAGACTTTGAGTTCTTCCTGTTTCAGACTACAGAAACACAGAGTCTTCTTGGTGAAGTCAAAGATCGTATTTATTGGCTGCACCAGTAACAGGTATCCTAGAAGTACAACACGGTGTATATTCTCAGGAGACTGCTCAATCTTACAAAGCCAGCCATCCATTTTTATACAAAATATTATGCTTTAGGCAAAACATTCCTTATTTACAGTCGACCATTCACATATTTTCACGACAAAGAAAAAGCAGAGTCATGATGACAAGCCCATATTTCAGTTTTTCCAGCCCACAATCAATTACCCGGCAAGGCCCAGTATTTTCATCAGATATCGACAGACCCCTAATAAAATCGGGCACCTCCTCCTCGTAAAGCAAGCCATAAAGTAAGAAACAGAGACAGGTGTGTGTAAGATTAGGCATGGTTTGTATGCGATGAAAGGTTTATGGTATGTTGTGCCTTGATACTAATCTCGATCGGCCACTGGGAAAGGAACTGGCCGAACAGGTTTGGCTTCGGGCAGTGGAGGCAGCTTGCCCAGGTCACACAGAAGTCAGCTAAAGGTGTACGTGTCCTTAAGACTCGTTTTGGCCTTAGTCATCGGCCTATGTGAGGGCAATAACAAAATGGCTTCCATGCACAAAATGGAACCCGAGGGTTCAGGACGGAATCTCTGATTTCAGTGTGATCTCGTGGCTCGAATACGACGAGAATACTCGTATATAGTATACTCGTCATTCTCGGTCTATTGATACTAAAATCGTCATGATACGACGATGTGTATGACATGGGTCCAGAATTTTCAGTACCACAGACCCTCCTTTTGCCCTTACATAGGCAATTAACCTATACTCACGCTAATCTGAGTCCAGGTCTATATTCATAAATTCATTGAGATGTTGCTGTAGCATCATCCTATTACTTAGCTCATCCCTCGATACAGGTTTCCTTACACATGATGTAGCACAGAGGCCACATATAGCAGGAGCACACTGTACGCACAGACAGAACAGGAAAAGAATGGCTAAGATCATCCCAATGACTATTAGAATCTTCCATCCCCAGGCAGATAATAGTTCCCAGAACCACCCCATCAACGACCAATCTCCTTTATCCACATGAATAGAGTCGAAGATCTTGTGCAGTTTGGAAATGGCCTGGTACACTGTTGGAGCGTTATCTGGAATGAAAACACAGCAACTTGATTGGATCACTTTACATACCCCACCTCGGTCTGCAAGTATGACATCTAACGCAACTCTGTTCTGAAGAGTCATAAGACGATCCGACTGGAGCTCAGCAGTCAAGTTACTAAGGGCACCGGCAGTTTCAACTACGGTGGATTCAACCACTCTCGTCAATTGCCTTATGTTCCTGCTGTTAACCATAGGTCCCCAAAACGGCAGAAAACCCTTCAAGAAATCACCCAATTTTTGACCTGCAGTGTCTTCTTTACTAAAAACACCTCTAACTATCCTTGTCTTGTGGTAATCTGCCGCAGCTGTGTAGGTGGGAGGCAGCAGGAACGAAAGAAAACATGTGCCCGAGAAGTCAGGGGGCAACCATGTGTAGGCTCTATCATGACAGATGAAATATGGACCCTTATCTGCTAGGAACGAAGGGGAAGTCTGGGATGAAAAGACATACGTCTCATTGCAGATACTCTTCCCTAGCTGAGCTCTGGGATTCTTGCCATTACCTTGCAGACATAGATGACCCTGATGGGGTACGACCCAAATCGGGGAGGATCTTTCTGCTCGCTGGTTCTCACTCACAGTAACTCAATCCGGTCACGTTCCATCCAATATATGCTAGTGTCTCATCTCTCGGGGTAGTGTCATAGGAAATAGCTTCCCTAATCATATCTACTATACCCTTAACTAGAGCACTATTCTTCGGATTATCTTTCACAGAACGTAGGGGGTTGACTTCATGAGCGTAGATGAACATCGTTCTGTATGCCCACACAGATCCATTATGGCTGAATGGCAGGACCAGATAAGGGATACCTTTGTCCATAGTGTGAGGCATAAGACCACACACCCAACAGTTAGTCGTGTTTATTACTAATTGGTGTTGGTGCAAAAGCTGAACGAAAGAGTTATTAACGAACTCTAACCTTCTAGCGGATTCATGTTCTGGCAGAGGATGAAAAGAATGCGAGGAAATAGTAGAAGGAGGTATGGGCGGTGTAGTGGGTGCAAATGTCACTCAAAAAGAGAATAAGACTTATCCTATTAAAAACATCATTACACTAAACAACATGAAAATGCATAGTATCAAAAAATGTTTCTTGGTCATTATTATACACATTTTGGCTTTAAAGTTCATCTCTTTGGCAGGTCTCTCCATCTCGAAAAACTCCATCCTCTCTAATTGCTGCTCGCGGTGGTAGGGTGTTCTATGCTAAGGAATGCTTCTGTCAGTCCAGGGCAACTCCCTTAGACCAACCAGAACCGTTGACCTAACATCTTCGGCTGCACTCCAAAGACTTCGGCAACCACGACCCTACAGCTGCACCCGGATGGCGGTTCGAAAAACAAAAATCAAAAAAAGTTTCTCAGATGAGAGAGCTGCACTTTCAGAAATAGCAAAGGGAAAAAAAGAATGTATTTATTTGTTCATAATTCTTGGCCTCAGATTATAACGGCTTTTTCCAGGTACAGTCTGGTCTTGGAATAAAAGTTCAGGCTCGGTAGTGTTCAATCGAATTGACGGTGACACAGCTTCTTGCAAAAGATTGTCACTTTCACGTTCAGAAGTTATCCCTTTTACACGTGCATCACTGAAAGGCAGAAAACGAGGCACAGTCTCAGTCTCAGAGTCAGCGATACCCTCCTGGACCCACCGGTCGTACGGCAGAGGCAAAGGGACCCTCTTGCAATGTACACCGTGGATCCAGTTCTTTTATCCTTCCACTCGAACGGCTGAACTCATTGACAAAAGAACTAGGTGGGGGCCGGTCCAACGGGGCTGATCATTCTTTGTCCGCTGGAAGTTTTTCACCAAGATCCACGAACCAGGATTGATAGTGTGTCCTGGATCTTCAGAGACCTGAGGCAGAGTATTGTGAACCTGTTGGTGTAAAACACGCAATTTAGCCGTCAAATCATACAAGTAATCAAGCAGTACAGGGTGTTCAATCTCACTGAATTTTGTCGGCCTTGGCACTCCCCATATGTTGGCCGGGCGGCCGAACACAATTTCGTAAGGACTAAGTCCCACTCGCGAATGCACAGTCATTCTTGTTGATAAAAGTGCTAATGGTAAAGCATTGGGCCATTTAAGACCAGAGCTTGCTTGTATCTTGGCCAGTTTAAGTTTGAGAGTGCCATTGTAGCATTCTACTAGTCCAGCTGATTGGGGGTGATTTGCAGCATGAAATTTTTGCTGGATACCTAACCCTTCACATACTTTCTTCAACACTCGACCCGCAAATTCACTCCCATTATCACTCCAGACCATTCTCGGCAAACCGAACCTAGGGAAAAATTCTTTGACAAGGGCTTTAGCTGTGGACAGGGCAGTGTTGTCTTTCAGGGGATATGCTTCTACCCATCTTGAAAAGGCACAAACAACAACGATTACGTATTTCAAATTGTTGCACCTTTCCATGTGGATGAAATCTAGCTGCAAAACCTCGAACAGGTATGTAGGAGGCGCAAAATGACCAGCTGGAGTTGGGGTTCCCCTACCAGGATTGTATTTCAGACACACCATGCAATTCTTGACCACATTCTCTGCACACTTAGGAATTCCAGCATTTTGCCATACTGGAGCCAACAACTTACAAATCCCTTTCACACTGATATGAGCCATTCCATGGGCCATTGTAACCACTGCAAGCACATACGCATCGGGTAACAACCATTCGCATCCAATTTACCCGTACTCTCTCTCCACACACTCAACTCTTTCTCTGTAGCTTCAGCTTGAATAGACTTCACACTTTCTATTGTGTCTTCACACATTCCAACGTCACCAACCCATCTTGCAGGGCCCGCAACATACATTCGACTCATCACATCTCTTGCTGTTTCTTTTGCGACTTCGTCAGCAAATGCATTGCCATGACCAACATCATCAGTAACCTTCTTGTGTGCACTACATTTAACAATCGCAACTTGTACTGGCAAAGTAAGTGACTCAAGAAGCTCATTCACCAACGGACCATGCTGAATCTTGGCTCCATGCGAAGTCAGAAACCCACGCTCTTTCACAATCGTCCAAAACTATGAGCCACACCAAACGCATACTGGCTGTCAGTATATATGGTCACTTTCATTCCTATTGATAACACACATGCTCTCGTAAGTGCAATCAATTCTGCTGCTTGAGCTGAATTATGTGGGATACGTGCAGTTTCAACAATCGTATGCAAAGTTGTAACAGCATATGCCGCAGTCGTATCACCATTCGGAAGCTTGAAGCATGAACCATCCACCCATAAAGTACCATCCCACTTCACAAGAGGAGTGTCCTTAAGATCTATTCTCCCTTTCGTTTCTTCTTCTGTCCTAAGAAAACAATCATGCTGTTCAGAAACATCTGTCTCTGTTACAATCGGCAACAACGTAGCTGGATTCAACATGTTGCATCTCTTTATGTGCACATGACTCGCCAAAAGTATCAACTCGTAACCTGACAATCGAGCACTAGTTAAGTGCTGTGTCTTGGTCCTGTTTAACAAAGTGTCCACTGCATGTGGAACCATTACTATCAATGTATTATTCATTACTAAACCAGCAGACTGTCGAATAGAAACAGCTGCTGCTGCTGTGGCTCTTAAACAACTCGGCAACGCTCTAGCTACCGGATCCAAAGTCGACGAAAAATACGCGCACGGACGTTGCTTGTCTCCAAAAGACTGTGTCAGCACCGACAATGCACATCCTTCTTTCTCATGGACATACAGTGTAAAGGGCTTGCTGTAGTCGGGGGTACCCAACACAGGAGCCGAACACAATGCATCACGCAATTCGGAAAAACTTTTCTGACAATCTTCAGACCATGGAAGGGGATTCGGTGTATCTTTACAAGTCAATGCTACCCAAGGTTTGGCCAGCAAAGAAAAATTCAGTATCCATTGTCTGCAATATGATGTTATACCCAAGAAAGCACGCACTTCTTACTGTGTCATTGGCACACTCAATTTTGCAATTGCCTGAATTCTTTCTGGGGTCAGTTTCCTTCCCTCCTTCGACAGGAGATGACCTAAGTAGGTCACTTCTTGTCGACAATATTGCAATTTTGAAAGAGACACTTTGTGATGCAAATGAGACAAATGACGCAACAACGATAACGTGGCTTCTTTACAAATCTCCTCAGTATCTGCAGCGAATAGCAAATCGTCAACATACTGAATAAGGGTAGCGCCATCAGGTAAAACAATCGTATCAAGCTATGTTTTTAAAGCCTGACTATAGATTGACGGACTCTCGCAATAGCCTTGGGGAGCGCGTTTGAACTGGAAGCTTCGGCCTCCTAAACAGAAGCCAAAAATATCCCTACTCTCCTCGGCAATCGGGATGCTGAAGAAAGCATTCTTCAAGTCAATCACCGAAAACCAGGTCGCGGAAGCTGGAATCATAGTTAATAGGGCAGTGATATCGGGAACAACTGGAAATTGCGGCACAACGATTTTATTCACCTCTCTAAGATCAATCACAAACCTGTAAACAGGTGGCTGAGAAGGGTCAGTACGTTTCAAAACAGGCAGAACAGGACTATTGCAAACTTACCTCTTGTTTCTTCAATTACATCTTTTTCAATCAGATCATAAATGATCGCTAGCAACGCCTTTTCGCCTTCACTAGAGATCTTGTATTGGCGTGGCATTTTAACATTGGCTTTCAAGGTCACAACATATGGCGGTATTTCCAAAAGACCCACATCATTAGGACCAGTAGCCCAAAGAATGTCAGGAAGAGAAGAAAATTCTGTCTGAAGTTTATCCTTCGACAAATACATTGGGGAGACCACTTTCTTACCAGTGTAAGTTGTACTCCCGAAGGAGAGCAATACAATGTTGCATACAATCTTTTCAACAGATCCAATCCCAACAAGTTCTCACCACAACCTGTCGTCAGATTAAGGGGTGCTTCGAATTCACAAGGTCCAACAGAAAGGGACATAGGACTAGAAACCGGGTTCCAAACCAGGGCGCCAGAAAAACCTACTGAAACATTCGTTTCGCCAGACATAGGTGCACCAGGGAGTTTAGAGTGCATAATAGAACTCTTTGTAGCACCAGTATCCAACAGAAAAGGCTCTGACACACCTGATGTAATCACCTCAACATAAGGTCCACACTGATCTACTGGAACTGATACAACTCCCTCTCTTTGTCTATGGCTGTCCTAGCCATCATTACCTTCCATATCCTCATCTTCTGCATAGTAGTCATCAGCATAGTACTGAGTCGTCCTAAAAGACGCGTTATTCTGCTGATCAAAGCTATTCATTAAATTCTGAGGCGGGAAGGGACGCGCGTTCTGGGGGAAATTTCCACGTCCTCTACCTCTAGGTGCTTGTGGAACACCTCGACTTCTTGCGCTAGGGACACCATTCATACGCTGTAACAAAGCAGTGCAGCTACTTTTAAAATGACCTTCTTCTTTACAATATGCACACTGATTAGGGCCTACAGGAAAACGCGGTTGAGAAAACTCGAACCTTTGAGAGTTTCTCTGAAACTGCTGAGGTTGCTGATAATCACGCTGATTATTACGGGGCGGATACGCTTGCTGTAAAAGCACTTTCGTCTTCAACTCTTTAGTTTTCTTGTCTGCTCTATCCTTCTCGTCCTTATCCCTATTTTCACAATACTGTGCAGTATCCAGTATTTGTGCTGAAGAGGAAACGGCCCACGAACTCTCTGAATCTTTCAATTTCTTACACAACTCGGGAAGCAAATTGTGCACAAACTTGTCAACGAACAACCTTTGACCACCTTCTGTACTCATATCTTGACCACTGTGGTCGATAAACGTCTCTTCAAACCTGGTGAAGAAATCAGACACACTTTCACCTTTCTTCTGCTTACACGCAGACAATTTATCCCAATTTACACGCATCGCAGGCATTAAAGTCTTCATGTAAGTAATGATCCTACCAGGGAGGTCTGCTACTAAAGGCTGGGGTTTAGCACCACCAATTTGTCTATCATCTACAGCACTAATATTAGCCCATGAGTCACCTAACTCTTGCCCATGATCTGTATGGCGGATCAAATCCCACAAAGGCTGTGGAACAACATTCCCAAACAACATGTCTATGTCAGCTAGATTCATAATACATGAGTCTACAGTCTGTGATAATTCCTTGTAATACCCTGCAGGATTCTTACGGGGGTCAGGTAAAGTCTGCTTAAGAGCCAAGACTTCAGATCTCTTCCATGGGACATGTACCCAAACACGTTGAAAATGAGCCGGAACAGCATCAATATTATTAGGGACATCAGCCGCAACTGCATCTTTCCATATCGGAGGAACTTCTCTCATCAGGTACTGTCTCACCTTCTTCCTAACAGAAAGATCAGGCTCAAACAACGACCGAGAGACAGCTTTACTCCTAAACGACAACAATGTCGCCACTGCTCTCTCAACATCGGAACCCACAATCGTGCCCTTTGCAAACTCGAACCGTACACGGCACAAATCAGGCGGATTGGATTCCAAATCATTGTCCTCCAATTCTTCACAAAGGAAAACACACATTTTATCAAAGACATATCTCTGTTTCGGTGCTTCCCATTGATGGAAGACATCCATAACAGACTCTAGCTCATATCTTGTGGGGTCAGTAACCCATTTATGTGCCAAATAATCCAATGTTTCCTTCTCTCTAGAATCAGGCAGTTGGCTTCGTAACTGTTTACGCTCTGAAATGGGGGTCGTAGTTAATGACCCAAAGAAAAGAGAAAAAAAATTAGTAACAGTGTCAGTCATTCTCTGTCGAACAGAAGGAGAAGTCGATGAAAAGACAGGGGGAAAAGCAGAGTGAGGCAAGGCAGACGCAGAGGCAGTATCAGAAGGAATACCAGCAATGGTAGTCCATATGGTGGTCAAAGTCGTAGGAAGTAAAGGCAGAGCAGATGTCAAAGTCGGCGGCCCTTGAGGAGGCTGCACCAGAGGAGTAGGAGCCAACTGAAGAGCAGCTGGTGGCTGTGGAAGAACTTGAGGCAAAACAACCGGGGGTTGCACAACTAAAGGTTGTGGAGGTGCTGTAGCACTCTGAGCATAAGGGGGTGGCGAACTCAACAAATGCTACATTAAAGGATCTTTTTCAAGTTCTTTTGCTGCATCTTGCTGAAGAGGCGGCAAAACTGGATAACATTTACCAATTACCATTTTACTTTGCCTGTGCAACTGCTCACTCATCTGTTCTTCTTCGTTATCTTTAAACTGCATAGCAGCTTGCATTATCGAAATGCCCTTTTCTCTTTTATTTCTCTTTGCTAATTTAATTTCTTTCTGTTTGGCTTCCTTTCGCCATAGGCGGAAAGAGTCAAACATCGCCGGCCGGGCTTTCTTCTTAAAAAGTTTAACCTCTAGATTATCCAGGACTTCGGTGTCAAAATTACCATATTGGGGCCACTTCAGGACACCATCCTTCTTTGTGTACCTAACCCATACTTCATTATATGTGATAGGGCCCACTCCATGCTTCACATAGAGCTCATAGGTCAGAGTTCCAATCGGAGGAACCGGACATGAGTCCTCCAATCGGGAATCCCTACTACAACCAAGACAAAACAAATTTCCAAGTCTGCTAAGACCAGGCATCTTCGCTCACTAGTCTAGCTTCAAACTTCAAAGGATTATCGAATACGATAGTCTTGTGAATACACGAGTCCCTCGGCTTTGGTACTTGCAAGTTCCAAATCAAAGATCCCAAGGGGATACCGAAAACTAAGAACCAAACTAAGGACTGGGAGACGCTCCACTCATACTTAACTGAGGTATCGATGACGTCACCAGAAGACTCGTCTATCGTCTCGCTCTACAAATCATCAAGGGTCCAAAACATGGCGATAGTCAGGGCAGCAGTCCTTCGTAGCCGTCGGAAAGCGGGGAACATCGCAGCAAAGACTTTCGGACCACGACGACATACAGGGGTCGATGAAGTGATTGGCCTTCCTCCAGAATTTCACACGAAGCTCCTCACGAACCTCTGGCTTGGACCGGTACCACTGAAATCGCCCCACGTTGGGCAGCAACTGAAGTACTGGGTTTTTCGGAACCCAGCGGTGCCAGGGAACACACCCTAAGACTTCGAGTTCTTCCTGTTTCAGACTACAGAAACACAGAGTCTTCTTGGTGAAGTCAAAGATCGTATTTATTGGCTAAAGCCAGTAACAGGTATCCTAGAAGTACAACACAGTGTATATTTCTCAGGAGACTGCTCAATCTTACAAAGCCAGCCATCCCTTTTTATACAAAATATTATGCTTTAGGCAAAACATTCCTTATTTACAGTCGACCATTCACATATTTTCACGACAAAGAAAAAGGAGAGTCATGATGACAAGCCCATATTTCAGTTTGTCCAGCCCACAATCAATTACCCGGCAAGGCCCAGTATTTTCATCAGATATCGACGGACCCCTAATAAAATCGGGCACCTCCTCCTCGTAAAGCAAGCCATAAAGTAAGAAACAGAGACAGGTGTGTGTAAGATTAGGCATGGTTTGTATGCGATAAAAGGTTTATGGTATGTTGTGCCTTGATACTAATCTCGATCGGCCACTGGGAAAGGAACTGGCCGAACAGGTTTGGCTTCGGGCAGTGGAGGCAGCTTGCCCAGGTCACACAGAAGTCAGCTAAAGGTGTACGTGTCCTTAAGACTCGTTTTGGCCTTAGTCATCGGCCTATGTGAGGGCAATCACAAAATGGCTTCCATGCACAAAATGGAACCCGATGGTTCAGGATGGAATCTCTGATTTCAGGGTGATATCGTGGCTCGGATACGACGAGAATACTCGTGTATAGTATACTCGTCATTCTCGGTCTATTGATACTAAAATCGTCATGATACGACAATGTGTATGACATGGGTCCAGAATTTTCAGTACCACAAGGGCTGTACCTTCCCGTTCCGTGACGAACAGTTCAAAAGCTTTGGAATAATCTGGTGTGGCTAGGACAGGTGCAGATCGTAATGCTTGTTTAAGGGTGTCAAAAGCAAAGGTATGATCAGGTGTCCATGGCAATGGAGAAGAGGTGGCAAAATCGGAGGTCGTTAATTGTATCAGGGGTTTGGCCAAATAGGCGAACTGGGGGATCCACTGCCTACAATAGGAAGTGAGGCCAATAAAGGCACGGACTTCTTTCTGTGTCTTAGGGACAGGAATGTTAAAAATGAGTTGTATTCTTTCAGGTGTGAGTGCCCTACCCTCCTTTGACAGCAGGTGTCCTAAGTATGCCACCTGCTGTAAACACAATTGCAATTTAGAGGGTGATACTTTGTGGCCATGTTGTGCAAGAAACATTAGGACAATTCGTGATGCTTGTTCGCATTCCTGTTCAGAACGTGCGGTGATCAGTAAGTCGTCGACATATTGTAACAATGTCGTATTGGAGGGCAGAACAATGTCATCCAACTGTCTTTTAAGTGCCTGACTGTAGATACTGGGACTTTCTGTATACCCTTGAGGAGCTCTTGTGAAACAGAAACTACGACCTTGTAGTGAGAATCCGAATAGGTACTGACTGTCTGGATGAATGGGTATACTGACGAAAGCGTTTTTAAGGTCGATGACGGTAAAATGTGTTGCATCAGGATCTATAGCTGTTAGCAGAGTACTGATGTCTGAGACCACATGGTATTGTGGTACCACACATTTATTGAGCTCACGTAAATCAAACACAAGTCTGTAAACTGGTGGTGCACCGTCATCTGCTTTCTTTCGCACTGGCAAAACTGGCGAATTACATATGTTGGAAGGTACCTCTCTGACCACTCCTTTTTTAATCAAGTCATCGATAATCTGAATAAGGGATTGTTCCGCATCTGGAGGTAACTTGTATTGGCGGACACGAGGTAGGACAACACCTTCCTTTAACGTGACTATGGGGCCGAGTGCGGTGCCTGCCGATTTCTGCATACAAATGCAGGGGGTACCATAGGTACCCCCCATGTGCACCCCCATGCCCCCTTCACCTAGGGGGCCCGCAACGGGCCCCCACAGTGAAGTTACACATGCTTTTCCACGGCGGAAAACCCGCCGCAGAAAAGCATCTTTTAAAGCCCTTCCTAATATGGCGGACGGTGTCTGAGAGACACCGCCACCATATTAGAGCTTTTCCGCCGCGGTTGTAAGCCAACCGCGGCGGAAAAGCTGCGGACGGAAACCAGGACCCACCAGCCATCCTAATGTGGCGGTGGGTCTTTGGTGGGTCCGCTGCGGTTTTTCCGCATCCTCTGGGCCGGCGGTGGCTTTCGCTGGCCCGGAGGATGCGGAAAAACTGCAATCATAATAGGCCCCTATGTGTGATGTAATATCCATGAATCTTACGTCAGTTGAATCAGTGGCCCATAATGTAGCAGGACTGTCCCTTAAGCTGACATCTAACTTTTGTGTGGTGAAATGACCTTTGAAATCTCGGAGGAATAGTCGGACCCCTTCCGGGGAACAGCATATCACATCACTCAGTTCCTTTATTGTCTGGATGCCAAGTAGATTTTCGGGACAGGACTTAGTAAATACCAAATCGGTGGAAGCTGTAAGAGGGCCAACCTGAAGTGACACTGGTTCAGAAACTTTGTTGATGACTGGTGTACCTGGAAAACCCAAGGAAATACTATTTGAGCCAGAGGGGGTACCTTGGGAACTTCGTTGTGTTGTACTGTCGTCCTACTGGCCCCGGTGTCAATCAGAAATTTTGTTTCTTTACCTAGGAGCTTAGCATGTACATAGGGACCCTTTTGGTCGACCGGGACCGGGGTCAGTGGACGACTATCGTGTTCCTCCCAGCTGTTTCATGAAATCGTGATGAATTCAGGATAGGATGATACGGGATACTGATAGAGTTGTGTGGCTTATTTAGTATCAGTTGGGGCAGTTGATGTTGGAGCAGAGGGACGAGTGGTATAGGTGCGAGGTTGTGTCTTTCCAGTAGCAATATTGTGTTTTAAGACTGGACAGTCACGTACAAAGTGACCAGGCTTTTTGCAATAATTAAAGGTAATACTTTCTTGTGGTACTGGAGGTTGCTTATGGGTCTGAGGAATTGTATTGGCCTGTGCTACCAATACCTTCATTTTAGTATATTTTGTCCTTCTTTTCTCTTTTTCTTGTTCGTCCCTAATTCTGTTTTGATGGTACTGGAGCATCTGAAGTGCTTGTGAAGGGGAACTACCTTCCCAAGTGCTTTCAACTTTTAATACTCTATTTTTGATCATAGGTAAGGCATTTTCTACAAATTTTGAGACAAACAATCGACTATAGGCATCTCCACCTGAGGAGAGACCTCTATTGATAAGAAAACATTTCTCTAATCTTGTATAATAGTCCCCTATATCCTCATCTAGTTTTTGTTTGCATGCAGAGATAGCATCCCAATCTTCCTTTTTAGTGGCCAACAACTGGGAGAGTATTTTCGGGAGCAGGCGAGGGAGTTCCAGAACCAGAATCACGAGTAGTTTCTTCTGTCTCCAAAGCTGCCCATGCTACCTTTTTCCCTTCAATCTCCCAATCCATTCCTTTTAGTTTGTCGTATGTTCCTTGAGGCAGCAGGACTTTGAGGAGAATATTGAGATCCTTATAAGTAAAGGAGCCCATTTGAAGAATATCTTTGAGTTCCCTATGGAATCCTGTAGGATCCTTTTCATGAGAAGGGACCATTTTCTTCATCTCTAATATTTCTAGTTTTGTCAAGGGAGTATAGACAAATGTTTGTTGTAACTTTCCTGCAGAATCTACAACGGGGTGTACTTCTCGGAGGGGAAATTGACCTTGGCCGTACTGAGGGGGATTTGAGTCATAAACATCAGAAAGATATTGGACATAGCGTTGTCGCTGATCCAGGAAAATGTTGAGGAATTCTTGTCCCCTTGCCACCCATCTCCCTTCTAGACAATCTCGTAAGAGAGGATGTAACATTTTGGGTGGGCAGCCAGTGTCTTCGTACAATGTAATGAGGTGTTGAACCATATATATACTGGCTAGTCTTTGAGATGTCATAGGGAGCGATACAAATATTGGAGCGACTATGTCAGGGCCGTATATAGAGTATGGGACACCCAATGGGTGCTTCATCGAGCGAGTTCTTTTTCTTGTGTGGTGAGTGGAGGTTCGTCGTCCATCCAATCATCCAGGGCTTCTTGTGTTTGTTGGAACAATCTATCTGAAGAAGCTGACAATTTTTTAGTCTTACTTCTGAGTTGTCCGCTACCCTGGGAACGAGGAATACGGGAATGTACTGCTCCTTGAAAAGCAGTTCCTTGTTCCCTTTCTTCGTCTGTACCCTCATTCTCGGTTTCCTGGGTTGGGACATTTTTCTGGTGTGAGTCGGAAACCTTACTGGTAAAGAGAGGGATGAAGAGATCTATTTCTTTTATTTTATTATAATTTCCCGCTACAACTGCTTGATCTAGCTGAAGTAGGTCGTCTGGAACCTTTTTTCCAGCACTTGAGATCATACGGATGAAACAGGTAATCATAAATCGTGAGAGACATTCTCTATGAGCGATAGGTCTATTTTTAATAGCCTCTTGTAGGAATTCTATATTTTCTCCTGTTCGGAAAGCTTCGTAAATTTTATTCAGACAACTTGTGATGTTTGGTACCTCCCGTATGCTTTCTAGAGCTTCCCGTAAGTGATAGGAGACATCTGCTTGTGGACCTTCCCCTGGAGTCGGGTCATACCCACACTCTAACATAGGTAGAACACCACCCGAGGTGTCAGGGATGGGTTCCGTCTGGGTAATTACTCGTCTGGCCACTATTTGATTAGTATAAGGAGGAGGTGGTTCCATTAAATAGGTGGTAATGAAGTCTTCGGGCACGGAAGGAACCTTAGGACGTGGAGGTGCTGTGGGGACGTTAGGGTCTGAACTACCATCAGACTCTGTCTTTTGTGAGAAGACGGGATATATACCCGTCACGGAGGCCGAGACCTCCCTTTTCTTTTGTTCAAATTTAATATCATCATTCTGATCCTGTAACTTTCTCATCTTACTTTCTTCCGACATTCTCTTTGCTTTCTCCACTTTCCCTTGCTCTTTCTGTTCCCTTCGAGGCGCTTCCTTTCGCCATATTTCGACACTCTCTAACATCGAGGGTCTTGCTTTCTTTTCCCAACATTTCTTTTCAGCTGCCATGATACAATTTAAATCCCATGTGCCACTCTTTGGCCATCTGATCGCAATTTCTAAGACTTTAGTGTAACCTTCCCAAAGATCCAAATACAAGATGGCACCAATTCCATATTTCGTATACATGAAGTAACCAGGAGTATCCTTCGGGGGGACTGGTACAGGTTGTTCCAGTAACCCCTTCCGGGTACCCAGTTTACACAATTTGGAAAACAAAGGCATTGCGTTAATATATAAAAAATGTACACTTGATAACTTGATATACCCCGAGTATCAGAGTACAAACATACCGTTTTCTAGAAACCTAGAACCCGTCTTGACCGTGTTCTGAAAATCAGAACCCGTCTTGATACACCCCCAGCAATACTCACCGAGGTGCAGAAAACTTGAAGACCTTGAAGACCTTGTCACTGGACTAGTTACGCTGCGCTCTTGATCAGGGACTTGTCGGGGTTCTGAAGACCTCGGACTCTGCAACTTCACAAGGTTCGGGCTCTGGGTCGAGACTTCCGCTGTTGTCCTCACCGCCTCATGTGGATGGCCAAGCCGCGGCACGGTCCCTCTTTGACATGAAGGAGTTCATGCAGGAACACCCTGCAGTGTGCACTTTGAAGCATGTCGGTGTCTGGAGAGACAGGTTCGGGTCCGCATCACCGGCGCGTGGGGAGAAAGGGAAGTTCCTATTCGGGCGCCAATTTACTGTGGTAAATATTTTAGTAATTTACCTTGATCGGAATTTCTATAATATCAATAAGGTCAAGCATGAAGAGCAGAGTCCGTGGTGGTTAGAATTCAGGGTCTTTATTCAGTAACTCGAGTTAAGGGAGAGCTCCGTCACCTAAGGAGGCTCGGGAATAGTCTCTACTTTAATCAAAGAAAACATAGTATATATACATTTCTGGACATAGAAAGGAGGAAGGAGCTTCCCTTGAGCAAATTTCAGTTACTTGTGTTGTAATCATACAGAAGTCATGGCAGAAGCGACGTAACTGTGTCATAATCATGAGGAAGTCACGGCAGAGGCAGAGTGTTGGGAAATAACCCTAGGCTGGTTCCTTAGATGAGAGAGAGAAATGGTTGTGACAGGATGTCTGATGTCATGTCTTAGCAAACAGGAGCTGGTTTCTCGGAATCGGTTGTCGTGTCTTGGTAAACAGGGGCTTATTTCTCGGAATCGGCCTGACCATAAGAGTGTGTGGTTACAACAGGGGCTTGTTTCTTGGAATCGGCTTGGCCATAAGAATGTATGGTTGCAGTTAGAGGAAGAAATGTGTTGTGTGCAACCTTACGTTTATGTGCCCGGGTTTTTCAAGTTACCATCATGATGAGCTTGGGACGTGAAAGAGAGGGTGTATAATGGGACATAAATAACGAAAAATATCCATTTTCCACATGAGCTGAAATTATCTCTGCAATGTTCGGACAGGCTCTAGCAGGTCTACACTCGCTGCGGGCCTCGCCTTGCTGCCACTTTGTTCTCGCAGCCGCTCCCGCTGCTCCGGTTGCGCTGGGACCACACAGCAGCCTGTGGCTGCCAGCTACGTGCGCGCTGTTCCAGGGTGCGGGGCACTACCACCGACAGCTACTCCTCAATGGCGCACCTCCAGAGACTCTCTCTCTGCAAGTCTCTTCAACTGTTTCGCGCCCCTCGCAGCTGGCCTCATCTCTCTTGGGCTGTGCAGGGGGGGTGCTGGCATCACTCCGGTTGGCCGCGGGCGGCACGCTGTCTACTTTCTGCTTTCGCTCCCACCGCAGCAGCCTCTTACAGTTCAACGCTGCACGGGGTGGGGGTGTGTAGGAGGTGTCACCGGCAACATGTAACGTGGCTACGGGACACTCTCCACATTAAATGTGGGTAGGCTCCGCTTCAGTTGGGGCCTCGGCAGGTCAGTGGCAGATGCATGCCACGGCTCCTTGGCTTCTTTTCCCATGCCCCGCAGTTCCTCACCTTCCGCCCACTCCTTGGGCTTTACGAACTCGGCGGCGGCCGGCGTCTCAGCAGTCTGGCCCGCCTAGACTTTCTAGCCTCATGCCCGGTGGGTTGTCGCGGCCGATGCTGGTGGGCTCCGCTTGGCCCGCTCTTCTTCCCCACGGCTCATCCACGCAGGGGGCGGATTCAGTAGGTAGACAAGGTGCGGGGTGGGCTCCCGGTCACCTCGTCCTCACCCTGGGGCTCTGCACACACCCCGTGGGCTCTCGGGCGCGTTCCGCATCGGCTTTTGGTGGTGCACCCGACTCGGGCAGTTCTCTCCCCCTTTTCCACAGCTGCTGGGCTGATGCTCGTACGGGCACAGCCCCCTCGTCACCAATTTGGTATTTGGGCCCTAGGCCCTCATCCTAAAACAAATGAGGTACCGCAGACACAGGGATTGTAGCTGGTTAACTGGCCCTGAGCACGTGCGCTCAGCCCTTTTTATTTAGCAGGGTCATCTGACTGATGACTCCTGTGGTGGGTGGGTGTTCACTTTGTGAAAACATGCTGAACACTAGAACGTATACAGCACGATACTACACACCCGTATCTCGCACTGCTTTACAAAACAGGGTAGACATTACTGAGTGCTTTCCTCTCTTATACCTCACAGCTTTTCACAAACAGACGTGGGCTGGACCGGGAATACTCACAAAACCCGCTCGCCACCAGCGAACCACAAAGAAAGCATTCCAAACTATTTATGCATGCAAGCACTCCAAACCAATCTTAAGCGTGCACAACGTTCGAAGGGGAATACTCACAAATCCCGTCCGCCGTTAGCGGAGTACATAACATTTACAGCATTAAGGTAAGCATGCAAAACTACCTGCAGCATTAACTTAAGCATGCAAACTACATGCAAAATCCCAAGCCGCGTAGCACAGATACTCACAGCCCTGCCGGCTGCCAAAGCTCCAACAGCATAGCCCCATGCAACTCTATAGCTTATAAAATTTATAACAACGCAAAACATAATATAATAAACCTTTTTTCATTACTCCACGGCCCCCTCTGACTCAGCCCGCCACACCACGTCAGCCATTGCCAGGTCCCCACATCGACGTTGCTCCTGTAACCAGGCTGTGATCCGCGGGGACAAAGAGAACGAAACCCCTGGATCACAGCCTTAAATACCTCTGCTTAGTTTCGTTTCCTGTTAAGTTTCGTTTTCCACACCGCCAGCCCTTCATTAACCATCCAGGCCCACCTCTTTCTCTGATCCACAGAGGAGGCTCAGCCCCACAGCGCAACTAAGGGCGCCCCTCCCCTATTCGCGGGGGTACCTGCTCAAGATGCCGTTTTACTTTGATTAATGACCACAGATGACTATGATATGGCCCTTAAAAAGCATTTTTCACAACTGACCTAACAATGCAAAAGGAATTCAGGCATGTATTTAATAAAAGGCAAATGACAGTGGACACTGTACAGGTTCGTATAGGCATAGCCTGTCCACAGGTTTCAAAGAATAGTTGGAGGACTACCGTATTAAAATCGAAGCTAATTTACTTGACTTGGGTGATATGTCAACCAAAATTATCTAGGGCAATTTTGCTGAAACCTACTGTTTCTGCATACTGCCAAGCATGCAAATTCTCCTGCCTCCAAACCCGCACCTCGCCCACCGAACACAGCAACGACAACAACAACCACCTCAAGTGCATCCTCCTTAACACCCGCTCCATCTACAAACACGCCGTCGAACTCTGGGACTCCTTGAGACAACAGCACCAGACGTCGCCTTCCTCACGGAAACCTGGATGAACGCCTCCTCGGCCCTCGACATCACCATAGCCATCCCGGACGGCTACAAAATCACCCGGAAGGACCGCATCAACACAACTGGAGGAGGACTCGCCATCATCTACAGGAACACCATCAGTGTCACGACCAACGCCGAAGACACACTCACCTCCGCCGAACACCTACACTTCCAGATCCGCACCGACCCCCAGACCACCCTCAGAGGAACGCGCATCTACAGACCCCCGGGCCCACGAACAGAATTCAGCGAAACCATTGCCGACTTCATCAGCCTGCACGCCCTAGCCTCACCAGAGTACATCCTCCTAGGGGACCTTAACTTCCCCCTTTAGAAAAACAACGACTACAACACCACCACCCTGCTCGACAACCTCGCCAACCTCGGACTCAAGCAGCTGGTGGACACCCCCACCCACTACGCCGGCCACACGCTCGACCCCATCTTCTCTGCCAGCAGCCACGTTGCCTTCAGCCACTCCACCAGACTACACTGGACCGACCACAGCTGCATTCACTTCACCTTCAAGAAGACCACAACACACCACCGCACACTACAGATCCCCCACAGATGCTGGAGCAAAGTCACCACAGACCAGCCGACCACATCGCTGAGCCAGAACCTACCTGCCGACAGCCCTGACACCAACGACGCAGCAGACAATCTCACACAGTGGATCACCAACTGCGCCGACGACCTCGCTCCACTGAAGAAACCCCCAGGCAAGACCAGCAACAGAAAAACCTCTTGGTTCACAGACCCCCTCAAAATTGCAAAGAAAGCATGCTGAACCCTCGAAAAAGCTTGCCGCCACAAGCGGACATCAGACAACATGACAGCCCTCAAGAGCCCCACCCACGAATACCACCAGATGATCCGGACCACCAAAAAGACATCGTTCAAAGAGCGGCTGGACAACTCCCACAACAGCAAGGAACTCTTCAGCATCGTCAAAGAGTTCTCCAACCCCAGCACCAGCAACAATGACATCACACCATCACAAGACCTCTGCAACTCCCTCATCACATACTTCCACCGCAAGATCGCAGACATACACAACATCTTCGGACCCCAGACCCCGCCTCCAGTCACCGAACCAACGACCCCCACCACCACCCTCAGCGCCTGGACAACCATCAGCACAGAAGACACCACCCACGTCATGAACACCATCCACTCCGGCTCCCCCTCCGACCCTTGTCCTCATCATATCTTCAACAAAGCCGACACCATCATCGCACCCCACATCCGGAACATCATTAACAGCTCCTTCACGTCAGCTACCTTCCCTGGAAGCTGGAAACCAACAGCGGACCCCAAAGACCTCTTGAACTTTCGCCCCATCTCTCTTCTCCCCTTCCCGGCTAAAGTTATCGAGAAGAACGTCAAGAAACAGCTGACTGCATTCCTCGAAGCAAACAACTCGCTCGACGAATCCCAGTCCGGATTCCGAGCCAACCACAGCACCCAGACCGCCCTCTTCGCAGCCACCGATGACATCAGGACCCTGATGGACAACGGAGAAACAGCCGCTCTCATACTCCTGGACCTCTCAGCAGCCTTTGACACCGTCTGCCACCGCACCCTAATAACCCACCTCTACAACTCTGGGATCCAAGGAAAAGTCCTGGACTGGATCACTTCATTCCTCTCCGACAGAACACAGAGAGTCCGCCTCCCTCCCTTCCGCTCCGAGGCCACCAAGATCATCTGCGGCGTACCCCAGGGCTCCTCACTCAGCCCAACCCTCTTCAATATCTACATAAGCCCCCTCACCACCATCGCACGCAAACACAACATCAACATCATCTCCTATGCCGACGACACCCAACTGATACTCTCCCTCATCAAAGACCCTCGCACCACCAAAGCCAACTTCCAGGACGGAATGAAAGATGTCGCAGAATGGATGAAGCACAGCCGTCTGAAGCTCAACTCGGACAAGACAAAGGTCCTCATCCTCTGACAATCCCCATCCACCTGGGACGACTCCTGGTGGCCCACAACACTGGGCACCGCACCGACACCCACGGACCACGCTCACAATCTGGGGTTCATCCTGGACTCCTCCCTCACGATGACCAAGCAAGTCAATGCAGTCTCGTCCTCATGCTTCAACACCCTGCGCATGCTCCGAAAGATCTTCCGGTGGATCCCCACTGAAACCAGAAAGACGGTCACCCAAGCCCTCGTCACCAGCCGACAGGACTACGGGAGCACCCTCTACGCAGGAACCACAGCCAAACTTCAGAAACGGCTTCAGCGCATACAGAACGCCTTCGCACGACTCATCCTCGACATCCCTCGCCACAACCACATATCCACCCACCTGAGAAACCTGCACTGGCTCCCCATCAGCAAGAGGATCACGTTCAGGCTGCTCACCCACGCACATAAAGCACTCCACAACATGGGCCCTGAATACCTCAACAACCGCCTCTCGTTCTACACCCCCACCCGCCAGCTCCGCTCCACCAGCCTCGCCCTCGCCACCGTCCCATGGATTCGCAGAGCCACCACCGGAGGAAGATTATTCTCCTACCTGGCAGCCAAGACATGGAACTCCCTCCCCGCAAACCTACGACTGACCCAAGACCATATCAGCTTCAGGAGATACCTCAAGACCTGGTTATTCGAGCAGTAGTGGCCCCCCTCCCCTCAGCGCCTTGATACCCTCGCGGGTGAGTAGCACGCTCTACAAATGTTTTGATTGATTGATTGATTGATTAATCGATTGATTGATACTAACTTTAAGTCCTGGAGGGAAAGGAAACCCAAGTTTACTACTGTAGCAGCATAAAATAAGAATACTTACCTTACCATATATCAGGAGATGCTTGACTTTCAAATGTGCGTTCGTTTCAAGAAATGTTTTCTCTGAAAGGAAATGTACTTCACTCAAAAGTTCACAATGTCTAACACATACCCACACGTTTATTGCATAAACATTAATTGCAACATATACTTTATGGAATTCGTTTTCACAGCAGTCCTCTGCCTGACTCACAATGATCAATGAGTAACAATGATTTGTCACGAAACCATAATTTAGAAGGTCATAGTAATATAATATTTTGTCAAATGAATGGCCCATAAAAATGCCCTTTTATGGTCAGAGAGTAGCTGTGTAAAACGTTGAAAAGGAATGTGTGGGAGACCTCTCCCTTAAACAGATCACAGTGAAAATTTCCTCCATTTCAATGCTACTTCGGTCATTTCTGGGAAAGGCAAGCAGTCCTAAAGCACCACTCAAACAAGATATTCCGCCCCCCAGAACATCCGTAAAAAGTACTAAAAGGGAAATGTGAGCAATAGTGTACTTGGGCTATGGCAAGTTACATATGGCATCGAGTACCTCTTCAACAGCTGAGCTTGTGAAGCATGCTTACATCCAGATTTTTCAAAAATCCTTATGCCAATAACACTTGAAAATTATTATGCTACACAAGAGAATAATCAAGCAAGGTTTCTAAACTAAACAGGGACTAAATTCAGATGCAACAGAAAACACGTTTGCTTTCGTGTGTTTTGTATATTGTAACTGTCACTGTACATCGGTAAACACAAAAAACAGTTTTAAGGTCACCCGTAAAAAAATAAATATATTGTCTATCATTATTAGCAAAGGCTGTATCTTTTTAGGTTTGCAATGCCAATAGCTCAAACCCTTGAAAATGTGAGACCTATTGCATTGCAAATGCTTGTTTAACTACTACAAGCCCTGATGTACCTAAAATTAAAGACATGTTGCTGCCGACATTTTTATATGCAGATGACGCAGTTCTTATGGCATGCTCACCAAATGCCCTGCATCAGTTAGTGTATACCTTTGTGGAATTTATGCCCGCTTTAGACCTACAAACAAATTTCACCAAATCCAATATTATGACATCTGGGGCCCGATGTAGGTCACCAAATACCGGTCGGTAACGGCCGAATTCGGCCGTTACCGACCGGTATTTGGTGATTGAGATGTAGGGGCCATTATTTTACAGAATCGGTAAATTTACCGAATCGGTAAATTTACCCAATCTGTAAAATACCGAATCGGTAATTTTACCAATTCGGTAAATCCCCGATGTAGGTAGCACTGTTTACAGTGCTACAGGCCTTCTGAATTCGGTATTTTATCACCCAATACAATTGGGTGGTAAAATACCGAATTCAGGTGTACATGCACATCTGTGCATGTACACCTGTGCCATGTGACACACAGACATGCCCTTAGGGGATGTATGTGTGCCACATGACACACAAGCCTGGAATTGGCGTGCTACAGGGTGTCAAAGTGACACCCCGTTCACCCTTGCAGGATTCTGTATTTACTGAATCGGTAAATACCGATTCGGTATTTCCCGTTGATTCCTATGGGCTTCAAGGCCCATAGGAATCAATGGGAAATAGCGATTCGGTATTTACCGATTCAGTAAATACCGAATCGTACAGAATCGGTAATTTATTACCTACATCTGCCTGCTTCCGATTTACCGACTCTTAAATACCGAATCGGTATGATTCGGTATTTAAGAGTCGGTAAATCGGAATTACCTACATCGGGCCCCTGGTCTGAAGTGCAAACAGCTCTCAACCGTTTCTGTTGGCACTAACTGTCTCAGTAGCATTAGCACTTCGAGCAGGAAATTAGGCTTACCATTTGGCCTTATACACTAATTCTATGTTTTTAACCATAGTACTTGGTACCGGTTCTACAGAAAAACAGGGGAAAGTAAGGAGTAAGCAGTAAAATTGAGGCAAAAAAGCAGAAGAAAGGACGCAGAAAAATGGGGGGGGAGTAAAAATTAGGCAGAAAGCAGGAGAAAGCACTCAGAAAAAACAGGGGAAAGGAAAGAGAAAGCAGAAAAATGAGGCAGAAGCAGGAAAGAGCACTCAGAAAAATGGGGGGAAAGGAGAAAGCAGAAAAACTATGTAGAAACTTGTCAGAGTGCTGAGGCATGCACAGGAGAGCTGGGCCTGGGGCCTGCTCAATGGGGGCAATGCCGCAGCTTCCATTATGTAGGTCCTGGGAGGGATGCTAGGAAGCGGTAGGCGGAAAGACAGGCTAAAGTGACAATGGGAAAAACAAGATAAAACAGTGACAAACGAGGCACAAGCAGAAGGCACTCAGAACAAGCATTTGCAATGCAATGGGTCTCGCATTTGCGCGACTTTGAGCTATTGGTATTGTAAATGACAATGCCTTTCATTTATGTTTTGAAAACAAAAACAAAAATAAAAGGCATTGGTATTTGCAATGTCAATAGCTCAAAGTCGCATAAATGCAACACCTATTGCATTGAAAATGCTTTTTAAATAGATTCACTTGGTGAAAGGTGCATAGTTTATAAACAAAAGAAGGAACCAATAAAAACTTACCAAACTCTGTAAGCCGTATAAGAAGCTACGATACACGTTCTTGCACATCATAAACACTTTAAATTGTATTTCTGTTAACATGGCACTATCTTGTAATTTGCACTTTCCATTTATAAAGCATGTTACGGAGGGCGCAGGGGTTACAATGTGACATAACCCTGGAGGCGACAATAAAGGGATTTTAACTAAACGCGATGGGGACCTTTTAAGAAGAAAAAGGCGGGTCCATTTTCTGAAGAGGATGCCGGGCACATTCTTATGGCAGAAGCCCCTGGACCAAAAGCAATAGTAGAAGAGGACCGTGAAAAAAAAAGAGAAATTTGTGATGTTGATATCCCCCAGTCGCCGAAGGTCTGAGAGGTGGTGTTGTCCTTCTCTTACTACACCGGGGAGACTTGGTTGCTCTTTGCGAGCCGCCGATAACTGGCCTACGGGCTGAAAGGGGGAAGTTAGATGGGACGGGGCTTTTGCTGTCTGAAAAGAGGACTGACACTGAGGATGAAAGTGCGCCACAGACTGCCCCTGCGCCCGGTTTGAGGGGCGCAAGAGCAACCAGCGCAAGCCCAGGAGTCTCAGGAGGGCGCAGGTGAGTGCGCACACCCCCCACAAGTGGCTGCAAGTGTGTGGTGTGAGCACAAGGGCCCCTGCAGGTAAGGGTGTGCGCGCCAGAGGCCATCCAGCACTGGTGGCTGCGGGGTCGAGGCTTGAGACGCACTGACCTCGACTGCAGCAAATGGGACAGATCTCGGTGCAGCGAGAAGTTGTGTGTTGAGCCACGGGGTATTGAAACAAATGTCTTGTGATATCGTTCACAATAAGTGGTGAGCATGGGCCTCGGAGGTGAGAAGAGTTCAGCACATCTTCAGTTTCATTAATGCGTCATCGTGCGGCAATGAAAGCAAAGTGCGTGCATATGCTGTGTCTAAGGCTAAGCTGTTAGACAGACGTATGCATGCACATGTCCTGTCTTCAACACGCGTGCACATGTCCTGTCCCCCTTCGCCCACCAAACCGACAACAATAGGTCTCGCCAAGGTGAGCTAGGCATGCGCTGCGTCACTAGGCGAGACCTAAGAACAGAGTGAAAAGAAGGGAATAGCAATCAAAACGAGGCAAGAAGCAGAACAAACCACTCAGAAAAATGGGGGGGAAGGAAACGCTGGTTTTATTCTTAAAAAATGTGCCACACACCCAGCAGCAAAAATGGCCCTGTTTGGCTGCTCCCCAACAAAAATCTCGTTGGAGAAAAAGCAAAGCATTGATTTCGATTGTTAAAAGATATCACGCAGAAAGACTTACAAGTTCATACAAAGTGAATCCTCACTCAAAAAGCCCAGGTCAGAGATGTATAGAGACGTGGGCCGTCGTAAAACAAATGCACTTACGGTTTTACATTAATCCAGTCGACCAAAAATAGTTTTATATCAATATGAGTGCCAATTACTAATTGTCAGTACCAGAACCTAGCCTGTTTAGCATTGCTTCCAATCTTTAGCAGATAAAAGATCTGCAGAACAAGGAGACAATGTATTGTATCATATTGTAATTGCATTAATATAGCACTTCCTACCCCTGACGAGGCGTCGAAGCGCTTTTTCGACGGGTAACACGCTACTCCAGGACCCATAGAGGATTAGTGTTGAATTAGTATAATGAAACATGAAAGTACATTTTAAGTGGTGGGTAGGTCAGTCAGTTATTTGGATTTGGAATGAGAGCAGAAGGATAGAGGAGGACAAAGGTTTGTATTTATTTATCGATCGCTTGTTGGCGCATGCTATTCAGGAATCCTATAAAGGATTAGTGGTGAATTAATATGGTGAAATATGAGGTAATTTCAGTGGTGGATATTAGTCTGTTACTTGGAGCGAGAAGGATAGCGGATGGATAAAAGGGGAAAAAAGATTTGCATTCATATAGCACTTGTTACCCCTGATGGGTGTTGAAGCGCTTTTCCGGCGAGTAGCACGCCACTCCGGAACCCATAAAGGATTAGTGTTGAAAATTAGTATAGTATAAATATGAAGTAATTTGAGTAGTAGATATGTTATTCATTTATTTGGGCAGTATATTAGAATAGTTGAATATGGAATATGGAATTTGAGAAGTGAACATGTTAGTCTGTTAATTTTGATTGAAAAGGATAGTGGAGGGATAAAAGAGTGAAGGATTTATTTATTTAAGGTCTTAGCAGTAGGAAGAGGCTTTTGGATGAGTAAAAATGAGTTTTGGAGGGAAGGAGTGAGAGGGGAGAGTTTAGAAAGGTTTCTTTAAGGGGATCGGTGTAGTAAAAAGAGGTTTCAGATGATGCAAGGAGGGGTAGAGCAGGAGAGAGTCTAGAAAGGGTTATTTTGGCTATCATAGTAGTGGTATGGGGTTTGGGATAAATGAGAGAGTGGATGTAGAGGATATATTGATAGATGCATAGGATGAGAGATAGGGTAGTGCATTAGAAGGAGTAGTAGAAAGAAGTTTGAGATGAGTCAGAAGGTTGGGCTAGAAGATATATAGAGCGAAGTATGGGCTGAGAAATAGGCTAGTGCATTGGAAATGCTAAATTAGAAGAAAGTGATAAATATATAGATCCATAAGTACATTGAAAGTATATAGATACATAAAGGAAGTAAGTATATTTAGATTAAATATATTGATAGAGGCACAGGATGAGAAATAGGGTAGTGCATTGGATATGCTTGTTCAGGAGAAAAGTAACAGACACACAGATCCAAGTACATGGAAGGTACATAGATGCACAATTGAAGTATGTACATGTAGACCAAAGATCATTTTGAATATTATTATTATTATTATTATTATTTTCTTTTTTTTCTCTTAACATAATTATTTTACATGTTTTATAAAGTAATATACAAAGATAGGTACATATCTATAGTGAAAGCAAATGCTTATATACAGAGGGATATGCTATAAAATGTATTTTTCCATATGGTGCTTATGTTGGGAAGAGCCAGATCTTGAGTACTTTTCTGAAGATAAGGTGGTTGTTGGTGGATCTTATGTTGGGGGGTAAAGAGTTCCATAGTTTGGCTGCTTGAACAGAGTAGGATGTGCCACCCATGGTTTTTTTCTTGTATGGGGGGATTTTGAGGCGAGATGCTCCTTTAGAGAAGAGGTTCCTTTGTTGAATGTGTTTGTTGATTTTATTCCTGATGAAGAGTGGTCCTATTCCATGTATTGCTTTGTGGGTAATACAAAGCAGCTTGAACGTGGATCTTCTGGTAACTGGTAACCAATGCAGGGCTTTCAAGGCAGGGGAGATGTGGTCTCGTGGTTTGATAAAAAGATACGTGGGAATGACAACTCGCAAGGTCAAAACACGCATTTGCGAGCACCGTAGTAACATTAGATGTCATAAAGCAGTGAAAAAAATGAATGAGCACTTTTTACAACAAAACCACACACCAAATGACCTACACTGGACCGTCATTGAAAAAGTTACCACCACCAAAAACACAGTCAGTGTCCTCTTTGAAAAAGAAAAACGTTGGGTCTACAGATTAGGGACCCACCTCACGGGTCTCAACGACCAAATTCCATGGTCCTCTGTACTTAAACATTAGTCTCTCTGACACCCACAGAATTAATGAGCATTCCACCATGCAATGCCTGTTAAATACCTCCTGAAATGTGGCTCATCTGATTGCCAGTATACCATCACTGATCTCAATGAATATAATTTTCTAAGTGGACTACAAGTCCTTGTACCTCTATCACACTTATCCTATGCTACTAAACTAGTTTCCATTATTTTTTTGTTCGAATTTTTTTGTTCGTATTTATCCTCCTTACTGTAATTATAAAAAACTTTTAACTTTCACATTTAATTGTACCCCTTCACGATGCATTTTGCATCTAGAGTAATGTCTATCACAAATGGTTTGTTTAGACAATCTCGATAAAGCACCCGAGATTCAAGCCTCGAAATTCTTCGAGATTTTACCTCACCATTGCCAGTGCGCTTGCATCCCAAGCCTCAGTTAGGCATACGCGAGCGTGATTGGAGTCAACATCCAAGCCTCATTCTGGCTCGATACCGGGATTGGCTGCCTCCTTGCCGACCGCGCCCACGCACCGATCGATTGCACTCTTTAGCGTTTCCCTGCCGGGCGGGGACCATCCACGAGGTCCGGTAGCAGGGAGCGCTAGGTGCCAAGCGGGTGCAGGGCGTTGCGGGCGTAAGGATGGCTTCCAACTTCCACATAGAGCTAACTACCTGGTTCTTTCCTGAACAATTTGTAATTTCACCATATCTCTGTTTCAGGGTGTGCCATTGTCGCCCCACCCACCTCCCGAGACCTATGGGGAGTGGATCGTTTTTCAAACAAGTGAGAAGTCCCTCATTTCCTAGTGAATTTCTGTTACCTGATAAACAGATACCCCTGTGGTTCACACACTCCCATTGGCCCTACCGTCTGGCCTATTGATCGCTATTCACGAGTGCTGAAATCACAGTCTGATTACTCTTATTCAGAGAGTTATCTTACAGACAACATCACCGATGAGACTTCTCTAATTTTATGTTTGTCTTTTCTGTTTGTATGTCCTTTTTTCCAGACTATACAGGTTCCTCTAAATCAGAGGTAATTCCCCCTACTTGGTGGTTTGCTTAGTTTTTTTCATGCACTATTTTTACACAACCATTTTTAACTTTCACGTCCTCTGGTAGGGTGGAACTTAGCGCCCACACCGCCGAGGTACATACAACATGGTCCTGAAGAAAGCCCAGTAAATCTCACACATAAGGGCTGAAACATGTCGACCCCACTATAAAGGGGAAATAACCAATACATTAATTGGCACATTTCCTGACACATATTTTATCTTTTAAAGATTTTTAACTGTGCACTGCTAGTTCAACCAAGAATCCTTTTGTGGATGCCGTGCTCCTTGGGATTACTCCCCGCTCGGGAGTAAATATTAAACTTTGTAGATAGCACTGTCGCAAACCATGCAAGAGTGTCTCCCAGGGTACTAGCAATAACTGCTGAAATCTTCAGCTCAATTTCTCAGTAAAGTTTGTCAATAAAGTTTTGTTCAAAAACAGTTTTAATTATAAAAGAAACTTTCTTCCTTTGGTTTTTCCATCAAGGTATTTTATTCATACTTTGAGTTTTTATCAGTATCTTTGCAAATCACCATTGCAGTGATGTTTCAATATCGTATATAATTTATTCTCTTCATTTTTCATTTTTCAATCATTGAAATGAAATTAACAATCCGTGAGTATTCCAATGCATCGGGCTTCATCAGGGAAATCTACAACATGAAAATATATCTATCACCAATCAGTAATATATGACATGTTAAATAGCATAAATCAAAGGTATTCTAAAATATAATACAATAAAATTTAATAAATTCTCATTATAATGTTGTGCTCTATACTGCAGTTCAAATGATGTTGTCATCCCTTAGAGTCTAAAGATTAAATGCCAGACCATACCTAACAAAAGTCGATCATATGTTCTTAATGAAAAACGTTTCAAAACGTATTCAGATCCCTATGGCTAACGGTTATGTTACTTAAAGTGGCGCGCCTTCATATGTATCATAGCCAATCCTGAACCAACTATATACATGTGTCTATAAGTGCCGTGTCGGTTTACGCTGCATCCTGATGCTCATAGTAACATTTATGCTCAACGTGCTTAAAAAAGGCATGTTAACGTGTGCGTTTATAAAATAGATAGTAACATTCTCATGCGTTAATCGCTATGGGCTCCGTGTGGGATGTCTATCTGAAATGGCCTTATGGTGTACGATCCGCTGTAACTTGGTGCTTAAAAATATATTCAAAAGCAAGCCGCTTACGCGCATATAAATTACAAACATATTTATTAATATGTTTGTAATTTAGGAAAGGGATGTAATCTATAGGACAAGGAGTTCACCAACAACTTGTATTAGTAACAACTTCAAAAAGTGATGTAATAAATTGTGATTTTATTTGTATTCATTGGCAATTTTTGCAGCAAGCCTAGATGCAAGCAATATTTTCTATACATTGCAAATAAATATAGAGAATGTTCAAAACTGCTTTTATTTGCAAATGTGAGCCAATTTTAATTTTCAAGTTTGCTAAATGGCGGGGGCACTTTTAGCTTGCTGCCCAGGTTTATTTTCTGTCCCAGTGACGCCGTGGAGCGGGTGGTGTTTCTTTTCCAGTCTGACTGACAGACACAAGTGAGCTCTCTGAAAGCTCAGGACTGGACTGTCTGCAGCTCTTCATCCTATTTTACATTACTACACCACCATTCCATTTTTTAGCTATATTGTACTAAGTGCCCGACTTATGCTTCTCTTAATCTCAGTATATTTTCAGACTACCTGTCCTCCAAAATTTACTTGGTGCCTGCTACATAGTGTTGATCCACTATTGATGTCTTGTCAGGCTAAGCTAGTGGCGCACAGCCTCCTGCAAACTTCCTTCTAATGTGTCCTCATTGTCATAAAAG
Organism: Lissotriton helveticus; assembly: GCF_964261635.1. NCBI lineage: Eukaryota > Metazoa > Chordata > Amphibia > Caudata > Salamandridae > Lissotriton > Lissotriton helveticus. The sequence continues at coordinate 30,613,094 of NC_136064.1, read as the reverse complement.
GCATTGCCACAATTGTAAGATCTTAGAGTTTCTCGCTGCTCAAATGGGTGTAAATGCTGATACTTAAATGTTTCCCTTGTCTTCAATGCCTGATTTTGCTCGCGAGAAAGTGTCACTCATAGTCATTGAATGTCACTCATAATTTCACCAAAATTATGAAAATGTATTTCAGGAGGGCACTTTGCAAAAATTGACGGCGCATAATTCAGGAAACAGTGACAATTAGACCTGCGATTTCCACTGGTGACTGCTGGTGAGCGGCCGCGTCTGCATGGTCTTCACCCTTAGGGTGGAGCATACTATGGTGGGGCTGGTCATTCTCATGTGCATGCCACTTTGCGCAATTTAAAATGCGCTTGAGGTGTGAGGCAGCTGAGAGGGACCATGTGGCCCGGAATGGACTGGTGCGGGCTTAATTTAATTATTGACAATGCTAACCTTGCCGATCATAGGTAATTGCCCAACCCATATTTTCATTGGTTTAAAAGATTTTCCCTTTTGTCTATATTGCAATGTTATCTTGTTTTTTTTGTTTGTGTTCGGGCATGATCATTACCTGCTGGCTGCCACTAGCGCGCCTTGAGATCGTCTTCTGTTCTCGGATTACAACGGCTGGAAGCTCGGCCACAGCATAGAAACTCATGGCTGCGCTCGTAGTTTGGTGAGAGATGGTTTTGGTGTGGAAATAAGGAAGTTAAAAGGAAACACATTGCGAGGCGTTTTCCTGTGGCTGGCGAGGTGTTTTTCCGTGGCTGAAGGCTTACTTGGAGGAGCCCATTCGACTACACCCCCGACAAAGAGTTAAAAGCTTAGAGAAGTAAAACCGCATTATTGGCACATACCTCAAACAGCAAATACAAATGGAAATCATTTTTACAGGGCTTCTACATCTGCATTAATTATCCCTGATTAGTAATTAGAGGACACGAAGGGCAGGAAGTCATTCCACAAATAAAGCAATACGAACTTGTTTACAGGTACTATTTAGTATCAGGAAGAAGTTATAATGTGCGAGGTGGCCTTTTTCCCAAAAATGTGGGTACAGCGTAGTTTATTCTTTCAGGCATATGCCTTCCTGTACTGCTTGGTCTCATCTGGACCCCCGTATAGTTAAGGTTCACATGAAGTGCTTAATTTGTGAACAATTAGATGCCAGGGCCCTTGCCAGCCAGAAGGCTACTGCAACTTAAATTATCCATTGTTGCTGCCAATGACAGTACCAAGACAGCTACTATCCCTCACACTTTTGCAGGTATTGCAATTCATACTATTCCCGGCCCCCAAAGCACCAAGAATGGCTTGTGTGGCAGTTATTAATCATTGTTAATGTACATTGAACTAGCAGCCCGTCCCGACGTTGTCCGGGTATGAATTGCTGCCGGCCAGTAGTATATTGTTTTGTAGGATTTTGTTTTGATAGCATTTCTTATCTGTGACAGGCCTGTGAAACGCTCCGATTCACAGTGCACTGCTGAAGCACTTAAGAGTGCGTGTTCAGTAGTGTGTGAACTCGAGTTTCCATACTTTATTTTTCCTTGCAATATTATATAGCACGAACTCGACAACATGGCATGAGCACAATTTACATTACAGAAGAACACATTCATTTGTGGTAGGCACAGGGAGACAAAACGATTTGCCTGGAATCACAGGATGTTGAGCTGATGCCGAGATTCAAATGTAGCTCCCCAACTCTAAAGTTCGCAATTCTAGAACTTGTGGCGGAAGGTGTGTCTAATGTCGGTGCTGGTCATCAATGAGAGAGACCTGTGCGTTTTCCGAATGGGTGGTGAAAAAATATGAGTATGTTGCTGGAGATGTGGGCCGCCGTGCCAACAATGACTTACCGGGGAGGGTAAACACCCATTATTCCGCAACTTTCTTTCCGCATACCATAACTCCGCATACTTTCATTACAAAAGTACCATGACTCCGCAATGCCATTATAACGCATGGCATTACATTTTATATGCTTTTACCACGCATACATTTACAACGAAATTCGTTGTAAATGCATGAATGGTAAAAGCATGTTTTTTTATGTTTGGATAAGGTAAGTATGGGTATAGGGGTATATGTTTTGGGGTACTGAGGTATATGTTTTGGGGTGTTTGGGTATTTTAAGGGTTCAGATATAGTTTTGGGTTATGGGGTACAGGGGTAGTTTTAGGGTTTAGGGATAGGTATGGTTTTTGGGGCACAGGGGTATTTTTAGGGTTCAGGGCTAGGTTTGGGGTTTGGGGTATAGGGGTATTTTTAGGGTTCAGGGGTAGGTTTGGGTTTTGGGGTACAGTGGTATTTTAAGGGTTCAGGGTAGGTTTGGGTTTTGGGGTACAGGGGTATTTTTAGGATTCGGGGCTAGGTTTGGGTTTTGGGGTACAGGGGTATTTTAGGGTTCAGGGGTAGGTTTGGGTTTTTGGGTACAGGGTTATTTATAGGGTTCAGGGCTAGGTTTGGGTTTTGGGGTACAGGGGTATTTTTAGAGAAGTCAGGGGTAGGTTTGGGTGTTGTTGTACAGGGGTATTTTAAGGGTTCAGGGCTAGGTTTGGGTTTTGGGGTACAGGGGTATTTTAGGGTTCAGGGGTAGGTTTGGGTTTTGGGGTACAGGGGTATTTTTAGAGTTCAGGGGTAGGTTTGGGTGTTGGGGTACAGTGGTATTTTTAGGGTTCAGGGGTCGGTTTGGGTTTTGAGGTACAGGGGTATTTATAGGGTTCAGGGCTAGGTTTGTGTTTTGGGGTACAGTGGTATTTTTAGGGTTTAGGGATAGGTTTGGGTGTTGGGGTACAGGGTATATTTATAGGGTTATGATGGGTTAGTGTTTAAGGGTGTTGGGGTATTTTACGGAGTAAGGGTGGGTTATGATTATGGGGTGCAGGGGTATTTAAAGGGAGCAGGTTGGGATTAGCATACGATGTGAGACATGGCATGAAGGGCGGAACGTACCACACGCCCCCAGCGTTTGTCATGCCCCCAGCACAACCCCACAGCACAACAAAGACACGCCCACAAGGGACTACTTTGCTGACATGGTTCTTTTACCTTTTAAATGTATATGATGGGCGTCTGCATAGCCTATGTCCTTCTGCTGCAAGTGCCCTTTCCAATGCTGTATTGGGTGTTGTGATTGGTGCTGTGGTTCCTGAGATTACCCGCCTCAATGGTTTGGGCTCTCTCTTTATTATATTAGGATAGATTAACGGCTGGCTGCTGTTGTGGTCATCCCTATTTCAGCCACCTGCTCTGCTTGGTCATACGTGCAGGTGCTGACAATTTAGTTCTGGTGCTGAGCACCCAAAACCACAGGCTCAAATTAAGCGTTGGATTCGATATTTTGTTTTTCACAGGAGAATGGACATTTAAGGGCTCGTTATCAGTTGCTTATATTTATTCAGTAGGGATAATTTAGAAACACATAGCATACCCTTTGAGTACACCAATGGTAATTGGGAGACAGCTCTGGCTGATGAGAAAACACTAAGCCAGTGATTTGATCAATTAGATTATCTGGGTATGATTAATGTTCACATTTGACCCTTGCTCATTTGCTACACAGCATGGGAGGGGCATTTAGACAGACAAGGCGCGAGTTGCTTTTCTGACGGAGTGTCGTAAACCACAGTGTCGTGGAGTAGAGTGGACTGTTATGGAGTGGGGTAGAGTCATGGAGTGGTTTGAGTAGAGTTGCATGGAGTGTCATGGAGCTGCATAGGGTGAACTGGCATAGTGTTGTGGATTGTCATGGGGGTAGCAGAGTGTCGTAGATTGGAAGGGTGTAGAGTGTATTAGAGTGTCTAATAGTTGAGTATTGTAGAGCGAAGCAGAGTGCCATAGAGTGGAGTGGCATTGAGTGTTGTGGAGTGGTGTAGAGCAGAGTGGAGTGGCATAGAGTGTGTTGCATAGAGTGGAGTACAGTGTTATGGAGTGGTGTAGAGCAGAGTAGATTGTTGTAAAGTAGAGTGGCATAGAGAGGAGTAGTATTGTGGAATGAAATGGCATAGAGTGTAGTAGTGTCGTAGAGTAGAATGGCATGGAGTGTATTGGCATAGAGTTGAATAGTGGAGTAGAGTGGAGTGTCGTGTAGAATATAGTGGAGTAAAATGGCATGAAGTGGCGTAGAGTGAGTAGCATGGAGTGTCATAGAGTGAGTAGTGTCGCAGAGTGGCATAGAGTGGATTAGAGTGTCATAGAGTGGAGTGTTGTAGAGTGGATTAAAGTGGCCTAGAATGAAGGGCATAAAGTACAGTGGTGAAGAGTAGACTGACATAGAGTGCAGTGGCTTAGAGTACATTGGTTTTGAGTAATTTGCACACAGTGAAGTGGTGTAGAGTAGAGTGGTGTAGAGTGGTGCAGTGTAGAGTGGTGCAGAACAGAGTGGAGTGGTGCAGAGTAGACTGCAGTGCGTAAAGCGTAATGGCGTAGAGTGGAATGGCGCAGATAGTGTCATTGAGTGTCATAGAGTGACAGAGTGGAGAAGAGCGTCAAAGAGTGGAGTGTTGCAGAGTGGAGTAAAGTGGCCTAGACTGAAGTGGCATTAAATACAGTGGTGCTGAGTAGATTGACATAGAGTGGATAGGTTTTGAGTAAAGTGGTATAGACTACATTGACGCAGAGTGCATTGGTGCAGTGGTGTAGAGTAGAGTGACGCAGATTAGAGTGGTGCGGAATGGTGAAGAGTATACTGCAGTGTAGTAGAGTGCAGTGGCATAGAGTAGAGTGGCGTAGAGTTCGGGCCATCAGCGCAATAGTTGTAGTGTGCAGCTGCAGCAATTGCTGCCGGCCAGTAGTATATTGTTTTGTAGGATTTCGTTTTGATAGCATTTCTTATCTGTGACAGGCCTGTGAAACGCTCCGATTCACAGTGCACTGCTGATGCACTTAAGAGTGCGCGTTCAGTAGTGTGTGAACTCGAGTTTCCCTACTTTATTTTTCCTTGCAATATTATATAGCGCGAACTCGACAACATGGCATGAGCACAATTTACATTACAGAAGAACACATTTATTTGTGGTAGGCACGGGGAGACAAAACGATTTGCCTGTTATCACAGGATGTTGAGCTGATGCCTAGATTCGAACCTAGCTCCCCAACTCTAAAGTTTGCAATTCTAGAACTTGTTGCGGGAGGTGTGTCTAATGTCGGTGCTGGTCATCAATGAGAGAGACCTATGCATTTTTCAAATGGGTGGTGAAAAAATATGAGTATGTTGCTGGAGATGTGGGCCGCCGTGCCACCAATGTACTTACCGGGGACGGTAAACAACCATTATTCCGCAACTTTCTTTCCGCATACCATCACTCCGGATACTTTCATTACGAAAGTACCATGGCTCCGCAATGCCATTATAACGCATGGCATTATATTTTATATGCTTTTACCACGCATACATTTACAACGAAATTCGTTGTAAATGCATGAATGGTAAAAGCATGTTTTTTTTAAATGTTTGGATAAGGTAAGTATGGGTATGGGGTATATGTTTTGGGGTACTGAGGTATATGTTTTGGGGTGTTTGGGTATTTTAAGGGTTCAGATATTGTTTTGGGTTATTGGGTACAGGGGTAGTTTTAGGGTTTAGGGATAGTTATGGGTTTTGGGGTACAGGGGTATTTTAGGGTTCAGGGGTAGGTTTGGGTTTTGGGGTACAGGGGTATTTTTAGGGTTCAGGGCTAGGTTTGGGTTTTGGGGTACAGGGGTATTTTTGGGTTCAGGGGTAGGTTTGGGTTTTGGGGTACAGGGTTATTTTTAGGGTTCAGGGCTAGGTTTGGGTTTTGGGGTACAGGGGTATTTTTAGGGTTCAGGGGTAGGTTTGGGTGTTGGGGTACAGGGGTATTTTAAGGGTTCAGGGCTAGGTTTGGGTTTTGGGGTACAGGGGTATTTTAGGGTTCAGGGGTGTTTTGGGGTACAGTGGTATTTTTAGGGTTCAGGGCTAGGTTTGGGTTGTGGGGTTCAGGGGTATTTTTAGGGTTCAGGGGTAGGTTTGGATTTTGAGGTACAGGGGTATTTTTAGGGTTCAGGGGTAGGTTTGGATTTTGAGGTACAGGGGTATTTATAGGGTTCAGGGCTAGGTTTGGGGTTTGGGGTACAGGGTATATTTATAGGGTTAAGATGAGTTAGTGTTTAAGGGTGTTGGGGTATTTTACAGAGTAAGGGTGGGTTATGATTATGGGGTGCAGGGTTATTAAAAGGGAACAGGGTGGGATTAGCATACGATATGAGACATGACATGAAGGGCGGAACGTACCACACGCCTCCAGCATTTGTCACGCCCCCAGCACACACCCACAGCACAACACAGACACGCCCACAAGGGACTACTTTGCTGGCACGGTTCTTTTACCTTTTAAATGTATATGGTGGGCGTCTGCATACCCTATGTCCTTCTGCTGCAACTGCCCTTTCCAACGTTGTATTGGGTGTTGTGATTGGTGCTGTGGTTCCTGAGATTACCCGCCTCAAAGGTTTGGGCTCTCTCTCTATTATATTAGTATAGATGGTGCGCTTCTGAACCTCTCAATATTGAAGATGGGTTGGCCCTCTCGCCTGTTTACCAGCCCAGCATCATCGTCTTTGCTGTAGCATATTCTGATGACCAAGTTATAGATGGAGCTACACTACCATAGGCGCCGCAATTATTTGTTATGTTACGTTATTTATATTTATATACTGCATTCTATGGAAAATATGGCCCAAGGCCCAATTGCCATGTCTGTGCTTAGTTAGATGTAAGAATAATGTTCTATTTAATGTGTTGTGTTGGACAGTTGTGTGCGTTCCATGGTATTAAAAAGTGCTCTTCGGGGCCACATTGCAGCCAGATGTATAGTATATCTGCGCTATGTGGGGTGTATGCAAGGTCCGTGCAGTGCGTTCTGTTTGATGCTTGCATGTATTTTAAACTACTTACAATGCACTTGGGAGATGCGTGCCATCCAGCTATATGGTATTTCTGAGCTATGTGCTATATAAGCTCTACCCAGTGTGCGCTACATGTCTGCGTGTGATGTACATTATCGAAAAGTGTTGTTGGGTGCTACAGTGCACCACAACAGTCAGCTGTACGCTCTATCTGAGGTGCACAGTCAACATACCTTTGTAAACTGCTTACCGAGGCTTCGTTTTTTCTGGTCCCAGTATCCCCTGAGCCCCCACTCTGCCTATTCCTTGCATTTGAAATTTACATTTACTGCTGTAGTTTGAGAATTCATTTCATGAAAGGGAATATAAAGTAGGGTTGCCTAGAGAAAAATGCCAGTCATGTGTTTAACCCCATCCGCGCTAAGCGTTTTACCGCTGTGCGCTAAAGATTTGCAATTCCCGCGTTACATGTCGAGCTCAGCTCGTCATGAGCGTACGACAGGCGTACCTCATGACGAGCTGAGCTCGTCATGAGCGTGGAAGGGGTTAAAGAGCCTGGCAAGGCCTCGTCTTGGCACTAAATAGGGTTATAAATTAAAAAGTATGTATTCATTTGTAATGTGACTTTTCTGTCTTTGTTCCCATTAATTATCAGTCATGGATCATTCAGGCAGCCCTAGAACACAATTAAAAGTGCTTTCTATTTGTATGTCCCAAGTATGCACAGATAAGGGCTGAAAATACAGCTTTAGGTGACTGCTTATTTTTGTCGGTGGTGCAAAGTGGTAGGTGGTGGGCCGGGCCGCTGGGGGGGGGGGGATTCCATGTGCTTTGCAGGGGGGCCCCCACAAGTTTCATTACGACACGGCCTCATAGCCTTTTAAATTGACAATGTAGTCAATGAATTAATAGTTCACGTGCACTGAAACCAGTCTACTCACATTTTAACAGCACTGTTTTTAATGTGGGCAAATGTTTAAAGCAACAAAGAAACCTATTCAGGTGGATAGCAGTGTGTTCAATGTATATACAATGTTATATATTGCTGTTGTAACTTAACTCACAGATGAAGCCAACCTGTTTGCAGTTTTAGGAACCAGTGGCTCAGGGACCTTACTCCAACCCCCCCCCCCCCCCCCTACTCTAGCAGCTGCTGCCACTAGGACCAATGGCTGGTGAACCGGGCCTTTCTAATCGTTGATTTGTTGTTGCGGGGGCTTCCTATCCGTGTTTTGGGCTGGTATGTACAGCAAAGATAATTATTTAAATGGGGCAAATGTCCAGAGATGAACAAGTAGAAAAATAATCATCAGCGAAAGATAAGAAAAAAAAGACAAGGTTGAGAGAAAAAGAGATCAGTAAATAGAAAGGTGAAAGAAAGCTAGGAGGAGGAAGGAAAGAAACGTGAAAGGGAACAAATGTAAAAAGATGGACAGATAGAAGGGTTGGATGGAAGAGTGAAAGGATTAACAGGTGGAAGGACAGAATAGACATTCAAAAGAGTGAATGGATGGATAGGTGAAAGGAACGATCGATGAATACATGTATTGATTGATGGATGCAATGCTTAATTTGTGAAAGAGAGAGTGACGGTGCCCGAAGCGCTGCTCAGAAGCACATGATCAGTGCGATTAAATGTCGGAGTGCCAAACACCAAGGTTGGGTTCCGTTGAATTTTCCATAGGCCTCTTTAATCCACTGCCATAGACTGATGTCCCATTATCTCACCCTTGCCGTCCCTGCTTTTTTTTCCCTTTTCTGCCCGTTTTTTCGTCTTTGTACACACCTTCACTGACTTTGAACTTAACGCCTAAAGTACTGTCCTTTTAAGTGACAAATCGAGCTGCAATAACACCCAGCCGTCTCCAGGTGTCTGTTCTTCATGTACACCAATTTGCGCTCATTTGCGCACAGCTGGACATGGCACCTGTGTGATCGCGGAAGCAGGATAGCTTGAATGAATCCCTCGGTTCCTCCGGAAGGTAGTGTTATGCCTTTTGAATGCGTGTTTTTTTTAATTTGCTAAAAATATAAAAGCAGCCTTTCTGTATGTAGTCAACTACGCCCTCTACGCTAGTTAAACATAATTTTGAACTGCGCCTTTTCTCCTCACTTCCTCTCTCACGCCTCGGTTTCAATGACGCTGCGCTTTAATCTGCGTCTCGCTGTGACAATTGCTTCTTTCTTTGCCTTTACACTCTCTGCTACGCACGCAGCGCGGCGAGGCTGCAATTACCATTCAATTCCATATGCCCTCAGAGACAGTTAGCCAAAGAGCGTCCACTCGTAAAACAAGAGCACTCACACGCAGAAAACCGTATCCTGCTTTAGTTCACGCTCTATGTGGCGGCATGCACTTGCCTCTCTTCATGCCTCTACTTTCACTTTGATCTGCGCCTCACAGTGGCAGCTGATTCAGACTTTGCCTTCATTTTCTCCCCCTGTAAACATAGTCTAAAATATGCGCTCTTCCGTCTCCGTCCACAGCAAGGCTGCCTCACTTTAACTGGCTGACACTTTCTCCAAGCTGCATATCACCATGGGCGTAGGAAGTGTGGGGGACACGGGGACATATCCCCCCAGATTTTGAGTGGGGTGGATACGGGGGGGGGGGGGGGGGGAGGACAAGGGTGGGGGGTGAGGGGACAAAAGAATTTCCCCTCTCCCTTCTGTTATTCACAGGGCCATTAGCGCGTGAAAGCGCTACCTAATGGCCCTGTACTTGACCTATGACCTCACCTGCCTACAGTCAAAGATGCCACCTGCCCTCTGCCCTTTGTTATTCTCAGTAAGGCTTGGCCAGTGTGGGAAGGAGCAGAGATGGAAAAATACTCTGTCTCTTTTCCTTCATGCCCAGAGAAGGCAAGGACAGTGTCTGCTTCTCCTGCTCTGCTCTGGTAGCTTCCCTCCTCCCCACTCTCTCTCTCTTTATTCCTCCATCTCTTTCTGTCTGTCTCACTTATCCTTAAGTGCTGATTTCAAAAGACCGCTGTTACATACTCTCTCTTGCCTCTCCTTTTCTTCATTTGTTCCCCGTGAAATGGATCCAAAAACGAGCAGAACACTTTGGCTGGAAATGTCCTCATTTTCTGACAGGGTTCTATTCCAAAGGACAACCTCCGGACGAGAGAAAAAAGTATCAAAATAAGAAAAATAATTAAATAACCAAATAAAGCAATACAGAGTGGTCAACAGACAGGCCAGATTGTTATTTACACCCATGCACCTTAGCGCTGCTTCACAGAGTTTTCCAGTGAAGCGCTACTTTCTTTTTATCTTCTTTGTTTGAACAACATTGTTTTCCCAGGGTGGGGAAGTGCACCATTCATAAAGGGACTGCAATACCTGGTTGAGGGGTGGAGTGGAAAACGTTTAATATGAGTATTTTCAACTGTTTTAATAATTTTAGCCTATAAAACACAGCGTCGCGATCGTGCGACGGAAATGCCCCCACTAGCACCAGGGATTTAAATTTAGTTTACAGGAAGCGACCCCTTGGGCAAGGGTCGCTTCCAGGTGGCCTCAAATTAACTTTTTGTTCTTCTGCCCCCCCCCCCCCCGGGGCAAATCGGCCCGTTTTTTCGGCCGTTTTGCCCCCAGGAGCGGCAGAAATTCCCCACTAGCACCAGGGATTTTTTTAGAAGGCATTGTGTTTATTTTGGAAGCGACCCCTTGGGTAAGGGTCGCTTCCTGGCGTCCATATATTATGTTTTCGTTTTTCTGCCCCCCCTGGGGGCAAATCGGCCCGTTTTTTTGGCGTTTTGCCCCCAGGGGGGCAGAAAATGCCCACTAGCGCCAGGGAATTTAAATTTAGTTTTTAGGAAGCGACCCCTTGGGCAAGGGTCTCTTCCTGGTGGCAAGTAATTATGTTTTTGAATTTCTGCCCCCCCCTTGGGGCAAATCGGCCCTTTTTTGACGTTTTGCCTCCTGTTTTTTGGCCCACAAGGCCCTAGGATTTGAGTTTTGTTCCAATGGTGGTTATATGTTGGTTGTTTTTTACTGTCTGCCTTCCTTGGTGCCAGTTGGTCTTTTTTTGTCCTTACTGCCTTGGCTGGCGGTGTGTGTGGAGTGGCGCTTGGCTGGTGGTGTGTGTGGAGTGGTGCTTGGCTGGCGGTGTGTGTGGAGTGGCGCTTGGCTGGCGGTGTGTGTGGAGTGGCGCTTGGCTGGTGGAGTGCGTGGAGTCGTACTTGGCTGTCTGTGCACGGAGTGGTACTTGGCTGTCTGTGCACGGAGTGGTACATGGCTGTCTGTGCACGGAGTGGTGCTTGGCTGGCGGTGTGTGTGGAGTGGCGCTTGGCTTGCGGTGTGCGTGGAGTGGTGCTTGGCTGGCGGTGTGTGTGGAGTGGCGCTTGGCTGGATGGTGTGCGTGAAGTGGTACTTGGCTGTCTGTGCACAGAGTGGTGCTTGGCTGGCGGTGTGTGTGTAGTGGCGCTTGGCTGGATAGTGTGCGTGCAGTGCTACTTGGCTGTCTGTGCACGGAGTGCTGCTTGGCTGGCGGTGTGTGTGGAGTGGCGCTTGGCTGGATGTGTGCGTAGAGTGGTACTTGGCTGTCTGTGCACTGAGTGGTGCTTGGCTGGTGGTGTGTGTGGAGTGGTGTTTGGCTGGCGGTGTGTGTGGAGTGGTGCTTGGCTGGATGCTGTGCGTGGAGTGGTGTTTGGCTGGCGGTGTGTTTGGAGTGGTACTTGGCTGTCGGTGTGCGCTGAGTGGTGTTTGGCTGGCGGTGTGCATGGTCTGGTGCTTAGATGGTGGTGTGGGTGGACTGGCGTTCGGCTTGCAGTGTGTGAGTAGTTACTTTCTGTTGGTCACTACACACACTGCTAGTTGAGTGACAGTCTACGCAGTCCATCAATTTGTGTAGTTGCTGTGTCAGATATGTGGGCATGTGAAAGTGATGGGTCCTTGAATGGCGCTGGCGGCTGGCGGTGTGAATGTTTTGTATGTGTCACACGTATGAAAGGTGTATGAATGTCCTTACTGTCCCCATGTGATGGGGTACTGGTAGGAGCAAAAGACCGACTGGCACCAAAGGGGTCAGGCAGTAAAAAAAATTCACAAAATTAACCAGTGTCTTGATGTTAAAGCTCATCTAATCCCAATTGGTCTAAGACCTAGTTGATGGCCCAACTGGGCGAATATAAATTTGGGGGGCAAATGTGTGTGTTTTTTTTTTAATTGTTATATTGTTTGTGAAATGTGGTAGTAATTTTTTTTTTCTTCTCTATTTTTGTCTTGTTCCAGGCTTTTGCTGTTTGGATTGTTGTAGGTTGCGGGTCTGTTACTGCTGGTTTTGCAGCTTGTGTAGTTGCTTGTGCTTGGTAAGTGAATGTATTTTGTAGTACTTTCCCGTGATGTTTGTCTTTTTGAAAAAGGTTGTACTTATAGCAGTTTGTGTGGCTCTGTGTTTTTTGTTTGTTTATTTTTTTTAGCATTAGTGTTTGATGTGCACTTTGTTTTCTAATCTGTAATTTTTTTTTCTTTCTAGTGGGATATCATTTCTTTTTGCTGTGTCTCAGCAGAGTAGGTGCTGGTGAGTGTAGCTATATTTGGTAAGAGTGAAATTGTTTTGGATTGTATTGATCTTTGTGTGAAAGCCTTACCTTGTTTACTTCTTATTTTGCACAGTGTAAGTTGTTGTTCACTTGTGTGTGCTTTCTTCTTGCTTTGTAAGGATAATGGCTAGTCGCAGGATTACTGCTCAGCAGGTTCTTGGTTTGCTTTTTGAGTCTTCCTCTGACCATGGTTCAGAGACTGAGTCCGATTTGGACCCAGAGGTAGGGGCAGAAGATTCAGGCAGTGAGTTTTCTCTTCGCATGGAATCATCATCATCGGATGATGAATCTTCTTCTAGTGCTGATGAAGTGCCTATGGTAGCGGAGGACATTGGTGTGCCGGTAGTGGGCCGAGAGGCATCTGTGCTGCTGCCTAGGGCTGCAAGGTTTCCTTTCTTTTTACGTCGGCAAGAGGCAGGTGGGCTGCAGCCTGCGCCCAAAAGGCTTCACATTGCTGTGGTGCGCCAAGAGGCATCTGGTGCTGTTAGTCTTCCTGTTGGCGTAGTGCAGCGAGAGGCATCTCGGGCTGTTAGGCTTCCCATTGTTGAAGAGCGGCAAGAGGCATCTGGGCCTGCTTTGTTTCCCGGTGGTGTAGTGCAGCAAAAAGCTTCTCAGGCTGCTGGGCTTCCCGTTGGTGTAGTGCAGCAAGAGCCCTCTGGGGATGCTATGTTTTCTGTTGGTGTTGTGCAGCCAGAAGTATCTGTGGCTGTTAGGCTTCCCGTTGGTGTACAGCAGCAAGTGGCTTCTGAGCTGCAGGCTGGGGTGGCTGCTCCCCCCGTTGATAGGGATGGCCTCTGGGTTCCCCCTGGCATGGTGCAGCCGGCATTGCCAGAGTTCACTGGTGTTCCTGGGTGTAGAGTGAATACTGATAATTTTCTGCCAATACATTTTTTTACTTGTTTTTGGACGATGTGTTTTTGCAAGAGATTGTTGAGCAAACCAATTTGTATGCAGAACAGTTTTTGAGGGACAACAGTGCCAGTCTTAAGCCCCATTCTAGAGCTACCAGGTGGACTCCCACAAATGTTGAAGAGATGAAGAAGTTTTTGGGATTAACTCTTTTGATGGGCTTGCTAAGGAAGCCATTGTTAGATAGTCTCGAGAGTCACTTCTGACGTTTCCTCTTGAATCTGCAACTCCCAACTCCCTCAAGGATCAACCAACACAATCAGGAAATATTACACTGACTATGTCAACTTCTCCCTAAGGGAAAGGGGAAGTGGAGAGAGAGACTAACAACACATAAACAACACTGGCTCCTGTTATTGTCTCTCAATGAAGTGCTCCTGGCCGGTGTCTTCTCTTTTGCGCGACACTGGACCCACGCAACCCTGTGGTACACCAGATAATTATTAATCACCAGCTTAAGGCTTAAAAACACATTTAGTTAAAATCAGCTGATTTACTAACCATAGAAGCCAACGGCCTTTGCTCACACTTTTTCTGAAGCTGGAGATTTCTCAGTTCTTGTTGACACCTTAAATTAAATTATGGTTTCAATTACCTTAACTTAACTTTAATTTGTGAGTTAGTTGGTTAATTAATTAAACTGAATTAACCTGCTTTAAACATGCAATATTCATACCTGAGATCTCCAACTAATCTTCTGCTCTAAGGGGGTTCTGTAGTTGAGAGATAAACAAGAACAGCAACAACATCTCTATTGTCTACAGCATTTTAAGGTTCTAATTAAGCCCCCAAGAGCATTTGACCAAATTCTACAGAGCTTATAAGCAGATACAGTAGTTCATTAAACAGTTTTATCTCAAAAACACTCCTTGTTTCTTTAGCTTTGCCAAGGCTTGTTCCTTTTACCTAGCTGTCAAGCCTATTGACAATTTACTTGGCTCGGAGAGTCCAATGTTCATTGAAATTAATGTTCCACCAAAAACGCTACGGAGAAAAGTCTTTCTCTGTGCCAAAATAAATTAAATCTTACTGTCCTTATATCAAAAGTTGCTCCGCGGCAGAGAGGAGTCTCGAACTGCTTCTTCCTAGGAGGGAAGGGAGATCACGTCTGACTACGCAGTTTTCGTGCTGGATTCCTCGGGTCTCTTCCCGTCTAACGGAAAACGGAAAAACGTTTGTTATCAACAAACAACTGGATTTCTGGGCGCACCAAGGGACGGAAGACTAATTAGGGAATTAACTGGTTATGTTTCTCTCGAAGAGAGCGGGTAACAGGTTTGGGAAACGGCGGTTTCACTCGATCGGCTCAGAAGTCAGATGCGCTCGTCTTGACTCCAACGAGACGAAGCATCGAGCCGTTGGCAAGGCAACCTTTAAATAGACTTAGTCGCGCGGACCTGCACGAGCCTCTCTCATATGAGCTCACAATCTTTAAAGGAGACAGCGCCATTAACTGATTGCCTTGACAGTAAAACAACAAGCATTGTCAAAAGTAAATATGAATCTCAGCAAATACAATTACCTCTGGATTTATGTTCAATCCAGAAATAGTTCTTTAGCTAACAATTATTAATTAGCATTTCATTGAGATCCACAAGGCAAAAACTAAGCCTAGGAACCACAGGATTACGCATGATGACCAGTAGCAAGAGAAACACCCCTAACAGTTCCTCCCCCCAAAGGTCGTCTCACAGGTCGAGGTTTGTCTGGTTATAAGGCATGAAAAGTCCTAACGAGTCTAGGGGCATGAACATTCTTTTCAGGTTCCCAAGATCGCTCCGATGAGTCATTACCTTTCCAATCCACCAAATAAAACAAAGTACCCCGAACTCTCTTTGAATCAAGAATTGTCTTAACCTCATATTCAAGATGATCCCCAATTATCACTGGTGGTAGTGGGTTATCAGGTCGGGTGGTAGGTTCAAAAGGTTTCAAAAGGGACACATGAAATACGGGATGAATAGCATAATCTTCAGGCAGAACTAATTTAAGTGACACAGGATTCAAAATTTTCTCAATTTTAAAAGGCCCTATATATCTTGGTTTCAGCTTCCTGGGACCTTCTAACTGAATAATTCTAGTGGACAGCCAAACTAATTGACCAACCTTATACAAGGAGAAGGATTACGATGAAGGTCTGCATTTCTTTTCATAGTTGACTTACTTTTAATCCACTGTTTTCTAGCCTTTTCCTGAATATCAATCAATGATGTTAACCTATCAGAAACTGCTGGCATGGACTGTTGTACTTCAGGTAAAAGAATAGGGAGTGATCTAGGATGTTGTCCTGTAAGAAAATAAAAAGGAGAACAACCCAAGGCTGAATGTGTAGTATTATTATAAGAAAACTCTGCCCGGGCAAAACTTCATCCCAATGACTAGAAGAGGTTGTCAATAAACATCGTAAGCCCTGTTCAACATGCTGATTAAATTTTTCAGTCTGCCCATCAGTTTGTGGATGGAAAGAAGAGGACAAAGCCAACTCAATTCCTAATTGTTTACTAAGCTGCGACCAAAACTTAGATATAAATTGGGGACCTCTGTCAGAAATTATCTTAGTTGGAAGACCATGTAGTTTAACTATAGTTGATAAAAATACCTTTCTAAATTCTACTTCTGTTGGAATCTTATGCAAAGGAATGAAATGTCCCATCTTAGATAACAAATCCACAACAACCTGGACAGTAGTATAACCATTGGATTTAGGAAGATCAGTGATAAAATCTAAACTGATTGTGTGCCAAGGTTGAGGAGGAATTGTCATTGGATGAAGCAAACCCATTGGAGCTGAATGTAAGGCCTTTTGTCGTGAACAAACTGGACAAGCTTTTACAAACTGTTGAATAGCAGGAATCATATTATTTCACCAAAAATAACGTTGACACAATTCCAAAGTCTTATTAATTCCAGGATGTGCAGCGATTGCCAGATCATGATTCCATTGTATTACCTTGTCTTGTAAAGCTTTTGTTGGTAAGAACAACTTATTTTTGTGATAGAAAAGACCCTCTTTGAAAGAATTATCCTTCTTAGATAACCACTCTTGAACATTACAAGACTTTAATTCTCTTTTAATAGAATTTAGAAAACCTTCTGAATGAATTTCAGCTGCAATTCTCTCCTTAGGCAGAATACTAGGCGGTTCTTTAACCAAATGTAATTTTTTTTCACAAACCAATCGTGAAAGTGTGTCGGACAACAACTGCTTATTTCCAGGACAATAAGTTATCAAGAAATCAAATTCACTAAAAAATTGTAACCATCTCATCTGTCTGGGAGTGAAAGCTTTAACTGTGGAATAAAATTGCAAATTTTTATGATCTGAGTATACTGTGATAGTATGTTTAGCCCCTAAAAGATGAGGCCTCCATTCCTGAAACACATCCTTAATAGCTAAAAGTTCCCATTCTGCAATAGTATAATTCTGTTCTGCTAACAGTAATTTTCTTGAAAAAAAAGCGATCGGATGTAAATGACCTGTATTTAAATCCTTCTGAAGCAACACTCCACCAATCGCCGTCTGTGAAGCATCGGCTTCCACAAAAAATGGCCTATCAGGATCAGGATGAACCAAAATTGGAGCTGTGGTAAAAGCCTTTTTCAGCAAAGTAAAAGCTTGATCAGCTTCCACAGACCAGGAGAAAGCCTTCCCCTTCTTCAGTAACTGAGTAATAGGTGTAACGATTTCAGAAAATTTAGATATAAAACGTCTATAAAAATTGGCAAAACCAAGAATCCTTTGAATATCCTTTATTGAAGATGGAACTGGCCAAGTTAAAACTGCTTCTACTTTCTTTGGATCCATATGGATTCCCTCAGGTGACAGGCAATAACCCAAGAATTCCACCCTAGTGGCATTGAATACAAATTTTTTCAACTTCGCAAATAATGAGTGATCCCTCAATCTTTGTAAAACAGATTGAACATGCTGTACATGTTCTTCAGCATTCTTTGAATCAATTAGGATGTCATCTATATATACAATACAACAGACATCCAACAAATCATGCAAAACCTCATTGCTAAAATACTGAAAAGCTGCCGAAGCGTTACAAAGACCAAATGGCATAACAGTATATTCAAAAAGACGAAATTTCTTGCGAAAGGCGGTCTTCCACTCATCACCTTCCTTAACTCAAATCAAATGATAAGCTCCTCTAAGGTCCAGTTTGGTGTAAATACTGGATCCTTTAATTTGATTAAGAAGTACTGGAATTAAAGGTAGTGGATACCTATTTTTAATGGTAGCTTTATTCACTGCTCTGTAATCGATACAAGCTCTCAAGTCACCTGTCTTCTTCGCAACGAAGAAGAGTGGAGACGAGACCGGTGAAGTTGAATGACGGATTAATCCAAGATCTAGGAGTTCATCCAAATACTTCTTCAGATATTCATTTTCAGGTTCTGTCAGAGCATAAACCCTACTACAAGGTAAAACAGCTCCTGGCACTAAATCAATTCGATAATCATAGACTCTATGAGGTGGGAGTCTGGTTGCCTCAACAGGATCAAAAACCTTAGAAAAATTCTGATACTCTACAGGAAGACTATTAGCTTCAGAATTCATAGTAGCACAAAAAAAGAGGCATTACTGGATCCCTGGTCTCTTGATAGCAATGTAACTTACAAAATGAGGACTCCAAAGTTACTGTTCTTTTAATCCAATCTATTTTCGGATTATGCAATTCCAACCAAGGAATACCCAAATCACACCAAAGGTCGGTGCATCAATTAAATCAAAGACTACCTTTTCTGTATGTCCATTATCAGCTACAATGGTCAATGGCTCAGTATTAAATCGAATTAATCCAGATGACAAAACTGAACCATCAACTGCTCTCACGGGCTCAGGTTCCTTCTTGGAAACAAATTTTAATTTGTGAGCTAACCCTAAATCGAAAAAATTCCCAGTGGCTCCAGAATCTAAAAGCATTGGGATACTATGTCTTTGTAATGTAGTTAAAATAAAAACCAACCGTATAGTAAAATGTTTAGGAATAAGTGTTGAAACGTTTGTGACAAACTGAGAGATCCTTGGGATGGTTTTACTCAAAGAAACGATCTCCTCTTTCTTCGAGAATCCTAGTTTTCCGACTGAACTTGTGAATGAGTCTCTATAACTAAAGCTTTCTTTTTAGCAGGTTTTACTGTACAATCCTTAGCAAAGTGCCCAGACTTCCCACAGTATAAACACAAGTTACCCTTACATCTTCGTTCTTTTTCTTCAGGAGTTAAAGGCCCCTTAATGCCCCCCATTTGGATTGGTTCAACCAATGAACATTTATCCTCAGTCTCTTTTTTCTCTAATTTGGATTGTGGACTTCTAAAATCACTCCTTGGTTTCTCATTTCTTCGTTCTCCTAATCTATGATCTAACCTTACCACCAGATCCTGAAACTCTTTAAAATCCTCAGGTAGATTTACTATATGTGCTAGAGAATCCTTCAAATCATCCTTTAGACCTCTGTAAAACAAAGATATCCTTTTCTCCTCAGGCCAATGGGTCTCGGTCAGAAGTCTATTAAAGGTAGTTAAATATGAAATAAGATCCTTTGTTCCCTGACGAAGATTCAGTAATTCATTATCAGACGCTTGAATTAAAGTATGTTTAGCGAATAATTTGGACATGGCTCTCTTAAAATTTTGCAAATTATGAAGTAAGGGGTCGTTATTATCTACCAAAGGCATTGCCCAATTTGCAGCCACCCCCCCAAGATACAAAATTATAAAAGCTACCTTTGCAGAATCTGTAGTAAAAATCTGAGGTTTACACATTAAATGCAATTGACATTGACTAAAGAAGGTAGCAAACCTACTACTATCTCCTGTAAATCTTTCTGGATTTGCTAACGGGACAGGTGCTGGAGTAACTACTGTGACTTGGACAGGTTGATTACTCAACTGTTCTCCGAGAGAGTGTGACTGGAGGACACTGGTGCCAAACTTGGTTGGAGTTAGAATTGGTTTTCTGTCTTTAGAAGGATCCCTCCAAACTGAAAACCCTGCCCTAGTTTCTTCTAATTCCTGACGAAGAGATTGATTCTCAGTTCGCAAATTCTCCATTTCTACATTCAGTTTCTGCACTAACTGAGTCAACTGAGGAATATCCATGAGGGTGAGTTAACAGTCTCAAAAGGAAACGATTTTAATTTATGGCTTCGTCTTCTGTTAGATAGTCTCGAGAGTCACTTCTGACGTTTCCTCTTGAAGCTGCAACTCCCAACTCCCTCAAGGATCAACCAACACAATCAGGAAATATTACACTGACTATGTCAACTTCTCCCTAGAGAGGTTGACATAGAGAGAGAGACTAACAACACATAAACAACACTGGCTCCTGTTATTGTCTCTCAATGAAGTGCTCCTGGCCGGTGTCTTCTCTTTTGCGCGACACTGGACGCACGCAATCCTGTGGTACACCAGATAATTATTAATCACCAGCTTAAGGCTTAAAAACACCTTTAGTTAAAATCAGCTGATTTACTAACCATAGAAGCTAACGGCCTTTGCTCACACTTTTTCTGAAGCTGGAGATTGCTCAGTTCTTGTTGACACCTTAAATTAAATTATGGTTTCAATTAACTTAACTTAACTTTAACTTGTGAGTTAGTTGGTTAATTAATTAAACTGAATTAACCTGCTTTAAACATGCAATATTCATACCTGAGATCTCCAACTAATCTTCTGCTCTAAGGGGGTTCTGTAGTTGAGAGATAAACAAGAACAGCAACAACATCTCTATTGTCTACAGCATTTTAAGGTTCTAATTAAGCCCCCAAGAACATTTGACCAAATTCTACAGAGCTTATAAGCAGATACAGTAGTTCATTAAACAGTTTTATCTCAAAAACACTCCTTGTTTCTTTAGCTTTGC
The DNA here is from genome assembly GCF_964261635.1 of Lissotriton helveticus. Taxonomy (NCBI): domain Eukaryota; kingdom Metazoa; phylum Chordata; class Amphibia; order Caudata; family Salamandridae; genus Lissotriton; species Lissotriton helveticus. Next base: position 30,592,907 of record NC_136064.1, on the reverse strand, counting down.
CAAGGCTTGTTTCTTTTACCTAGCTGTCAAGCCTATTGACAAGTTACTTGGCTCAGAGAGTCCAATGTTCATTGAAATTAATGTTCCACCAAAAACGCTACGGAGAAAAGTCTTTCTCTGTGCCAAAATAAATTAAATCTTACTGTCCTTATATCAAAAGTTGCTCCGCGGCAGAGAGGAGTCTCGAACTGCTTCTTCCTAGGAGGGAAGGGAGATCACGTCTGACTACGCAGTTTTCCGTGCTGGATTCCTCGGGTCTCTTCCCGTCGAACGGAAAACGGAAAAACGTTTGTTATCAACAAACAACTGGATTTCTGGGCGCACCAAGGGACGGAAGACTAATTAGGGAATTAACTGGTTATCTTTCTCTCGAAGAGAGCGGGTAACAGGTTTGGGAAATGGCGGTTTCACTCGATTGGCTCAGAAGTCAGATGCGCTCGTCTTGACTCCAACGAGACGAAGCATCGAGCCGTTGGCAAGGCAACCTTTAAATAGACTTAGTCGCGCGGACTTGCACGAGCCTCTCTCATATGAGCTCACAATCTTTAACGGAGACAGCGCCATTAACTGATTGCCTTGACAGTAAAACAACTAGCATTTCAAAAGTAAATATGAATCTCAGCAAATACAATTACCTCTGGATTTATGTTCAATCCAGAAATAGTTCTTTAGCTAACAATTATTAATTAGCATTTCATTGAGATCCACAAGGCAAAAACTAAGTCTAGGAACCACAGGATTACGCAGGACGACCAGTAGCAAGAGAAACACCCCTAACAGTCATCAATGTCTTCATATTGGTCCACTAGTCCCTTGATGACAAGAGCTATATTTCCAGCAGTCATAACTCGTGATCGGTTTTTGCTTTTTCTTCGGATGATGCATTTTGTTGATAATGGTTTAGCCTTGGCACGCGATCATCCTGATTGTGACCGTCTGTTTAAAATTCGGCCTGTCCTTTATCACTTTGTTGACCGTTTTTCTGAGATCTCTGCTCTTGGAAAAGAAATTGCAGTGGATGAGTCTTTGCTATTGTTCAAGGGCCGCTTGGTTTTTAGGCAATACATTCCTAGTAAGAGGGCACGCTATGGAATCAAACTGTATATGTTGTGTGACAGTGAGACTGGATATGTCTACAATTTCAGGGTGTACACTGGTAAGGAGTCCAGCATTAACCCTCCTGGTTGTCCTTCCACTTTTGGAGTGACTGAGAAAATTGTGTGGGAACTAGGTAGAGGATTATTTAACAAAGGCCACCATTTGTATGTAGATAACTTCTACACTGGTGTGCGGTTGTTCAAGGAGTTGGCCAAAGTGGGCACTGTTGCTTGTGGCACAATGCGCAGTAACCGTAAAGGTTTCCCAAAGGAACTTGTTTGCAAAAGGCTTGTGCGGGGACAGTCTAGTGCATTGCGATGTGGGGAGCTTCTAGCTGTGAAGTTTTCAGACAAGAGAGATGTGTACATGCTGACTACTATCCTCGATGAAAGTACTGAACCTGCACCTGTTTGGGGTCAGGGTGCTGAAGTGCGCAAACCTGTGTGCATTTTAGCTTACAATAAGTACATGGGTGGTGTTGACAGAGTAGATCAGAGGTTGGAACCTTATGATGCTCTTCGAAAGGCTTACATTTGGTACAAGAAGTTGGCTATCCATCTTTTCCATTTGGCATACTTTAATGCTTTTGTTGTGTTCCAGAAGTCTTGTCCTGAGTCGAAGATGCCTTTTGTTAAGTTTCAGGAGTCTATAATAGGCAGCCTTGTACTAGTGGAGCAGGCACGTGTTCCTAGATTTGGATTGGTGGAGGATGTGGCTAGATTGAAAGATCGCCACTTTGCTGAATTCATTCCTCCCACTACCGCAAGAGACTTTCCGACTAGAAGATGCAGAGTCTGTTGGCGCAGAGGCGTGCGGAATGAGACTCGTATGTACTGCCCTGACTGTCCTTCTAAGCCTGGATTGTGTTTGTCAGCTTGTTTTAAATCATACCACACGCAAAAGAAGTTTTGGGAGTTTTAATGAGCTGTAAAGTGAATTGCCTGGTCTGTATTCTGTAAAAAAATTTGGTTTGTTTCAAGGTTTGGCATTAGTGCAATGTGTATAGTTTTAGAATTTGTGTTAGCTGATTTGTAGGTATTTCCATTTGTTTAGTGTTATTTTGAAAAGAAGAATTCTAAATGTGATTGTGGTGTGTGCAGGCTGGTGCTTGGATGGCGGTGTTCGTGGACTGGTGCTTGGCTGGAGGTGTGCGTGGACTGGTGCCTCCCTGGCAGAGTGCATGGTTTGGTGTTTTGTGGGTGGTGTGTGTGGATTTTTGTTTGGCAGGCGGAGTGCATGGTTAGGTGCTTGGCTGGCGGTGTGAGTGGATGGTGCTTGGCTGGTGGAGTGCAAGGTTTGGTGCTTGGCTGGTGGTGTGTGTGCACTGGTGGTTGGCTGGCGGGCTGCGTGGACTGGTGCTTGGCTGGTGGTGTGTGTGGAGTGGTGTTTGGCTGGCGGTGTGTGTGGAGTGGCGCTTGGCTGGATGGTGTGCGTGGAGTGGTACTTGGCTGTCTGTGCACGGAGTGCTGCTTGGCTGGCGGTGTGCGTGGAGTGGTGCTTGGCTGGATGGTGTGCGTGGAGTGGTACTTGGCTGTCTGTGCATGGAGTGGTGCTTGGCTGGCGTTGTGTGTGGAGTGGCGCTTGGCTTGCGGTGTGCGTGGAGTGGTGCTTGGCTGGCGGTGTGTGTGGAGTGGCGCTTGGCTGGTGGTGTCCGTGGAGTGGTACTTGGCTGTATGTGCACGGAGTGGTGCTTGGCTGGATGGTGTGCATGGAGTGGCGCTTGGCTGGATGGTGTGCGTGGAATGGTGCTTGGCTGGATGGTGTGCGTGGAGTAGTACTTGGCTGTCTATGCACGGAGTGGTGCTTGGCTGGCGGTGTGTGTGGAGTGGCGCTTGACTGGATGGTGTGCGTGGAGTGGTACTTGGCTGTCTCTGCACGGAGTGGTGCTTGGCTGGCGGTGTGTGTGGAGTGGTACTTGTCTGTTGGTGTGCGCTAAGGGGTGTTTGGCTGGCGGTGTGCATGGTCTGGTGCTTGGATGGTGGTGTGGGTGGACTGGCGCTCGGCTGGCGGTGTGTGAGTAGTTACTTTCTGTTGGGCACTACACACACTGCTAGTTGACTGACACTCTACGCAGTCCATCATTTTGTGTAGTTGCTGTGGCAGATATGTGGGGGTGTGAAAGTGATGGGCCCTTGAATGGCGCTGTCTGCTGGTGTGAGTGTTGTAATGTGATGGGTCCGCGGCTGGTGGTTTGAATGTTTTGTATGTGTCACACGTACGAAAGGTGTATCAATGGCCTGTAAAGAGGTTGGTGCCTTGACGTGGCTTTACAGCTCACGAGCTGTGAGTCAGTGGTTCAGTTTATCATACTTTCAATTATACGCAGTGTATTTCATTTTTGTGAAATTACTTGCGAATAAAATTGTATGTACTGAATCATCACTCACCCTCGTGCCAAATCCAACCAGTTTGTGTGTGTGCTTGCGGTTTAGATGGCTGTCCAGTAATATTTGTTATTTTTTCTCTTTCAGAAGTAGGGTGTACCTTGTCCCTTTTTGTGAATGTTGTAATGTGTTGCTTTTCCTTCCGGATGGTGTCAATGGTCTGGTGTGTATCAGGTATGAAAGGTGCGTGAATGGCCTGTAAAACGGTTGGTGCCTTGTCATGGCTTTACAGCTCACGAGTTGCGAGTCACTGATTCGGTTTTTATGCATTTATTTATTGACAGAGCATTTCATTTTTCTGAAATATCTTGTTAATAAAATTTTATTTACTGAACCATCACTCGCCCTCGTGCCAAATCCAACCTGTATGTGTGTGTCTTTGAGGAATAGATAGCCGTGCTTGAATGTTTGACTTTTGAGTAACTCTGTTAAGGTGTACATTATAGCTATAAATAACTAACTAAATTTAGATATTTGTGATAAACCATGGGAGTATATGGTCATGTCTTTCTGGTGTATTCTATTGTTTTTTTTTTATCCACAATCTCCTGCAAACTTGAAAATGTCTGTCACAATTGCCATGCAATATTGTCCCAAGAATTGCACGCTCTCTAATTGAAAACTTAATTCTTTCATAACAATTTTGGTTTTGCAAGGGGGTTCCCATGAGTTTTTGGCCCAGGGCTCGGCGGGAATCTTTAGAAACTACCAAACCCAAACAGTTCTGAAAACTAAACACCCGGGGGAGTCCATGGAGGTATAGCATGCGTTGCTCCCCAAATGTTTCCCTACCCAGAATTCCCTGCAAACCTTACATTTAGGTTAAAAAAAACACTTTTCCATACATTTTTGGGTGGGATCTCCCTGCTGGCACAAATGTCCTACCACCCAGCGTTCCCCTTGATCTTCCGAGTAAAATGATACCTCGCTTGTGTGGGTGGGCCAAAGCCCTGTGACTATGCTGGGGTGCTTAATTTGTGAAACCTAAATACTAGATTTTTTAAAATTCATTTTTAGCCTGTTCTGCTTTGGGGCACCCACACAAGTGAGGTATCATTTTACTCTGGAGAACAAGGGGAACGCTGGGTGGTAGGACATTTTTGCCGGCACGGAGATCCCACTCAAAAAAGTTTGGAAAAGTGTTTTTTTACCTAATTTTAAGGTTTGCAATGAATTCTGGGTAGGAAAACATTGGATTGACCCACACATGCCATACCTCCCTGGACTCCCCCGGGTGTCTAGTTTTCAGAACTGTTTGGGTTTGGTAGTTTCCAAAGATGGCTGCCGAGCCCAGGGCCAAAACATCAGGTGCCCCCCCCTCAAAAATCAAGGTACTTTTGCAATAGGGTATTGTAAAATCTCCACCGTACGATTTGGACCTTTTCCTGTTGCGGCCACTATGCCTACCCACGCAAGTGAGGTACCATTTTTATCCGGAGACCTGGGGGAACGCTGGGTGGGAGGAAATTTGTGTGAGCCCAGTGATGCCACGTAGGCATAGTGGCTGCAACACGAAAAGGTCCAAATCGTACGGTGGTGAATTTAAAATACCCTATAGCAAAATAACCTTGATTTTTTTGGGGGGGCACCTGAGTTTTTGGCCCCGGGGCTCGGTGGCCATCTTTGGAAACTACCAAACCCGAACAGTTCTGAAAACTAGACACCCGGGGGAGTTCAGGGAGGTATGGCATGCGTGGATCCCCCAATGTTTTCCTACCCAGAATTCCTTGCAAACCTTAAAATTAGGTAAAAATATCACTTTTCCAAACTTTTTTGCGTGGGATCTCCGTGCCGGCAAAAATGTCCTACCACCCAGCGTTCCCCTTGTTCTCCCGAATAAAATGATACCTCCTTTGTGTGGGTGCCTGTTAGAAATGGGATCCCTGGCTGGCCAGGGCTTTCGCCAAAGTCAGTCAGATACCACCACTCCTAAGTCAGGGCAAGGGAGTCACACGCCAAGATAACCCCTGCTCACCCTCTAGGTAACGTGGCGCGAGCAGCAAGGCTAAACTTGGAGGCGATGTGAGTTAAGTATTTGCGCACGCACCCCATCAACAACACCAAAGGCCCACCACAAAGGAAACTCCACGCAAGGTTATATAAAAATAGCCTTTGTATTACACCAAAACACATTAGATGAAAACACACACTTTACAATGTGCCAACAGGCACAGGCAGAATTTACAGGGGATATGTACAAGACAGGGCCACCTGGACCACTGTCAGGAATCAGCACTTTTAGAACTTAGAATACAATACTTGTAGAACATAGCACATAGAATGTAAAATCACTGTAGTACACAACCAGTAACTACTGGTAACCAGGACCTCACTAGCACCACCTGCACTAGGAGAAAAACAACCACCTAAGTATCACAATACCTGTAGGGGTGTAAGCACATAACACATGATGCATAACATACATTCAGAGATGTAAAAACAAGGCACATGACGCATAAAAATAATTTCAGAGGTGCAGAAAATGAAAACACATGATGCCTAAAAACATTCAGCGGTGTATCAACAAGGCACATGACGCATAAAAACACATTCAGAGGTGCAGCAAAAGAACAATTGCGCCAAACTCACATAAGTCACCACCTGTGACTGTCCCTAGACCAACTGGCCTCTCTAGGGCTAGGACGCCCTGTGTCCCAAAGTCAGGGGGCCTAAACGTGGCAGCTGCCCACAAAGTGCTGGGCAGCTGTCTAGCAATTGATGAGGCCAACTTTGGAGCCTCGCAGGCTCTGAAGCAATAAAATGTCCCCTCTTAGCTATCTCTGGACCCTAGAAATGATTGAGGCCCTCAATAACCTCTGGGCCCTGCAACACTGTGGTCCCAGGACGTTGGAGTCCCCCCTCTGGGGACTCGGGAATACACAAATGCCCCCGCAGCTGCTGGAGTCCCTCAGGGGGGACTCCAAGTAAATTATGGGGCCAAGAGCCTCTCGGGCTCGTAAAACAAGGAAATGCCCCTGAGGTTGTCGGAGCCTCACAGGCTCGAAATAGGCTTGCCGCTAAGAGCCTCTCTGGCTCCAAATATGCCCCGCTGTTGGAGTCCCCCTCTATGGGGACTCGACGTGAGCAAACCAAGAACCTCTCGGGGCCCGGGAAACAAGTGGGGCACCTGGAGCCTTCTCGGGCTCCTAAACAACTAACTCCATGGAAGGGAGGGGGCGGGCACCGGCAATGTGCCCCGACGCCCCCCTCTCTTTAGCACACCCGGCCCCCACTCACCGGTCTGTCCTCACAGGGACGTCTTCTCTCTGCGGCGGGCTCTCGGTGTCTGGGCGGCGGTTCTCTCTCCCAGGTTGGTGGGGCTCTCCTCGGCCACGGAGCCCCGCCTGCCGCTTCTCTCCTTACTTTCCGAGGCGGCCCCGGGGCTCTCCCTCACTCCTGGGAGCCCCGGGCCGCAGGGATTTGGCCGGCTTTTTCTTCCCTTTTCCCCCGGTGGCAGCGTAGTGCCTGGCTACCTGTTTTCATGGCCATCGTCTTTTAACGCGGCTCAGGCCGCGGCGGTGATTTCAGGGGCAAAACGAGAGGTGGGCACCCTCGAGATCAAAATAAAATAGAGAAGCGAGGTGGGCACTCGCCAAATAATTAAATAACTGGGGTGGCACCCGTATTTACGAATAAAGTGCAACGAAGCACTCTGGGGCACAAAAAGGGAAGGAGCGCTTCCCTCAGAGGGAAAACGACAGCGCTCTGCCCAGGCAGGCAAATTAAAGCGTTCACGGGGCGCTAGGGGCAGCCACAGCCCTGGGGCAAGGACAAAGGCATAGCAGAAGGTCCTGAGCATCAGGAGGGGCATGCAGCGCCCAGGGGCCAGCGCACAGGGCAGGAGACAGCCCCCATGGCGGTCCCCCCTGGGCCCCACCAGCAGCAGCCCCCTCCTATCAGGATCCTGGAAGAGAACAACTTTGGTGGGGACACAGCCCCATTTTTATACACCACATTCCTTTGTTCTGGCACAGGGTGAGGGGAGAAACCAGTCGCAGCTGGTTGGTGAGCACTCTTGATGTGCTCAATCACCCTTTTCATTCACTGGCAGGACTAGGGTCATCAGTCACACCACAGGGGGCGGAGCCAGCATTGTCTGGGGAAACCCCAGCCTCATTCAGGACACAGGTACATTCCTCCCCAGCCATCAGCATGCTAATCTCCCACTCACCACCGGGCAGACCCATCCAGACTTCCTGGAGTCTGACATGCAAGCCAGCTCCAGCCAATCATACGCCAGCACCTTCACAGCACACACATAGCCATGTCTAGAAGTGGCACTTCCCCACTAGACACATACAAGCCGCACATACCATTGCGCAGCATTCACTCTCACGAGTTTGCACATACCAGACTCGAGCCTGTACACCCCACGCATCAGGAACTACCAGGGACACATACATTCCCCATGCATTCCTATGGGAGGGCAGGCATATCTCACACACGCACTCAGGGAGCGCACGCACTTTACACTGCACCACAGTGTCAAAGTGCGCAAAGACCAGCAATCACCACCACCAGGTCACCAATAAAAGCAAAAAGTTCAGGGGTGAACCTGCCAGCAGGCCCAAGTGCCCCAAAGCAGAACAGGCTAAAAATTAATTTTCTTAAAATGTAGTATTTAAGTTTGACAAATTAAGCACCCCAGAATAGTCACAGGGCTTTGGCCCACCAACACAAGTGAGGTATCATTTTAGTCGGGAGAACCAAGGGAATGCTGGGTGGTAGGACATTTGTGCCGACAGGGAGATCCCACCCAAAAATAAATGGAAAAGTGTGTTTTTTAACCTAAATTTAAGGTTTGCAGGGATTTCTGGGTAGGGAAACATTGGGGGACCCACGCATGCCATACCTCCCTGGACTCCGCTGGGTGTCTAGTTTTCAGAACTGTTTGGGTTTGGTAGTGTCAAAAGATGGCCACTGAGCCCGGGGCCAAAAACTCAGGTACCCCCCCCCAATAATCAAGGTAGTTTTGCAATAAGGTATTGTAAATTCACCACCGCGCGATTTGAACCGTTTCCTGTTGCAGCCACTATGCCTACCCACGCAAGTGAGGTACCATTTTTTCCGGGAGACCAGGGGGAACGCTGGGTGGGTGGAAATGTGTTGATCCACGCATATTCCAGAACTTTCCACCACAGAAATGTGAGGAAAATGTGTTTTTCTTTGTCAAATTCTTAGATTTGCAAGGGATTCTGGGTAACAAAACCTGGTGGTATGCAGTCGAGTCACCCCATCCTAAATTCCCCTGGATGTCTACTTTTCAAAAATGTATAGGTTTGCTAGGTTTCCTTAGGTGCTGGCAGAGCTAGGGCTCAAAAACAAAAGGTAGTCTCTTTGTCCAAAAAGGGCAAGATTTCACTGGGAAATTGAGGTGCGACCATGTTGCGTTTTGCGCTGTTTCGTGTCGCAGCCACTATGCCTACCCACGCAAGTGAGGTACCATTTTTTCCGGGAGACCTTGGGGAACGCTGGGTGGGTGGACATTTGTTGATCCACGCAGATTCCAGAACGTTCCACCACTTAAATGTGAGGAAAATGTGTTTTTTTTGTCAAATTCTTAGCTTTGCAAGGGATTCTGGGTAACAAATCCTGGTGGAAGGCAGTTGAGTCACCCCATCCTGAATTCTCCTGGGTGTCTACTTTTCAAAAATATATAGGTTTGCTAGGTTTCCCTAGGTTCTGACAGAGCTAGGGCTCAAAAACAAAAGGTAGTCTCTTTGTCCAAAAAGCGCAAGATTTCACTGGGAAATTGAGGTGCAACCACGTTGTGTTTTGCGCTGTTTCATGTCGCAGCCACTATGCCTACCCACGCAAGTGAGGTACCATTTTTTTCGGGAGACCTGGGGGAACGCTGGGTGGGTGGAAATTTGTTGATCCACGCAGATTCCAGAACTTTCCACCACAGAAATGTGAGAAAAATGTGTTTTTTGTGTCAAATTCTTAGCTTTGCAAGGGATTCTGGGTAACAAAACCTGGTGGTATGCAGTCGAGTCACCCCATCCTGAATTCCCCTGGATGTCTACTTTTCAAAAATGTATAGGTTTGCTAGGTTTCCATAGGTGCTGGCATAGCTAGGGCTCAACAACAAAAGGTAGTCTCTTTGTCCAAAAAGGGCAAGATTTCACTGGGAAATTGAGGTGCGACCATGTTGCGTTTTGCGCTGTTTCGTGTCGCAGCCACTATGCCTACCCACGCAAGTGAGGTACCATTCTTTCCGGGAGACCTTGGAGAACGCTGGGTGGGAAGAAATGTGTTGATCCAAGCAGATTCCAGAACTTTCCACCACAGAAATGTGAGGAAAATGTGTTCTTTTTGTCAAATTCTTAGCTTTGCAAGGGATTCTGGGTAACAAAACCTGGTGGAAGGCAGTCGAGTCACCCCATCCTGAATTCCCCTGGGTGTCTACTTTTTAAAAATGTATAGGTTTGCTAGGTTTCCCTAGGTGCTGGCAGAGCTAGGGCTCAAAAACAAAATGTAGTCTCTTTGTTCAAAAGGGCAAGATTTCACTGGGAAATTGAGGTGCAACTATGTTGCGTTTTGCGCTGTTTCGTGTCACAGCCACTATGCCTACCCACGCAAGTGAGGTACCATTTTTTCCGGGAGACCTTGGGGAACGCTGGGTGGGTAGAAATTTGTTGATCCACGCAGAATCCAGAACGTTCCACCACTTAAATGTGAGGAAAATGTGTTTTTTTTGTCAAATTCTTAGCTTTGCAAGGGATTCTGGGTAACAAATCCTGGTGGAAGGCAGTTGAGTCACCCCATTCTGAATTTCCCTGGGTGTCTACTTTTCAAAAATGTATAGGTTTGCTAGGTTTCCCTAGGTTCTGACAGAGCTAGGGCTCAAAAACAAAAGGTAGTCTCTTTGTCCAAAAAGCGCAAGATTTCACTGGGAAATTGAGGTGCGACCACGTTGTGTTTTGCGCTGTTTTGTGTCGCAGCCACTATGCCTACCCACGCAAGTGAGGTACCATTTTTTTCGGGAGACCTGGGAAACGCTGAGTGGGTAGAAATGTGTTGATCCACGCAGATTCTAGAACTTTCCACCACTGAAATGTGAGGAAAATGTGTTTTGTTTGTCAAATTCTTAGCTTTTGCAAGGGAGTCTGGGTAACAAAACCTGGTGGTAGGCAGTCGAGTCACCCCATCCTGAATTCCCCTGTGTGTCTAGTTTTCAAAAATGCATAGGTTTGCTAGGTTTCCCTAGGTTCTGGCAGAGCTAGGGCTCAAAAACAAAAGGTAGTCTCTTTGTCCAAAAAGCGCAAGATTTCACTGTGAAATTGAAGTGCCACCACGTTGGGTTTTGAGCTGTTTCGTGACGCAGACACTATGCCTACCCACGCAAGTGAGGTACCATTTTTTTCGGGAGACCTGGGGGAACGCTGGGTGTGTGGGAATTTGTTAATCCACGCAGATTCCAGAACTTTCCACCACAGAAATGTGAGGAAAATGTGTTTTTTTGTCAAATTCTTAGCTTTGCAAGGGATTCTGGGTAACAAAACCTGGTGGTAGGCAGTCGAGTCACCCCATCCTGAATCCCCCTGGGTGTCTAGTTTTCAAAAATGTATAAGTTTGCTAGGTTTCCCTAGGTGCTGGCAGAGCTAGGGCTCAAAAACAAAAGGTAGTCTCTTTGTCCAAAAAGGGCAAGATTTCACTGGGAAATTGAGGTGCGACCATGTTGCGTTTTGCGCTGTTTCGTGTCGCAGCCACTATGCCTACCCATGCAAGTGAGGTACCATTCTTTCCGGGAGACCTTGGAGAACGCTGGGTGGGTAGAAATTTGTTGATCCAAGCAGATTCCAGAACTTTCCACCACAGAAATGTGAGGAAAATGTGTTTTTTTTGTCAAATTCTTAGCTTTGCAAGGGATTCTGGGTAACAAAACCTGGTGAAAGGCAGTCGAGTCACCCCATCCTGAATTCCCCTGGGTGTCTACGGTTTAAAAATGTATAGGTTTGCTAGGTTTCCCTAGGTGCTGGCAGAGCTAGGGCTCAAAAACAAAAGGTAGTCTCTTTGTCCAAAAAGCGCAAGATTTCACTGGGAAATTGAGGTGCGACCACGTTGCGTTTTGCGCTGTTTCGTGTCACAGCCACTATGCCTACCCACGCAAGTGAGGTACCATTTTTTGGGGAGACCTGGGGGAACGCTGGGCGCGTGGAAATTTGTTGATCCACGCAGATTCCAGAACTTTCCACCACAGAAATGTGAGGAAAATGTGTTTTTTTTGTCAAATTCTTAGCTTTGCAAGGGATTCTGGGTAACAAAAACTGGTGATAGGCAGTCGAGTCACCCCATCCTGAATTCCCCTGGGTGTCTACTTTTCAAAAATATATAGGTTTGCTAGGTTTCCCTAGGTGCCGGCAGAGGTAGGGTGCAAAAACAAAAGGTAGTCTCTTTGTCCAAAAAGGGCAAGATTTCACTGGGAAATTGAGGTGCGACCATGTTGCGTTTTGCGCTGTTTCGTGTCGCAGCCACTATGCCTACCCACGCAAGTGAGGTACCATTCTTTCTGGGAGACCTTGGAGAACGCTGGGTGGGTAGAAATTTGTTGATCCAAGCAGATTCCAGAACTTTCCACCACAGAAATGTGAGGAAAATGTGTTTTTTTGTCAAATTCTTAGCTTTGCAAGGGATTCTGGGTAACAAAACCTGGTGAAAGGCAGTCGAGTCACCCCATCCTGAATTCCCCTGGGTGTCTACGTTTTAAAAATATATAGGTTTGCTAGGTTTCCCTAGGTGCTGGCAGAGCTAGGGCTCAAAAACAAAAGGTAGTCTCTTTGTCCAAAAAGGGCAAGATTTCACTGGGAAATTGAGGTGCAACTATATTGCGTTTTGCGCTGTTTCGTGTCGCAGCCACTATGCCTACCCACGCAAGTGAGGTACCATTTTTTCCGGGAGACCTTGGGGAACGCTGGGTGGGTAGAAATTTGTTGATCCACGCAGAATCGAGAACTTTCCACCACTGAAATGTGAGGAAAATTTGTTTTTTTTGTCAAATTCTTAGCTTTGCAAGGGATTCTGGGTAACAAATCCTGGTGGAAGGCAGTTGAGTCACCCCATTCTGAATTTCCCTGGGTGTCTACTTTTGAAAAATGTATAGGTTTTCTAGGTTTCCCTAGGTTCTGACAGAGCTAGGGCTCAAAAACAAAAGGTAGTCTCTTTGTCCAAAAAGCGCAAGATTTCACTGGGAAATTGAGGTGCGACCACGTTGTGTTTTGCGCTGTTTCGTGTCGCAGCCACTATGCCTACCCACGCAAGTGAGGTACCATTTTTTTCGGGAGACCTGGGAAACGCTGAGTGGGTAGAAATGTGTTGATCCACGCAGATTCTAGAACTTTCCACCACTGAAATGTGAGGAAAATGTGTTTTGTTTGTCAAATTCTTAGCTTTTGCAAGGGAGTCTGGGTAACAAAACCTGGTGGTAGGCAGTCGAGTCACCCCATCCTGAATTCCCCTGTGTGTCTAGTTTTCAAAAATGCATAGGTTTGCTAGGTTTCCCTAGGTGCTGGCAGAGCTAGGGCTCAAAAACAAAAGGTAGTCTCTTTGTCCAAAAAGCGCAAGATTTCACTGTGAAATTGAAGTGCCATCGCGTTGGGTTTTGCGCTGTTTCGTGTCGCAGCCACTATGCCTACCCACGCAAGTGAGGTACAATTTTTTTCGGGAGACCTGGGGGAACGCTGGGTGTGTGGAAATTTGTTAATCCACGCAGATTCCAGAACTTTCCACCACAGAAATGTGAGGAAAATGTGTTTTTTTGTCAAATTCTTAGCTTTGCAAGGGATTCTGGGTAACAAAACCTGGTGGTAGGCAGTCGAGTCACCCCATCCTGAATCCCCCTGGGTGTCTAGTTTTCAAAAATTTATAAGTTTGCTAGGTTTCCCTAGGTGCTGGCAGAGCTAGGGCTCAAAAACAAAAGGTAGTCTCTTTGTCCAAAAAGGGCATGATTTCACTGGGAAATTGAGGTGCGACCATGTTGCGTTTTGCGCTGTTTCATGTCGCATCCACTATGCCTACCCACGCAAGTGAGGTACCATTTTTTTCAGGAGACCTGGGGGAACGCTGGATGGGTGGAAATTTGTTGATCCACGCACATTCCAGAACTTTCCACCACAGAAATGTGAGGAAAATGTGGTTTTTTTTGGTCAAATTCTTAGATTTGCAAGGGATTCTGGGTAACAAAATCTGGTGGTAGGCAGTCGAGTCACCCCATCCTAAATTCCCCTGGGTGTCTAGTTTTCAAAAATGTATAGGTTTGCTAGGTTTCCCTAGGTGCTGGCAGAGCTAGGGCTCAAAAACAAAAGGTAGTCTCTTTGTCCAAAAAGCGCAAGATTTCACTGGAAAATTGAGGTGCGACCACGTTGCGTTTTGCGCTGTTTCATGTCGCAGCCACTATGCCTAACAACGCAAGTGAGGTACCTTTTTTTCGGGAGACCTGGGGGAACGCTAGGTTGGTAGAAATTTGTTGATCCACGCAGATTCCAGAACTTCCACCACAGAAATGTGAGGAAACTGTTTTTTTTTGTCAAATTCTTAGTTTTGCAAGTGATTCTGGGTAACAAAACCTGGTGGTAGGCAGTCGAGTCACCCCATCCTAAATTTCCCTGGGTGTCTAGTTTTCAAAAATGTATAGGTTTACTAGGTTTCCCTAGGTGCTGGGAGAGCTAGGGCTCAAAAACAAAAGGTAGTCTCTTTGTCCAAAAAGCGCAAGATTTCACTGGGAAATTGAGGTGCGACCACGTTGCGTTTTGCGCTGTTTCGTGTCACAGCCACTATGCCTACCCACGCAAGTGAGGTACCATTTTTTGGGGAGACCTGGGGGAACGCTGGGTGCGTGGAAATTTGTTGATCCACGCAGATTCCAGAACTTTCCACCACAGAAATGTGAGGAAAATGTGTTTTTTTTTTCAAATTCTTAGCTTTGCAAGGGATTCTGGGTAACAAAAACTGGTGATAGGCAGTCGAGTCACCCCATCCTGAATTCCCCTGGGTGTCTACTTTTCAAAAATATATAGGTTTGCTAGGTTTCCCTTGGTGCCGGCAGAGGTAGGGTGCAAAAACTACAGGTAGGCGCTTTGGCATAAAAGGGTCAATTTGTAACTGCAAAATTGAGGTGTGACAACGTTGCATTTTGGGCCGACCCACACAAGTGAGGTACCGTTTTTATCGGGAGACTTAGGGTAATTTAGATTTGTAAATCAACTGTTATTACCAATTGAGCTTTAGTGCATTTCTCCCTTTCAATGAAAGACATTGTGTAAAAAAAAATCTTTTTGAAAAATGACCAATAATTCTCATGCTAGTATGAGTATTCCCAATTTTGAAAATGTGCAATTATATACTGTTTCTGAACTCTATAATTTATACCCAATTCAGAAATACATAGATGTCTTTCATACAGATTTTTCCATGTATACATTTTCCAAGACAAAGTGCTCTATACCCAGTAAATGAAAAAATACCATTGCAAGTTGCTGCTCAGTTTTTGGATCTGGGTTCGTCGGGTTCTTGGTGAACCTACAAGTCCTATATATCCCCACAACCAGGAAGGTCTAACGGATTTAATGGTATATTGCTAACCAAGAGCTGTCAAAATTAGAAAAGGTTATAGGTGAAAACGTTGAGACAAAAGGTTGTTTTTTTTCAACAATTTTTCAATTATTCCAATATCTAACTGTTAGTTTCTATAAAGAAACCTTCATGGGTTTAGACAAATTATCCCTTTCTGAATTCAGAATTTTGTCTACTTTTCGTAAATGTACAGCTTTCCAGGATCCATTATTGCTTTCAAACTCATTTCTACCATTAACTGGAAGGAGGTGGAAAGCTCTAAAAATAGCAAAAATAGGCTATGTCCCAGAAAAATGCCAAAATTGTGTGAAAAAATGTCGGTTCTTTGACCAAAGACTGTCATTCCCTAAAAGCTGAGAAAATGGAGATTTCAGCCCCACAAACCCTTTTTTGATAACATTTTCAGGGAAAAACCCAGAGGCTTTCATTTGCAGCCCGTTTTTCCCATTTTTCTGAAAAAAACTAAAATGTCACTATATGTTGGTTCATTTCTGGGACCCCTCCAAGGGAATCCACAAACCCTGGGTGCCTTTGGAATCCACATGATGTTGGAAGAAAAGGACGCAAATTTGGCATGGATACCTTATGTGGTAAAAAAGTTACAGGGGCCTAAGCTCGCACTACCCCAAATCGCCAAAAAAAGGCTTAGCACAGGAGGGGAAAAGGCCTAGCAGCGAAGGGGGTTAAGAGTCGGTAATTAGCATGGATTGAAAGCAGGTGGTAACCAGGTGCAGGCTATAAAATAGGGTCCCAAAATGCAACAGTGTTACCAGAATGGCAGCATTCTACATCATAGCAAGGCGGCTATGGCTACAGGCTGCAGGAGAGAGGGAATGGAGAAGGGAGGAGCAGGTCTACAAACAGAGGATCACACTCTTCCAACTCACTGAGCCAGAGATCCTGCAAAGATACAGGCTGCACCCAGATACCATCCTGGAGCTGATTAGGGACCTGCACCCACTCCTGGAGCACCCTACACCAAGGGCACACGCCATCCCACCCCATGTACAGGTGCTCTGTAGCATACACCTGCTGGCATCTGGCAGTTACCAGAGTGTTTTTGCTGCGGTAGGTGGGGTGTCCCAGAGCCGCTTCTTCAGGAAGTTCCTGGATGCCATGATGGAAAGAATGGAGCATTACATCCACTTCCCGGACACTGATGCGGACCTGCTCAGGACCAAGACTGACTTCTACCTAATGGCAAATTTTCCACACGTGATTGGCTGCATTGATGGGACCCACATCCCAATATGCCCACCTGCTGCCACTGAGCACATTTACAGGAACTTGAAGTCATCTCACACAATAAATGTACAAGTGATCTGTGATGCCAAGTACATGATCACAGACATAGTGGCCAGGTACCCGGGAAGCACCCACGACTCCTACATCTTCCAAAACAGTGGGATATACACCCGCCTGACAGCAGGGGAATTTGGCGAAGGATAGCAGCTAGGTAAATTACTGTGTGACACTCCCTTGATAGATAATGCAGAAATATGTAAATGTGTGCCTGTGAGTAATTGTTTTCTCATTTCACATTAGGGGATAGTGCTTATGCCCTCCGTTCCTTCGTCCTGACACCCTACCTCAACCCCACGAACCCCAGCCAGAGACGATACAATGTTGCCCATAAATCAACCCGGAACATCGTTGAGCGCACCTTTGGCCTTCTGAAGAGCAGGTTCCGCTGCCTCCACAAAAGTGGAGGGGCACGGCAGCACTCACCACTCATATGCTGTAAGATCATTGCAACTTGTGCCATGCTGCACAACATCGCTACTAAGAAGGGCACCGAGGTGGAATTGAGTGACTATGAAGACCATGACGATGACCAGGCACTACCTGCAGCCAACACAGTAGGAGTACCAACACCGACAGACGGCAGACAGAGACCGGCAGAAATCACACACAACTACTTTTGAGTAAGTAGAGATACACAGCAAGGGTTTAAATGCAGTAAACGTAGTTTATTTGGCACTACGGTTCATTCATAAAGACATATTTTTTACATCCTAAGTGTTCCTTAGCACAACTGTGCGGACAAGGGTTACCTCACCCTCACATGTCCACTCAAATTGCCTGCCTTACTGCCTGCGCCCATGCACTGCACTGCGTGATGTGTGGTTGGGCATGATCATTTTCTGCTGTGCCAGCGCCTGTAGTCTGGTGTCTACTGCTCCTTTGTATTTCTGGGATACGCGTGCTGCTCCTACTGTTGGTGTTGTCTGTTTTCCCTAAACCTTACACTCCTGTGGTGGCTGACTGGTTAGTCAGCAGAACTTCTATTGCTGTAGTGACTCGCCCCATCCCCTTTGTTAGGTCTGTGCAGCTGTGCACCAGCCCTTCCTGCATAGCAACAGACCGGCGACACAGCAGTGAAGTCGCTGTTGCAAGACGGTGCATGCCCCTTGTCTGCTGTTGCATATACTGCTTCTCCCTGCGCCTCTGGGTGCGGTACTCGTGTAGTTCATCACAAAGTGACATCACATACTGTGACATGTCCCTGACCCCATCGGCCATGTCCCTCATGCTGTCCGCCATTGATGTTATCCCCCGGGTTAATGTTGTCAAAGTTTTTATTCATATGGCGCATTTTTCTGTGCACTGCACTAATATCTTTCGCCTGCAGGCGCTAAACCTTGACCATTGTCGTTTCTAGGCCACGGAAGACACCATCATCATGGCCAGTGGAGCCTGCCTCCTGAGGTTCTGTGATTTCCGAACCGGACTCCATTTTGTTTGCGTTGTTCGAGATGCCATTTTTGTGTTGCCCTCACGTAGGCCGTGGAGGTAACCGAACGAACAAAGTTGCATGGGCTTCGTTGTTCATGTACGCATTAACTAGGCCTTTTCTGACTTGTGAGTGAACTGAAGGACGCTGACCCCGTCACCTGAAACTGACCCTTCGCAAAGCCAATTTCCCTAGTTGATCGTTGTCTGAGATTGCCAATCAATGTTCAGGATATCGCTAACTTTTAGTTCGCTTGCACATATCATATCCTATTCAGCATCTGAATGGTTCCTTTTCTTATGTCTCTTCATTATATGGGTAGTGCTTTCAATTATGGGTTTGTCCGGCTTGTGGAAATTGAATTTGGGACATTCCTAATAATTACCTTGTGGGTTGGTACAATGTAAAGTGAGCTTTTTACGATGTAATAATGTGTGGAAAAATGTATTTCATTCGTCAGTGTTTTTCGCAGTGGGTGTGCATTTGTAATGAGCAAATTACGGATAAAAGGTGATGTCTTGCTCTACGAAAATTGAGCAGTCTCCTGAGTTGTACACCGTGTTGTATTGCTGGGATTACTGTTACTAGCTGCAGCTAATAAATTTGATCTCTGACGCCACCCAGAAGTATTCCGTGTCTCTGTATACCAAGACAGGTGAATCCAAAGACTTCGGGTGTGTCCCTGGCACGCTTGGTTCTAAGAAAACCCGGTTCTTCACTCCCATCTTGTGCCTCCAGTAACAGTGACAGGTGTGGATGGAAGCCCAGCTGAATTTTCTGCCATTGACTCTGTTGGTATTTCACCCTCCCTTTCCTCATCAGAGGATGTTTGCAAAATTCTCTGCGGGGGAACGTCATGCCTCCTGGGCCTGTAGATTTCTGACACCTCCGAGTCTGCTGGTGTTGCAAGTTGTTGAGGCACATGTTGGGGTGAGTCAAAGAGCAGAGGAGATGATGGCAGTTGCATGGTGGCTGCCTCTGCTGTGGGAGATGCATGTGTGCAGGGTGCTGGAAGTGTTGCTGTGCTGGGCACTGCATCCCTGGCTGCTTCCTCACTCCTCTCCCTTTGGGGTGGCCTTTTCTCCCTCTCCTGCATTCTCATGCGCGAAGTCTCTCCTGTGGACAGATATGGACAGTGGCTTAGTGGTGCTTTCACCGTGTATTCCTATAATAAATCACATTTATTTTGCACTATTTCCTGGTCCACCCCTTTCTCTATTTGTATTGTGTGGCATGCCTGACATTCTTGCTTGTTGCCTGGTCTGATGTTAATACTTTAAACTACAACTACTATCATGCATTGCAGGTGGATACTAAAGCCTGTACTGGAGTACCTCAACACACAGTCACATTAGGGGAGGGAGACAGGCAGGGGGTGGGGAATGATGGACATGTCCCTTACCTTTCTTTGATGCAGCTCGGGCTGAGCTGTCTGCATCACCAATTCCTACAACACACTCTGGCTCCAGTGTGGTCTCCACGAGCTCTTCAAGATCCGTGAGAGCAGGTGCCCTGTTCTTTCCACCACCAGTTGCAATGGCCTCTTTGCTTCTTGCTGCCAATTTCTTTTTGGTTGTGATCCTCAGATCGTACCATCTCTTCTTCAGATAGTCCACTTCCCTGGTTGTCACTCCTATTGCATTTACTTTGGTCTGGATCCCCAGACAAGTGTTCCTCTTCACAGCCTCTGCTACCTGCAGAGACTGCTTTCCAAAGATTTTTTGGGGTAGTGCTTGACAACCTCCTCCACCAGCACCTGGAGTTAACCTGTGCTGAACTTCATTTTCCTTTTTCCTCTCTGCACCTTACCTCTGGGTGTCCTGGGATTCCATCTCTTAGTCATGCACAGCTCAGCTAAACAACAGCCTGTCTTTGTGTAACTGCTCTCCTGGGTGATCAGTTACTCTGCACCTGCTTGGGTGTGGCCACTTCCTGGTTGTGGGGTGGGGTTGATGCACAGGATTGGTTGCTTGCTCTGTTGGTTGGCTGAGGGGCGGGGTGGAAGCACCTGATTGGTTGGTGGCTCAACTGCTTGCTTTTTTGTATCCCCGAGTCGGTATTTACCGATTCGGTATTTACCGAATCGGTAAATACTGATTCGGTAACTCCCATTCATTCTTAATGGCACCCAGGCCCATAGGAAGGAAT
Organism: Lissotriton helveticus; assembly: GCF_964261635.1. Lineage (NCBI taxonomy): Eukaryota > Metazoa > Chordata > Amphibia > Caudata > Salamandridae > Lissotriton > Lissotriton helveticus. The sequence goes on along the minus strand of NC_136064.1, from coordinate 30,572,972 downwards.
GGGAGTTACCAAATCGGTATTCACAGATTCAGAAAATACCGAATCTGTAAATACCGACTCGGGGATTCCCATTTTTACCGATTAGGTATTTTTTACCGATTTTTTACCTACATCTCATTTACCTTTTCTAAAATACCGATTCGGTAAAATTCGGTATTTTAGAATCGGTAGAAATGAATTACCAACATCTGGCCCTTGATCTTTTTAAATCAAATTGCTTACATGTTGTAAGGATATAAGCAATGGACATTGAAACGGGTCCCTTCCTGGTCTTGTATAAGCATGGGCGTAAAAACCGTTCCGCTCGCGGATTTTGCGGATTTTCGGCAAATTCGCAATCCGCGAACTCTCGCGAATTTGTCGAAAATCCGTGAATTCGCACGCGGCTGATTTTTTGCTTGGTGATACAATATTGCGGCGCGCGGCGTGGTGCACGGCGTTCACTTTCCGTCATTCAGCATTTGCCGAGTTGTTTTTCTCGATCATATTTTGCGAGTGCTGCGCCATTTTGGATCTTGCTGCGGGATCCCGCGGGAGTTTGGCGCCCGCGAATACGTAATCGCGGCTTGCCACCTTGCAGAGCACGCCTCGCGAGAGTTCGCAATTGCGAACACATAGTTGCGGTGGACAGGAACAATCTCGCACTCGCGAAATAGAGATTTTGCAATTCTGCACAAGAAATCCACCAGCAAACAGCATAAACCTTCAGAAAATGATGATTTTTATCAGAATCACTCCTCAGGTTGACATTTGCATGCCCTTTTTTTGCAAGGAGTCCATTTTGGGGGGGGGGGAGTGCCCCACAGTCTCCAACTTCCTGTTCCTGTCCAGCAGGCTCCTCCCAGTGCTTTCTTCATGTGCTGGTCACTTTCATTTGGACCTTGACCTGGAAGGATTACTTTTTGTGGGTGCTGCTGGATATTTGGATTTGAGGCCTTTTTGACTTTCTTTGGATCACTTTTGGATTAGAAATCAACTTTCACAAGTAAGTTTGTTTGGGGCATTACAGTTGCTGCAACTACAATTTTGGAACTTTTTCAGAACATTAAATAAAATATATTGTGGGTAGCCAGCCACAGTATCCAGTAGGACCAGGGTTGGTTATGGGTGCATGATACAACTGTTTTGTTGAATTTAAACAGCATTGAGGCCATGGATGGGCTGGGATTGTGCTGAATTTTGTGGTTTTTGATGTTTTTTTGGGGCTGCAGGTGGGGCCCTTTGCCCAGGGGTGGTGGTGCATGGACTGAGTCTGCTTGTGGGGTCTCACTCTCTTTAATGTAAACATCCTGGATGGCATTGGATTGTGGTGATTTTTGTGTGTTTTTCGTTTTATTTTGGGGTGTACTGTTGATGTGGACTGGCCATGTGGTTGGTGGTGGTGGCCATCTTGAGTGCTGCTTGTACAGGCAACATGTGCTTGGGGTGCAAGGGGCCATTTTGAAGAGAGGCAGTGTCTGAGGCCTGCACTTATTTTTTGCCTACTTTTCATCCATTATGCCCAGGGGTGGTGAGTGTTGCATGGGCCTAGTCTTTCTGTGGGGTGTCTTCTTGAATTTAAACACCATTCAGGCCATGGATGGGCTGGGATTGTGCTGAATTTTGTGTTTTTTGTCGTATTTTTGGGGCTGCTGGTGGGGCCCTTTGCCCAGGGGTGGTGAGTGTTGCATGGGCCTAGTCTTTCTGTGGGGTGTCTTCTTGAATTTAAACACCATTGGGGAAATGGAAGGGCTGGGATTGTGCTGAAGTTTATGATTTTTGTCGTTTTTTGGGGCTGCTGGTGGGGCCCTTTGCCCAGGGGTGGTGAGTGTTGCATGGGCCTAGTCTTTCTGTGGGGTGTCTTCTTGAATTTAAACACCATTGAGGCCATGGATGGTCTGGGATTGTGCTGAATTTTGTGGTTTTTGTCGTTTTTTTGGGGCTGCTGGTGGGGCCCTTTGCCCAGGGGTGGTGGTGCATGGACTGAGTCTGCTTGTGGGGTCTCACTCTCTTTAATGTAAACATCCTGGATGGCATTGGATTGTGGTGATTTTTGTGTGTTTTTCGTTTTATTTTGGGGTGTACTGTTGATGTGGACTGGCCATGTGGTTGGTGGTGGTGGCCATCTTGAGTGCTGCTGGTACAGGCAACATGTGCTTGGGGTGCAAGGGGCCATTTTGAAGAGAGGCAGTGTCTGAGGCCTGCACTTATTTTTTGCCTACTTTTCATCCATTATGCCCAGGGGTGGTGAGTGTTGCATGGGCCTAGTCTTTCTGTAGGGTGTCTTCTTGAATTTAAACACCATTCAGGCCATGGATGGGCTGGGATTGTGCTGAATTTTGTGTTTTTTGTTGTTTTTTTGGGGCTGCTGGTGGGGCCCTTTGCCCAGGGGTGGTGAGTGTTGCATGGGCCTAGTCTTTCTTTGGGGTGTCTTCTTGAATTTAAACACCATTGAGGCAATGGATGGGCTGGGATTGTGCTGAATTTTGTGGTTTTTGTCGTTTTTTTGGGGCTGCTGGTGGGGCCCTTTGCCCAGGGGTGGTGAGTGTTGCATGGGCCTAGTCTTTCTGTGGGGTGTCTTCTTGAATTTAAACACCATTGAGGCCATGGATGGGCTGGGATTGTGCTGAATTTTGTGGTTTTTGTTGTTTTTTTGGGGCTGCTGGTGGGGCCCTTTGCCCAGGGGTGGTGAGTGTTGCATGGGCCTAGTCTTTCTGTGGGGTGTCTTCTTGAATTTAAACACCATTGAGGCCATGGATGGGCTGGGATTGTGCTGAATTTTGTGGTTTTTGTTGTTTTTTTGGGGCTGCTGGTGGGGCCCTTTGCCCAGGGGTGGTGAGTGTTGCATGGGCCTAGTCTTTCTGTGGGGTGTCTTCTTGAATTTAAACACCATTGAGGCCATGGATGGGCTGGGATTGTGCTGAATTTTTTGGTTTTTGTCATTTGTTTGGGGCTGCTGGTGGGGCCCTTTGCCCAGGGGTGGTGGTGGATGGACTGAGTCTGCTTGTGGGGTCTCACTCTCTTTAATGTAAACATCCTGGATGGCATTGGATTGTGGGGATTTTTGTGTGTTTTTCGTTTTATTTTGGGGTGTACTGTTGATGTGGACTGGCCATGTGGTTGGTGGTGGTGGCCATCTTGAGTGCTGGTACAGGCAACATGTGCTTGGGATGCAAGGGGCCATTTTGAAGAGAGGCAGTGTCTGAGGCCTGCACGTGTTTTGCCTACTTTTCATCCATTATGCCCAGGGGTGGTGAGTGTTGTATGGGCCTAGTCTTTCTGTGGGGTGTCTTCTTGAATTTAAACACCATTGAGGCCATGGATGAGCTGGGATTGTGCTGAATTTTGTGTTTTTTTTTCGTTTTTTTGAGGCTGCTGGTGGGGCCCTTTGCCCAGGGCTGGTGAGTTATGCATGGGCCTAGTCTTTCTGTGGGGTGTCTTCTTGAATTTAAACACCATTCAGGCCATGGATGGGCTGGGATTGTGCTTAATTTTGTGGTTTTTGTCGTTTTTGGGGGCTGCTGGTGGGGCCCTTTGCCCAGGGGTGGTGAGTGTTGCATGGGCCTAGTCTTTCTGTGGGGTGTCTTCTTGAATTTAAACACCATTGAGGCTATGGATGGGCTGGGATTGTGCTGATTTTTGTGTGTTTTTTCAACTTTTTGGGCGTATAACTGATGTTCCTTTGTCTTCCTTTGCTTGTAGGTGCACAAGAGAACCACCAGTGCCAGGAAGAAGTCCTGCTGCGGTGTGTGCAGCACAACGTCACGTGTGGCCACAGACAACTCTGCAACTTGTGCAACTGCGGCCTGCTGTTCAGAGTGACATCTGAAGAAGATGGCCCCAAAAAAAGTTGCCCGTAGCTCCTCTAGCAAGAAAGTTGCCAGTAAGGAGCAGAAGAAGGAAGTGGCGCCACTTACCAAGGAGACTGGTGTGATGACGACCGGCACATTTTTTGGGATAAAAAAAAGTACGCCTGCAGCAGCAGCGGGATCTGCTGGGGACCAAGCTGGGAGCAGCACCTCCGCTCCATTGGGCTCAGTGCCACCACCACCACGCCAACTTAGGTCCAAGCCCTTGAGTGCTTCAGAGGCAGCCAGTATAGTTGTTCAATCACCATCGACCAGTGATGTTGGCTCATCGCAAGAAAGCAGCAGCAATGTCCCTCCATCAACACAGGTTGTTGTAGATCATATGATGAGTGTTGAACAACCACAGCCGCAACAACAATCACATGTGCAAGTACAAGCCCAAGTACATGTGGAAGGAGAGGCGGCGCAAGGAGAGGAGCAAGCAGAGGTGCATGGAGGGGCACAACAAGTGGCCACAATAGTTGTTCCTCCAGAAGTAGGGGCACATCTGGAAATTGACAATCAAGCCGAGGTATCATTCGGGGAAGCCACTCCTCCTGATGATCATTCATTGTCTTCGACATCCCGAGCAAGGAAAAGATCAAGGGTGTTGGTGTCTACATCTTCTTCAAGCCCACCTCCTTCTGATGATATGGATCTTACTTGGGAACCAGCACCACTGCTGTCTGAGAGTGAGGTTGAGGAGGCACACCATGATCTGACAAACGTAGCTAAGCGTAAAAGGAAGGTCGTAGAAACTCTCAAAGTTATGGAGTGTGATGACGCTCAACAAGAAGTGGCGTGTACTCCTGCTGCTGAAGACTCTCACGACGACGACACAGTCATCATCACTAACGTCACTGAAGCCCCAGCGGGCATGCAGCAAACAGACATTTTCACCCTAGCCCGACAAGCTGCTAAGCATGATGATGAAGTCGACGGTGAGGCAATGGGAACACCACAATCATTGATGTTAACTAGTACACCACAACATACTGCTTCCATATTTCTTACTCGCCAGAAGGGACCTCCATCCACCTCGACCTCAATTAGTGGTGGTGAAAGTGCACAACGTAGTAAAGTTCAGCAATGCACATCCTCCACTTCATCTGGCATTAGCAGCACGACCACCACCAGTATCGCCTCCTCCGGGCCCCACAGACATTACAAGTCCGCAGTTTGGGACTTCTTTACTGTTTCATCAAGAAGGGAAAACATAGCCATTTGTAGCATTTGTAAGCTTGCAGTTAGTCGTGGTAAGCTTGGTAGCAACTATGGGACTGGAGGCCAGAGAGGTCATCTTGACAGAAAGCACACTGTCCAATGGTTGGCGCACCTAGAGGAGATCAAGAAAGCCTGAATTGCAAGTCGAGAAAACGTTGATGTTCCATCTGATGATGACGAGGAGGAAGAAGTGTCACACACTTCACTTACACCCAGTAACCCTGGGAGCCACACTAAGAGTGTGGGACAGAGTGAGACACCAATGCGAAAAAGTTCATCAGCGAGCGTAACTGGGTCGAAGAAGTCCTCATCATCATCCCGTAAAATGGTCCAGGGCAACATTAAAACAATGCTATTTTCAGACGCGCCATATGACCGCAACCACCCAATGATGCGTCTGTATAACACTAAGCTGGCTAAAATGCTAGAGCTGGATCTTCTCCCTTTTTCTTTTGTAGAAGGGGTTGGTTTTCTCGAATTAGTGGCAGCGCTCTGCCCTAAATGGAAGGTTCCTAGCCGGTACTATTTTTCCCTAGTTGCGGTTCCAGCACTACATGAAGATGTGCTGGAGGTGATTGGGGCAGCTTTGCAGAAGAGTGCTGTTCACACTATACATCTGACAACAGACATGTGGACCAGTGGCGCAGGCACTGATTACATGTGCATCACTGCACACTGGGTCTCTTTTTCAGGGGTTAAAGCAAAGCTAAACGCAGGTGCTGACCTGGACCAAGTTTTTAAAGCTGCTCGGAAACATGCAACACTAGCCATGTTTGGCTTGGAGCTATGTCATACAGCAGAAAACATTTTGAATGAGTTCAACACAAAGGTCTTTCACTGGCTGTCTCCAAAAAAACGCGGGATTGGTTATGTTTCCACGGATAATGGCGCCAATGTAGTTAAGGCCATGGAACTGGGTGACTATTTCAGAGTGCCGTGTTTGGCGCACTGTATAAACCTGGTTGTGAAAAAATTCTTGGAAAAAGACAGTCCAGTATGCCAGTTTGTGGTCACCTGCCGAAAAATGTGCAACCATTTCAGCCATTCTTTTAAGGCCCGGAAGCATCTGAGGGGCCTGCTACATGAACGTCGAATGCCAGTGAAAGCACTCATCCAGGAGGTGCAAACACGTTGGAACTCTACCTTCTACATGCTTGAGCGTCTGTATGAGCAGTTTGTTGTACTCGATCAGTATTTCTTAACAATGGGTACAGCTGTGAAGGAGGACCTGAGGTTAAATGCGGCGCAATGGGAGCTAGTTAAAAGCCTGACAGACATGCTTCGTCCTTTTGAGGTCTTCACGCGTGCAGTCAGCAGGGAGGACTGTAATTTGGGAAAAGCTATCCCATTGTTGCGCATGCTGGAGCACAAACTGAAGGCGGTGTCTTCAAAGTTTCAAAACAATGAAGAAAAGAAAGAAGCTTTTGTTTTGGCGGAGAAATTATTAGAGCGTCTACTTGGCGATGAACGTCTTCAAAAGATTCACTCAGAACAGCATTACATTTGTGCTACTATTCTGCATCCACGCTACAAAAAGGCGCTGGCAGGCCGTGCATTATTTCCTTTTGGTGATGAAGATGTTAAAAAGTACAAACGTTGGATAGCCTGGTCAGCCATCAGGTTTGAAAGAGAACGGAAGGAAATTGAATCAACAGGCAGTACATCAGCATCAGCAGGCCATCCCCAGTCAAAAGACTCCACTTCTGCACCTGTGGCTGTGGCAGAAGTGACCTCTCGGCCGTTAAACACACCGGCAACCGCATCATCTGCACCAGACAATACAGAAATATCGGGTGACGAAGAGGATTGGCTAGCTGAGATTGGTTATGGTTCTCAAAAGGTCGGCACAAAAATTCAGCAAAGTGGAGGAACCGTGGAGAACTTTGAGTCGATGGTGCAGGCCTATCTGAATGACTCAACAGAGGTCTATGTTAATGCTGACCCATTGGCGTATTGGCATGGGAAAAAAGAATTCTGGCCAGAGATCACCCGCCTGGCTATACATTACTTGTCTTGCCCACTCGCAAGCGTGTCTTCAGAACGTGTTTTCAGTGCTGCTGGTGGCATTGTAACTTGCAAACGGACCCGCCTATCGCCCAAAAATGTGGAGATATTGACAATGATCAAGATGAATGAGCACCTCATACCACCAGATTTCAAAGTACCAGATCGCACGACTGAAGAAGACGAGGAGGACAGCAACTTAGATGAGGGAATTTCTTTTGTGTTAGGTGACACTGACCTACTCCTGCCTGAATTCGCAGAGTATGAGGACGAACTCTTCTTCCCTAACACCAAGGCCTGAAAATGAGACAATGAATTCAGAAATGTTCTTTTTCGTACTTATTCACTTTTATTCCTGTGTTTCTGTTTTCCTTTGTTTTGCACAAGTTAATATAATTAAAACTTTAACCACATTTTTGTACTTTTGCTTTTTGGCAGTTTGGGGGTCTTCTACTTGTTTTTGCCTGGGTTGACGGCTCTGGGGCCATTGCTGGGAAGGTCTAATACCGGATAAAACTGCTTTTAACAACATCCATGATGAAACTGGTTTTGCATTTTCTGACATTTCGCTCAATGTAGCGTTTTCGGGGGCCTGTTTGGGGGCCTTCCTGGTGTTTGTGGGTGGGTTTCGGGGTCTGGGAGCACTACTGGGTATGGATAGTTTAGATAGCAAGAGGTTTGAAGGAAATCCATGGAGGCAGAGGGGAGTTAGGGCCTAGCTGCAGAGCGCGCGCTGAGTGATTTGGCAAATTTTCAGAAAAGTGACTAAGTCCACATTTTTGTACTTTTGCTTTTTGGCAGTTTGGGGGTTTTCTACTTGTTTTCGCCTGGGTTGACGGCTCTGGGGCCATTGCTGGATAGGTCTAATACTGGATAAAACTGCTTTTATCAACATCCATGATGAAAAAGGTTTTGCATTTTCTGACATTTCGCTCAATGTAGCGTTTTCGGGGGCCTGTTTGGGGGCCTTCCTGGTGTTTGTGGGTGGGTTTCGGGGTCTGGGAGCAATACTGGGTATGGATAGTTTAGATAGCAAGAGGTTTGAAGGAAATCCATGGAGGCAGAGGGGAGTTAGGGCCTAGCTGCAGAGCGCGCGCTGAGTGATTTGGCAAATTTTCAGAAAAGTGAGAGTCCGCATTTTTTTACTTTTGCTTTTTGGCAGTTTGGGGGTCTTCTACTTGTTTTCGCCTGGGTTGACGGCTCTGGGGCCATTGCTGGGAAGGTCTAATACCGGATAAAACTGCTTTTAACAACATCCATGATGAAAAAGGTTTTGCATTTTCTGACATTTCGCTCAATGTAGCGTTTTCGGGGGCCTGTTTGGGGGCCTTCCTGGTGTTTGTGGGTGGGTTTCGGGGTCTGGGAGCACTACTGGGTATGGATAGTTTAGATAGCAAGAGGTTTGAAGGAAATCCATGGAGGCAGAGGGGAGTTAGGGCCTAGCTGCAGAGCGCGCGCTGAGTGATTTGGCAAATTTTCAGAAAAGTGACTAAGTCCACATTTTTGTACTTTTGCTTTTTGGCAGTTTGGGGGTCTTCTACTTGTTTTCGCCTGGGTTGACGGCTCTGGGGCAATTGCTGGGAAGGTCTAATACCGGATAAAACTGCTTTTAACAACATCCATGATGAAAAAGGTTTAGCATTTTCTGACATTTCGCTCAATGTAGCGTTTTCGGGGGCCTGTTTGGGGGCCTTCCTGGTGTTTGTGGGTGGGTTTCGGGGTCTGGGAGCACTACTGGGTATGGATAGTTTAGATAGCAAGAGGTTTGAAGGAAATCCATGGAGGCAGAGGGGAGTTAGGGCCTAGATGCAGAGCGCGCGCTGAGTGATTTGGCAAATTTTCAGAAAAGTGACTATCCATATTTTTGTACTTTTGCTTTTTGGCAGTTTGGGGGTCTTCTACTTGTTTTCGCCTGGGTTGACGGCTCTGGGGCCATTGCTGGGAAGGTCTAATACCGGATAAAACTGCTTTTAACAACATCCATGATGAAAAAGGTTTTGCATTTTCTGACATTTCGCTCAATGTAGCGTTTTCAGGGGCCTGTTTGGGGGCCTTCCTTGTGTTTGTGGGTGGGTTTCGGGTTCTTGGAGCAATACTGGGTATGGATAGTTTAGATAGCAAGAGGTTTGAAGGAAATTCATGGAGGCAGAGGGGAGTTAGGGCCTAGCTGCTGAGCGCGCGCTGAGTGATTTGGCAAATTTTCAGAAAAGTGACTAAATCCACATTTTTGTACTTTTGCTTTTTGGCAGTTTGGGGGTCTTCTACTTGTTTTCGCCTGGGTTGACGGCTCTGGGGCCATTGCTGGATAGGTCTAATACCGGATAAAACTGCTTTTATCAACATCCATGATGAAAAAGGTTTTGCATTTTCTGACATTTCGCTCAATGTAGCGTTTTTGGGGGCCTGTTTGGGGGCCTTCCTGGTGTTTGTGGGTGGGTTTCGGGGTCTGGGAGCAATACTGGGTATGGATAGTTTAGATAGCAAGAGGTTTGAAGGAAATCCATGGAGGCAGAGGGGAGTTAGGGCCTAGCTGCAGAGCGCGCGCTGAGTGATTTGGCAAATTTTCAGAAAAGTGACTAAGTCCACATTTTTGTACTTTTGCTTTTTGGCAGTTTGGGGGTCTTCTACTTGTTTTCGCCTAGGTTGACGGCTCTGGGGCCATTGCTGGGAAGGTCTAATACCGGATAAAACTGCTTTTAACAACATCCATGATGAAAAAGGTTTTGGTACTTTTTGTAACTTAGGGTTCGTTAGGGTTAGCCCTAGCAGCAGGATTGCATGTGTTTCGGGGTGTTCTTGGTTTTTGCAACTGAGTTCTGGGGTTTTAGAGCACTCGTGGGAATGTGTAATTTTTGTTGCAAGCGACTTGAAGAAAATCCATGGTGGGAAAGGGGGGATCACTTACTCTGTGAGAGGCACTTAGTGTTGAAAAGATTTAGCCATTTACACTTAAAGGAAGAAAATGACACAGACTTAAGTTTCAGGGAAACAAACTTACTGTTAAACCACCACCCACCAGATTCAAACGCAGAAGTATGGTGGGAAAGGGGGGATTTGGCATAGTTAAAGAAAGCCTTTGCCACTATTCTTAACTTAGGGCTCGTTAGGCCGGGTTTCAGTCTGTGCAATGGGGAAAAAAGGATGGAGTCAGGCTTCACATTAGCGAGCCGCAATTCAGCATCCGCCAGGCAGGCAGTGGACAGGGTGTCTTCTGGTCACCAACATTGCTGGACGAAGCGTCAGCTGGAATGGGGGAGTGGCGCTAATAAGAGGAATTGTTTGCTGCATGCAACTTACTTACCAAATTCAACAGGACAACTACAACAACATACAGATACAGTATCCATTGTTTTCTTCTATGAGTGTGACTGCATTATTTTCTTGGATCTCTCTCTGCTTCTAAATTGATCCCTACAGCCATTCTATAGGTTTTACTTCGGCTAATTTTTAAACCTCATTTAATGTAAGAAGTGTTTCTCTGAGTGCAGAGATAGGCAAGTGAAAACAGTGCAGCCCTGTACTGTCGCATTCTAGTACTACTTACTTTTCAGTAACAATGCATGCAGTAGGGCATGCACTTCCTTTATGTCACTTAAAAGATTTATGGTTAGCTTTGTACCCAAAGATTTCTTTATCTTCAATTCTTGTTTGTCAATGCTGTGCTTTTTTTTTTCTCTCAATAAAACCTACCCAAAAAGAAACCCCCATTCCCATCCATTTTGCAAACCCTAACCCTCTCCCCCAGGGCTGTGTAGTTTTACTTGATGTGTGACTAAATGACATCAATAATTCCACACACTTGCTGGGGAGGATAAGGTCATAGCAACAGGCTGGTGAAGGAATCCGAGGATATATTCTAGACTTACTCAGCTAGCTTCAGTACTATTTCTTGTAGTAGTAGGTAGCCAATGTGAAAGAAATTCAACACAAGTACTAGTTATACTTTCTACTTTACCATTTGTTAGGCTCTGTGTGGCACTGTTCTAGTGTACTGTCACCTGCTATATTCTCTATCGTACCGTTGTAATGCTATAGTAAGGACAAACCAGGTTTCATTTTCTTTTTTTCCATATGCATGCAACTGCCACTGTGTCACACCACTAGTACCACCGCAATGAGGACATTTCATCCGCCCAGGATTGCCAACCTTAATCGCCATTTCCCGTGGAGCCAGCCTTGGGCCTAGCCCTACTTTCAAACACAAATTACAGGTAAGATAAGCGTTTGGTGGGAGGTAGTATAATGGAGTATTAGGAATAGACGAGAGATTGACGGTAGTACTACTAAAGTCCTAGGACTCTTCAGGAAAACAAACTTACTGTTAAACCCCCACCCACCAGACTCAAAAGCAGTAAAAAACAGGTATGGTCAGATAAAGTTTCAAAAAGTATATTTTTGTAGCCCTAACAAAATAATCTCCCGCAAGACCCTCCCTAACCCCAACGATTGTCCTTCAAAAGTCCCAAAAACAACCCAACTCCCAATTCCCACCCCCCAAAAGTCTCTAAAAAAGGGGCAAGGGACACTACACTACGGGAGGGTGCTGTTGACTTTAGCGGCCAGGGCATCATACTCCTTGCGGAGGGTGGCATGGTCGAAGCGGAGGCCCTCCACCAAGTTCTTATAGCTAAGGACCTCCTGCTCCAGGTAGGACACTCTGAGTCCTAAGCGGCGCTGGCGTGCCTTGCAACTCCTGTGGGGGGCAGCTGGTGTCTTTGCTGCTCGGCGGTGGGGTTGTCTTTGGTAGCCCGGCTCCGTACGGCTGGACCACTGCGCTGGCTGGCAGCCCGTGGGGGCACGGAGGAGGATGCAGCTGTCCCAGTGGATGTTGTTGTTGTTGTACTGGTTGACTGCGTGTCCTCCTCCTCCAGGGCCACCAGCCGCCGATATTCGGCGACAGTGGCATCCAGCCTCCGTTGCCGGGCCATTCGAGCCTGCTCCCTCTGTGATGGTCTATTTGATTTGGAAGGAGCAACTATATGAAGAAAGAAAGACATAGTCTGTAACCAATGCTCCTTAAGATTAATAACACAAAGTGATTGAGCAGAAAGTTGTGTCACAGTACAAGTAGCAAATTGAAAGCACAGTACATAACTATTGAGGACAGTATCTATCTAACCTCCCACTTCTTCATCCTTGCTCTAACATTAGTGGGAGTTTAAGGAACAAATTCTACGAGTACTATGGGCTTCCATTACAGTCGACTATGACAGTACACCAGTCTTATTCTTCTTCTTCTCTCTTGTTTAGGAAAATTGGTACGTTATCTTATGCAAGCCGACATAATGCCAGCGCAGTGAACTTGCACCTGAGAAAAACAGACGCACACCATGATGAGTGCGACAGACTTGCGTTACTGTACCGGTCCAGTACATGCAGGTGGTGAAGCTCTTACTTTTCTATTACGGGTGGCACTAAGAAAACTCTGTTACTTACAAGGGCTACTGCTTAATTAATTTAGCTTTCACCCTACAGTGCAAATGAGTACTAGAAAAGGAAAATGAAGAAGCTAAATAAATTGATTAGCTATCACTTCACATGGGATGTATTTGATGACATATGGGATGACTTTAGATGCTTTGCTTATTATTGAGTGAACAGTGATACACCCACACATGAATGACGTACTACTACTAAACTAAAGTTATTAAGAGAGGTAGGGAGTGTCCACCGTAATAACCGGATATATGCTGTGCTTGCAGTTGCAATACAAACTACTGCTACTATTCATGGTAGTATTTGGACAAAATTACAACTTCTTTTCCTTGCCTTTCCTACACTGGAACAGACGTGCGGGTGCGGTGTTACATGCTCTTCAAGGTAACACTTAGTTCATCCAGTGACCGTCTACTCTCTCTAGATACACATATGCTATCTAAGAGTCAGATAATACCATGATCCAGGCATCCATCCATTCAAAGTATATGCACACATACAGTTTCTGTTTCACCCACCCAGGCTGTTCTCCTTCCACCTATGCTTGCTTCATCATTCACCCAGCCATGCACCATACCATATTCTTTCCTTCCCAAGTTCCCAGCCACCTCGGGGACCAAGCAAACACATATCATTCTTCTTTGCCAGCCATCATTAAATTTCTCGTCCTTCCACACTTACTTACACCCTTCTTTCGCTTTTCGTTCATCCCATCCATCAAGTTCATCTCAGATTTTATTGGGATTCTTCTCGCCAAAAACTTCAGAGCTAAGTCGAAGTACATTTAGAGGAGGCTACTACCTGGTTGATTTATAATACACCCATGCAGAAAGCACACTATGCAGTCTTCAATCTCAATAAGTAAGGAATATATAGCTTACCTCTTCCCGCCACCACCGTGTGAACCCTCACAGGAACGTCCGGCACTTGCACCGCCTCCTCCCCAAAGTTGTCCCCCTCGTCCAATACCACCACCTCCGCACTGGCCCCGCCACCAGATGTACCACCTACAAAGTACATTTAAGAATGTTAGAATACACCACTCACTACTATAAAATATTAGGTCTAGGAGGAATAAAGAAATGTGAAAAAAACTGAATACAATGTAATAATTTGTAACTGTCTACTCTAAAGTAAAAATGTCCCTTTTTCCAGGGAAGGCTGTTGTCTTGCTGCACTTTTTGGCACAACTGATGAATGCTTGCTTTTTATTTTTAACATGCACCACTTTTTCTCCTAACAGAAGCTTGACTTCTAAGAACACGAGCAGGGTCAAGCTCAAGTTCAAACCAGGTGAGAGCTCAGCTCTACCACAAGAAATGTGTCCAATTAATTGTTAGCACTAAGCACGTTTCCATTTTCAGTTAAACGTTTAGTTTTATGGCTAAGTTGATTTTAATAAATGTGTTTACTTTTAATAAAGCTTTTAAACTTAAATAGACTCTGTGGTTTTTGGTCCTCCAGACTAGAGTGGATGAGCTAAAGGTTTTGGAATTTTTGCAAGCATGAGTGCCTCTGACACTTCTTGACTCTGACTCCGTACTCTTGTCCTGCGTTGGATAATCTAATCATCATTGGGGATCAATCATCGGTGACTTTGGGAGCTAAATGACTCTGCCACACTATCTAGTCAGTAAGGAGATTGTGGGTTCAACTACAAAGTCTGTAATCACTGAGGTATGTGGAAAGTCTAATAGCACCTATTATAATTGATAAGCTAAGCAATGCATTATTTAGTGTCCATAGTTCTGTTTGTGCAGATTTGTCCCTGCAACAGTAGTAGAATGGATTGTCCTACTATCCAAACCAAAAGTAAAGTAGTATCTTATTCTTTCTTGGTGGTCATTCACCTTTTTATTGTTGGCAATTGTCAAAGCATAAACATTTAGAAGACTTGAAAAGACATTATGGACAATCCCAGAGGACTGCACTCAGTGCATAGAGCTATTGCTGACTAGAATGGGAGTCCAATGGAATTGCCAAATGTGCAATCTTAGTTAGCTACACAGACAGACTAATAAGAATAATCTAGTAATACCACAGGGAGTCATAGTCGAGGCAGGATAAGAATTTAGATCAGTCTTCAAGAAGATCAAAGACGATTTAGAAAAAATCGACTGAGGAACGCTAGGAAAAAATAGGTACACTATATTAAAATTAAAACTTACTGGGGCCAGCAAAGGAGCCCTCGCCTGCCCGATCCTGGCCTGCATCCTGAACAGCACCCTCCTCCTCCTCCTGTGTCCTCTTGCCCTTGGGGGGAGCTGATGTACAACATGAAAGAAAGAAAGACCAGAAAACATGGATGATATTTGTCAACCAAATCAAACATTTCAAAAGAACAATAACAACATATTTTGGCGAAATAGCAAATAGATAGACAACTATTCCACGGGATATATTGACCGATCTCATGTGGTATACTACGTTATTAGTATTGCTTGATTTGCGGACCGTTGACTTTGAAAGTTCCTATGTAAATCACTAAACAGAATACTAAAAAGGTTTGCCTAGGCCTGGCAGGCAGCAGTCCGCAGCACGCGAAGTGACAGAGAAAGTCCATCGTGCTTGCAGATCAGTGAATACTCAAACTATCAATCCACAGACAACCACCACTATTTCTTCTTATAGCCATGTGTCTAAAGGAGGGACTGGACTTGAGTCTGTAGGGGCTGATTTAGAAGCCCCTTGCGGCTCTTTTGCTCCATTGTTGCGTGACTTTCGTGACGCAGCGGCAGAACAAAAGAGGCGCCATGGTTCGGCGTATATTAACAAAGTGACGCATATGGGAGATGCATCACGTTGTAAAGCCATGCGCCATCAGGGGGCGTTCCGGCGCAAGGGAAGGCGTTCCTGCGCAGGAATGAATCCTAAAAGTGGCTGAGGGAAATCTACAAGATGTCAATCAGTCACTTTTAGGACAATGATGCGTGACTCAAACCCTGCGCCTGCTTGAAGCCGACGTACAGCTTGATGCAGCACTGGGGAGATAGGGCACCCCAGAGCATTGCTGGAGCTGCGCCATCGTTGGCACGCAACTCCAGCAATGCGCCGCCTTTACGGCACAGATGCGTAAGGCTTCTGTGACGTTTTGGGCCCATGGGTGGTGGTGGCATGGCGCCCAATTACTGGCGCTGCGGCGCATCCCTGCTACTTTGCAGGGATGCGCCGGTAATTGAAAATATGACCCTTAGTGTCTAGCATTACGCAGTTCTTTACACTACACTCATACATAATTTCAAAGGCCAATTAAATGAACACAAAATACAAAACAAATAAGCATAGTAGCAAGGCTACTGAGAAGGAGAGCAGTGCACCTGAAATGCATAGAAGATTTTGAAATATAATTTACCTACAATGTAATCGGCAGCATTATTGCTCTTGGTAAAAAACAAAAATTTGCAAATAACAGAGCGGGATAAAACAGAGTAGTGATGAAATAGCTAGAAATAGCTACTACTACTCACCAAGCCCGGGGACCTCTACGCCGAGCACGTCCAGCAAGTCGCGTTCCCGGTCCATGACATCCGTCCAGTGGTGGGTGGCCTGGTTATAGGTGCGCCGGACCCCAGAGTGTTTAAACATGGCCCGGCACACCTTCTCCCACCGCTTCCGGCGCTCCCGGATGCCGTAGCCGGTAGCGATCTTGCCGCCTCCCATGATGGTCTTGGGGAGGCGGCGCTGGACGTGAAATACTAGTGCGGCCACCTCCTCCGCACTAAAAATCTCCCGAGCTATCACTGTCTCCCCCCTCAAACGCCCGCACGGGAGCGGGCACGGGTTGCGGGACCCTTCCCCTTTGCGGGCTTCTTCCCGGCTCCGTTTGCCATGGTCTGGGCAGAAAGGAAGCAAAATAAGAAAGAAGAAATAGAACAGGGAAGAAGAAAAGAAAAGCGTTTAAAAAAGTAGTTTAAAATTAACAAAAAGTAGCAGAAAACACAAAAATATAGAGCTAGAAAAATAGAGGGATAGATAATAAGTAAAATAGATTAAAAAAAACTTCAAACAAGCAAAGGATGGCAGAGATTAAGAAAGTATACAGAGAGCATGCCCAGAACCATAGCAATGAATGAGAAACAAGATGGTCGCGCCCGTTCACGACTGCGTGGGTAAGTTCGCGCGAGATTTTCCTCGCGATCACACATGAAATTGTACTAGCGAGCCGCACACTTTGCGAGATTACACATAGCGGCCGGAAACAGAATTACGTCATGCAAACAAGATGGCCGTGCCCATGTGCGACCGCCAGGGTAACTTCGCAAACGTAGTGCTACAAGCGGCTTGCGAACACGTAAAAAATCACTCGAACAAACACGCCGCAAAAAAACAAATCGTGGATTCGCACGAATTTGCGGCTTCCGAAATCAATCTTGCACGGATTCGCGCCCCGCAAATCGCGCGAAATTGCAGAAAAACGATTTTTGCAAAACTGAAAGCAATCAGCAGGTGCAAAAGTTCAATCTTAACATTAGTAACCCTTCACTCTAGTGCTTCCTGAGGGGCCCCTCCAGAGTTCAGTTGCCTATTTGCAACTATTCTATGACCCTGCTCTGACCCAAACAGCAGGCTCATAGAATAGCTACAAGTAGGCCATAAAGGTCCTGTGAAAAAAAATTGCACTGTAACAGAAAGCAAATTACAGATAAGGAAGGAAGCAGGTGCCAGCCAGACTGGAAGTTTCAAAATCACTGACACATTAATCAACCCCAAATTAATTCATGGCAGTTGAAGCAGGGCAGGTGTGCTTGCTTTTTTTCACCCCCATAATCTACAGTGATAAACCAACCAGAGGGTGGCAGTGAGGATGTACCAGAGGGTGGCATGGGTGTACCAGAGGGTGGCAGTGGTGAAACAGAGGGTGCTGTGAACCTGTGATGATGAACCAGACGTAGAAACAACATAGTCGTGGCCGTTGCGAGCCGACAAGTAAGTTCGCAATTGCGAACTGGTACACAAATCCTCGCGAACCCTTGCAAACACAAAAAACACAAAAATCCGCAAATTCGCAGGAGATCACGGATTTTGCGGATTGCAAATCCGTAAATACGCAAATTCGCGTACGCCAGATTCGCAAAACCCGCCCATGCTTAGTCTTGTAGTCATGTCCTGAAATTTTCAGGCAAAATCACTTACTGATTTCTGAATAATGAGTTTAAAACCGTGAAGGTAATCATGTTGTTCCTGCTTACATTTCACATGCTTTGCTCATCGTTGCATTCAGTGTTTGCTTTTTACAGGGTGTTGTTACTTTTTTTCAGGCAGCATTTTACTCTTGTCCAATGCATAATTTGAATTGAGTCTCAGCACAATTGGGTTGTAGCTGAAGGCAGTGCCAGTTTCTCCCAGTGGGGGAGTATGGTGTTCAGTAGGGGAAAGGATGTGGCACTCTGGCCAGAGCTCAGGCGGGCAACTAGAGCCAAATTTCGGGGGGGGGGGAGCTGAAAAATATTTTGGGGGGCTAATTCTTCCAACCACGGACAGAATGGCTGTAAGAAGGGGTCAACACACAACAACAGCCTAATTTGCAAGTAAATGGTCTTTTAAAGACCTGTTAAGTACTCCGGTGTGGCTGCAATGAGATGCTAGCCAGCCCACGAAGCTGTCTCTGCCGGGCTGACACACACGACGGGGGGTGCTGAAGCCCCGTGAGCCCAATGGGTGTTGCGCACCTGCCAGAGCTGCCAAATTTGGAGCTGGAGCACCATTTTCAGCCTTCATGACCATTCCACCAGACCACACTCCTGACATAGCTCATTCCGATGCTGCACCTTAGAAGGCCCGATAGACCTTAGAAGCCCTGGTGTCTTAGCACCAGCAGGTGGAACCTAACAATGGTAAGTGTGAGTTAACCTTGAAGGCCTGTCCACCACAATCCATGCAGTTCACCTCCAGTCTTGCGAGCAGGTATATGAAGAAGCACACACTAGAGTGACAGTGACTCTGTCACTGAGGTAACAAGACCCTTGAGGCCAGTCCACCTCATCCATTGGTACTTCCATTGGACTTTTTCAGCACTAGTAGTGCAACTTACCAGGGGTTGGTAATGTTGGATTTACATGCACATTAAACTTAGGGGGTGATTATAATGGTGGTGGGACTGCCACATCACTGCGTCGTGACAGTCCCACTGCCATTGATGACTGCATTACTGCCCGCCATATTACAATGGCGGGCGGTTCCCTGGCAGTCGGAGAGACCGATCGCCATGCACACTTCTCCCTTCCATAGGGAAGGGATATGGCTGGGATCCTTGTTTCTTGCAGAAAGGAGAGAAAAAGGTGTATCTGCTCTTCAGGAAGAATACACAATGCAGAAAGGGCCAGAATAGCCACTCTGGCATTTCCTTTGTGGGCTGCAAGCTAATGATGCTTAATTTAAGTTGGTGTCTGCAGGTGAGGCGTAACTGTATTCTTTGTTAGAGACCGGTACATTATTTAAACCATCAGAATGTAAAACCGAACGAGATAAAGGCATCAAGAGTTGTTGGCAGAAGGAGGAAGGGAAATAAGGAAAACGGAGAAAAAGGAGGAAGCAAAGATGAGAAAGAACCTGGAAGAGTGAGATAATGTGGAGGGAGAGTATGTTGGTGGATAAAGGAGGCAGGACATGAAATCAGATATACAGCCTTGGTATTCAACAACCCAGCTCCGCCACGGATCCCCTCATTACCACCCTTTAATAGCGCTGCTCAAGTCTCCATAACCACTCTCTCAGATGCATTTAATCAGTTATATAGCGCCACTCATACCAGTGCCGGGTGTCAGCACTTTACATCATTTACACTACACAGAGGCAGTCAATCATAGGTGTGTAAATCTGTGTATAGGAAATGTTAAATAAAACTACAGGGTGTAGGAGTCACATGTCATCCATACTTGTAGACACTATTGTTTAAAGTGCTTGGTCTGGATGTTGGAAAGTGGGTTAATAGTATGGGCAAATGTATATCTGTCCCCGGCATTCAGGAAACTACCTCAATATATAGCTCCGTACCGGTCTTCGAAAATTATTCTCATGCTCAACCCTTGGTAGCTTGGCTGTGAGCAGGTATGTAAAGCATTTAAAAACACCAATTCAGTAAATAATTAAGACACAACACACAATAAAAATCCAGCACCAATTTATAAAAACACCAAATATGTTTCTCTTTAAAATGAAAAAAATCCAATGTAGGTAACTGGGAATATGACTTTTTTAAAATTTAGCACGATATAGCACATAGAACGTATATCCCCTTTTGGTTCATCTGGTCACGCTGGACCTGCTCAAAGTCAAAGTTTCAGGCCGACCACGATGAAGCCCTGCGGGGCTACTCCTTGCGGTAGGTCTCAGTCAAAGTTTTTACCTTCTGACATGGAAACTTTTCTGGAGCTTTTCTTCATGGGGTCCGTCGAAGCTCAAACCCAGCCCTGATTCGGTGAGGGTTCGCCGGCTTGCCTTGCAACAAACTCCTGGTCAAACTTATGGAAGTCCAACCTCCGGAGCTTTCCAGCGGTACGAGCTAGGGATGCAGCCTGGCACACATTTGATGGTGGGTGGCTTGGCTCTCATGGTTGGCCCCGGTCACCTTTTCTAAGTTCGGAATTAGAAATGTTTGCAGAGCTTTTTCTTGCAGGGTCCCTCAATGCTTTTCACTAGGCCAGATTCGGTGAGGGTTCACCAGCTTAGGTTTCCGCCTACGCCCGCTCAAACTCTGGAAGTCAGACCCCTGGAGCTTTTCAGTGGGAGGAACCTGGACGGCATGCCAAATCATGGTTGATGATAGTCGACTTGGCTGGCCAGAGTGAGTCGGTCCACTTATGGAGCTTTTTACCAAAGTTGCTCCAAACTTCTCCAAACCTCTGGAACTTCTTCGTGAAGTTTTCCAAAGGGTCTCAAAGTGTCCAAAACGTACTCCAAGGGTCTGGAATATCCAAGATGGTCCTTGAAATAGACTTCAGGTACCACAATCCACTTAGACAAAACCCTTTCAAATTCACTGGTAGTTCTCCAGGCTGGGGATTCTTGGTGGTCCAGTTGTGCTCTGTTAACCTTCAGCTTGCAGGAAGTCCACTCTTTAGTCCTTTTGAAGCAAGGTAGTCCATAGGACTGTAATTCCAGATTGTGCAACAGGCACAATCTTCAGTCCAGGGCCTGGTTGGTTCAAATCAAACTCCTCAGCAGGAACACTTCTTCTCCCAAGTTTTAAGCAGCATCATCTGAGAAGCTTTGTCCCTTTCAGATACTTATTCCAAGTTCTCTGGGTCAAAAAGGAGGACACTCCCATCCAATGAGGGGCAGGGCAATGCTCCAGGGTATGACCACATCCTCTAAAGTGTGGCATTATTTTCCCAAAGAGAGCAGAATTTCTCCAAAATTCATTCATGGCTGATTTTCCAGCAGGGGGAGCAGAACGAACTAAACCAGCCTACAGGATGGCTTCATCTACCTAGGTCCACTTCCCTTACATCTAGGAATTCCTCCTTAATCCCCCATCCGGCTGAGGGAGAGGTGTACATGAAAGTGATTTTTCCAGCTTGTCTCCTTCTCTTGAAGAGCATTGTTTACTACCCCTCCCCCTGGCTCTGGCATTCCTATGCCCAGCAACCTCTACTCCCAGACAGGCCTCCTAATTCTAGGGGTCATTTCTCACCTCTTCAAACAGCCATTCCAATCAACTTACCTCTGACGAATCAAGGCAGGGCACTAGAGGGCTGAATTGTGGCTTGCAGACAAGAAAGTCTTATAACATCTTGTCTCTACATTTTAGAATAAATTCAACAATACCACATTGTTGCATTTATCATTAACATTCTTCCGAGTCCTTTAATCCTAGTTGTATGGCTTTCCTTTCTCCAGTTATTAATTACTAACCTCTTGCAATGTTAACCTGTGGGCTGGGGATCTGCAATGGAAAAATTAACTGGCCAATTTCTCTGATACCAGGGCCTATATAAGGAACCTCCTTGTACCTACAGGACCCCCCACCCCTAAAATACATAGGAAAGACTTTAGGGGTTCTGATTATATCAAAATGTTGCAGATCCTCACTTCACAGTGCTCCTAGCACAAAAGCCGATTTTCGGAAGCACTATACTACAATGTAGGCAGTGAAATGTGCAATTTCACTAAACCCAGGGCATATAACACTCATTTTATAAGGGTCCTCCTTGTAGATTCCTGACCTCTCACCCCTGGGACACCTAGGGGAACCCCTGGGGATAACTAATATGCCCAACATTGTAGTTTATCAATTTGTAAGGGCCCCAAACCCAAAAGTCAAGATTGAGCACAATTTGCATTTTAAAAGTAGTCCTCCAACATGGGCCTGCTTTTGAACTGACCTCAGGCTACAGCACTGCACACATGCAAGTGCAGGAAGGGCTGCTGGCCTCTAAACCACTATGCCCTAATATATATACTAGGGACTTAAAGGTAGTTTCAATCCCTATGCCCTATTATGTACTAGGGCCGTATAGGAGAGGTTAAGTCAATCAGGGAGGTACCCTAACCCATAGTGCACCCTATTGTATGTAGGTGTTTTTACAGTATTTTTAAGTGTATCTTTCAACATAGCACTGGCCCTGGGCCTGGTTAGTCAGAGGCCAGGGTCAGTCAGAGTGAGGTACCACCAGGGCACAGATGGCTTGCAACACTAGAGAAGCACAAACCCAGAAGTTAAAACATATCGCCATGGTTGGGGGTTCTCTTTAATGATCAGAATTGATTTCCATCCTAATGAACCCCTTTCCAACCTTAGGATAATGAAAGCCTGGGTAAAAATCATAACATTCTAATTTTTACCTTGCAGTTTTCATGCAGCTCTTTGATGACGGTTAATAGCTCACCGTTCAATGTTAGGATCTTAACTTATAAACTGCAAATAGCAAAATATTCTCTCAGACAAAAGCAGTAACTCACTGACCTATTTACATGATATGCATTTTGTGATCTGCCTGGTACACGTTCTTTGCAGCAGGCATATTAACACATTGTAGCTACCTTACCATGAGTCCAGTAGACAAACCTCCGATCTCT
This sequence comes from Lissotriton helveticus, assembly GCF_964261635.1. NCBI lineage: Eukaryota > Metazoa > Chordata > Amphibia > Caudata > Salamandridae > Lissotriton > Lissotriton helveticus. Next base: position 30,550,464 of record NC_136064.1, on the reverse strand, counting down.
CTCAATAAAGAACATTAATCAACAAAGTTATCTTCACATTTTTATTGTTGCCTGAAAATTGCTGGAGACCAGGAATGCAGCAGCAGGTACTTTTCAAACCGTAATGCACTTACAAACATGACGCCCTCACCCGAAGTCAGCGACCTTTTATGCTTTTTGCAAGATTCATATACATGTTTTTTTTAACATTTGGTCTGATTACTATGTGAATGTGAATAACAATAAAGCATACAGTCCAGTAGAGAGCAGCAGTGAGCAGAGAGCTGCGGAGAGCTGCGAACACCACAAGCGAACGCCACAAGCCGCGTACCACTGGCCTCGAGTGGCCGAGAGAGGAGAGAAGGAATTTGGCTCTGGCGGCGTCTGCACTGGGAGCCTTGGAGCCTTGGAGCCGTAACCGAAGCTGTAGCCATAGCCGTAGCTGTAACCGGTGTCGGTGTTGGGAAGTTGCCGGCTCCAAGGCGTTGCAGGTGAAAGCGAATACCGGTGGCTCAGAGCTCTCCAGTTACGGCAGGGTGACCCGAAGACCCTGTGAAATAGCAGGGGCAAACCTGAGCTACGGGGTGAAACCGCCGTGCCGTGCCGCTTGTGTGACCCTCGGCGGGTGCAGTAGGAGCCAAACCGGAGCCTGAATCAGCTGATCCGGAGAATCTGCCGCGGGAAGCTATGGAGCTCTGAAGAGGAGTGCCTGAGCGGCTGAGCCAAAGGAGCAGAGCGGAGGTGGAGGAGCGGCGGCGGAGGTGCCAGCGGCATCAGCGAGGCGTGGAAAGGTGAGCCGCCGTGACCCCCGCCGTGACCTCAAATAGCTAACAGCTATGGCCATAACAGCTTCAATAGCTACATCAGACAATAACTCAATAGTCGAGCCAGCCGGCCAGCTGGCCGTACCAGCAAGCGAGTTCAGCTCAGTCAGCTTGTCTGCAGCCCCGCGGTGAGCAGAGAGCCTGCGGTAAGGGAGCGGCAGCACCACGAGAAAGGAGTGGGGAGAAGAAAAGTAGGAAGGGAGTGGAAAAAAAGGTGCTGGTCCAACTGAGCTGAATGAGCGAAGTGGAGAAGAGTGGATCGGAAGACCTAAAGAGAGAGGGCCAGAGGCCCTGAGGCTTGAGGCTTGAGGACAGGGGGGGGTGATGACACTCAGAGACTGGTGCATTACGAGACTGCGTCCCTTTCACCTGCACCTTCCTTCCGGGACACCAGCCACTGAACAAGTTTTTTGGGGCAAAGACTGCATAGCCAAGCACTTTTCTTAATTTATTTGTCTAACTTATTGGCGCATTTGGCACAATTTCAGTATGAGGTCAGGCAAGAAAAGGGTCCACCTCGAAAACAAGCCTAAAACCATGCCAAAGGCAAACCAGGACGCGGCAGCAACCGCCAACAAAAAGGAAAAGGCAAATCAAACCAGCCGGTGTTGGGATTCATCTCTAGGAGAAATCGGAGTGTCTAGCGACCAAGCCCCATCAGCTGCGATTTCTCGCCCCAACCTTCGACAACCAAAAATAACATCAAAATTAAATTTCTTGAAGGATCCACTCTCCACTATCTTTTCGTCTAGTGGAAAAATCCTGGGCCTCGAGCACTCACTTCTTCCACTATCCCCCTGTGAACTGCGAAAAGACCAATCCTTGAGCCAAGTAAACGGAACCACAAACCGCTGTTCCACAGCAGACGGCATACCTGTATCGGGTCCACCTCCAGAGGGGACAATAGGGCCCATGGGTGAAGGTGAGCCAACAATCAAGGCCTTTTGCAGCCCACCAGCCCCACGGTCAGGCGACAAGGGGCCTACCGCTGTCCCACATCTATCTTCCTCTCTTACGTACACAAACTACCCACCCATACCAACAACCTTACCTTCATTTGTAAGTAGTCAGAAACCAAAGCATTCTTTGCACAACCTCACTACCTGCAGCGGCAAGGACTTCTCTCAATGGCAAGAAACCCTAAGCAGCGATAACCCAGACATTCTAAACAACTCGCTGATTACTGATAAAAGCCTTCAGGACCAACTGGACAGCTCAAAATCTCACCCAAAGCCAACTGCAGAAACGGCAAAAGACCAGAGCTCCGATGACCATCGTAAGGAGGACGTGGAAAAGATATCAAACCTTGGGAGCGACAGCCCCGCCAACTTAACCTATTTGGGTTCACAGGAGTGGGCAGAACTAGTTGCTTCATATATTCTGACCACGCTGGCTAACCCATCCTCGCCTACAGCGGAATCAATCAACAAAATCCAGCCTACTAAAAGGGCTCTGACCGGGAGGGTATATTTTGTCAAATTCAACCACTTTACCGAATTCTTCTTTGTCTTCAACACCCAACAAACGGACAACCCAAAAAATGTCCCTACCCAGGACTCAAGCATCAGACGTGTCAAACACGTGGGACATTCTTTTAAACACCATGCAGCGGACTGTAGGCACTCTCCACTTCCAATCTGACAAAATGGATCTACAGCAGACTTTACTTGACATCTTGGCTGTCTTTGTTGGGCGGATAGATGAGAAACTCGGCCAATTAAACTCTCTAATCAGCAGAGCCCAGCAAGACGCAAAGCTGGTATGCAGCTGCGGTCCTATCATCGACAAACTGGCAGCACTTCCAGAAATAGTATCCTCTCTGACAGAAGGGCTGCCAAAATGGCCCAACGCAAGGCCCCAGCTCATCAACCCAGGCAAAACAGCCTTCCTCGTACCACCAACAGGAGGGCCTATCATAGGCAGCACAGCAGACAAGGCTGCACTGGTGCTGCCGTCGGGCTGTCAGATGTCGCCATCGGGCCATCTGACAACATGCTCCTCTTCACCTCCGAAGGTTAACACGCCGCCCCTGAACGTGAAAGGGCGGCGGCAGCAAAAGAGGAAAGGCCGCAAAAAATTAACAACCACAAGCTTGCCAGAAGTTTACCCACTTTTTAAGTCAGGAAAAAGACAGGAGCAGCAAGACCTGAGCCCAATCCCAGTAAACAATGCCAGTGGAGAACTAACCTCCATGGGGCACAGATCCTCCTCAAACGGGGTACACCCAGTAGCACTCACAGGGGCATCTACGCAGGAGGATGGGAGGGCTCGGTCCGGCAGGGACATTGGAAACCAAAACACGAAGGAAAACCGTGGCCCTGATAAAGAGAACGACGCTAGCCCCACCAAACCACTATCAACATTCGAACCAAGGGAGCTACAGCCTAAGCACAGAATGGACTCGGCACGGGAAGTTTCTATTATCACCCACTGTGAAAGATCCCAAGCTCATGAACAGAGGGGAATAGGGCTCCCGTGCCCCCAAAATCAGCTATATTCCATCATAGTGAGTGTCCCTACAGCTCCATCTGCTCCCGCTTCCATAAATCCCTCCTCTGGGGACACTCTCATAGGAATCGTACCTCAGTCCGACAACAGCAACTTAAGGACCCAAGTCCTTACCCAACTGCCAACAGCACAGTCGAATGATTTAAACAGGAACTCTACTATTATCCTCTTCACTCCAGAGTACGAATCTAAGGGCCCATTCGACATACTTAATAGAGGGAACTTAGTACGGTTACTTAGCACCATACCAGCGTTAAACGACCTATCCTCAGCTGACCTTCTCTCTATAGAATTCATAAAATCTGATAGAACATACGGCAACGAAGCGACAAAAGCAACATGGATTTCTTCCGAAATTGCAAACAAAATCTTAAAAGAGGAAAATCTCCTTAAAACATGGGGGATCCAATCTGCGGTATACCACAACATAGGATATCCGCTGCCCTTGCTCGAGAGACCTAAGCAGTTATTACCTACAACAACTTCGAAGACAAGGTCGGTGCTGAGGGGTGCACTGGGTCGATCTCCCACAACCGCTCATGCGACGCTGACCAAAAACAGCTCAATGATCGCCAACTCGTACAGCACGGTCGAAAACTGGCTCTTCAGAATAAGCAATACACCAAGTAATCCTCATTGACGAGGGAATTTAACGGAGTCAGGCCTGCGCTCGGCCGCGCCACACCTGGAACTATGCTTATGGAATCTAAATGGGCTCAACAACAAAGCAGCAGACTCTGATTTCCTACAATACGTGAAAGCTTTCGACATCATCTTCCTCCAGGAAACATGGCTGGAGGAGCCGGTTCACATAGAGGGCTACACCTGCTACCACTCCTCAGCCACAAGGAAAAGCAAATTCGGGTGGCTGGCAGGCAGCCTAGCAACCTACATCAAAATCTCAACTGTTGGCAATGTGCAGGCATTCACCACCAACTCTCCGGCTATCAACACAGTTGGGATTACATTACATTTTGGGGGTAAGAAGAAAGATGTTCAGCTGATTAACACCTACATTAATCTAAGGAAGAAGAAACAAGAGGTGAAACGTCTAATGGACCACCTATATTACGTCATGACTATGCAAACCTCTCCCAATTTAATTCTTTCTGGAGACTTCAATCAATGTATTTTAGGGTCATCCCTAAACAGTGACATACAGGTCCAGTCGTACCGCTGGAATATTCCAATCCAATCATTCAGTAGCCAAGGTAAAATCCCCAAGCTTGCAAAGGAGCTGCTGGAAGACTTGGAACATACCGGCCTGAGGGTTCTAAATGGAAGATTTCCTGAAGATTCTCCATCTGTGGCCTCATTCAACTCAGGCAACGCAACCTCTACAATAGACTACACGCTAGTCTCTCTTCCACTTTTTCACCATGTACTTGGCTTCAAACTAGGGAACAAGGTAGATAGTGACCATCGCCCCCAAGAAGTCTCTTTTTGTGCCCTCTCGGACCTAATTCTTTCAAACCCAACAGGACCACCATAATTCTTAAATGAATCAAAACCTCGGTCGCAAACACGGTGGAGGAACTTCAAGCAGCTAAATCTCAACTAAACAGCTTAAACTATCCTTCGGGCAACCCAGTAGCAGGATGGGAAAAATTCACGCCCGTCTTCGCAAACAAATACTCAACAACTGTACGGGATTTTCCATCTTCTGGCTCTGGTGTCACAAGGAATGCCTCAAGCACCCAGAAATTAAACTTGTAAACATGTGAATTTATAAAGCGCGAATTGTTGCCCGGAGGTGTCCAAGCGCTAGGATAGCCAGAGTCTACTAGGGACAAGAAGGGGGGGGCAGCCAGTTAGTAAGAGGATGCAAACAAAAAGGTCTTTAATTGCTTGCAGAACTCCGTGAGGTTAGGGTTCGCTCTAAGGTGGAGTGGCAGGGTGTTCCAGGTCTTGGATGCGTTGTATGTGAACGTCCTTCCACCAGATCTGGATCTTTTTATTCTTGGTACCACTGCCAGGAAGGTCTGGCTGGAATGAAGACTTCGGTTTGGGGTGTAATGGGTAACCAGATCGCGTGTGATGCTGGGTCCTATATCCCAGAAGGCTTGATGAGCTATGCATAATGTTTTGAACAAAACTCTCTGCCGGATCGGAAGCCAGTGAAAGCTAATCAGTCCGGCCCTCACTGAGTGTCTGCGGGGAATTTTGAGCAGTAGGCGCGCTGCGCAATTCTGTACAATCTGCAGCCTGCGTAGGGTGTATTCTGGGGCGCCAAGGTAGAGTACATTATTGAAATCAAGGCGTGATTGAATAAGACCTTGAATGGCTGCCTGTTTTGCTTCCATGGGAAGGAGGGGAAATATTTTATGCAGCACCCTCATGATGCCAAAACAGGTGGCTGAAAGTTTAGTGGCCTGGGCATTAAAAGATAGTGAACTGTCCAGCCACACTCCGAGGCTTTTGATAGTTTTTTTAAGGGTTGGAGGAGGGCCTAGACAGGGGGGCCACAGAGAGGGAGGAAGGGCCAGATCTGATGGGCCTAAGAGCATCAGCTCTGTTTTGTCCCCATTCAACTTCAGGGATGATGACGACATCCAGTTCCTCACCTCCTCCAGGCACTCTCTAAGCCCGCCTGGCGCAGTTCGGTTAGCCTCCTGCGCCAGTGAGACCACTAGCTGCGTGCCGTTGAAATTAGCCTTGAAAATCCACAAAAAAGCAATCAATAAATCCCTAAGATTGTTGAGAAAAAGCCCGGGGGACGGTGTTCTTCTTGCACAGCTTCACAAGTACCGGGTAGATCTAAAAAAACTGAAATGGGCAGTCAAAAGATCCAACGAAGACGACTTCTGGGCCAAACTTTACTATGACTCAAAGGGAAACAACAGCGCCCAGTTCTGGTCCACAATAAACAAAATTTTAAATCCAAAAAACAGTGGAATAACATCCCACATAACTAAATCCTCATTGGAATCCTTCCTAGACACACACTTTAACCAACAGGTTGCTATAACAAGTAAGCCCCATGTTGAATTAGAGGGCCAACCTCCACAAATAACAACACCATGTGAAGAATTCAAACTTGTAACAACTGCGACTTTACTCAGGAAACTAATCTCCAGAGGAAGCAAAGACGGCGCAGCAGGGCCAAACGGAATTCCTCCGGCCCTCTTTAAGCTTGAGCCGGAATACTGGGCAGAAACGCTGACCCCCCTCTACATGTCTGTCAGCCATTCGGGGTGCCTTCCTGCCTCATGGAGGGGCTCAACCATTTCACCTATATATAAGGCGGGGGACAGGACATTACCAAAAAACTACCGCCTGACAGCACTTTTAGATATTGAGGCTAAATACTTCGCGGGGCTATTAATGTCAGGCGCCGAGGAGTTGTTTCACCAGGTCTCGGTCAGGAAGGGCACGTCTGGGGCGGAGGTGTCGAACGGGTCCCAGAGCTCGACGGCGTGTTTGCGTGCGGAGCGGGTGTTGAGGAGTATGCAGCGCAGCTGGTTGGGTCCAGTCCTTGGCGATTTGGTGGCTCTGTCACAGGTGAAGCTGCAGGTGTGGCAGGAGAAAGGTCCGTGAGTCCATTTCAGGGTGGCTTGGAAGCAGGTGTGGTTTCGGCCGGCGTTGAGTGTGTGGAGGGTGCTGGCTTCGTAGTGGAGTCTGGTGTTGTGGCGTTTGCGGGGTCCAGGGGTTCTGGCGCTGGGTGCAGTCCAGGCGCGGGAGGGCGCAGACGGCCTTGCCTTAGGCGTGCTTTCGGCGAGCCAGCAGGGCGCCCGCTGCGCGCGTCCGCTGCGTGGTCTCGCAGCGGCCACCTTATAAGGGGATGTGGGAAGGAGCAGCTGGGAGGTGGGAGCGGGGTGACGATTGGGAGAGCGGGGGGTAGGGCCGCAGGGAGGCAGTTGCGGGAAAGGAACGGGACAGCGGAAGACAGAAGGCAAAAGGGGGCTGGGCAGGGCCACAAAAATAGTCAACAAAGCAGAGCAACAGAGAACGGTAAATAATAAAGGCACAGTACAAAATAGGAGAAAACGAAAATCAAGGAAAGAGACACAGTACAATATGCCAGCGAATGGGGGGGCGGCGAACTCACGAGGCAGCAGCAGCTGGCTCAAGGCAGGCACAACACAGGCTAAGCCGTGCGGAGGGGGGGCGGCCTGACCTGGAAGCAGGGTCAAGGGTCGCTGTCACTCCAGTGTAGTAGTGCCTACACCTAACCATTCGCAAAAATGTAGAAGTGAGTGGGAACTTACAGGACCCGACTTCCACACTTTTATTTTTATTATTTTCTTGTTAGACTTCTTTTGTTTTTAATATTCTGATGCCAATTTTTGGGGGAAATTGTTTTCAGAGCCTATAATTAGGGCGTTAACACCTGTAACTGTTGCCTCCTCTACCGCTATAGGCCCAAGGTGAAGGCAAGGGCATGTGAGGGGTAAAGTTCCCTTAACCAGAAACTTAAGTGGATGCTTAAGTTAAGGCCGGCTTTTCCCATAAGCTGGTCTCTGTTGCGTTCACAAAATTCTCAAACTGCATCAGCCTTGGACAATCCGTCTTGCAGGGAATCCATTCCATGAGGCAGCCCTGTCAGCCTCCAGCGGTGAGAACAACCAGTGCTTCATTACCTAAATGTATACCTGCATAAATGCAAAGTGTTCTTCCAGGGCTGTGATTCATACTTCAACACTTCCAGTGCACTGGCAGATACCTACAATATTTCTAGTGCACCGACTGGTGTGTGCAGCTCTTCAAGTGCATGTTTCGTGCCTACAGCTCTTTCAGCTCAATGTCTCCTGCTTGTAGAGTTTCCAGTGAATGACACATGGTAACAGCACTTCCAGATCACAGACGCATGACTACACTACAACCAGCGCACCAACTCATGCACAAAGCACTTCCAGTTCACCAACATATAACTACAGCACTTCAAGTTTACCGCCTCATACCTACAGCACTTCTAGCTCACAAAATGCTGCACCTCCTACCTACAGCACTTGCAGTGGGCTGACGGGTGCCAACTACACTTCCACTGCAACAAATGGTGCCCACAGGGCTTCCATTGCAGTGATTCATGTCTACAGAGCAACAAGTTCACCTACTCATACCCACTGCACTGCGCAGCGATGCAGAAACACGCTCCTCACTCACACTCGCCCTTGGCAAACAAGCACATGACTCTACTTGAAATATGATTTTACAGAGATGGGCTCCCAAGTTTTGCCTTGAGGGTGGAGTGGTTGATTATTTCGAAGTTCAAAATAAAACGCACACAAGGAATAACAAATCATACATGAATGCACAGGCGAGTCAGCGGCTCGCCTGTGCATTCATGTATGACCCCCCCGGGACACTGCAGGAGCCGGCCCTGGGGGGTGGTGGTCCTCAGGGGCATTAAGGGCTCCAGGAGAGGGGCTGCACGGCCCCCCTCCCAACAGCTAAAGCCCCGGGGAGGTGGCAGTCCCCGGGACTGCAGGAGGCCTCATGCCCCCGTAAAAAAATCATAAAGCCCCGGGGAGATGGCGGTCCCCGGGGCAGCATGGGTGTTGGGACTACTCCACACATTCTTTTTTTTAAAAATCCCCGGAGAGGTGGTGGTCCCTGGTGCAGTGGTGGCCATGTGCCCACGCACATAATCAGCATAGTCCCTGGGAGGTGGCAGTCCCTTTGACTGCGTGGGCCCCGCGGGCCCCTGTTATTCTTTTTTGGCAATGCCTCGGGACCTGGCCCACCTGGGGGCCTCATTAAAATGAAGCGCTGGTGTCGTGCTTAATGTTTTTTTTTTTCAGCTTAATTCGTGACCATAACGCAAATCCTGCCGTTTAAAAAAAAAATACTTTTTTGGGCCCTGGGGCATCTTGTGGGACCCCCTGAGAAGGCCTAGGGGGTCAGGGGGTTTCTATCCTGCCCCATTTTTTCATTTTTCACTTTGTCTCACTTTGTCTCACTGTTTTCTTGTGACTCAGTTCTACCGAGTCACAAGATGGCTGCCAACACTTCCTGGTTTGGAGTGTTGGCAGCCAATCAGAGTGAAGCTCGTGCCCGGAAGGGTGTGCAAACCCTCCTCAGTGCTCAGATATCGAAATTTTCTTTTTCTAATATCTCAAGAACTACTGAACAGATTTATGCTATTTTAAAACATGGGCTCTTTTTGAATCAAGGGCTACCCTTTTGCCAAATTTGGTGTAATTTCGTTCAGCAGTTCGGGCGAGAATACAAACAGACATATATTTAAAAAAATGTGGACTGAATTGACGTCCTTTTGCCATACATGTTCAGAAGGAAGCATCTGGGACTTGATGCTCATAATCAATGGCAGATATTTCTAAACTTATGTCAGAAATTTCAATTTCGGTTCAGATTTAGGAAAGAAGGACTGTCACTTGATCACTTGTCAGGATAGGTTTTTCACCCAGATTATTGCCTGAGATTCTGCCAGAGACAGTCTCACCTGCTGCCAGCACACTTCACGCTTTGCAGATGATACATCTTGCCTGAAGACTGAAGCTGATAAAGCCAAGTCCTGGAGGAAAACTGACTGACTGCTACCACAGGGGGGGATTGCCCTTCGCTAGGAACATTATTGTCGCGCCTCTGCTGATAAAGACAGCATTTGGTGTCAACAGGTATGCAGTGCATTTCTTCTCCCTAAGAAATTCTAGACTGCATATTGCTCATCCTTCATGTTCTCACAGTATAGCACATTGAAGTAGATTAGAATACCTTTTTAATGACATTTTAAACAAATGCTAAAAATTCTTGTTATTTATAACGTGTCTTATTGCTGTTTCTATAATACTCTTTGTAGTTTTAGTTGCACTTAGAAACAGATTGTTCTTGTAGTAATAAATACGTATTACTTAAATGTTCATTCTTCTTGGTACAGTTCGTGTTTCCACAGTGCCCCTTATCTCTTTATAGGATTGTTAGTAACCCAAAAGCAATACTTATATACCAATTACAAAATCCATAGTGTCATGCAGGGCTACAATAACTTGTCGTTTACATTAATTGCTGGTGCATTGAATGAAGATAACTCATGACAACTGTGGGTGGGACAACAGGCCATATAGAGTTACACCAAAGTCATAAGTTGCACATCAGTTAGCACCCAACGTGCAACTTGATTCTTACTGTTATGCCTTGAGTAGTTTACAATTATCATCCACATTTGAACCATTATTACATCCATAGTAAACATTGTTACCTCCTATTGGGAATAAGGGAGAACCTATTTCCGTAGATTCATCATGCTTGACTCATAAAATGTTATTCCCCATTACGTGGGTTTCCTAATTCTTGGATTCCAATTTCAAATTGAATCCATTCATCATGGCAGAACCTATTGTTATAGGGGACAACTACAGGGAAGCAGTTACTCAACACCTCAAAACGTAACTTTTTAATATCTGCAAATCCAGCGTATGCCTTTGAGACTTTTTACTCATGGGTGGAGTTCAAGCCTTTTGGTGCTGCCTCAGAGTAGGTTCATGAATATACAATGGTATATCTGACTGTGCACTATGAGGTTCACCAAGATTTGGAAATCAACTTGTCAGGAACACCAAAATTAGTTTGGTGGCCCTTTGCCGCAACCGCACAGACATGTTCATTTTGGCCCTCAGAACAATGATCGAGCTACGTGGCCAGTCTCGGCTGGTTACACTCTTGTTCCTCACCCTGAAACTCTATCGCATGCAGACATAGTAGGGATATCAAATTATATAGTTGCCTTATGCAGGAGAGTTGTGCAATTTGTGCAACATTCTTTCAGCTCAAAATATGCTGTTGCAGCAGGACCTGACTCTTCTGCACAAATACAAACCATTAGTTCACAGACTATTAATGCTGTCATAGGAAAAGCCCCTGTGAAGCATGATGAAATGCTTTTATCGACTGCTAGCAGGACCAACCAGTTAGAAGCAGTGTATCAGTACGCTACACCCCCCCCCCCCGCTCCCCAAGACAAACACAGAATACAGACTATGGGGCAGATTTACAAAACCCCTTGCGCCACCGGTGTGTCACTTTTTGTGACGTGTCGGTGTGTTGTTTTTTTACACAAAATGTTCAAGCTGACTCATCTATGGAGATGTGAGATGTGACGGAATGGAACTGCGTGAGAATCTGCTGCGTCACAGAAGTATATATGCAAGGTAGGCGTTCTGACGTTAAATCCAATGCATTTCCGGCGCAGGCATATTTACAATTCCCCGCAGTGACACATCTTTTGGCTGTGTCACACAACTTTGAAATTGCGCTTGCAAGCCTATGCCTCATAAACACCCTTGCAGGAAATGGCGCAAGTACCATATAAATTGAATAAAAGTCCAGCAGAGCACCTTTGCAACAGATCAGATAACATGGACCTCCTAACCCTGCTGCTGGGAGTTGGACCAAGAAGACGACAACCACCCTCCAGACCAAATACCACAACATCATCCACCACTATCCACCACTATCACCACAATGGAAGCGCAGGAGAAGAGAGCACATCTACCATCGAAAGACCGCCCTCATTTGACTTCGGGATGAAAAAGTCATAAAAATGTATCACCTCAAGATGGCGTCCATTGTGACCCTGCTGCATCAGATCTCACCACAGCTACAGACACCAAATGACAGTGTCTGCAAGATTCCACCACAGACAATGCTACTGGCGGTGTTACATATATTGCCCTCTGTATCTTTTCAAGCAACAGCAGCACGAGTGGCAGAGGTCTCGCAGTCATCTTTGTCCGCCTTCCTCCCTTCTGTCTTGGATGCCATCATTCAGCTCACACCACAGCACACCCTTTTCCCAAACACACAACAGCAGCAAATGGACATTAAACAAGGCTTCTATGCCAACACTGGCTTCCCACATGTACTTGGTGCAATAGACTGCACGCATGTCAACTTACACCTATACTGCAACAGGAATCACACACACTCCATAAATGTCCAGGCCATTGTGGGCCATAGGGGACTATTCATCAATGTACTGGCCAAATATTCTGGGAGTGTGCATGATTCATATATCTACAGAAACAGCACAATAAATGAGCGTTTCCAAAATGGACAATATGGCAATTGGCTTCTTGTAGGTAAGCATCAATCAATTAACACATAGCAATACTCTGCCAGAATAGCTGGCCCTCTAGTACATTATGTGCCCTTGTGTCAGAATGATGCAATAAGTAAATGTGATAATGCCAACCCACATATACGCTATAATAACATAACATACTGTCAAAAGCTGCATACATCAAAAAATCAAAAGAGGACTAGCTAAGTTACAGGAGAAAGAGACTCAATGGAGTACGTGTGTCGGCAAACCAGTTGGTTTTTTCAAAAAGCCCTCACCCACCAACCTAGTTGGTGGCATGCTTCATCATCGGGCCCACCACAGTGACACCTAATGTGTCCCGGGTGTGCTTCAACGCCAGATTAATGCGGAGCTGGTATACTTGCTGAGTGTGCAGTGTGGTGAGTGAGAAGGTGAAAGTTAAAAAACCATACAGACGGTCCCAGTACCCGAGGGTAAAAAATACTTTAATTTACTGGGCCCCTGTTGGTTATTAAAAAGGCAGACGGACGTGTTGGAGTATGGATTATGACCTCCAGCGTCCTGTGTGGTCTACATGTTTCAGCCTGGCCTTTTTTAATTTGAAACAGGCTTTCCTCAGGACCAAGTGAATATGTGTAAAAGGTGTAAATTAAATAAATAAACTAAATTATAGTGATTGTGTTGTTTTGACTATGTGTAGCACTCTCTAAGGTGCTATATGGGTGAGAGGGGGATTCCCTCTCGCTTTGACAGGCTTTTTTCTGTACAAAGCTTCCTTGGGTCACCTGGCAGAGAAAAAGACCGGAATTGCCGGTCTGGTTCCTCCTTGGACCTATCATCCTTCTGCGGTGCCCGAAAAGCTGCATACATACATAGCAGAATAACATAAAAAGCTAAGGGATACAAGATAGAAATGCAAGCGTGTGAGAAGTTGGCCTGGTATATGCTGTCCACTTGTTAAAGTGGGCACCCTGTACCAGTCCAAACAACCCTTACGGTGATTAGGTTAAAGATAAACTTCATGAAAGCTATCCTAATGGTAGCTATGGAGAGCAGCCTTCAGGCTAAGTCTCGAAGGAATGTAAAGCAGCTTGTTTTACCAGATCAGAATCTCCTGAATATAGAGATTAGAGCACAAGGCACATACTACTTAATCAATAGAACAACAGTAAAAAGCACAATACACAGCGGGCTCCAGGGAGAGACCGAACCATATACTAAAAAAATGGTATAACAACAACGACTTTTCTAGGCAAAGTTCCTAGTGCACGTAGAATCGCTGGGACCCCAAGAAACTACCCAAAGGAGTGACACAGTGAACCCACGGAAGACGGGTGAAGTGTCAGAACACAGAAGCGTGCTCCGCACAAATCTATGGGAAAGTCGTGGTTGGAAATTTACAGTCTAAGGACACTTCGGAAAGGACTTCAAGCAAACCCTTTGGAACATAGAAGGTTCTAAGGCCAGCACCCTTGTGAGTACCGAGGTACCCGTGTTACTTATCCCAGGGGATCCGGGTGCATAGGGGTCAAGTGGTGTCGGAAACCCTCGTTGTTTTCAATGGCGTGATGCCAAGAAGTGTTGCTGTCGGTAAGATGAAAAGTGTCTGGTGGAATCCAAGCCTGGATCCGATGTGAGAAGCACCTGAAAGCAGAGGAGACAGAGTCTGCGTCACTTCAGGGTGACCAAGAGCTTGGTAGACAAATGCCCACCGATGCTTGACTCTGCAGCCAGGGGACCTGGAGATGTTGACGATGACCAAAGTCTGGAGGTGAGCTGTCCCACGAAGGATGTCGAGTGCTGAGGAGCCAGTGTCCGGATTGAACACCAACAAGCCTTGGCAAATGCAACCAATGGGGCAGAGGAAACAAGTTAACGTGAGGACCAGCAAGGTCCAAGAGACTCACCAAGCTATGGGGGAGTCAGGGCACATCTGGAGCAACCAGGGAAGCCCACGGGGAATCAAAGTTATCCTCACAGGGACCCACAGGCCAGTGGACCAGGGATCGCAAAGGGACCTCGAGCTGAATCACGAAGTACAGGACCATGGAGCACTCTTGGACTGGAGGCCAGAAATCTTCAGTGGAAATTCTGCTGGGGTCAGGACTAAGCATGGGCGTAAAATCCGCTCCGATCGCGGATTTTCGGCAAATTCGCAATCTCTCGCGAATTTGTCGAAAATCCGTGAATCCGCTCGCGGCGGATTTTTTGCTTGGTTGCGGCGCGCGGTGTGGTGCACGGCGTTCACGTTCCGTCATTAAGCGTTTGCCGAGTTGTTTTTCTCGATCATATTTAGCGAGTGCCGCGCCATTTTGGATCTTGCTGCGTGATCCCGCGGGAGTTTGGCGCCCGCGAATACGTAATCGCGGCTTGCCACCTTGCACAGCATACCTCGCGAGAGTTCGCAATTGCGAACACGTAGTTGCGGCGGAAAGGAACAATCTCGCACTCGCGAAATAGAGATTTTGCAATTCTGCACAAGAAAATCACCAGCAAACAGGATAAACCTTCAGAAAATTATGATTTTTATCAGAATCACTCCTCAGGTTGACATTTGCATGGCCTTTTTTTTTGCAAGGAGTCCATTTTTGGGGGGGGAGGAAGGAAGTGCCCCACAGTCTCCAACTTCCTGTTCCTGTCCAGCAGGCTCCTCCCAGTGCTTTGTCCATCTCCTGGTCACTTTCATTTGGATCTGGAGCTGGAAGGATTACTTTTTGTGGGTGCTGTTGGATATTTGGATTTGAGGCCATTTTGACTGTCTTTGGATCACTTTTGGATTAGAAATCAACTTTCACAAGTAAGTTTGTTTGGGGCATTACAGTTGCTGCAAGTAAAATTTTGGAACTTTTTCAGAACATTAAATAAATTATATTGTTGGTAGCCACAGTATCCAGTAGGACCAGGGTTGGTTAGGGGTGCATGATACAACTGTTTTGATGAATTTAAACACCATTGAGGCCATGGATGGGCTGGGATTGTGCTGATTTTATAGTTTGTTGTCGTTTTTTGGGGGCTGCTGGTGGGGCCTTTTGCCAAGGGGTAGTGGTGCATGGACTGAGTGTGCCTGTAGTGTGGTCTCACTCTCTTTAATGTAAATATCATGGATGGCATTGGATTGTGGTGATTTCTGGCTGGTTTTCTGGTTTTTGGGGGTGTACTGTTGATGTGGACTGTGGCCATGTGGGTGGTGGTGGTGGCCATCTTGAGTCCTGGCTGGTACAGGCAACATGTGCTTGGGGTGTAAGGGGCCATTTTGAAGAGAGGCAGTGTCTGAGGCCTGCACTTATTTTGCCTACTTTTCATCCATTATGCCCAGGGGTAGTGAGTGTTGCATGGGCCTAGTGTTTCTGAGGGGTGTCTTCTTGAATTTAAACACCATTGAGGCCATGGATGGGCTGGGATTGTGCTGATTTTATTGTTTTTTGTCGTTTTTTTGGGGCTGCTGGTGGGGCCTTTTGCCAAGGGGTAGTGGTGCATGGACTGAGTGTGCCTGTAGTGTGGTCTCACTCTCTTTAATGTAAACATCATGGATGGCATTGGATTGTGGTGATTTCTGGCTGGTTTTCTGTTTTTTGGGGGTGTACTGTTGATGTGGACTGTGGCCATGTGGGTGGTGGTGGTGGCCATCTTGAGTCCTGGCTGGTACAGGAAACATGTGCTTGGGGTGTAAGGGGCCATTTTGAAGAGAGGCAGTGTCTGAGGCCTGCACTTATTTTGCCTACTTTTCATCCATTATGCCCAGGGGTAGTGAGTGTTGCATGGGCCTAGTGTTTCTGAGGGGTGTCTTCTTGAATTTAAACACCATTGAGGCCATGGATGGGCTGGGATTGTGCTGATTTTATTGTTTTTTGTCGTTTTTTTGGGGCTGCTGGTGGGGCCTTTTGCCAAGGGGTAGTGGTGCATGGACTGAGTGTGCCTGTAGTGTGGTCTCACTCTCTTTAATGTAAACATCATGGATGGCATTGGATTGTGGTGATTTCTGGCTGGTTTTCTGTTTTTTGGGGGTGTACTGTTGATGTGGACTGTGGCCATGTGGGTGGTGGTGGTGGCCATCTTGAGTCCTGGCTGGTACATGCAACATGTGCTTGGGGTGTAAGGGGCCATTTTGAAGAGAGGCAGTGTCTGAGGCCTGCACTTATTTTGCCTACTTTTCATCCATTATGCCCAGGGGTAGTGAGTGTTGCATGGGCCTAGTGTTTCTGAGGGGTGTCTTCTTGAATTTAAACACCATTGAGGCCATGGATGGGCTGGGATTGTGCTGATTTTATTGTTTTTTGTCGTTTTTTTGGGGCTGCTGGTGGGGCCTTTTGCCAAGGGGTAGTGGTGCATGGACTGAGTGTGCCTGTAGTGTGGTCTCACTCTCTTTAATGTAAACATCATGGATGGCATTGGATTGTGGTGATTTCTGGCTGGTTTTCTGTTTTTTGGGGGTGTACTGTTGATGTGGACTGTGGCCATGTGGGTGGTGGTGGTGGCCATCTTGAGTTCTGGCTGGTACAGGCAACATGTGCTTGGGGTGTAAGGGGCCATATTGAAGAGAGGCAGTGTCTGAGGTCTGCACTTATTTTGCCTACTTTTCATCCATTATGCCCAGGGGTAGTGAGTGTTGCATGGGCCTAGTGTTTCTGAGGGGTGTCTTCTTGAATTTAAACACCATTGAGGCCATGGATGGGCTGGGATTGTGCTGATTTTATTGTTTTTTGTCGTTTTTTTTGGAGCTGCTGGTGGGGCCTTTTGCCAAGGGGTAGTGGTGCATGGACTGAGTGTGCCTGTAGTGTGGTCTCACTCTCTTTAATGTAAACATCATGGATGGCATTGGATTGTGGTGATTTCTGGCTGGTTTTCTGTTTTTTGGGGGTGTACTGTTGATGTGGACTGTGGCCATGTGGGTGGTGGTGGTGGCCATCTTGAGTCCTGGCTGGTACAGGCAACATGTGCTTGGGGTGTAAGGGGCCATTTTGAAGAGAGGCAGTGTCTGAGGCCTGCACTTATTTTGCCTACTTTTCATCCATTATGCCCAGGGGTAGTGAGTGTTGCATACTTGCATGGCCCTAGTCTTTCTGTGGGGTGTCTTCAATATAAACATCATGGATGGCATGGGATTGTGCTAATTTTTCTGTGTTTTGTCGATTTTTTGGGGTGTATAACTGAACTGATGTTCCTCTGTCTTCCATTGCTTTTAGGTGCACAAGACTCAAGAGAACCACCAGTGCCAGGAAGAAGTCCTGCAGCGGTGTGTGTGTGCAGCATAACGTCACGCGACGTCACGTCTGGACACAGACAACTCTGCAACTCGTGCAACTGCTGCCTGCTGTTCTGACCTGCTCCGAAGAAGATGGCCCCAAAAATAGTAACCCGTAGCTCCTCTAGCAAGAAAGGTGCCAGTAAGGAGCAGAAGAAGCAAGTTACCAAGGAGAATGGTGTGCCACCCGCCCCTTTTTTTGGGAGTAAAAAAAAAGTATGCCTGCAGCAGCAGCGGGATCTGCTGGGGACCAAGCTGGCAGCAGCACCCCCGCTCCATTGGGCTCAGTGCCACCACCACCACCACACCAACTTAAGTCCAAGCCCTTGAGTGCTGCAGAGGCAGCCAGTATAGTTCTTCAATCACCATCGACCAGTGATGTTGGCTCATCGCAAGAAAGCAGCAGCAATGTCCCTCAATCAACACAGGTTGTTGTAGCTCATCTGACGAGTGTTGAACAACCACAGCCGCAACAACAATCACATGTGCAAGTACAAGCCCAAGTACATGTGGAAGGAGAGGCAGCGCAAGGAGATGCGCAAGCAGAGGTGCATGGAGGGTCACAAGTGCCCACAATAGTTGTTCCTCCCGAAGTAGGGGCACATCAGGAAATCGACAATCAAGGCGAGGTATCATTTGAGGAAGCCCTCCTCCTGATGATCCTTCATTGTCTTCCACACCCCTAGCAAGGAAGAGATCAAGGGTGGTGTCTACATCTTCTTCAAGCACACTTCCTTCTGATGATACGGATCAACCTTGGGAACCAGCACCACTGCCGTCTGAGAGTGAGGCACACCATGATCCGACAAAGGTAGTTAAGCGTAAAAGGAAGCTCGTCCAAAGTCTCAGAGTTATGGAGTGTGATGAGGCTCAACAAGAAGTGGCGGATACTGCTGCTGATGAAGACTCTGCCAACGACGACCCAGTCATCATAAAGGTCACTGCAGCCCCAGCGGGCATGCAGCAAACAGACATTTTGACCCTAGCCCGAAGAGCTGCTGAGCGTGATGATGATGATGTTGTCGATGAGGAGGCAGTGGAAACACCACAATCATTGGAGTTAAGTAGTACACCAACTCGTCCCGCTTCCATATTTCTTTCTGGCAAGAAGAGACCTCCATCCACCTCGACCTTAATTAGTGGCGGTGAAAGTGCACAACGTACAAAAGTTGGGCAATCCAGATCCTCCACTTCATCTGGCATTAGCTTCATGACCACCACCACCAGTATCGCCGCCTCCTCCAGGTCCCACAGACACTTCAAGTCCCCAGTTTGGGACTTCTTTACTGTTTGTCAAAAAAATCCAAAGTTTGCCATTTGTACCCTTTGTAAGGTTGCAGTTAGTCGTGGTAAGCCAGGTACCAACTATGGTACCGGAGGCCAGAGAGGTCATCTTAGGAGACAGCACACTGTCCAATGGTTTGCGCACCTAGATGCGATCAAGAAAGGCAGAATTCAAGGAAACGTTGATGTTGCATCTGATGATGACGAGGAGGAAGAAGACGTGTCAAACACTTCCCTTACACCCAGTACCCCTGTCAGCAGCACACCCAATGTGAGGCAGACTAAGAGTGTTGGAGCGAGTGAGACACCAACGCACAAAAGTTCACCAGCGAGCAAAATTGGGTCAACGAAGTCATTATCAGCCCGTAAATGCTTGGTCCAGGGCAACATTAGAACAATGCTTACTTCAGACGTGCCATATGAACGCAACCACCCACTGACGCGTCTGTATAACACTAAGCTGGCTAAAATGCTAGCTGTGGACCTTCTCCCTTTTTCTTTTGTAGAAGCGGTAGGTTTTCTAGAATTAGTGGCAACGCTCTGCCCTAAATGGAAGGTTCCTAGCCGGTTCTATTTTGCCAGAGTTGCGGTTCCAGCAGTACATGAAGATGTGCTGGAGGCGATTGGGGCAGCTTTGCAGAAGAGTGCTGTTCACACAATACATCTGACAACAGACATGTGGACCAGTGGCGCAGGCGCTGATTACATGTGCATCACTGCACACTGGGTCTCTTTTTCAGGTGTTAAAGCAAAGCTAAACGCAGGTGTTGACCCGGACAAAGTTTTCAAAGATGCTCGGAAACATGCAACACTAGCCATGTTTGGCTTGGAGAAAATTCACACATCCCAAAACATTTTGGACGAGTTTGACAAAAAGGTCTTGAAAATGCTATCCCCAAAAAAACGCCAGATTGGTTATGTTTCCACGGATAATGGCGCCAATGTAGTTAAGGCCATGGCGCTGGGTCGCTATTTTAGAGTGCCGTGTTTGGCGCACTGTATCAACCTGGTAGTTCAAAAATTCTTGAGTGATAGAGACAGTGCAGCGTTCGCGGTAATGGCCACCTGCCGCAAAATGTGCAACCATTTCAGCCATTCTTTTAAGGCCCGGAAGCATCTGAGGAGGCTGCTACTTCAAAGTCGAATACCAGTGAAAGCACTCATCCAGGAGGTGGCAACACGTTGGAACTCAACCTTCTACATGCTTGAGCGTCTGTATGAGCAGTATACGGTACTCGATCACTATTTCTTCACAGAGGGTACATCTCAGAAGGAGGACATGCGGATGGGTGCGGCGCAATGGGACATAGTTAAAAGCCTGACAGACATGCTTCGTCCTTTTGAGTTCTTCACGTGTGCAGTCAGCCAGGAGGACTGTAATTTGGGAAAAGCTATCCCATTGTTGTGCACGCCGCGGCCAGGGCGACTGACGCTGGAATCTGGGGACCACGGTTCGATCCCCGGCTCCGGCGGCAGGTTAGCCCAGCACCATGTGACTCTGGGCAATAGCTCGCTTAATCTTCCCGACGGCCCCCAGCGCCTAGAGACCCTTACGGGTGATTGTGCGCTTTACAAATGTGGACTTTACATGCTGGAGCACCAACTGATGGCGGTGTCTTCTGAGTTTCAAAAAGATGAAAAAAAAAAAGACCATTTTATTTTGTCTGAGAAATTATTAGAGCGCCTACGTGGTGATGAACGTCTTCAAAAGATCAAGTCAGAACAGCATTACATTTGTGCTACTATTCTGGATCCACGCTACAAAAAGGCGCTGGCAGGCGAAGCATTCTTTCCTTTTGCTGATGCAGATGTTCAAAAGTACAAACATTGGTTAGCCTGGTCAGCCAAGAGGTTTGAAAAAGAACGGCAGGTTATTGAAGGAGAAGACAGTACATCAGCATCAGCATCAGCAGGCCATCCCCAGTCACAAGAATCCACTTCTGCACCTGTGGCTGGGGCACAAGTGACCTCTCAGCCGTTAAAGACACCGGCAAGTGGATCATCTGCACCACACACAATGACAACACTAACAGTGGCTGCGGAGGAGGATTGGCTAAGTTTGATGGGGTATGGTTCTCGAAAAAATGTCACAGGCACAGCAAAAAGTAAGCAAAGTGGAGGAACAGTTGATGACCTTGAGTCGATGGTGCAGGACTATCTGAATGACTCAACAGAGGTCTTTCTTAATGATGAGCCATTGCAGTATTGGCATGGGAAAAAACAATTGTGGCCAGAGCTCTCCAACCTGGCTATAAACTATTTGTCTTGCCCACTCGCAAGTGTGTCTTCTCAACGTGTTTTCAGTACTGCTGGTGGCATTGTAACTCCCAAACGGAGCCGCCTCTCGCCCCAAAATGTGGAGCGGCTGACAATGATCAAGATGAATCAGCACCTCATACCACCCGATTACAAAGTACGAGAAAGCACGCCGCATGAAGACGAGGAGGACGGCAATGTAGATGAGGGGATTTGTTCTCTATTCGGTGGCACTGACCTCATCCTGCCTGAATTCGCAGAGTATGATGACGAAATCTTCTTCTTATTCCCTGACATCGAGCCCTGAAAATGAGACAATGAATCAATAACTTTCTTTTTCGTCCTTATTCACTTTTATTCCTGTGTGTCTCTCTTTCTTTGTTTTGCACAGTTAATTTAATTCAAACTTTAATCACCTAATCCTAAAAACAAGACCATCAGCAGAACTGTCTTCACTTGTTTGCTTATTGATTTGAAGGTGCCGCAGTCTACATTCCTCAGGTTCACAAGTTCTGAAGAACATGCTCCTCTATCCTCCTCCTCCAGACTGCGATTTCCCTCAAAGCAGAGTGCTGGATTACGCCCAATGAAGAAAGACTCAGCACTTGTGGGGGTGTTCTACTTCTTTGCGGGTGAGTTGACGGATTTGGGCCCATTGCTGTGAAGCTCTAATAATGGATAAAAGTGTTTTGGACCTAATATGAGGTGGAAATTTCTTGCCGTTTTTGCTGACTTGCTTGCCTTTGAGGTGCTCTTTGGCGGGGTTCCGGGTGTTTGTGGGTGAGTTTTGGGGTCTGGGAGCACTGCTGCGACAGTCTAATCTTGATTGCATTTGCTTTTCAGGAAATCCGTGGTGGAAAACAGGAGTTATGATGATTGATGATGACCTAGCTGGTAGTAGCTGCACAGCGCGTTTGGACCAGAAGGCCGAGAGATATTGTAAGTATGAGATTTAGCTTTTTCGCTGTTTGGGGGTGTTGTCGCGTGGTTTTTTGCAGGTGGGTTGGCGGGTCTTGCCTGGGGCATTCCTGGGGCATTCCTGGGAAGGTCTAATGCCGGATAGAAGTGTTTTGGACAAAATCCTTAAGGAAAAGCCTTTTTTTTGCTATTTCTTCTGACATCTTGCTCAATGTAGCGTTTTCGGGGGCTTCCTGCTGTTCGTGGGTGGGTTGCGGCCGGGGTCTCTGTCGAAGCACTGCTGCAACAGTCTAATCTTGATTGCATTTGCTTTTCAGGAAATCCGTGGTGGAAAACAGGAGTTATGATGATTGATGATGACCTAGCTGGTAGTAGCTGCACAGCGCGTTTGGACCAGAAGGCCGAGAGATATTGTAAGTATGAGATTTAGCTTTTTCGCTGTTTGGGGGTGTTGTCGCGTGGTTTTTTGCGGGTGGGTTGGCGGGTCTTGGCTGGGGCATTCCTGGGGCATTCCTGGGAAGGTCTAATGCCGGATAGAAGTGTTTTGGACAAAATCCTTAAGGAAAAGCCTTTTTTTTGCTATTTCTTCTGACATCTTGCTCAATGTAGCGTTTTGGGGGGCTTCCCTCTGTTCGTGGGTGGGTTGCGGCCGGGGTCTCTGTCGAAGCACTGCTGCAACAGTCTAATCTTGATTGCATTTGCTTTTCAGGAAATCCGTGGTGGAAAACAGGAGTTATGATGATCGATGATGACCTAGCTGGTAGTAGCTGCACAGCGCGTTTGGACCAGAAGGCCGAGAGATATTGTAAGTATGAGATTTAGCTTTTTTGCTGTTTGGGGGTGTTGTCGCGTGGTTTTTTGCGGGTGGGTTGGCGGGTCTTGGCTGGGACATTCCTGGGGCATTCCTGGGAAGGTCTAATGCCGGATAGAAGTGTTTTGGCAAAATCCTTAAGGAAAAGCCTTTTTTTTGCTATTTCTTCTGACATCTTGCTCAATGTAGCTTTTTGGGGGGCTTCCTGCTGTTCGTGGGTGGGTTGCGGCCGGGGTCTCTGTCGAAGCACTGCTGCGACAGTCTAATCTTGATTGCATTTGCTTTTCAGGAAATCCGTGGTGGAAAACAGGAGTTATGATGATTGATGATGACCTAGCTGGTAGTAGCTGCACAGCGCGTTTGGACCAGAAGGCCGAGAGATATTGTAAGTATAAGATTTAGCTTTTTCGCTGTTTGGGGGTGTTGTCGCGTGGTTTTTTGCGGGTGGGTTGGCGGGTCTTGCCTGGGGCATTCCTGGGAAGGTCTAATACCGGATAGAAGTGTTTTGGACAAAATCCATAAGGAAACACCAGTTTTGGCACTTTTTGTAAGTTAGGGTTCGTTAGGGTTAGCCCTAGCAGCAGGATTGCATGTGTTTCGGGGTGTTCTATTACAACTCAGTTCTGGGGTTTTAGAGCACTGTTGGAGCGATGCTGGCTATGGATACTTTTGCTTGCTTGCAAGTGGTTTGAATACAATCCACGGTCTGTATTTGGGCCTACTGTTACTTTCAAAGTACGTTTTGTCTCCATTTTTCTGCTAGGCATCGTTTTTTGAGATCTGATTGGGGGTCTTCTACATTTTTGCGACTGGCTTTAGTAAGGGTCTTGGTGGGAGCATTGCTGGGAAGGTCAAATTTTGTTCTAAAACACAGTTCACAGTACACCTACCTTGAGGGGAAAGATCCGCTATAATATTTTGGCCATACTTATTTATCCTTAAAAAGGTGACTCAGACAGAGCACGCAATTTCAAAAATATTCTACTGTCTATTAGGGAAATCAAAGTGTGACTTTTTGCACCACACAGCGTGCATACCTTTTATTTATTTATCAGTGGTATTGTAATAGCAATTCCTGTTTTCCGTTCAATAATTACAGGCCGGGTTTCAGTCAACATCCGCCAGGCAGGCAGTGGACAGGGTGTCTTCTGTCAGTGGTCACCAACATTGATGGACGAAGCGTCAGCTGGAATGGAGGAGTGCCGCTAATAAGAGGAATTGTTTGCTGCATGCAACTTACTTACCAAATTCAACAGGACAACTCCAACAACATACAGAATACAGATACAGTATCCATTGTTTTCTTCTATGAGTGTGACTGCATGTGCTTAGCTTTAGTTTGTACCCAAAGATTTCTTTATCTTCAATTATTGTTTGTCCAGGCTGTGCTTTTTTTTTCTTCTCTCAACAAAACTTACCCAAAAAGAAACCCCCATTCCCATCCATTTTCCAAACCCTAACCCTCTTCCCCCGGGCTGTGTTGTTTTGCTTGATGTCTGACTAAAATGACATCAATAATTCCACACACTTGCTGGGGAGGATAAGGTCATAGCAACAGGCTGGTGAAGGAATACGAGGATATCTTCTAGACTTACTCAGCTTCAGTACTATATCTTCTAGTAGTAGGAGCCAATGTCAAATAAATTCAACGCAAGTACTAGTTATACTTGCAAGCAAATACTTTACCATTTGTTAGGCTACATTATGGCACTGTTCTAGTGTACTGTCACCTGCTATATTCTCGATCGTACCGTAACCGTTGTAATGCTACAGTAAGGACAAACCAGGTTTCGTTTTCTTTTTTTCCATAGGCATGCAACTGCCACTGTGTCACACCACTAGTACCACCGCAATGAGGAAATTTCACCCGCCCAGGATTGCCAACGTTAATCCCCATTTCACGTGGAGCCAGCCCTGGGCCTAGCCCTAATTTCTAACACAAATTACAGGTAAGATAAGCGTTTGGTGGGAGGTAGTATAATGGAGTATTATTTAGGACTAGACGAGAGATTGACGGTAGTACTACTAAAGTCCTACGACTGTTCAGGAAAACAAACTTACTGTTACACCCCCGTCCCCCACCCACCAGACTGAAAAGCAGTAAAAAACAGGTATGGTCAGATAAAGTTGGAAAATGTATATTTATGTAGCCCTAACAAAATAATCTCCCTCAAGACCCACCCTAACCCCAACGATTGTCTTTGAAAAGTCCCAAAAAGAACCCAACTCCCAAATCCCACCCCCCAAAAGTCTCTAAAAAAAGGGCAAGGGACACTCCACTACTGGAGGGTGCTGGTGCATTTTGCGGCATGGGCATCATACTCCTTGAGGAGGGTGGCAAGCTCGAAGCGGAGGCCCTCCACCAAGTTCTTATAGTTCAGGACCTCCTGCTCCAGGTAGGACATTCGGACTCCTAGGCGGCGTTGGCGTGCCTTGCAGCTCCTGTGGGGGGCAGCTGGTCTTTCTGTTGCTTGGCGGTGGCGGTTGGCTTTGTTAGCCCGGCTCGGTCCCGCTGGAGCACTGCGCATGCTGGCGTCCCGTGGGGTCACGGAGGAGGATGCAGCTGTCCCAGTCGAGGATGTTGTTGTTGCACCGGTCGACTGCGTGTCCTCCTCCTCCTCCAGGGCCACCAGCCGCCGATATTCGGCGACAGTGGCATCCAGCCTCCGTTGCCGGGCCATTCGAGCCTGCTCCCTCCGTGATGTCGATTTGGAAGGAGCAACTATATGAAGAAAGAAAGACATAGTCTGTAACCAATGCTCCTTAGCATTAATAACACAAAGTGATTGAGCCGAAAGTTGGTTCACAGTACAAGTAGCAAATTGAAAGCACAGTACATAACTATTGAGGACAGTATCTATGTAACCTCCCACTTCTGCATCCTTGCTCTAACATTAGTGGTAGTTTAATGAACAAATTCTACAACCACTATGGACTTCCATTACAGTCGACTATGACAGTACACCAGTCTTATTCTTCTTCTTCTCTCTTGTTTAGGAAAATTGGTACGTTATCTTATGCAAGCCGGCAGAATGGCAGCACAGTGAACTTGCACCCGAGAAAAACAGTTGCACACCATGATGAGTGAGACAGACTTGCGTTACTGTACCGGTCCAGTACATGCAGGTGGTGAAGCTATTACTTTTCTAATACGGGTGGCACTGAGAATACTCTGTTACAAGGGCTACTGCTTAATTAATTTACCTTTCACCCTACAGTGCAAATGAGTACTAGAAAAGGAAAATGAACAAGCTAAATAATTTGATTATCTATCACTTCACATGGGACGTATTTGATGACATATGGGATGACTTTAGGTGCTTTGCTTAATATTGAGTGAACAGTGATACACCCACACATGAATGACGTACTACAACTAAACTAAAGTTATTAAGAGAGGTACGGAGTGTCCACCGTAATAACCAGATATATGCTGTGCTTGCAGTTGCAATACAAAGTACTGCTACTATTCATGGTAGTATTGGACACATTTACAATTTCTTTTCCTTGCCTTCCCTACACTGGAACGGACGTGCGGGTGCGGTGGTACATGCTCTTCAAGGTAACACTTAGTTCATCCAGCGACCATCTACTCTCTCTAGATACACATGTGCTATCTAAGAGTCAGAGAATACCATGCTCCAGGAATCCATTCATTCAAAGTATACGCACACATACAGTTTCTGTTTCACCCACCCAGGCTGCTGTCCTTCCACCCATCCTTGCTTCATCATTGACCCAGCCATGCACCATACCATATTCTTTCCTTCCCAGCCACCTCGGGGGCCAAGCAAACACATATCGTTCTTCTTTGCCAGCCATCATACAATTTCGCGTCCCACTTACTTACACCCTTCTTTCGCTTTTCGTTCATCCCATCCATCACGTTCATCTAAGAACTTATTGGGATTCTTCTCACCAAAAACTTCACAGCTAAGTCGAAGTACATTTCGAGGAGGCTACTACCTGGTTGATTTGTAATACACCCGTGCAGAAAGCACACTATGCAGTCTTCAATCTCAATAAGTAAGGAATATATAGCTTACCTGTTCCCGCCACCACCGTGCGAACCCCCACAGGACCGTCCGCCGGCTCTTGCACCGCCTCCTCCCCAGAGTCCTCCGAGTCCTCGCCCAACACCGCCACCTCCGCGCTGGCCCCGTCACCAGATGTTACACCTACAAAGTACATTTAAGAATGTTAGAATACACCACTCACTACTATATAATATTTGGTCTAGGAGTAATAAAGAAATGTTAAAAAAACAGAATACAATGTAATAATTTGTGACTGTCTACTCTAAAGTAAAAATGTCCCTTTTTCCAGGGAAGGCTGTTGTCTTGCTGCACTTTTATGCACAACTGATGAATGCTTGCTTTTTATTTTTAACACGCACCACTTTTTCTCCTAACAGACAGAAGCTTGACTCCTAAGAACACGACCAGGATCAAGTTCAAACCAGGTGAGAGCTCGGCTCGACCACAAGAAATGTGTCCAATTAATCGTCAGCACTAAGCACTTTTCCGTTTTCAGTTAAATAGTTTTATGACAAAGTAGATTTTAATAAATGTGTTCACTTTTAATAAAGCTTTTAAACTTAAATAGACTCTGTGGTTTTTGGTCCTCCAGACTAGAGTGGATGAGCTAAAGGTTTTGGAATTTTTGCAAGCATGAGTGCCTCTGACACTTCTTGACTGTGACTCCGTACTCTTGTCCTGCGTACGATAATCTAGAGATCATTGGGGATCAATCATCGGTGACTTCGGGAGCTAAATGACTCTGCCACACTATCTAGTCAGTAAGGAGACAGTGCATAGAGCTATTGCTGAATAGAATGGGAGTACAATGGAATTGCCAAATGTCCAATCTTAGTTAGCTACACAGACAGACTAATAAGAATAATCTAGTAATACCACATGGAGTCATATTCGAGGCAGGATAAGAATTTATATCCAGTCTACAAGAAGATCAAAGACGATTTAGAAAAAATCGAATGAGGAACGCTAGCAAAAAATAGGTACTCTTTATTAAAATTTAAACTTACTGGGGCCAGCAAAGGAGCCCTCGCCTGCCCGATCCTGGCCTGCATCCTCCTGAACAGCACCCTCCTCCTGTGTTCTCTTGCCCTTGGGGGGAGCTGATGTACAACATGAAAGAAAGAAAGACCAGGAAACATGGATGAGATTTGTCAACCAAATCAAACATTTCAAAAGAACAATAACAAAATATTTTGGAGAAATAGCAAATAGATAGACAACTATTCCACGGGATCTATCTCATGTGGTATACTACGTTATTCGTATTGCCTGATTTGCGGACCGTTGACTTAGAAAGTTCCTATGTAACTCAATAAACAGACTACTAAAGAGGTTTGCCTAGGCCTGGCAGGCAGCAGTCCGCAGCACGCGAAGTGACAGACAAAGTCCATCCTGCTTGCAGATCAGTGAATACTCAAACTATCAATCCACCGACCACCGCAACTATTTCTTCTTATAGCCATGTGTCTAAAGGAAGGACTGGACTTCAGTCTGTTGGGGCTGATTTAGAAGTCCCTTGCGGCTCATTTTCCTCCATTGTTGCATGACTTTTGTGACGCAGCGGCAGAACAAAAGACTCGCCATGGTGTTGGTGCGGCGTATATATGCATCACGTTGTAAAGCCCTGCGCCATCAGGAGGCGTTCCGGCGCAAGGGAGGGCGTACCTGCGCAGGAACGAATCCTAAAAGTGGCTGAGGGAAATCTACAAGATGTCAATCAGTCACTTTTAGGACAATGATGCATGACTCAAACCCTGCGCGCTTGAAGCCGACGTACGGCTTGATGCAGCATTGGGGAGATAGGGTACCCCAGAGCATTGCTGGAGCTGCGCCATCGTTGGCACGCAACTCCAGCAATGCGCCGCCTTTACGGCACAGATGCGTAAGGCTTCTGTGACATTTTGGGCCAATGGGTGGTGGTGGCATGGCACACAATTACTGCCGCACCCCTGCTACTTTGCAGGGATGCGCCGGTAATTGAAAATATGACCCTTAGTGTCTAGCATTACGCAGTTCTTATCTTTACACTACACTCATACATAATTTCTCAGGCCAATGAAATGAACACAAAATACAAAACAAATAAGCATAGTAGCAAGCAAGGCTACTGAGAAGGAGAGCAGTGCACCTGAAATGCATAGAAGATTTTGAAATATAATTTACCTACAATGTAATCGGCAGCATTATTGCTCTTGGTAAAGAACAAAGATTTGCAAATGACAGAGCCGGATAAAACAGAGTAGTGATGAATAGCTACTACTACTCACCAAGCCCGGGGACCTCTACGCCGAGCGCGTCCAGCAAGTCCCGCTCCCGGTCCATGACATCTGTCCAGCGGTGGGTGGCCTGGTTATATGTGCGCCGGACCCCAGAGAGCTGAAACATGGCCCGGCACACCTTCTCCCACCGCTTCCGGCGCTCCCGGATGCCATAGCCGGTTGCGATCTTGCCGCCTCCCAGGATCGTCTTGGGGAGGCGGCGCTGGACGTGGAAGATGAGTGCGGCCACCTCCTCCGCGCTAAAGATCTCCCGTGGCACCACTTGCTCCCCCCTCAAACGCCCGCACGGGAGCCGGTCACGGGGTGCGGGACCCTTCCCCTTCTCAGGGTGCTTCCCGGCTCCCTTTACCATGGTCTGGGCAGAAATAAAGTTAAATGATAAAGAAGAAATAGAATAGTGAAGAAGAAAAGAAAAGAGTTTAAAAAAGTAGTTTAAAAGTAACTAAAAGCAGCAGAAAACACAAAAATATAGAGCTAGAAAAATAGAGGGATAGATTAATAAGTAAAATAGATCAAATAAACTTCAAACAAGCAAAGGATGGCAGAGATTCAGAGAGAATACAGAAAGCATGCCCAGAACCATAGCAATGAATGAGAAACAAGATGGCCGCGCCCGTTCCCGACCGCGTGGGTAAGTTCGCGCGAGATTTTCCTCGCGAGCATGCGCGAAATTGTACTAGCGAGCAGCACACTTTGCGAGATTACACATAGCGGCCGGAAACGGAATTACGTCACGCAAACAAGATGGCCGCGCCCGTGTACGACCGCTAGGGTAACTTGGCAAACGTATAGCTACAAGCGCCTCGCGAACACGCACAAAATCACGCGAACATACACGTTGCAAAAAAAAAATTCGTGTATTCGCAAGCATTCGCGGCTTCCGAAATCGATCTCGCACGGATTCGCGCCCCAAAAAACGCGCGAAATTGCAGAAAAAACGATTTTTGCTAAACTGAAAGCAATGAGCAGGTGCAAAAGTTCAAACTTAACATTTGTAACATTCACTGTAGTGCTTCCTGAGGGGCCCCTCCAGAGTTTGCAACTGTTCTATGACCCTGCTATGACCTAAACAGCAGGCTCATAGAATAGCTACAAGTAGACCATAAAGGTCCAGTGAAATTTTTTTTCACTGCAACAGAAAGCAAATTACAGATAAGGAAGGAAGCAGGTGCCAGCCAGACTGGAACTTTCTAAATAACTGACACATTAATCAACCCCAAATTAATTCATGGCAGTTGAAGTAGGGGAGGTGTGCTTGCTTTTTTCACCCCCCATAAACTACAGTGATAAACAAACCTAATGGGTGGCAGTGAGGATGTACCAGAGGGTGGCATGGGTGTCCCAGAGGGTGCAGTGGTGAAACAGAGGGTGCTGTGAACCTGTGAGGATAAACCAGACGTAGAAACAACCTAGTCGCGGCCGTTGCGAGCCGAAAAGTAAGTTCGCAATTGTGCGAGAGTTCGCGTATCTTCGCGGATTGCGAATCCGTAAATCCGCAAATTCGCGTACGCGAGATCCGCTAGATCCGCCCATGCTTAGTCAGGACTACATGAAGCCCAAAGCACAGCCTCAGGGATCGCCAAAAAGCATATGCTGCTGCAAAAATACACGGTGCAAGGGGGTTTGGGTTGCATGTCCCCATGAGGGATACTGGTCTCAGGATTGCTGAGAGAGCAGATCGACATCTAAACCTACCTCCTGTCATGCAGAAATCTTCGGAGTCCGGAGGAGCTCAGGAGATGCAAACCAGTCAGATGCGTAAAGGTGCCTGCTGCTGCAGAGGAGTAACTGCTTTACTCCAAGGGAGTTTCTTCTGTCGTCCAGCGAAGTGTAGACCGTTGAAGTACTTGGTTTCTGCTTGCAGAGTTTAGTCCAGGTAAAATCTAAAGTCCTGTAGTCAGGTTTCCTACTTTATACCCAAGGAAGGGGTTGGACAAACTCTGGGGACCCTTGTAGGGGAGGGACAGGACAGAGTGGTGGCTACACCCATGTTCTTTGTCCAGTTTCGCACCAGAGCAGGAGCAAATGGCTCCTGCAACTGGTTTGAGCTGGACTATGCACAGGGACACCAAATGTGCCCCCAGTGCAGACTTTCAGGCACTTTCAGAGTGCACACACCCAGGCCCAATACACTGTCTGAGAGGTGGTCACAGGAAACTTATTATCAGGCCTTTCCCTGCTCGAGCTCAGCTCAACAGCAGGAGGGCATCGTATCTGTGGCTGAAAGCATTCATTTTGTTCTGCCCAGGTCAGGAAAGCTGGTACCTGGTAGACCGGTGGCCCACAGTAGTGGTTCTAGAAGGGAGGAATCATACCTCCCACACCAGTTGCTGGTGTGGTGGTATTATTCCAAGGTGTTTGACACCAAACACAACATGTTTCTAAGCAGCCGTTTTAAAGTTAGCATTTACAGCGAGGTTATACTACACTAAAATATATATGGTTTGGCGCCATCACAGACAACCCCAGAGAATAAGTTCAAAAGGCTGCAGAGGGGCTCTGCTCATGCAGGGGCACCCTCTCACACCAAACTCAGCACCCTGCCTTCAGGATTGATAAGGCATGCCATAGGGGTGACTGATAGGTTTCTATGTGCAGTGATTTAGAATAGATAGAGGTAACCTTTTCTAAGTAAGGGGTGCATGCACCACCTTACACAGGCTGCTGTAGCAGACCTTTGGTGCCGTTTTGAATGGTTTCTCAGGGGTGGCATAATACATGCTGCAGCCCCTGGGAGGCCTCTGGGGTACCTATGCCCTAGGTACATTGTGTACCATATACTGGGGACTGATAAGGGTACCCCAGTATCCAATCTGGAGTGTACTTAAAGTTGATGTATGACGTTACAACGCATACTTTTACAACGCCTACCATTACAACGAAACTTTTACAACGCAAAAACTTTTACAACGCATACCTTTACAACGCAAGATTTTACAACGCATATACCTTTACAACGCATACCATTACAACGTAAGTATTGGTAAGTATATAATAATTTTTTTAATTTAAATTAATTAAAAATATTGTAATATAATTTAATTTTATTTAATTTTATTTAATTAATTTAATTTAAATGTAATTTTATTTTATTTATAAAAAATACCCCTGTGCCCCAAAAACCCAAAACTGACCCTGAACCCTAAAAATACCCCTTTACCCAAAAACTGAAAACTGACCCTGAACCCTAAAAATACCCCTTTACCCCAAAAACCCAAAACTGACCCTGAACCCTAAAAATACCCCTTTATCCAAAAACTGAAAACTGACCCTGAACCCTAAAAATACCCCTTTACCCAAAAACCCAAAACTGACCCTGAACCCTAAAAATACCCCTTTACCCAAAAACTGAAAACTGACCCTGAACCCTAAAAATACCCCTTTACCCCAAAAACCCAAAACTGACCCTGAACCCTAAAAATACCCCTTTACCCAAAAACTGAAAACTGACCCTGAACCCTAAAAATACCCCTTTACCCAAAAAATGAAAACTGACCCAGAACCCTAAAAATACCCCTTTACCCAAAAACTGAAAACTGACCCTGAACCCTAAAAATACCCCTTTACCCAAAAACTGAAAACTGACCCTGAACCCTAAAAATACCCCTTTACCCAAAAACCCACACATATAACATTTAAAAAATAATTATATACTTACCAATACTTACGTTGTAATGGTATGCGTTGTAAAGGTATCTGCGTTGTAAAAACATGCGTTGTAAAGGTATGCGTTGTAAAAGTTTTTGCGTTGTAAAAGTTTTGTTGTAATGGTAGTGCGTTGTAAAAATTGCGTGGTAAACGTTGCATACCACTTAAAGTACATGCAATCAATTTATAGGAGAAAGCAGATAGACTGGAGTCCTGGATAACAGGATCCCAGTCAGTTGAAAACAGTGATAGATCAGCAAAAAGTGGGGGTAATCATCAGTAGCAGATCCTACTCTCCTACACATCCCCCAAACGTAGAGACATTAAACGAACCATGACCAGTTGAGTCTTCATGTTCTACGTGGAAATATCTTGAGGGTTCATCTGCATTGGCATGGTCACTCCCAGGTCTATGTTCCACGGTATACAACCGTTACCACGCATCTTTTACCACGAAGTACTGTTACAACGAAACCATTACAACGCAAGGGTATTTACAACGCATGTATTTACAACGCATTACACTACAATGCAGCTACTATTACAACGCATACCATTACAACGTAAGTATAGGTAAGTTTATCTTTTGTTAATACACTTATTAGGGGTATTGGGTTATGGGGTACAGGGGTATTTTTAGGGTTCAGGGCTAGGTTTGGGTATTTTAGGGTTCAGGGCTAGGTTTGGGTTTTGGGGTACAGGGGTATTTTTAGGTTTCAGGGCTGGGTTTGGGTTTTGGGGTACAGGGGTATTTTTAGGTTTCAGGGCTAGGTTTGGGTTTTGGGGTACAGGGGTATTTTTAGGTTTCAGGGCTAGGTTTGGGTTTTGGGGTACAGGGGTATTTTTAGGTTTCAGGGCTAGGTTTGGGTTTTGGGGTACAGGGTTATTTTTAGGTTTCAGGGCTAGGTTTGGATTTTGGGGTACAGGGGTATTTTTAGGTTTCAGGGCTGGGTTTGGGTTTTGGGGTACAGGGGTATTTTTAGGTTTCAGGGCTGGGTTTGGGTTTTGGGGTACAGGGGTATTTTTAGGTTTCAGGGCTAGGTTTGGGTTTTGGGGTACAGGGGTATTTTTAGGTTTCAGGGCTGGGTTTGGGTTTTGGGGTACAGGGGTATTTTTAGGTTTCAGGGCTAGGTTTGGGTTTTGGGGTACAGGGTTATTTTTAGGTTTCAGGGCTAGGTTTGGGTTTTGGGGTACAGGGGTATTTTTAGGTTTCAGGCTGGGTTTGGGTTTTGGGGTACAGGGGTATTTTTAGCTTTCAGGGCTAGGTTTGGGTTTTGGGGTACAGGGGTATTTTTAGGTTTCAGGGCTGTGTTTGGGTTTAAGGGTACAGGGGTATTTTTAGGTTTCAGGGCTGGGTTTGGGTTTTGGGGTACAGGGGTATTTTAACTTATTATTTTTTATATTACTTGTGTATTATTATTATTTATTATATATTAATATTTATATTAATTAAAATTAATAATATCATAATTTTAACATATATATTTACAAATTAATAAATACAAATTAATATAATAAATTAAATAAATTAAATAATTATTAGTTACATTATTTTACATTATTTTAAAATATTATATACTTACCTGTACTTACGTTGTAATGGTATGCGGTGTAATAGTATCTGCGTTGTAGTGTAATGCGTTGTAAAGCCATTCGTTGTAATGGGTCCTGTGTTGTAAAAAATGCGTGGTAATGGTGTGCGTGCTAAATGTATGCGTGCTAACATCATATATCCATGTTCCACTGTATAGTCCATCCCCTGTAGGGAAATGTACCACCTCAAAAGTTTGTGGTTTTCACCCTTCATCTGTTTTAGCCATAAGAGGTGCTTATGGTCTGTCTGAACAATGAAGTGAGTGCCAAACAAGTATAGCCTCAGCTTCTTCAAGGCCCAAACCACAGCCAAGGCTTCAATCCCAATAGCTGACCAACATTTCTCTCTGGGGGTCAGCCTTCTGCTAATAAAAGCTACTGGCTGATCCTGACCCTCTACGTTCAGTTGTGATAACACAGCCCCTACCCCCAACTCAGATGCATCAGTTTGAACAATGAATTGTGTGGAATAGTCAGGACTTAGCAGAATGGGAGCAGTGCATATGGCCAGCTTCAGGTCATCAAATGCCTTTTGACAGCTAGCTGTCCACTGAACCTTCTTAGGCATTCTTTTGGAAGTTAAATCATTCAAAGGGGTCACTATAGATCCATATCCTTTGCCAAACCTCCTGTAATTCCCAGTCAGGCCCAAGAAAGCTCTGACCTGAGTTTGGGTAGTTAGAGCAACCCAGTCCATTATGGTCTGAATTTTGCTCTGCAATGGTTGAACCTGACCTCCACCCACAAGGTGGCCTAGGTATATCTGGCACTTTGTGGCCTTGATAGTGAGGCCTGCTTTCTTGACCCTGTTCCAGGCAGGTCGCTCCCCATGTCGCACAGCACCACCTGTTGTGCCCGTGTCCTTAAGCTCGCTCCTGCTGCCCTGCTGCCCTGCTGTGAGTTCGAGGCCCTCCTCCACCCGCAGGCTACCACCTGCGCCTCATCTCTGGTGGCCCAGTGGTAAGTCATAGGTATAGGGGTACTCGCTCCGCCCCTTTTTCAAGTCTGCCTTCTGTTTCAACTCTGCGCTCTGCCTTATATTGTATTCTGTTTTATTCTGCTTGTATTCTTTTTTTACTCGTTGTATTTCCTTTGCATTGTTTTTGCCCTGGTTTTCTCCACCCGTTCTGACCTCCCGTTTCTCGCCGCTGCGTCCCCGGCTCGCCCATTCGTCCCGCTCCCGCCTCCCAGCTGCTCCTCCCTCCCACATCCCCATCTTATGGTGGCCGCTGCGCGTGAGGAGAGCGACCCTTGACCCTGTTCCAGTCAGGCCGCTCCGCACACCGCACAGCACCACCTGTTGTGCCTGTGTCCTTAAGCTCGCTGCTGCTGCCCTGTCGTGAGTTCGAGGCTCTCCTCCACCCGCAGGCTACTACCTGCGTCTCATCCATGCTGGTGTGGTGGTGGGTTGTAGGTATTGGGGTACTCGCTCCACCCCTTTTCCCTGTCTGCCTTCTGTTTTAACTCTGTACTCTGCCTTATATTGTATTCTGTTTTATTCTGCTTGTATTCTGTTTTTACTCCTTGTATTTCCTTTGCATTGTTTTTGCCCTTGTTTTCTCCGCCCGTTCTGATCTCCCATTTCCCGCCGCTGCGTCCCATGTGGCCCCGCCCCCCGCTCGCCCATTTGTCCCACTCCCGCCTCCCAGCTGTTCCTCCCTTCCACCTCCCCATTTTATGGCGGCCGGTGTGCGGCCTCACCGCTGGCGTGCCAAAGGCTCGCCTAAGGCAAGCCCGTCTGCGCCCGTCCGTGCCAGGACTGCGCCCAGCGCCAGACACCCTGGCCCCGCGTACGCCATGACGCATGACACCGCTACGATGCCAGCACCTTCCATGCACTCAACTCTGCCGCTCACACACCTGCTTGGGCCACCCTGAAGCACACCCAAGGACCCTTTTAATGCCGGAACTGCAGATACACCAGCCTCCAAGCCCCCACAGCGCTCACCGGGTTAGGAAGCAACAACCTCCGCACGCAAGCACGCCATCGAACTCTGGGACCTACTCGTCTCTTCCACACTGGATATTGCTTTCCTGACGGAAACCTGGATGAACCCCTCCTAGGCGCCCGACATCATCATAGCAATTCCTGATGGCTACAAGATCACCCACAGGGACCCTACTAATGGAACAGGAGGGAGAATCGCCATTGTCCACAGAAACACCCTCAGAATCTCGACCAGTACCAACGACACCCTCAGCACCACCGAACACCGGCACTTCCAGATCCACATCGACCCCAACACCACCCTCAGAGGAACCCTCATCTATAGACCCCCTGGCCACAGTTCAGCGGCTCCATCGCTTACTGCATCCTCCTCGGGGACCTGAACTTCCACCTCGAGAACACCAAAAACAGCAACTCCACCACCCTGCTCTACTACCACCCACCTCGGACTCAAATAGCTCGTCACGACTCGCACCAAGTCCGCCGTACACACTCCCGTCCCAATTTTCTCCACCAGCAACCATGTCGCCTTCAGCCACACCACCGCACTCCACTGGACCAACCACTGCTGCATCTACTTAACTTTTAAGAAGCCCACCGAGCACCACCACATACAAAGGGCCCCCCGCTGTTGCTGGAGCAAAGTCACCGAAGACCAGCTATATACAACCCTTGCCCGAAACCCACCCACTGACACCAGCGACACCGACACGGCTGCCGGCAACCTCAGGCAATGGATCAAGGACTGCACCAACACTCTCACCCGAGCAAGAAACCCTCTATCAGACGCACCTACAGAAAGGCCACCTGGTTCACCGCCGACCTCCAGGCATCCAGGCAGGCCTGCCACAGGCTCGAGAAAAAGTTACACCACGCCTCAGCATGGAAGCATGCCGAGATCAACGTCCTACTAAAGAAACCCAAGGCGGACCCCAAGGACCTCAAGAACTTCTGGCCCATCTCCCTTCTCCCATTCCATGTAATTGAGAAGATTGTCCACAGACAACTGACCTCCTTCCTCGAAGAGAACAATATCCTGGACGCATCCCAATCCGGATTCCGCAGCAACCACACCACTGAAATTGCCCTCATCGCCGTCACCGATGACATCAGGGCCCTGCTGGACAATGGAGAAACCACGGCCCTCATCCTCCTGACCTTTCGGCCACCTTCGATACCGTCTGCCACCACACCCTACGCACACGCCTCCATAGCGCAGGGATCCGCGGCAAAGCCCTAGAGTGGACCTCCTCCTTCCTCACCAGCAGAACCCAGACTGTTCGCCTCCCTCCTTTCCGATTTAGATACACCAAGATCATCTGCAGCGTACCCCAAGGATCGTTTCTCAGTCCGGCACTCTTCAACTTCTACCTGGCACCGCTCACCAAGATCGTCCGATCACACGACCTCAACATCATCTCAAACGCCGACAACACCCAGCTCATCCTCTCCCTACCAATGCCCCCACCATTGCCAAAACAAACCTCCACGAAGGGATTAAGGCCATTGCCGAATGGATGAAGAAAAGACGCTTGAAACTTAACTAAGACACGACGGAGGTCTTCATCATCGGATCCCCCCCTTAGCCTGGGACGACTCATGGTGGCCGGCCCACTGGGAACAGCACCAACGCCAATCGACCATGCACCCAACCCGGGGGGTCATCCTGGACTCATCGATTTCAATGACCCAGCAAGTCAACGCCGTCTCCTCCTCTTGCTTCAACACCCTCCGCATGCTCCGCAAGATCTACAGATGGATCCCCACCGAAACCAGAAGGACGGTCACCCAGGCCCTCGTCAGCAGCAGGCTGGACTACGGCAACGTCCTCTACGTGGGAACCTCAGCCAAACTCCAGAAACGACTACAACGCATACAGAGCGCCTCGGCACACCTCATCCTCGACATCCCCCGCCACAGCCACATCACAGGGCCTGCACTGGCTCCCTGTCAACAAGAGGATCACCTTCAAGCTTCTCACCCTCGCGCACAAAGCACTCGACAACACCGGACCAGCATACCTCAAAGAACGACTCACCTTCTACACCCCGAACCGCCAGCTGTGCTCTGCCGACCTCACCCTCGCCACCGTCCCCCGCATCTGACGAAGGACCGGAGGTGGCAGATCTTTCTCCCACCTCGCCGCCAAGACTTGGAACACCCTCCCTCTCTGCCTATGACAGACCAAGGACCTGCAGACCTTCAGGAGACTTCTCAAGACCTGGCTGTTCGAGCAGAAGCAGCACCCCCACACCCTCCCCCAGTGCCTTGATACCCTCACGGGTGAGTAGTACGCTCTGTAAATGGATTGATTGATTGATTGATTGCAGAGCCCCTAAAACATTTCTCAGGTGGACCAGGTGATCCTCCCAGGTGGAGCTAAAGACAGCAATAGCATCCAGATAAGCTGCCTATGGGCTACCCGGCCTGTAAGGACTTTGATCACCAACCTTTGAAAAGTGGCAGGTGCTTTCCTCAAGCCAAAGGGCATCACCACAAATTGGTAGTGCCCACTATGGGTTAAGTATGCAGTTTTTGG
Source organism: Lissotriton helveticus (assembly GCF_964261635.1). NCBI lineage: Eukaryota > Metazoa > Chordata > Amphibia > Caudata > Salamandridae > Lissotriton > Lissotriton helveticus. The sequence goes on along the minus strand of NC_136064.1, from coordinate 30,511,597 downwards.
TTTTGCATCCTCATCTAACATGATTTGCGGTGACACGGTCTGCCACCGCACCCTAGTCCAGCGCCTCAGCAACATCGGTATCCAAGAGAAGGCACTGGAGTGGATCATCTCGTTCCTCGCAGGAAGAACACAAAGAGTCCGCCTCCCCCCGTTTCGCTCCGAGGCCACTGAAGTCATCTGCGGCGTCCCGCAAGGATCTTCACTCAGCCCCACCCTCTTCAACATCTACATGAAACCTCTCGCAGCCATCGCACGCCAGCACAACCTCAACATCATCTCTTACGCCGATGACACCCAGCTGATCCTCTCCCTCACCAGAGACCCCGACACCGCCAGAACCTGCCTACACGAAGGGATGAAAGACGTCGCCGAGTGGATGAAGGACAGTCGCCTGAAACTGAACTCGGACAAGACGGAAGTCCTCATCCTGGGATCTTCGCCCTCCGCCTGGGATGACTCCTGGTGGCCCCCAGCCCTGGGCACCGCACCCAAGCCAACCGACCACGCACGCAACCTGGGCTTCATCCTGGACCCCTCCCTCTCGATGACCAGACAAGTCAACTCCGTCTCCTCATCGTGCTTCAACACCCTGCGTATGCTTCGCAAGATCTTCCGCTGGAACCCGACCGAGACCAGGAAGACTGTCACCCAGGCACTCGTCACCAGCCGTCTGGACTACGGAAACGTCCTCTACGCCGGAACCACAGCCAAGCTACAGAAAAGACTCCAGCGCATCCAGAACGCCTCCGCCCGACTCATCCTGGATGTCCCCCGACGCAGCCACATCTCCAGCCCCCTGAGGAACCTGCACTGGCTCCCCGTCGACAAGAGGATCACGTTCCGGCTCCTCACCCACGCACACAAGTCTCTCCACGACCTGGGCCCCAAGTACCTCAACGACCGCCTGACCTTCTACACGCCCACCCGCCAGCTACGGTCCACCAGCCTCGCCCTCGCAGCCGTACCACGCATCCGAAGAGCCTCCGCCGGAGGAAGATCCTTCTCTTACCTGGCTGCCAAGACATGGAACTCCCTTCCCATCCACCTTCGGCTGACCCAGGACCATCTCGCCTTCAGGAAACAACTCAAGACCTGGCTGTTCGAGCAGTAGCATACCCCTCCCCCCAAGCACCTTGAGACCCTCCCGGGTGAGTAGTGCGCTATACAAATGGCATGATTGATTGATTTGCCAGTAACCAGCTGTCAGGTCAAATATACTGTAAAATTGGTAGAGGCCAAAGTATATATAAGTTAATCTGCCTTGGATATTGGATGGGCATCAATCCCTGTGACTGCATTGAAACCCATGTAGTCAACACAGAACCTCATCTCTCTCTTACCACGCTGGGTGTGAGGTTTTGGTACCTAGACTACTGGACTAGTCCAACGGCTATCTGAGGGCTCAATCACTTCCAGTTCCAACATTTTCTGGACTTCAGTCCTGATGCAGTCCCTAACACGGTCAGGTTGCCTGTAAATCTTATTTTTAACAGGCAGACTGTCATCTGTGTCCACTTCATGAGTGCACCAGGTAGTCTTCCTTGTAGTCAGTGAAAACATATATCTGAACTGATTCAGGACTTGCCTACAATCCGTTTGCTGCTGGTCAGTGAGGCTGCCTGCCAAGGCTACACCATCAACTGAACCCTCATCTGGGTTCTGTGAGAGCACGTCAGGGAGTGGATCACTCTCTTCCTCCTGTCCCTCATCAGTAGCCATGAGCAAGCCCATGTCTGCCCTGTCAAAATATGGTTTGAGCCTGTTCACATGGAGCTCCCTATGGGGGCTCCTGGGAGTTCCAAGGTCCACCAGCTAGGTAACCTCTCCCTTTTGATCAATGATTGTATGATGGCCACTCCATTTGTCTTGGAGGGCTGCTGGCACCACAGGCACCAACACCCATTCTTTCTGTCCTGGCTGATAAACAGTCTCAACAGCATTTTGGTCATGTCAGGCCTTTTGCAATTCCTGGCTAGCCTCAAGGTTTTTGGACGTCTTCTTCATGTACTCAGCCATCCTGGAGTGGAGACCAAGTACATAGTCCACCATGTTTAGGGGGTTTGAGAGGTAACTCCCATCCCTCCTTCACTAGACATAAGGGACCCTTAACTGGATGTCCAAACAGAAGTTCAAAAGGGCTGTAGCCAACCCCCTTCTGAGGAGCCTCTCTGTAGGCAAAGAGAAGGCCGGGCAAAAGTATGTCCCATCTACACCTGAGCTTATCAGGGAGACCTTTAATCATGTCCTGAAGGTTTTGTTGAATCTCTCAACTAACCCATTGCATTATGGGTGATAAGGGGTGGTGCATTTGTGATTTACTCGACACTCCTTCCACATAGCAGTCAAGTAACAAGACATAAAGCTTGCATCTCTATCTGGTGCTGCCTCCTTAGGAAAACCCACTCTGAAAAATATCCCAAGAAGGGCTCTAGCCACAACAGGAGCTATGGTAGTCCTAAGTGGAATTGCTTCTAAATACCTAGTGGTAAGGTCCACCACCACTAGTATGAATCTGTCCACAGATGCAGTTTGATGATCCATGGGACCAACAATGTCAATCCCAACCCTCTCAAAGGGAACCCCCACAACAGGTAGTGGTATCAGGGGAGCCTTTGTAGTACCACCTGCCTTTGTGCCCTCTGACATGTGTGGTCAGTGAAAGTGAGGATCAAGTCTGTCCCAGGTCTTGTTTTGGCCTAAGTGTCCTGCTAATGGGATATTATGTGCAAGTGTTTGATTCTAGATCTATCCTCATCCACTGTCCCAGCCCTTCTACCTACCTCATCAGACCCTGGGGTATTTCTGAGGTCATCTAGAATCAATATCTCTATGGGGTGTTGAGTGCTGGCACTTCTCCCTGTCTTCAGTTTCCTAGATGTGCACATATTTTTCAATTCTTAAAATTGGAGACTATCATATCTAGCTGACAAAAAGCCACTGGCGTCTTCTATAGAAGATATACTAGTGTTATGTGGTGTAGGCACCTACCTAACCCAGTGGAGACTAAACTCTCTTGAGTTGGAGAAAGGGTGTGCTAGACCCTTGATATACCCAACTTCAAGTTCAGTAGAACTTACTTTTTTAATCTTGATTTCATTATATGTACCTAAATACTTTTAGTGTTTTCAGTTAATTGCTCAATGCGATTTATTTGGTAATACAATAGCAGCTTGAATCCCAACCACTGCACATCAATGTGAGAAGTTGGCCTGGTATATGCTGTCCACTAGTTATAGTGGGCACCCTGTGCAAGTCAAAACAACCCTTATTGTGATTAGGTTACAGATAACCTTTGTGAAAGCTTTCCTAGTGGTAGCTATGGAGAGCAGTCTCCAGGCTAAGTCTTGAAGGAATGTAATGCAGCTTTTTATTACCAGATCAGAACCTCCTGAATAATCAAATGAAAGGAGAACAACACAAGTGTTATATCAAATATATGTATTTATTTCCAAACACTCTTTACTAACCTCTTCATGAGATTAGAGCACAAGGCACACAATACTATATCAATAGAAAAACAGTAAATAGCACAATACACAGCAGGCTTCAGGGGAGACCGAACCATATACTAAAAAAATGGTATAACAACAACGACTTCACTAGGCACAGTGCCTATAGCACGTTGAATCGTTGGGACCCCAAGAAACCACCCAAAGGAGTGACACAGGGAGCTCACGGAGGAAGTGTGACGTGTGAGAACACAGATGCGTGTTCTGTACAACTCTATGAGAAAGTCGCGGTTGGAAATTTACAGTTTAAGGACACTTCGGAGAGGACTTCAAGCAAACCCTTTGGAACATAGAAGGATCTAAGGCCAGCACCTTTGTGAGTACTGAGGTACCAGTGTTATCCATCTCAAGGGAGCCGGGTGCATAGGGGTCAAATGGTGTCGAAAATCCCTCGTCGTTTTCAATGGAGTTCTGCTAAGAAGTGCTGCTGCCGGCAGGGGCGTAGCTAGCGGGTGGGGGGGGGCGGTGGGGAGGCGGTCCGCCCCAGGCGGCACTATTTTGGGGGCGGCTTTCAACTGCTGCGTGCAGCGCACGCACACCACCACCACCTTTCATAGGCCCGCGTAGGCGTCCGGTGGTGGCAGGCCGATGGAGCTACAGCCTGCAGGCAGAGAGAAGTTAATTGTTTATCCCACTCCTTTGCAGCCTAATGCCAGAGCCCAGACGTGGAGCGCCGTTCTGTGAGATGCCTCACTTTGTGAAATGGAAGACGGAAGTTTAGAAAAAATACCATAATGCCATAATTAGCTGTTACTGAGAAGCAGTCACCTCAGCGCCGTCCTCTCAGGTGAGCAAAAGATGGGTTCAGTCACAGAGAAGGCTACAACTTCTGTTACGAGGGGTGTATTGATGTATGCACAAGAGGGTAACTTATGTCAGAAGAGGTTGTTGACGTCAATGAGCTCTAAAGATCTCGAAAGGTCAAAATCTAAGCGAGTGCAGCATCTTTTCCGGGTGGGGACAAACTGGTGACAAGAATATTCAAAACACGTACGAGAAATGCTACCAGCCATGGGCCTAATTTATGAAGGCCTTGTGCCGCCGGTGCGCCACTTTTAAAATGGGAAAAAGTGACGCAACGGCGGCGCAAGGCCTTCATAAATAAGGCCCCATGTCTTTTAGCCAACACCACTTTGTCTGCTGGGGTTTTTAAACTCACAAATATATATGTTTTCAAGTAAAACTACGACTCCCAAACAGTTGGCTTGAAAAACATAACCAACAAGCGGAAAGTTTCATATCAGGCATGAGAACCAATATGTGACATTTTCATAATTTCAGTGTAATTATCAGTGGCATTTCAACCACTATGAGTGACACTTTCTTGCTAGCAAAATTAAGCAAGACGAGGGAAACATTTAAAATCAGAAATTAGTGGACTCTGTCTGTTGAACCCTATTTGAATATGGAATTCGGTGCCTGAGAGGGAGACCTTCTGTTAATATTTAGAATTACCCCAACACATCATCAATTGTGTTTCCCTGTGAGCTAAGTCAGTTCTGAATCCGTTTATTCTCATCCTTGTGATGAGTTTTCTGACCAAACACTGTTACATTTGATATCTTTCTGCAAATTCTATATACCTTTCACGGTAAGAAAGAATAACATTTGCCATTGCACTGGGCTTCCTCTACAAGCTTCTTGACTATGAAGTATGTTCCTTAGTTCTGAGATTCATAAAATGTGCATTATACAATGGAATACTGCATTGTTTTAAATCTTATGCTATGTATAAAGTACTGTTTTTCTTAAGATTTTAACTTTTCTACACTTATCATGTACCTTTGCTTTTATGATTGTTCTTTTATAATTAAATAAAGTATTTCTTGACTTGAAAAAAAAATCAGAAATTACACCCATTTGAGCCTTGGCTTTGGGGCTCGGACTCGAGGCCCAAAAACAGTGGTGAAAGCGTGCCTAGTGTTGCACTGGACGGGCCAGCAGAAAACAAACCAGATTGCCAGCCAATGTGACCCCAATATCCCCCACCATGCAAAATCAATCTGCAGAGCACCATCTCAGGACTCGGGGGCCTCTCTCTGTGACACACCCCAGCCCAATAGCAAGGATGAGAGAGTCCCCAACAACTTCACAAACAGTTTAATTATCACGGATGATCCACTTATGCCTAAATGACCCGTGACAGCGGCTAGTGCACCCACTGACCCAGACTACAGACTGAGGCAGCTGCTCATCGCATGCTGCCCTTGAAAATAATTTGTGTTATAATTATTAGCACAGTGACACACAGGTGGCAGTACCTGATAACCAGTACTTACTTCAACTTTTGCAGCACTGCAGGCAGCACGAATCTGGCAGGCAGCAGACTCAGGCTGGGAGCCACCCCCACTGGCAATCATTTCGGTTTGCCGCCCGGCAGACCGCCGCTGTCCTCAGCGAGTTCATGTGCTTCTACTGTAGATTAGCTATGCACTTTACCTGCTACTGCACGCTTGCGTAAGCTGCTGCTGCTCTTTGCTATTTTACAATTTTAACTCACTTCACGCGCACTTGCACCGCGCTGCTCGACTTAGGACGCAGTCGCTTATTTGCGCATTGGGTACATCTTCTGGGGTCATAGCTAGTGTAGCTCTCACCTGCACTATAATCGTATCGCCACTCGCACTTTGCGGGACCTAGGACTTCTTGGGAAACTGCTTTGCGGTATTTTGGGCGCCATCTTGGGTGTGGGTAGCCAGGAGGTGCCGAGTAACGGGCGCCATCTTGGGTGTGGGGCCAGAGATCTGCCTCGCAGGACTCCCGCGCTTAACGGCTATATAAGATGTGCCATTCCCAAAACGCGCAGCGGTGGCGCTCCATAGGCATGCCAGAGGTAAGCCCGTTTGCGCCCGTTCGTGCACCAGCCGCGCCTAGTGCCAGTCATGCTGTCCCAGACTCTCTTTCCCCTGTCACCTATTCCAGGACTGAGTTAATTCAGCTACGCCAAAACTCCAAAGCTAGCCAGGAATTGAACACCAACTCCGCTCAGCCGGAGGCTTTGTCCTGTGGCCTGCTTAACTTCCGCTCGCTTTGTAAACACCATGTTGAAATCGCACTTCTTAAAGATTCTTACAGCTTAGATGTGCTTTTTCTAATTGAGACGTGGACCCGAGCGGACAGCGATGTAGAACTTGGACTAGCCTGTCCTCCGGGCTATAAAATCCTGCATTGCCCTAGGGTGGGAAATAGAGGTGGAGGAATTGGTCTCATTTTTAGAGACCCTTTGACCTTCTCTCTAGTTGAGGTCAAAGCGATTCAAGGGTTCGAACTCACAGGCTTTTCTCTTAAAGGGCACAAAGGTGTCCTGCACTCTGGACTGCTCTGCTACAGACCACCGGGCTCAGTATCCCCTAAGATATCAGATCTGGTAAACTTAATCTATGATCTTTCAAATTCCCATACCAGACTACTTATTTTGGGGGATTTTAATCTATGGCCTAATGGGCCTTTAGATACGGCCTTTAGGGAACTGTGCCAGGCCTGCAGCAATCTTCAGCTGCAACAGCTGGTACCATCGCAGACCCATGTGAAAGGCCATGTCCTAGATTTGGTTTTTTCAGAAGGCTCCTAGGTGGTGATTAAGGAAATAGCTTTTCAATGCTGGACGGACCATGCATTGGTTGCATTTTTCTCTTTAGCTGCCTGTAGACTCTATTAGTAGGAATGGTCTGGATTCCATCAAGACCAATACGCAGTGGTCCAAACTTCTGCATAACCCTATTCTTCCTTCTTTGCTTCCCGGAGGTTTTGAACTGAGGAAGAGTGTCAAGGCGAGCTATTCAAGCTTGTGCCAGCAGATCACCAACTCGCTGGACACGCTGGCCCCTTTACGCAAATCTAGAGCCAGGCGAAGGCCTGCCATGCCATGGTACTCGAGCAATCTTCTTCAGTTCAAACACCGGTGCAAACAGGCAGAAAGGGTATGGAGGAAGTCCTATTCTGAGGCTGATAAATCTCGATATAAATCAGTTCTGCTGGAATATAAAGCCCAGATCAAATGCGCCAAAGCTGAATACTTTGAGGCCACACTGACACATGCAACTAATAAATCGCAGGCCCTGTTCAAAATCTTAAACGACCTTTCTAGGCCGGCTTGCGCAGGTAACAACATCCCAGCTTCTCAATCTCTTTGCGATTCACTTGCAAAAGCGTTTGAGGATAAAATCGCGAATATTCTGAGCGGTCTCTCTACCTCAGATATTCCTTGCCTGCAGTCTGTGGCCACCCCTGTATTATCACATACTGTAGCCGAGTTGGGAGAACAGGCAGCTCACAGGCGGCTGGAGAGTTTTTCTCTCCCCCCGTTTGCTGAGTTTTGTGCTTTAGCATGTGGGGTGTCCTCGGGCTCCCCTCTTGATCCACTCCCGCACAAACACTGGAAATCCTTTCAGGAGGAACTCTTCCGGCCTCTATATTCCATCTGTCACCAGTCCTTTAGTACTGCCGAGGTCCCCGACAGCTGGAAGCTTGCAGTAGTCTCCCTCCTCCTGAAGAAATCCACTCTTGACCCCACCTGTCTGTCTAACTATCGGCCAATCTCGTTGCTTCCTTTTCCAGTTAAGATCATGGAGAAGCTTGTGACCCGGTCTCTATCCAGCTTCTTGGAAAATAACACCTGTCAGGATGTGACCCAGTTCGGCTTCCGGCCGGCTCACGGCACGGAGTCGGCACTGGTGGTCGTGTTGGACACCCTTCGATCACGGGTCGACAGTGGTCGCTCAGCCTTTTTAGTGCTGCTCGACATGTCGGCCGCGTTCGACAGGGTCAGCCACCCCATTCTCATCAACAGGCTGGTGGAAGCCGGGGTAGCTGGACTTGCACGAGATTGGCTAATTTCCTATCTACAGAATAGACACCAGGTGGTGGCTCTACCTCCTTTTCGTTCAGGTATCAGGAGAGTGGGGCAGGGTGTCCCTCAGGGATCAGCGATCAGTCCCATTCTGTTGAACCTGTACCTCTGCCCCCTGATTGCCTTGATTACATCCTTCGGCATCTCAGTAATCAACTACGCCGATGACACTCAGCTTATCTTCTCCCTAGAAGGAGAAGATGCTGTGTCCACAGAGACCTTCCACCGCTGCATGAATGCCACTGCTGACTGGTTAAAAAACAACTCACTCTAGTTTAACAGAACTAAGACCGAGGTACTTCACTGCTCATTAGACCGCGTCCCGCGCTCTTTACCATCTGATCTCTGGCCTTCCTTGTCTTTGGGCAATGTGGTGGCGGCGGTCTCTGCTCGCAACCTGGGAGTCATGTTTGATTCTAATCTTCAGCTGGACAGTTTCGTGGACAAAACCATCTCTACTTGCATGGTGCTACTTCGCACCTTGCGGAAAATCCTCCCTATGCTCCCGATCCAGGCTAGGCCAGAGGTGGTGCGTGGCATTATCCTCAGTAGGATAGATTATTGCAACACACTGCTTCTGGGGGCACCTGTCACCTTGATCAACAAGCTGCAGCGCATTCAAAATATGGCTGCGAAGCTGGCTATTTCCAGGCCTCGCGCCGCCTCTTCTTCCCTTGCACTTAAAGACCTTCACTGGTTGCCAGTCCAACAGCGAGTCTTTTTTAAATCATCCTGCCTGGTTTTTAAAGCTCTACATGACCATGGCCCAGTCATGCTACACAACCTTTTTTCTTGGTACCACACAGCGAGACCTCTGCGTTCCTCATCAGCTTATCTGGTGGTGGTTCCGAGGATCCAAAGGCTTCGGATGGGGGGTAGATCCTTTGGCTACGTGGCTGCCAAGCTTTGGAACTCCCTCCCCTTGTCCCTGAGGAGCCTGAAGGATCTCCTTCTATTCAAGAAAAACCTAAAAACCCACCTTTTTCCTAGAACAGCGTATTAAACGTAATTGTGTAGGTGGTCAGTAGAGTCAAAAGCGCCAGGATACCCTCTGGGTGACAGTTTCGCGCTATATAAGTGCATGTATGTATGTATGTATGTATAGATATTCTTATATAGCGCTTGCTGTCACCCAACGGGCATCCTGGCGCTTAGACAATCATGACATACAAGGTATTACCAGCATCCGAAAAATCTATTGCAACATTCTGGGGAATAAGTGGGTTTTCAAGTTTTTCTTCCACAGTTTTGCTGCGGTGAACCTGAAGGCCCGGCCTCCCATCCGGGAGCGCCTGATCCTAGGTACTGATACCAGATAGGCTGAGGCTGATCGAAGTGGTCTGCCCGGGGTATACCAGGAGAAGAGGTTCTGCAGTGGAAGTGGGCCTTGCCCATGAAGAGCCCTAAATACCAAACACAGGGCTTTAAAGTCGATTCGCTGCGAGATTGGCAACCAATGCAAGTCCCTGAGAGCGTCAGCAGAGGAATCCAAACGGCGGCGCGACAGTGCCAGTTTTGCAGCAAAATTCTGCACACGCTGCAATTTCCCCAATAGGGTGGCAGGCGCCCCCAGAAGCAGTGAGTTGCAATAGTCGAGACGACTTAAAATAATATTCCGCACTACCTCTGGCCTAGCATGTGAAGGGAGCAAGGGTAGAATCTTACGCAGCGAGCAGAGCAGTGCCATACAGGTGGCTACCGTTTTGTTCACCGTTACGTCTAATTGCAAGTTGGAACTGAACATTACACCCAGATTCCGTACTGACTCAACAGAGGAGTCAGTCCCTTGGAAATCAGGGGGCCAGAAGTCCAGTGGGAGAGGCCTAGGGGTACGGTCCATTGAGCAATGTAGCACCTCAGTTTTCATGCTGTTAACTTGCAAGGAGTTGTTACCTAGCCATGCTGCCGTGGTGCTCATGCATCGATGGAAAACCTCCTGGGATACCGCCTTCTTGCCTTCAAAAGAGAAGACAAGCTGGGTGTCGTCTGCGTAGTTGGTGACTGTTATTCCGAAAGATGTTATCAACGAGATCAGGGGACGGAGGTAGAGATTAAATAAGATGGGACTGATGGAAGACCCCTGTGGTACACCCTGCCCCACCTTCCTGATGTTAGATTTGAAAGGTGGCAGAGATACCACCTGGTACCTGTGATCGAGATATGATACCAGCCACTGTAGGGCCAACCCAGAAACTCCAACCTCCGCCAGCCTCCTGATCAAGATTGCATGGCTAACCGTGTCGAACGCGGCCGACATGTCAAGCAGCACTAGAAAGGCCGCTTGACCCTGGTCGGCCCGCGTCCGAAGGTCATCAAGAACAGTCACCAAAGCCGACTCCGTCCCATGTGCTGGCCTAAAGCCAAACTGGACCATATCCAAGCACTCGATGGACTCGAGAAAGTTGGAAAGATGCCTTGTGGCCAGTTTCTCCAAGAATTTAACTGGAAAAGGCAACAGGGAGATCGGCCTATAGTTTGCTGGGCAAGTAGGGTCCAGATTTTCTTTTTTCAGCAGTGGGGAAACCACTGCCAATTTCCAGCAGTTCGGCACTCGTGCGGAACCCAAGGACTGGCAGCAAATCGAAAAAAGTGGGGGGAACAACTCAGCGCGAAACATCTTCCAAAACTTCGGTGGAAGCGGATCAGATGGAGAACCAGAAGACAACCCGTCCGCCAGCGCACAAAATTCCTCAAAGGATGGTAGTGGGAAATTGTTCAGTCCTGTAGATGTGGCGCTCATCTTGCTGGTCTCACTCAAGGAGGAACTGTCCGCCATCTTATCAACGGATGGGGCAAGATTATTTAGGATGGAGACACTTATCATGTACCTTTGCTTTTATGATTGTTCTTTTATAATTAAATAAAGTATTTCTTGACTTGAAAAAAAAATCAGAAATTACACCCATTTGAGCCTTGGCTTTGGGGCTCGGACTCGAGGCCCAAAAACAGTGGTGAAAGCGTGCCTAGTGTTGCACTGGACGGGCCAGCAGAAAACAAACCAGATTGCCAGCCAATGTGACCCCAATATCCCCCACCATGCAAAATCAATCTGCAGAGCACCATCTCAGGACTCGGGGGCCTCTCTCTGTGACACACCCCAGCCCAATAGCAAGGATGAGAGAGTCCCCAACAACTTCACAAACAGTTTAATTATCACGGATGATCCACTTATGCCTAAATGACCCGTGACAGCGGCTAGTGCACCCACTGACCCAGACTACAGACTGAGGCAGCTGCTCATCGCATGCTGCCCTTGAAAATAATTTGTGTTATAATTATTAGCACAGTGACACACAGGTGGCAGTACCTGATAACCAGTACTTACTTCAACTTTTGCAGCACTGCAGGCAGCACGAATCTGGCAGGCAGCAGACTCAGGCTGGGAGCCACCCCCACTGGCAATCATTTCGGTTTGCCGCCCGGCAGACCGCCGCTGTCCTCAGCGAGTTCATGTGCTTCTACTGTAGATTAGCTATGCACTTTACCTGCTACTGCACGCTTGCGTAAGCTGCTGCTGCTCTTTGCTATTTTACAATTTTAACTCACTTCACGCGCACTTGCACCGCGCTGCTCGACTTAGGACGCAGTCGCTTATTTGCGCATTGGGTACATCTTCTGGGGTCATAGCTAGTGTAGCTCTCACCTGCACTATAATCGTATCGCCACTCGCACTTTGCGGGACCTAGGACTTCTTGGGAAACTGCTTTGCGGTATTTTGGGCGCCATCTTGGGTGTGGGTAGCCAGGAGGTGCCGAGTAACGGGCGCCATCTTGGGTGTGGGGCCAGAGATCTGCCTCGCAGGACTCCCGCGCTTAACGGCTATATAAGATGTGCCATTCCCAAAACGCGCAGCGGTGGCGCTCCATAGGCATGCCAGAGGTAAGCCCGTTTGCGCCCGTTCGTGCACCGGCCGCGCCTAGTGCCAGTCATGCTGTCCCAGACTCTCTTTCCCCTGTCACCTATTCCAGGACTGAGTTAATTCAGCTACGCCAAAACTCCAAAGCTAGCCAGGAATTGAACACCAACTCCGCTCAGCCGGAGGCTTTGTCCTGTGGCCTGCTTAACTTCCGCTCGCTTTGTAAACACCATGTTGAAATCGCACTTCTTAAAGATTCTTACAGCTTAGATGTGCTTTTTCTAATTGAGACGTGGACCCGAGCGGACAGCGATGTAGAACTTGGACTAGCCTGTCCTCCGGGCTATAAAATCCTGCATTGCCCTAGGGTGGGAAATAGAGGTGGAGGAATTGGTCTCATTTTTAGAGACCCTTTGACCTTCTCTCTAGTTGAGGTCAAAGCGATTCAAGGGTTCGAACTCACAGGCTTTTCTCTTAAAGGGCACAAAGGTGTCCTGCACTCTGGACTGCTCTGCTACAGACCACCGGGCTCAGTATCCCCTAAGATATCAGATCTGGTAAACTTAATCTATGATCTTTCAAATTCCCATACCAGACTACTTATTTTGGGGGATTTTAATCTATGGCCTAATGGGCCTTTAGATACGGCCTTTAGGGAACTGTGCCAGGCCTGCAGCAATCTTCAGCTGCAACAGCTGGTACCATCGCAGACCCATGTGAAAGGCCATGTCCTAGATTTGGTTTTTTCAGAAGGCTCCTAGGTGGTGATTAAGGAAATAGCTTTTCAATGCTGGACGGACCATGCATTGGTTGCATTTTTCTCTTTAGCTGCCTGTAGACTCTATTAGTAGGAATGGTCTGGATTCCATCAAGACCAATACGCAGTGGTCCAAACTTCTGCATAACCCTATTCTTCCTTCTTTGCTTCCCGGAGGTTTTGAACTGAGGAAGAGTGTCAAGGCGAGCTATTCAAGCTTGTGCCAGCAGATCACCAACTCGCTGGACACGCTGGCCCCTTTACGCAAATCTAGAGCCAGGCGAAGGCCTGCCATGCCATGGTACTCGAGCAATCTTCTTCAGTTCAAACACCGGTGCAAACAGGCAGAAAGGGTATGGAGGAAGTCCTATTCTGAGGCTGATAAATCTCGATATAAATCAGTTCTGCTGGAATATAAAGCCCAGATCAAATGCGCCAAAGCTGAATACTTTGAGGCCACACTGACACATGCAACTAATAAATCGCAGGCCCTGTTCAAAATCTTAAACGACCTTTCTAGGCCGGCTTGCGCAGGTAACAACATCCCAGCTTCTCAATCTCTTTGCGATTCACTTGCAAAAGCGTTTGAGGATAAAATCGCGAATATTCTGAGCGGTCTCTCTACCTCAGATATTCCTTGCCTGCAGTCTGTGGCCACCCCTGTATTATCACATACTGTAGCCGAGTTGGGAGAACAGGCAGCTCACAGGCGGCTGGAGAGTTTTTCTCTCCCCCCGTTTGCTGAGTTTTGTGCTTTAGCATGTGGGGTGTCCTCGGGCTCCCCTCTTGATCCACTCCCGCACAAACACTGGAAATCCTTTCAGGAGGAACTCTTCCGGCCTCTATATTCCATCTGTCACCAGTCCTTTAGTACTGCCGAGGTCCCCGACAGCTGGAAGCTTGCAGTAGTCTCCCTCCTCCTGAAGAAATCCACTCTTGACCCCACCTGTCTGTCTAACTATCGGCCAATCTCGTTGCTTCCTTTTCCAGTTAAGATCATGGAGAAGCTTGTGACCCGGTCTCTATCCAGCTTCTTGGAAAATAACACCTGTCAGGATGTGACCCAGTTCGGCTTCCGGCCGGCTCACGGCACGGAGTCGGCACTGGTGGTCGTGTTGGACACCCTTCGATCACGGGTCGACAGTGGTCGCTCAGCCTTTTTAGTGCTGCTCGACATGTCGGCCGCGTTCGACAGGGTCAGCCACCCCATTCTCATCAACAGGCTGGTGGAAGCCGGGGTAGCTGGACTTGCACGAGATTGGCTAATTTCCTATCTACAGAATAGACACCAGGTGGTGGCTCTACCTCCTTTTCGTTCAGGTATCAGGAGAGTGGGGCAGGGTGTCCCTCAGGGATCAGCGATCAGTCCCATTCTGTTGAACCTGTACCTCTGCCCCCTGATTGCCTTGATTACATCCTTCGGCATCTCAGTAATCAACTACGCCGATGACACTCAGCTTATCTTCTCCCTAGAAGGAGAAGATGCTGTGTCCACAGAGACCTTCCACCGCTGCATGAATGCCACTGCTGACTGGTTAAAAAACAACTCACTCTAGTTTAACAGAACTAAGACCGAGGTACTTCACTGCTCATTAGACCGCGTCCCGCGCTCTTTACCATCTGATCTCTGGCCTTCCTTGTCTTTGGGCAATGTGGTGGCGGCGGTCTCTGCTCGCAACCTGGGAGTCATGTTTGATTCTAATCTTCAGCTGGACAGTTTCGTGGACAAAACCATCTCTACTTGCATGGTGCTACTTCGCACCTTGCGGAAAATCCTCCCTATGCTCCCGATCCAGGCTAGGCCAGAGGTGGTGCGTGGCATTATCCTCAGTAGGATAGATTATTGCAACACACTGCTTCTGGGGGCACCTGTCACCTTGATCAACAAGCTGCAGCGCATTCAAAATATGGCTGCGAAGCTGGCTATTTCCAGGCCTCGCGCCGCCTCTTCTTCCCTTGCACTTAAAGACCTTCACTGGTTGCCAGTCCAACAGCGAGTCTTTTTTAAATCATCCTGCCTGGTTTTTAAAGCTCTACATGACCATGGCCCAGTCATGCTACACAACCTTTTTTCTTGGTACCACACAGCGAGACCTCTGCGTTCCTCATCAGCTTATCTGGTGGTGGTTCCGAGGATCCAAAGGCTTCGGATGGGGGGTAGATCCTTTGGCTACGTGGCTGCCAAGCTTTGGAACTCCCTCCCCTTGTCCCTGAGGAGCCTGAAGGATCTCCTTCTATTCAAGAAAAACCTAAAAACCCACCTTTTTCCTAGAACAGCGTATTAAACGTAATTGTGTAGGTGGTCAGTAGAGTCAAAAGCGCCAGGATACCCTCTGGGTGACAGTTTCGCGCTATATAAGTGCATGTATGTATGTATGTATGTATAGATATTCTTATATAGCGCTTGCTGTCACCCAACGGGCATCCTGGCGCTTAGACAATCATGACATACAAGGTATTACCAGCATCCGAAAAATCTATTGCAACATTCTGGGGAATAAGTGGGTTTTCAAGTTTTTCTTCCACAGTTTTGCTGCGGTGAACCTGAAGGCCCGGCCTCCCATCCGGGAGCGCCTGATCCTAGGTACTGATACCAGATAGGCTGAGGCTGATCGAAGTGGTCTGCCCGGGGTATACCAGGAGAAGAGGTTCTGCAGTGGAAGTGGGCCTTGCCCATGAAGAGCCCTAAATACCAAACACAGGGCTTTAAAGTCGATTCGCTGCGAGATTGGCAACCAATGCAAGTCCCTGAGAGCGTCAGCAGAGGAATCCAAACGGCGGCGCGACAGTGCCAGTTTTGCAGCAAAATTCTGCACACGCTGCAATTTCCCCAATAGGGTGGCAGGCGCCCCCAGAAGCAGTGAGTTGCAATAGTCGAGACGACTTAAAATAATATTCCGCACTACCTCTGGCCTAGCATGTGAAGGGAGCAAGGGTAGAATCTTACGCAGCGAGCAGAGCAGTGCCATACAGGTGGCTACCGTTTTGTTCACCGTTACGTCTAATTGCAAGTTGGAACTGAACATTACACCCAGATTCCGTACTGACTCAACAGAGGAGTCAGTCCCTTGGAAATCAGGGGGCCAGAAGTCCAGTGGGAGAGGCCTAGGGGTACGGTCCATTGAGCAATGTAGCACCTCAGTTTTCATGCTGTTAACTTGCAAGGAGTTGTTACCTAGCCATGCTGCCGTGGTGCTCATGCATCGATGGAAAACCTCCTGGGATACCGCCTTCTTGCCTTCAAAAGAGAAGACAAGCTGGGTGTCGTCTGCGTAGTTGGTGACTGTTATTCCGAAAGATGTTATCAACGAGATCAGGGGACGGAGGTAGAGATTAAATAAGATGGGACTGATGGAAGACCCCTGTGGTACACCCTGCCCCACCTTCCTGATGTTAGATTTGAAAGGTGGCAGAGATACCACCTGGTACCTGTGATCGAGATATGATACCAGCCACTGTAGGGCCAACCCAGAAACTCCAACCTCCGCCAGCCTCCTGATCAAGATTGCATGGCTAACCGTGTCGAACGCGGCCGACATGTCAAGCAGCACTAGAAAGGCCGCTTGACCCTGGTCGGCCCGCGTCCGAAGGTCATCAAGAACAGTCACCAAAGCCGACTCCGTCCCATGTGCTGGCCTAAAGCCAAACTGGACCATATCCAAGCACTCGATGGACTCGAGAAAGTTGGAAAGATGCCTTGTGGCCAGTTTCTCCAAGAATTTAACTGGAAAAGGCAACAGGGAGATCGGCCTATAGTTTGCTGGGCAAGTAGGGTCCAGATTTTCTTTTTTCAGCAGTGGGGAAACCACTGCCAATTTCCAGCAGTTCGGCACTCGTGCGGAACCCAAGGACTGGCAGCAAATCGAAAAAAGTGGGGGGAACAACTCAGCGCGAAACATCTTCCAAAACTTCGGTGGAAGCGGATCAGATGGAGAACCAGAAGACAACCCGTCCGCCAGCGCACAAAATTCCTCAAAGGATGGTAGTGGGAAATTGTTCAGTCCTGTAGATGTGGCGCTCATCTTGCTGGTCTCACTCAAGGAGGAACTGTCCGCCATCTTATCAACGGATGGGGCAAGATTATTTAGGATGGAGGCAATTTTGTCCTCAAAGGCTTGTGCCAGTGAGTCACAAAGATCCTGAGAGGCCGGTATGACGTTTTAAGTACAGGCTGGATGGGCTAGATCCTTCACGAGTTTAAAAAGAGCCTGTGATTTATTCGCCGCCGCCATCAGTGAATCCTCTAAAAACCGACACTTAGCGCGTTTGATCTGAACTTTGTAGTTTGCCAGTGTCTGCCTGTAGAGGACACGTTGAGGTTCTAAATACTGTCTCCTCCATGCCCTCTCAGCCTGTTTGCACTGCAACTTAAGCTGCCGGAGTTCTTCAGAGTACCAAGGCATTACAAGATGAGTCCTAGCTCTGATGGTACGCATTGGAGCCAAGGAGTTAAGGGAGGATAGAATTCGCTGACAAAATATCTCATAGCTCGCGTCCACATTAGTTCCCAAAGTGAAGCCGTCCGGGAGCAAAGTGGGCAATGTAGAGCCTGCGAGAATTCTGGACCATTGTCTACCCATCCTAGTGCCACTCGTCCTGCCCTTCTTCGTAGCGGCGGCTATACATGAAAGAGAGAAGAGGACAAGAGCATGGTCCGTCCAGCACTGAGGCAGAACGGTTTTCAGGGTCACTGAGCGTGCATCAGCAAAGAGCAAGTCCAGAATGTGACCCTTGGAGTGGGTCTGGGTGAGTACAAGCTGTTTCAAATCAATATTACAGCAAGCTTGAGTCAGCTCTACAAAGGCGGAGTTCGTTGGCCCTTCAGGCCAGAGGTTAAAATCCCCTAGCACCATCAGCTTTGTGTGGGAGTGGGAAAGATCATAAATTAAATCAATGAGCTCTGAGACCATCGACAGCGAGCTAGCCGGGGGTCTATAACATAGCAGCCCAGTATATAATACTCCTCCATGGTCTTTAATAGAGAAACCCAGCAATTCACAACCAGAGATGACCTTGATTTGGAGCTGAGAGAGATCCAACGTCTCCCTGAAAATGAGGCCAATTCCACCTCCTCTAGCTCCCACCCGTGGATTGTGAATACATTTAAAACCGGGCGGGCAGGCTATTCCCAATTCCACAGAGCTGGTCGAGGTAGTCCACGTCTCGGTCAAAAAGAGTACATCAAGACCGTGACATTCTATCAGCAACGCAATTTCCTCACAATGCTTGACAAGAGACCTTACGTTCAACAGGCCACAGGCCAGAACATCAGAAGGCCTGTTAGGGGAATTCTGCTCACCAAGCAAAGGGGTGCCGGGGTTCACACGTAACAGTTCGTCACGGGAGTAGGAGAGTGCGACTCGATGAGATGGGACAGAGGTTCCGGCGCCCGGCGCGTCCTGTGCGCGAACGGGCGCAAACAGGCTTACCTCTGGCGCACCTCCGGCGCTCCGCCGGCGCGCCCGCTGCGCGCCGATGCTGCGCGCTCTGGGAGCAGCCATTTATATGGCCAAAAACGCGGGAGCCCTGCAAAGCTAACAACTAGCCCCCCAACCAAGATGGCGCCTGCTGTTCGGCGCTCCCTGGTTCCCTCACCTAAGATGGCGGTGTCACTCACCGTAGCGCGATGTCCCGAGAGCGAGAGCCCTGAAGCGCTCTAATCCCACAAAGAGTGGGTGAGGACACAATTTAAATGCAGGTGAGACCTATATTTCTAATGTAGTCCCCCAAAGTGAGGCCGAAGAGAATATAGCGCCTAGCACCACAATCTACAGCGCGAGCGCGCAAAGGAGCAGGTCATTTTTAAAATAGTGAAATTAGTTAAAAGCAAGAGACAGTGCAACAGCAGGTTCCTTCAGCGCACGATGGTCATGTAATCAAGTGCATAATACATACATACATACATACATGGGAATCCACTCCGCTACCTCTTTCAAATGACCAGGCCAAAACCGGGCTTCTGCACAGACCAAGGCATGCAGAAAGATCCTCTAATAAAAGGCTCCACACCCTGCCAATAGGTGCTAGGGGGCGGTGGGCAGTAAATGGAAGAAGGGAGTGTAGGCAAAAGAAAACAGAGTCTGTGAAACAATTACAGGGCACAGCAACAGATGAACCCTTGTGGAGAATGTCTTTAGAAGGAGGCCGCAATTGACACTCCATAAACTGCACAGGTGTCAGAGGCACCAGTGCGCGCTAGTACATGGCATAGGCAGCAAGTTACAGCGCTGTCAGCAGACAGAGTGGTCAGCAGACAGAGTGCGGTCAGTGGCAAAAATGCGTGACAACGCATTTCAGTGCGGTGATGCGGGAATACCACACTGAAATGCGTTAGCGACACGCTTGATGCATGGTACTTGGCATGCCTGTTATAATTATGTCCTGACAGTAATATTTAAATAAGGTCCTACATGGGGATCCTAAAGTATCAATGGAGAAGCGGACCTACCATTCAGAGCCAAACATCAAGTCATTCAAAAGTAGGTATATTTTTTTATATATATATATTATTTATTCATTTTCTTTGATTTTCAAAATTCCATATACTGATATTACAAAAAATAAATAAATATAGATTTATTATTCAGCAAATTAGATAAAAACACACATGATCAATATTACATGTAATGTCCCACAAACACGTACATATCTCATACTCACATAACCATCTACTCTAATAACAATCACACATCGAAGCATAAATAATCCCACTGGTACAGGCAGGGTTTTTTGTTTTTTGTTCTGACTGTTTCTGTTTTCTACTTCCGTTAACCTGCCTATATCCTAACCCGTTGGGGGGCCTCCTTCTATTTTGTTGTTTGCTGTTATAATTATGTGAAATAGTGACAGGCTGTGCCCTTACTGCCCTGGTTGATGCGGACTTGATACATACAACAGTGTATTCCTTGTCTACCTACATAGAAGTTTAATTGAAACTGTTTGAAAGTCAATATTCAAGTTCAATTTGGGAAATTTTATCAAAAGTAATGGAAACACAATTAAAGCAGCTAAATATAAAAAAATATTGACAAGGACAGCCATTTTGATTTCTTTTTTTTCTCTTAAGTGGAACGGTCTCATAAAGCTTCACTAATTCGCACACAGCATAGGGACAGTATGGACAGCTGGTATGCAACGTTTCCAAGCGCACAGAGACGAGGCTTAGCATGTGTAACAGCAGTTCTGTGATGTTGACCTGCCAGATATGGTTCAGAGTTAGCCAATTACTTAGCCTCGGCACTTCATGCAGGCATCAGTCTGCATTTGTGATTCATCCATCAGAGGTTTTCTTGTAGGGGAACTGAATCACATTAATGTGGGTGGCTTGCTTGGAAGACATTGGTTATCCTCATAGATCTGTTCAATAAAGGGAGTTGGGGGGGGAGACTCTTGACACTTTCCAGCCAAACCTGTGTTAATGTTGAGTGTGTTTGAGGGTTCTGCATGGTGGTTCACAGTAGAGGTTAGGGTCTAAATCCTTCCCCCTAATTAGTATTTGAAAGTAATGCCATGTGCCCTTCTAAATGACATAGGTGGTTGCTGTAAGAGTCATTCTAATGTAATATGTGTGGATTTTATGTTTCTCCTTTGGTATGCATTGTTCCTCATCTAGGTTCTAATGCAAACCTTCCATCCTAGGTTCTTGTTTTCCTGTATCCTTGTAGTTGGAACTGGCCTGTCTCTTGCTTGCATTGTCTCTGTTGTCTTGTTATAGCCTTCCATTACTACTCTGCCTGATGTTTCCCAGCCTAAAGCCGCTCAATATTGAGGTCTCTCTGTCTCCAAGGCCTATCTATTGTGTCTCCCGGTTCCTTTGTTTAACCTGTCCTGCTAAAGTATGAGAGACTCTCTTTCTCCAAACACCATCCTGCAAGCATTAGTTCCCGAACCCCTCTTGTTCACTGGTTCCCTGTTCCCTAGTTGCTTAGACACAGTGCAGAAAGATTTTCAGAAGAACAATCACCTATCCAGGGATAGCTCAGCTGCTATTAAGGCATAGCTTTGCTCCCTGTAACTTGTTTGGGAATGCTCTGTTGTCTAGTGAGAATAGCTCTGCTGACAAATACCTTAAAGGATAGATTTGCTGTTTGCACTGATTAAGAAATTAACCAGAAGAGCAAGGGATTGATCAGATGAATGGTACTAATCAGCTGCCTTTGACATGTGATGATAGCTGTGGTCACTGTGGCACGTAAGTAGTACTTTTGCTATCTGTGACATGAGTGATACTTGCAATATAAGCGCTGAGTGTGGAATTAGTCTTCATCTGAGCTTGTGATGGCTGTGCTGTTATAGCTAGTTCGACATGTGGGCTATTGCACCTGTCTCTGGGTAAATGTCAGTCTGTACCCTGCCCTTATGTTGATGTGTTCTTGTAATTCTGCTCAGGAAACAGCAGGGATAAACTGACCTCTCTGCATCCATTCTCTCATTGATACATTTATCTGCAAGCACAGGCAAGCCTTTCTACTCTCTATTCCTAAATAATGCATTCATCTGTAGAGCCTAGAGTTCTAGAGAGTGTTGAATGGCGTATGAGCTATTTACCTTAGAGGTTTGGCTTGTGAGAGGAAAGGAACACAAAAGATTGAGATATAAGACACAAGAGAAGAACCTGGTATTCTCTGATCACAGGGCACCAGGGCCTAGGTTGCGAGAGCTCCAGGTGTGATCCCAGTTTGCCAGTGTGATTGCTCCAGTCAGTCAGCAGTTATCTAGGCACATCCAGGTCTGTGTACCACTAAGGTTATGAACCTTTTGAAATGTGTAAGGGATCTGATGAAGGGCTTTATTCCTCGATGTCTGTGAGTAGGCGATACCAGTAGTAGCTAGCTACTACTCTTCAATGATTGAGCCGTGGACATACTGAAACACACATGCATAAATGCACACATAACTTACTTTTTATCCAGACTACTTTTAATTGGCTATTTTTCTCCAGACCTTGGTTCTGCCATGCGTACATTCGGGTCTGGGAGGCAGCTGAAGACTTGTATTACAGTGACTTGTGTTACATTGACGTGTGTTACAGAGCCTTGCCGTTCCACACTAGACACATTATTATGATTTTACTGTTTTTGCGGAATTTAACACTGTTGGTCACCCTGAAAGTAATGTGAAAACAAAATCGCAAAAGAATGTAATGTTTCTTGTTTCTTCTGATTATTCACGGAGTGCAGCAGTGCCGCATCAGTTTGTCCCGGGCCTTGGATAGGGTTGAACATGTTCCCATGGCCCCTACAGCTGTGTTTAAGAATTGTGATGATTGTGTCGCCCCTCCCTGTATTTTAGCTTTGGGCACCCTGGGCAGGCTGTGCACCATGTGTGTGCTGAGGCTGCTCTGAAGGAGAGATGCACTATTACAAGCTGGCTTTGGGTCCCAAGAGCACACGTCTTTTGATTCCCAGGGAGTTGGTTGCTGCTGCTAAGAAGTCATGACAGGGCGTGATTCTTGGTGGCCTTTGGGCCACCAGAGCGGGCTATGTATTTGGTCTGTGTTGGCAAGTTTGTGGAGCTGACTGACCCCTTTGTGCTGAGTTTAGTTCTAAGGGCACACAGTAAGTCATTCCCTATGAATAATTAATTTGCTGTTTTTGAAAGATAAAGAATCACAGGCTTCAACACTGTTTAGTTGGTTTTGGGTCCCCAGAGCACATCACGTTTGTTAATGGGGGGAAACAATGATTTTTGGTCATTTATTGTCAGCTGTAGATGACAGATCCCCGAACAGTGTCATGTATGGGCATGTTTTCATTGTGCTGAGGTGATTACCAGGTAATCGTTCACGCAGCTCTCTGAAGAATGTCACTTGCGGTTTTTCTGAGTCCCCAGATAGATCATGCAGTCTGTGTGTTCTCCTTTGTACTGCCGGTCACCGTTGTATTCAACTGTGTAGCCTTGGACCATGTCATGTATGTGCATGTAACTTGCATGATCGAGGTAACTATTAGTGGCGATACTACGTGTCTCTCGGACCTCTTTCAAGTGCTCACCGTCCTTTTTTCCCAGCACCCCCCGACCCAGGGGCGGCATTCTGAGGCATAGCCCCGGGCACCACAAGCTCTAGCTACGCCACTGGCTGCCGGGAAGATGAAAAGTGTCCGGTGGAATCTAAGCCTGGATCTGAGGTGAGAAGAACCTGAAAGCAGAGGGGACAGAGGCTGTGTCACTTCAGGGTGAACAAGGGATTGGTAGACGAATGCCCACCGAAGTCGGGTGCTTCAGGTGTGAAGAATTGAAGCTTGACTCTGCAGCCACGGAGACCAGGAGGCATCGACGATGAACAAAGTCTGGAGATGAGCTTTCCCAAAAAAGGATGTTGAGTGCTTAGGGGTCAGTGTCTGGATTGAACACCAAAAAGCCTTGCAAATGCAACCCACATGGGCAGAGGAAACAAGTTACGGTGAGGACCAGCAAGGTTCAAGAGACTCTCCAAGCTATGGGGAATCAGGCTGCGCCTGGAGCAACCAGGGAAGCCCACGGGAAATCCAAGATACCCTCGCAGGGACCCACAGGCCAACGGGCCAGTGATTGTGGAGGGATCTCAAGCTGAATCACGAAGTTCAGGCCCATGTAGCACTTGTGGAGTGGAGGCCAGAAATCTTTATTTGAAATAGTGCTCTGGGTCATGACTACACGTAGCCCAAAGCACAGCCTCAGGAATTGCCAAAAAGCATATGTTGCTGCAAAAGTACAAGGTGCATAGGGTTTCGGGTTGCACGGTCCCCATGAGGGATACTGGTCTCAGGATTGCTGTGAGAGCAGATCATCCTCAGTGATGCTCTGGAATCCACCTCTTGTGTTGCAGAAATCTTCGGGGTCCTCAGGAGCTCAGGAGATGCAAACCGGTCAGATGCGTAAAGGTGCCTGCTGCTGCAGGGGAGTAACTCCTTTACTCCAAGGGAGATTCTTCTGTCATCCAGCGAAGTGTAGACTGTTGAAGTACTTGGTTCCTGCTTGCAGAGTTTAGTCCAGGTAAAATCTAAAGTCCTGTAGTCTGGTTTCCTACTTTATACCCAAGGAAGGGGTTGGACAAACTCTGGGGACCCTCGTAGGGGAGGGACAGGACAGAAGGGTGGTTACATCCATGTCCTTTGTCCAGTTTTGCACCAGAGCACGAGCAAATCACTCTTACAGCCGGTTTCAGCTGGACTATGCACAGGGACACCAAATGTGTCCCGAGTGCAGACTTTCGGGCACTCTCGGAGTGCACCCACCAAGCCCCAATACACTAAAGGCTGTCTGGGAGGTGGTCACACCTCCCTGGGACAGGAAACCTATTGTCAGGCCTTCCCCTGCTCGAGCTCAACTCAGAAGCTGGAGGGTAGACTCGTGACTGTGGCTGGCAGCAAACATTTTGTGCTGCCCAGGTCGAGAAAGCTGGTACCGGGTAAACCGGTGTCCCACACTAGTGGTTCTAGAAGGGAGGAATCATACCTCCCACACCAGTTATTGGTGTGGAGGTATGATTCCAAGGTGTTTGACACCAAACACAACATGTTTCTAAGCAGCCGTTTTAAAGTTAGCATTTACCGCGAGGTTATAATGCACTTAAGTATATATGGTTTGGCTGCATCACAGACAACCCCGGAGAATAGGTTCCGATGGCTGTAGAGGGGCTCTGATCATGCAGCGGAACCCTCTCACACAAAACCCAGCACCCTTCCTTCAGGATTGATAAGGCCTGCCATAGGGGTGACTAATAGGTTTATATGTGCAGCGATATAAAATAGATATAGGTAACCTATATCTAAGTAAGGGGTGCATGCACCACCTTACATAGGCTGCTGTAGCAGACCTGTGGTGCCATTTTGAATGGTCTCTCAGGAGTCACATAATACATTCTGCAGCCCCTGGGAGGCCTCTTGTGTACCTATGACCTGGGTACATGGTGTACCATATACTAGGGACTGATAAGGGAGCCCCAGTATCCAATCTGAAGTGTACATAAAGTACATGCAATCAATTTATAGGAGAAATTAGATAGACTGGGGTCCTGGAAAGCAGGATCCCAGTCAGTATAAGTTGAAAACAGTGATACATCAGCATAAAGTGGGGGTAATCATAAGAAGCAGATAATACTCTCCGACAAAGCAAATATCCTACAAAAAGTCTGAAGTCTAATAAGTCACACTGTTGACAACATATGCACACATCTCATCTAATTCAATTTACCTGTTAAAATGTGTAATACATTTTAAAGCATGCATGGAAATAGCAATCCAGCCAAATGCAATTTGTCTGTGCATTAAGGTGTCCCTTTGTGTTCAAATACATAATACACATGATGGAGGTATTAGTGCACCATGGGACAAGGGTGCCTGTGCAGGGCCAGTTTATCTGAATGTGTGACAATGCAGGGGCAAACACATTGAACCAGAAAATCATTCCAAATATGTTGCATCACTATGCCTTCCCTCTGACTCACTTCTGCACAGATAAATCATTTGCAGTACTCCCATATTGAAATGTGCCTAGATGTGCTATGCACAATTTGGGAAAGTGTGCATCAAACATAATATATACACAGGTATCACTTAAACATTGCAACACCACACACCTTTCACTCAACAAATCATGCACTGCAAAGCACCATCGCCTGTCACGCACATCAATTGATAGACAGCAAGTGAAGTGACATCTGTCACAAAGAATGGGAAACTCAATGTTAAACGCAGCATCTAATCACAAACAGAAATCATAATTAAATTGTTTGCAAACATGACGTACAACACATGCCGTGTATACTGACTTCTCACTGAAGTTAACACATTTATCTTATTTTCCATTTACATCTGATCAAGTTTATGGCCTACAGAAGTGGTTGATGACACCATTTGGCAATCCCCAGACTGATCTGCAAAAGGCATACAACCATCCACATTGCCGAACAAGAAACATCATAGAAAGAAGCTTTGGAATGATCAAGTCCAGGTTTTGCTGCCTGGATTTATAAGGTGGAGGGCTATTCTATTCACCAGAAATGGTGTGCAAGATGATCATGTCATGTGCAATACTACAGAACCTATGTGTCAAAACAAATATGCCCTGGGATGAAGAGGAACAGCCCCAGAACAAATGGATGATGGTAATGATGAATCTGAAGCAGAAGGACAAGCTATACTCAACACTGTTGTAGGGATAAGACGCCACACTCACATTGTCACTCAATTACTATTTAACATTTGTAGCAATATGCACTAATGTCACAATAAAAAATAAAAACATCAAGGACTCCAGTCAGTCAAAGATACTTTATTCGGTTCATTGCAAAAACCATAAAAGTGTACTACAAAAAGCATCGAAGTCAAGACCGTGATTTAGAAAATAATACATTAAATTTACAGGCATTATCACAACAAAATCATATGTGTTTAAAAATATACATTATAAATAT
Organism: Lissotriton helveticus; assembly: GCF_964261635.1. NCBI lineage: Eukaryota > Metazoa > Chordata > Amphibia > Caudata > Salamandridae > Lissotriton > Lissotriton helveticus. The sequence continues at coordinate 30,485,230 of NC_136064.1, read as the reverse complement.
TATAATTAAAAAGGATAAAAACCGGCAAAAAGCCAATTAAAAAGGTTAAAATAAAATGAGACGCTGAATCCTAGGGCCTATATATACCGCTATGTACAATGTATCCAGTTAATTTTCCTCTCCAGTCTTAAAGCAATAGTTAAAACATTTGCTATATTGAAGATCTCCCATGTAGTAGGCAACAACTGTAAATATAAAAGGGCAGGCTTAACTTGTCCTTGATGAGGGGGATAATTAACTTTTTGCGAATGAGACACAAATGCTTACAAAAAAAGATAAAATGCATGGTGTCTTTGATTGAGAAACCGTCACAAGAACAAATCTCCAACTCCGAATCTTTAGTCCATCCTGATCGATCAGTGAGGAGAAGGTGGAAAAATGTTCAGTCTGAATTTAGTCAATACAAATCGATGGTTCATATTGTTGACGATACTCAAATAGGGTACTATACCATCAGTGGTGATTAACAATTAGTGGGCCCTAACAGTTGGTTTACATAGATCTTTTTCGTCTCTGACCAGAGATGCCAGCTGTTTGTATGTTATTTCGCCCATTTGATGTCCCTTTTCTGCAGTTTGTTTGGGGGATGATACAGGACTCACCTTTGTGTCCATTTTGTATACAGGTCATGAAACATCTCATGTCATGAATCATCAAAATGATCTGTGTATGTAACACGTGTGTAGACATGGGGCATATCACAAGGAGCTATCACGGAATTACCAGCACTTTATCGCAGCTAAAGTTGCGATAACTTTATCACCCCATTCACAAGCTGATGCTGACAGCCCATAGCACCAGTTTACCCACGATAGCAGCCGCAAAAACATTGCCACAGATGACCCCGGCAACTATTGCTAATGAGATGCAGAGTAGGCTTTCCAGTGCCAAAAGCCACAACAACACCACTCCGCAACATTCTCAACAACCAGCCAGATTGGCGAAGAGACCACGAAACATGCGGCAAGGCACGTTAGCAGCAGGAATTTAACACCTGCTCTGACCTGGTGTAAAGTTGGACGGCAGTTTGCACCAGAAAAGGGAGCCCAGCCCAGAGCCACACCTGAAGAACAACAAATGCCATGGAGCTACTGATCATGCGGGCAGGACACCCAGAGGGCCCCAACAGCCACTGCCACCACCCCAAGGACCACCCGCACACCCCCGGACACCCACCGCCCCCCCAGACCAACACTGAAGGCAGCGCAGACAAAGACAGCTACCCTCAGAAAATGCACCAACCTCACAGACCCAACACCAGAGAATGTCATTGCCCACTCCATGCTCAAAGGGACAACCCTCCCCTCCTCCGCATCCTGACCACCATTGTCCACAGGCTGATGATAACAACACAGCGGACAACCAACATCCCACCTCAGACAAAGCTGCACTTGTTTGCCTCTGGTACCCTCCAACCAACATCCGCCTGAGACAGGGGAGTCACACAACCAGGCAAATACAAGTCCCTCACAACGTTCATGGATGACACCATCAGCTTGCTACCCTACTCTCTATACTTCCCACACAGTGCGCAGGAACAGCCGGAGACCAAGCAAGACGTCTATGCCACAGCTGGCATCCCGCACGTGCCAGGGGCAATTGACTGCACACATGTACTACTAGTGGCCCCTGGCAACACGGCACACAATAAAATAAGCACAACAGAAAGCTCACAAATCCCACCAATGTGCAGACAATAGTGGACCACCGGGGAATCTCCAACCAAATGCACACACCACACACCTCAACTCCACAATCATGCCACTCACCACACAGGTAATATGAACGTCACAAGCTCATATACACCATGCACACCCACCAGACACGACAGCACAACTCACTGTGGGAACCTGGGCCAGCCATGTACATTAGCCATCAACAGCATGGCACCTCAGCCACACAATAGCAGAATGTCAGAAGAGTTGCGGATCAGGCATGTGCGAAGGAGGCAAGTGACCGATGAATGAGAATGTACACAATGCCAAGTGTGCGTGGATGTGATGGCCAGACTGCAGTATGCAAACCACACACATATCCATGTCGACACATACCGCTGATATGTAGTTTCTTACGTCCCCCCATAAGCGTGAGTGGAGTGGGCTGGCCTGGCGTAGGCCAGGCCAGCGTAGGGGTGTGAATAAAAGGCACGTACCTCTGGGCATGGTCCTCTTCCGGAATGACCAACATCTCTACCAGGGTGGCGCCTCTCACACCGCCGCGAAGCCAACGCCCGTCGCTGTGAGCGTGGTTGCCTGCGATCCTGTGTGCCTGCTGCACCCTGGGACGCTAGTCCCCGAACCTGTCTTACCCGCCCCTGAGCACCCAGGCCTCAATGCCCACCTGCCAACACAGCGTGTATCAAAGAGGTCCCACCACGTGCCGGTGCACGCTGCGAGCCTGGCAACCTGCTTTGACCATCACGGCCTCCGCGAGCAAGGCTCACAGTACTCCTTTCTCATTTACGTACTCTACCGGCTGACACAGCAGACTAGTAGGTCACACATTTGGAACCAAGTCTTGATTACACCAATGCAGAGCACATTAATTATGTTTGAGTTTATGTCACTATACTCCCTTCGATGTTGTGCCACCAGGTCTTATTAGTGCATCACAAACTGCAAGATTCTGTGGGCCCATGCGGACTACTGCTCTCGCCCTACTCTGCGCTCGAGTAGGTCCCACAGTTAGAACTAAACATCGATTTTTCTAAGGCAGAGTACATATTGCACGCAAGTAGAGGCTTAAGAGGATGACGTGTTGCATTTGGGAGGAGAAAAGGATCATCGTTACGGAGGTGAACGAATATCACCAACAACTGTCCTGGTGTCACTAACTCTGTGCATCAGGAGCCTACGACACACGGCTGTGGGCCACTGCTGACCGCTGCCTCCGGCCTACACTGCGGTCCAGTAGGTCACAGAGTCTTCATTTATCAATGGCGGAGTTAATTTCATTGTACCGGCATCATCGCAGACTACATCCCCTCTAAGGCCCGGTGCCACTAAGTATGTTCCCCGACATTCATGGACATTCTCTGGTCGAACATTGGTGGCTTCTGAGTCTATGGACTAGGGGGTAGTTTTCATCCTCATGTACCTGATAACGAATTGGTGGCAGCAACAAGGCTGTGGCACTCCACTCCTCCATTTGCTGCTTCCGGATAGCTTCTGTCCTTTGCATCATGCCCTGGAAGACACCTTCCACTGTCTCCCGCAACCCTCTGCCATATTCACCTTCGACATCGACGAGGACCCACTCAGTCTGCATGGCCCTACCTCAGTGGACCGCAAGTCACCGTCCCGTGGTGGGGTGCCTGTGCCGGCTGCTGTGCATCCGGGGCCACTAACTCTTTGCAGCTCAAGTCAGGGACCCTGTCTGATTGAATATTGGATGACCTCTGTGATGGTGGTCTCGGGGTCATTCATCGATGCCATGTGTATGTGGCCCTGAGCTGTCCGCTGCCTCCAGCCTCAACTGTGGACCACCAGGGCTCACACTTCAAATCGAGTCCTGATCGGCACAGACGTTGCATCACCGCAGGAGGCACATGCCGCCAGGGCTAACTCGAACCACTATCTGCCAGAGTCGAAACAGTGGTGCTGGCAGACTAACGGAGTTGCTCAGACTTGTTGTTGATGCCATCATCTGCCTGATCCCCTGCTCAGCACTCCAGGTGCCACTGACTCATTGGACCACAACCCATGGAGCATTACTGATTGAGTTTTGTGCTGTGGAGTGGTTGTGCAGCAATGTCACCTCAGGCAGTGTGGGAGACCTGGGACGTTGATGAGGAAGATGATGGAGGTCTAACACACCTCACTGCATCTGCATCAGGAATATCCCGAATGGACACAATCCTAGTCATTCTCATCACATGAGTGCGCTCAGCTCTAGTGCCCCAACCTCAGTGTACTGCAACTCATGGACACTTCTGTTTGTATGTTGGGAGAAAGCTGTACTTGCTCAGGCTCCCTCCATGTTGCTCAGCAGTTGACTCTGTTATGCAGGTGTGTTCAGTTTCCAATGCAATGGTGTCCACTGTTCAAGTTGTTGTCAGCACCAAGCACTCCATGCAGGCTGGCTTACACTCACCCCACACACATCCAGCACAGGCGTCACTTTACATGTGGCCCTGCCAATAAAGGGGCCGGGCGCACATGCCTGTAGCCAGTTCAACATAATATCTGCGTGTGTCCCTGTGGTCTTGTTGTATACATGAGGGCCCAGGGCCCTACGACATTATGTGGTGCTGTGTACAGTGAACGCAACATGTCACCACAGGCAGGTTAGAGCTTGGACATGTACCTTTGTAGTCACCCACTCAGTTTGTAAGGGGAGTGGACTGGGCCGACGTACGCAGAGCCAACGTGGGTGGGTGACTGATACTTGCAGGCCCCTGGGCGTGGTTCTGTATGGGAATGTGCATCTGCCTCTATGGCAGTGTGGGTCTCCTTTGTGGGGTGTAGGTGGTCCCTGAAGGATAATAGACTCCCACGCATCTGATCTAGTTCGCCTTCCATGGGTTCGGACCCCACCCGCACCTGTTTGGCCACCTCCTTTTGGCGTTCTGACACCTGGCATTGGGGTGCCATGTGTGGGTCGGTGAAGTGATGTGAGCCAGCCGTGTTTGTGGGTGCTTCCTGCTGTGTGGTCTGTTGCAGGGTCTGTGTTCTCCTCTAAGTAGCTTGGCTGCCCTGGTCCTGGTGGTGGGTCGCATGGGATGTCCATGGGCTGTTGTAGGGCGTCAATTTCGAAGGTGTGGTGGTCCTCTCCGGCATCACTCATGTGTGGTCTTCTGTGCTCTGCTGGAGATGTTGTGTGTCCCTCTGCAATGTGAAGGGGAGATGCATGTTGGCATTGTGTTGACATGTTTGTTTGTGCATTGTTCTTGTTTACATGCAGAATGTATGACAATGTACTTTGTGACTGTTTGGGAGGTGCAGGATTTTGATGCGGGACTGTGTACATTTGGATTACATGACGGATGTGAGGTTGTACACGTACATTTCCATTTCACAGTTTTCAGCTCTGTCAGATGTAGTAGACCTGTTTCTGCACGTCTGTGGATCCAGTTGTGTCCTCTGTTCTGCAGTGTCCGGTTTGCACATTGTCCCACATTGTTGTCAATGTGAGTGGGCTGTTCTTGCTATGTGTGTGTGTTGGAGTGTGCCACGGGGATCAGTGACATGATCCAGGGTCATTGTGGATGTGCAGTGTGCTACACATCGTTGTGCATGTGTGCCATTGTACGCATCTCCCCCGTCCCCCCAGTTCCTGGTCTTTACTCACCCTGTTGATGTTGTGTCAGGTCCTCTCGAGCCATGGCCGTACTCCCTACTCCTTGCACCGGCTCCTCACTGATAACTGTGGCCTCCATTTCCTCCAGCTCCTTATGTGGCACAGGACTCCCACATCATGCCAGCACCTCTTGGTCTTCTCGATAGGCCTCCTCGACACTCCGACTGCATTCCCGGCGGTCTAATTGTGGGTCAGTTAATGGTAGTGTTCTGTCACCTCCGTGATGCAGATCTGGTTTTGCTGTGGACTTCACCCCGTCTCCCTCTTCCTCTTCTCCTTGGCCTTCCTCGACCCCGTTGTTCCCTTTCTGGTGGTCTGTGGGGTTGTGGGGTTCGCATTGGCCTCTGCGCTCGGTCAGGGTGCATCCATGTTTCTGGTGTGTTGTTTCTGTAGCTTTTATAGTGTATTTTCCCACCAGACGCATGGGATTTGCAGGCCTGTCGCTGATTTTCGCTGCTTTTGTACCACGATTGGCCTCATCACCAGATTTATTGTGTTCGTGTTTTGCATTTTTGCGCCGTGGTATTGATTTTAATGTGGTCATTTGACGTATTATCTGGTGACTATCGCATGGTACCACAGTGTTGAGAATGCTTCGTTAACACGGCGTAATTTTCCTGCGATAGACTGTGATGTTGGAAATTGCGTTAAGTTACTGTTGCGATGGTTATCACACGTTCTCGAGAATATGCCACACATAGACAAAATTGAAAATGAATGTGTTGAATCCGCTTGTGTGTGCACCACATTGCTACAGATAGGACATGTACATTCATCATGCAATCAACAACTACGGATGTGACACACAGATTGACATATTTACACCACCACATGCAACTGGCAAACTACATCAGACTGTCTAAATTGTTCAGGAGAGGCATTCACATTAATACTGCAGATGTCATCACACATCATGCCTATATTCGCATCAGTGCATAGTTTGCAACACTGTGATGTGTCACATCACAAACATGAACATCTCCCATGTAAAGTATAAATACTGTACACACCTGTCCCTGGGAATGACAAATAAAAAGCTGCGACCTCTGCAGGTAAGAGCAGTGGTCCATGGGGCCAGGTGAGGGGGTATTTTGAGAGACGACCCCCCGCCTGGAATTATCAAATAGCTTTGCACCTTTGGGCACCTTGGATGACTGTGATTGACTGAGCTGGGCAGTTCCATGTAATATTATCTCATGGAACATCGCTGGCCTAGCCAACACGTTTCTTGACCCTCCATGGCTTCTTTTTGTAAAAAAGTGTAACCCCATTGCTTACAGGAAACGTGGGCAACTACAAATTATTTCCACTTGGAGAGTTATAAGTCCTTTTTTAGGTCTTGCCTATGTAGCACGCATGTGCTGCTTAGGAGACCTTTAGTGATCAATTCTGTTTTGGCCCCAAAAACGTGCACGCGTTGCATTGCTTTTAATGGCAACGCGTGCACGTTTGGCGATTCCCTTGCAGGAGCGAGCCTTGAAACCATATGGATCCTGCTCACTCCCACAAGGGAAACAGGCGCCGGCCTCCTCCTCTCTCACCTCCCCCTGCTGCCAGCGCGAGGTGTGCGCGCTTATCTTTTTGGGATCCATTTCACAGGGAAGCAACTAAATGAAAGAAGGAAAGAGAGGTTATGAACCGTTTCTTCAAGTCACGGTTTTCAGTAAGTAAGGAGCAAGACAGAAAGAGAGGGAATAATAGGAAGAGGAGGGGGGGGCAGCTGCCAGGCCAGAAAAGAAGAGGACATTGTCCGTGTCTTCTCTGGGCAGGAAGGAAGAGACAGAGTCCTTTTCCTTCTCTGCCTGTCCCCAAATGTCCACAAAAGCAAGCCAAGCCTTATCTGAATGCCTTAGCTATTTCTGCCATCCTGGGACACAGTTTTGAAAAGAGAAAGTAGGGGAACAAAATCTTTTTAATAAAAGAAGTGGAAGCACGCTGTGCCCTTCCGATCCCACCCACTTCGACCACTGGTTTGGGTCAGTCTTAAACAGTGGTCGAAGTGGGTGGGATCAGAAGGGCCCCTACTTCTTTATAACAAGATTCCATTCCCCTACTTTCTCTTTTCAAAAGTGTGTCCCAGGACGGCTGCCTACTAGTATGGTTGTCATGTGACTTCTACACCTTGTAGTCCTTTGTCTTAAGTAAAATTTCCTATACAGTGATTTACACAGGTATAATTGATATTCTCTGTGTAGTGTGTGTGATGTAAAGTGCTTTGACACCGTACACTGGTATGAGTGGTGCTGTAAATCACATTAAATGCATCTGGGAAAGAGTGTGGTTATGGAGACTTGAGGGGGACTGTTAAAGGGTGGTAGTGAGGGAGTCCGAGGCGTAGGTGATCATTGGGGGCACCAACAAACATTGTTGCACAGGGCGCCACCAGCACTAAAGCCTGCTCTGCCATCGAGACCAGTCCGCCTCACCCATTGCTACCTCCATTGGCCTTGTTTCAGGAGTAGTAGCTGCAACTCACTAAGGATCGGCAATGAAGGATTTGCACGCACACCAAACCTAGGGGTCGATTACGATGGCGGACGGAAGGCCGACCGCCGTCCTGGAGTAGGCGGAAAATGCCTTTTTACACTCCGCCACCCGCGGCCAGTCAGTCCGCCATATTAGGATGTCAAATGTCCGTACGCCGCGGAAGAGCACGCACCGCCGTGAAAATACACCCGACCCCGCGGCAGACGTAACCAATCCAGAGACACCGCTGTACGGAATGACGTCTCCGACCATCTTCTAAATCACGATGGCGGAAAACACAAATCAAATCGCTGCGGAAAAACAACCTGCCTGAACACGGCGGATTCACCACAGCAGAGAGGCAAAACATTGCAGAGTTTATTGGAATGTTCTTTTGGCTGACAAAACCCTCTTACCATGCATCAGCTCCAATCCGCAAATTACATACAGACGCGGCAAGACGTTACGTACTAGACTCAGCCCAAACGTCCTTCCAACGTACAATTGCAACTCCTGGCTAACCCCCCACATGAAAGGATTCCACAAATGCGGCTGCTGTGGTGTGTGCAAATGGGCAAGAAATAATACCAAACACTTCCAGGGCCACCACAAACAGAAGTATGAGATTGAGACCAACATAAACTGCAACACTAAATTCGTTGTATACATCATTGAATGCATGTGCCTCAGCCAGTACGTCAGAAGCACAATCAGACCCTTGAAAGAACGAATCGGAGAACATGCCAGGGCAATGCACCAACAGGATCCTCGATATCCCATGGCTCTACACATAGCGAAATGTGGAAGCCAATCAACACACAAGAAATTTGAATTTTATGGGATAGACATTGCCAAACCCAACATCCGCGGAGGGAACCGGGAACTCTCCGTCTACTCAGATTGGAAGCAACTTGGATCATGCGTCTGCACACGGTCAAATATGGCCAAAACATCGATTCAGAATTACAAAACTTTTTGGACACATAGCACAGACATTTCTATCCATCCCAATAGCTTGAATCCCTCTTCCGCATGTTTCCTTCAAATGTCCTATAACCTTTAGACCTTTTCAGTACCCTCCTTTTTTTCCCCGCATGTCAATTTTGTTTTAGTCATCCCAATAACATTGACACGTGTTATGCATCTCATATTTATCTACTACAATTGCTCTTTAACACTTTGAGATATGTAAATGTAAATGTAAATGTACAGGAATTTATATAGCGCAAATCACCAAGCGGTTTCTAAGCACTTGCTTAGGGAACCCGTCCTGGTATTCCCCTGTGAGATAACCCCGGCAGGGTATCCGCAAGGTGAAAGCCAGGCATCCCGCCGCGAGGGGCCGTTGTGGAGATTAAGCAAGCTGTTGCCCAGAGTCGCAGAGTGTGAACCCGTGAATCGAGTAGGCACCGGAGCGAGAATTGTTGAGTCCATGGACATTTTAGGACTCAAGAACCCGCCGAGCCGGGAATTGAACCCTGGTCCCGGGCTGACCTCTGCTTCCAGGTCTGCCTCCTCTAACCAGTGAGCCACACTTCTCCACTAAGATATCCTATCCACTTGAGATATCCTATCCACTTATTCAGGTTTCTGCCTTTGTGCATCAACATGACCCCTTATTGTTTATCAACATTGCGAGATTAACATCACTTACGAGTTTCCACTGTTATCTCTACACGATGTTTTTTGTAGACATGTTTTAGTATAATTAATTCCCTGACTTTGTACAAATATGATCCCTCTCGGCGCTCCCTTCCATTAACACAACGTAGTTGGCACTCTAGTTCCCCAGACTGCGTTTTCCTCACTTCCTGTGTTTTATCCCTAGCGCGCATGCGCCATCCACACCCACTCGGTACTTAATCAGGTCCTGACAGAGCACTTCGCTCTCAGGATTATTCTGCCAGATCACGGCCCAGAGCAACCTCGACATCCCAGGTAACAGCGGGACTCCTGCTTATTCACAGAGTTTCCCTTAAAGTCCTGTCATCGTGCCGACCCAGACTTACGCGACTCTCCAATTATTTCCTCGCCCACAGGACAGCCTGCATCAGTCGCACCCGACTGCATCGCGGCTTTCTCACTGTATATATCCCATTACCGATGTCGATCTCCACATCGTTTTGACATACACTCCATTTCCGGACTCTTGGTGAGTGTGTCATTTTGTTTTTTCATTCCTCACTGTTCGTCTTTTTCCACGTGCCGCTACTGAATTTTCCCTTATCTACCTCCTTTCTCCCCCGTTTTTCCAGAACTGATCACACGCCGCTCACAGGTAAATTTGTTATATCCCTCACGCCCGCTCTGGGATAGCCAACTTACCACCCTCCCGACACGCCAGCTCACTCCCCTGGAGATCATATTTTAGTCTCTGCCTTTATTATGTAAACCGCTCTAATTGTGTTAACTAGTGATGATTTATTTTTGTTATTGGTCATCCAATTACTGCCTGTTACACACTTAGGTTCTTAATGTCTCCAAGTCACTCATGTTGCCATTAATACAGTCACGTCTTTTTTGTCTCAGAGAAACACACTTTATGGGTCCGCCTTTTCTAATTTACATTGTATGTTGTTCCGACCAGTAACACTTGTTCCTTGTTCGTCGTGACAAACCAGAGTTTTTCTTCCCATCCGCACAGTCCAGTTAAGCTGTATTAAGCACTCTTTTAACTATGCATGCCATTCACCGTGCAAGATGCCTTTTTAATCTTTCATGTAAATTGTTGAAGATACAATTGTTTATCATTCTAGACACTTACTACCTACCGTTTCTCTCTGTAATTAGTATCTCCATTTGGTGTTCGTATACCTTCTATATATCAGATTCTTTAATACTCCTTGCAGCATTACTACTCGCTTAATAGTACTATTTTTCAAGTCACGTGCACTTCTACCACGCGCTCTGTAATTACGGTATTACACAACCTTTCCGCTGTTTCCTCACACACAAGTGTATTTTAATCAGCTAGACACATACTGCTTATATGTACCGCCCGTATGTTTTATCCTGATCTCCAGTAGCCTACGCATGCTTGCACTTCTCTGATGTTAGCCTGAGCCACAATCCCCACGACCAGTGTCCTTAAGCACACACGTTTGTTATACCAATCTCGTTCTGTAACATTCTGTTACTACCACTCCCATAAGCACCATTCAATCTCTCCCATACAGAACCATCAACTATGTTCATAGCCTTCACTTATTGTTTTTTTCTCTCTTCCTCCACTCCCTTTATGTACAGTTCCTGCTTAGCACATGTTACATGAATGTGCCCAAGCAGTTATATATTTGTTCACCTTTTTTTCCCCATTCCTTTTTATCCCGTGCACATCCCACTTATTATCACTGAACGCACCTCACTTATGTTTTGGATCACTGCTGTAATCCTCGCCATTCTTTACTTTGTTTCCTCGCCTACTCACATGTCATGTAATGTATTTTCAGCCCTGATGAGTCACGGGTACATCCCCATTGATGAAACACGTGTCGGCTGGCATTTGTTAACACAGAAAGAATAAAAAACCCACATAAAGTTTATTATACTGCCTTTTCCGTTGTCCACTGTTTTGTCTCAAACTACTGTACCACCAATTTTGTCTTTATCACACGTGTGCCCAGTACCTGCTATATATTTTGTATGGTGTTCAGGCATCCTTTGTCTGACCATTTTTAAGAGGCTTCAGGGTTTTCCTCTATACTGGCAGCACCGTCCAAACGCAACTCACAACTTGTGCATTACCACAAACCACTAGTGCACTGCGTGAGAGCCCAATACTGTATAAACCTCAACCCCCTAGCTGAATCCTCAAACATTGCAGAGATACCCACCACAGGCAGATCGCCGTCATGGACCCAGCGCTACACGCATTTCCTATACTCTTCCTGCTTCACCACCAGCAAGTCATGGACCATCGCCGACGACGACGCAGGTACGCTAACACACCAATTGCTGTCGGAAGGGGAATACCTTCCGGGGCCGTGACGTGGGGAGGGGGAGGGTCATGTTGGGGAAACAGCATTTACGATAGCACCAATATATCAACAATGCAAGGAGACAACCAGGAATGACAAAGACAAACCACTAAACACGATTAACTTGCGTTATTGCACATAATGGGGGTTTGATCCTAGAGTAGCCAGGAGCATGGGCACTGGGTAGAACAGAGCAGGTACATCTGAAGCAGCACATGAGAGGGCACAATGCAGCATCAGAACAGCAACAGGGCAGTGTCCATAACAGAGCAGGTACGTCAGAGGCAGCACATGAGAGGGCAAAATGCAGTATCAGAACCGCAAAAGGGCAGTGTCCATAACATAGCAGGTACATCAGAGGCAGCACATGAGAGGGCACAATGCAGTATCATAACAGCAACAGGGCTAAGTGCATCAACAGTCCATGGCAAGGCACAGGTACATCAGAGGTAGCACATGAGAGCGGCTAAGTGCATCTACAGTCCATGGCACAGAGCAGGTACATCAGAGGCAGCACATGATAGGGGCTAAATGCATCAACAGTCCATGGCACAGAACAGGTACATCTGAGGCAGCACATGAGAGGGGCTAAGTGCATCAACAGTCCATGGCAGAGAACAGAGCAGGTAAATTAGAGGCAGCACATGAGAGGGCACAATGCAGTATCAGAACAGCAAGAGGGCAGTGTCCATAACAGAGCAGGTACACCAGAGGCAGCACATGAGAGGGCAAAATGCAGTATCAGAACAGCAAAAGGGCAGTGTCCATAACAGAGCAGGTACATCAGAGGCAGCACATGAGAGGGCACAATGCAGTATCATAACAGCAACAGGGCAGTGTCCATAACAGAGCAGGTACATCAGAGGCACCACGTGAGAGGGGCTAAGTGCATCAACAGTCCATGGCACAGAGCATGTACATCAGAGGCAGCACATGAGATGGGCTAAGTACATCAACAGTCCAAGGCAGAGAACAGAGCAGGTACATCAGAGGCAGCACATGAGAGGGGCAAAGTGCATCAACAGTCCATGGCACAGAACAGGTACATCTGAGGCAGCACATGAGAGGGGCTAAGTGCATCAACAGTCCATGGCAGAGAACAGAGCAGGTACTTCAGAGGCAGCTCATGAGAGGGGCGAAGTGCATCAACAGTCCATGGCACAGAACAGGTACATCTGAGGCAGCACATGAGAGGGGCTAAGTGCATCAACAGTCCATGGCACAGAACAGGTACATCTGAGGCAGCACATGAGACGGGCTAAGTGCATCAACAGTCCATGGCAGAGAACAGAGCAGGTACATCAGAGGTAGCGCATGAGAGGGGCTAAGTGCATCAACAGTCCATGGCACAGAGCAGGTACGTCTGAGGCAGCACATGAGAGGGCACAATTCAGTACCATAACAGCAACAGGGCAGTGTCCATAACAGAGCAGGTACTTCAGAGGCAGCACATGAGAGGGGCTAAGTGCATCGGGAAGCTGTCGTCTGGAGTCATCCTTACCTTCACCTGACTGGCTGTGCTGGCCATCGGAGGAGTCTGATTCGCCTGCAGTCATCCCCACCTTCACCGGACTGCTGAAGACCGGGTCGGCACGGGGTCTACACCTGGAGTGCTGGAGTCGATGCCCAGGTGAAGTGTCTGGAGTGGAGCGCGGGGGGCGGACTCGGCAGTGCCTCACGGAGCAGTCGGGGGGCTCCCGCGACAACTCTCATCGAGGCAGGCTGGGCACCCGACCAGAACCCCTGGGTGTTTCATTGCATCCCGCAGCCATCTTCGCCCATCGCACTGTCTGGACAAAGGCTCCTGCTCCCGATGACGACGACACTTGCACCTTCCTCCTGGCCCCCTGGCTGCCCGCTGCCTGCATTGGCGATCCTGAGCCTGCTTCGCGGATCTGCCCGCTGCCCGCATTACCGATCCTGATCCTAGCCTTGCGGCGCTGACTTCCCGAGGCCCCCCTGCTGTTCCCGGGACCTTCGGGAGCAGACCCGCAGACTGTGACAGACCATGCATACAACGCTGACGACCCCGATGACTGCACCGAATTGCCATCTTCGCCCATCGCACTGTCTGGACAAAGGCTCCTGCTCCCGAGGACGACGACACTTGCACCTTCCTCCTGGCTGCCCGCTGCCCGCATTGGCGATCCTGGGCCTGCTTCGCGGATCTGCCCGCTGCCCGCATTACCGATCCTGATCCTAGCCTTGCGGCGCTGACTTCCCGAGGCCCCCCTGCTGTTCCCGGGACCTTCGGGACCAGACCCGCAGACTGTGACAGACGATGCATGCAACGCTGATGACCCCGATGACTGCACCGAGTTGCCATCTTCGCCCATCGCACTGTCTGGACAAAGGCTCCTGCTCCCGATGACGACAACACTTGCACCTTCCTCCTGGCTCCCCGGCTGCCCGCTGCCCGCATTGGCGATCCTGGGCCTGCTTCGCGGATCTGCCCGCTGCCCGCATTACCGATCCTGATCCTAGCCTTGCGGCGCTGACTTCCCGAGGCCCCCTTGCTGTTCCCGGGACATTCGGGACCAGACCCGCAGACTGTGACAGACGATGCATACAACGCTGACGACCCCGATGACTGCACTGAATTGCCGATGACACCTGTGTACCTGTTACACAAGAATGCAACAAGGTACTGTCTCTGCTCCGTTTTTGATTTAGATTTTTGATTTAGACTTTTGACCAATTACCTCTCTGAGAACTATGGCCCAAAATGTCCGGGGTCATAAACTGCTGCAATAAATCGCCTTCATTACTACCAGACGCTCACAAGGCTGAACAACAACTCTGCCTGGCACTGGGATCACCAAAATAGATATAGGACTTGTCCTCCCCACTCATTAAGCTAGAAACTGGACTACCTCGATCTGCCCCGGATTAGAAGGCGAAACTGTTCTACTCCCCTGGTCTCAAAACATAATAACAAACAGAGGACTACAATACTTTTGTCTATCTCTCCAACTTTTCGGCCATCTTAGACTAGTCATTCCTGATTATTTAACCATGTCTAAGGAGTCGGCCATTTTAGACTAGTCTTTATCTCTATTCCCTCATGCCCACTTTTTAGCTTACCATTCACACCTTACTCGCTCTTCTATAGCTCTGTATCTACACCTACCCCCACAACCTCCTTCGCTTACCTACACCTCTACTCCCAACATTAAACCCATGGGCAAGCACACATATAAAATTAATTGCCCCCCCCCCGAGCTCCCCAAAAAAAACGCCAAACGTTTTAAATACAACTTCTTGAAGTCTCACCCTGAAACCCCCTTTGTGGACACTTCTCACTTATAAAGAAGGCCAAGAAGAGCACCGATATTATCTTCTACACTATACGTAGAGCACAATGGAGAAAAGTGTTCCTCACCTTACTCACTATCTCCGCCACCAGGAAATCCGCTCATGGCCTAACACTTTCCACCGCACCATCCCAACTCTTCCCAGCTAGAGCAACCATCACTGTCTACAACAACGGTATTATCTTAACTCAATCCACAGACAGGAACCTTGACCTATTCGACAACTTGTTCCCCACTTTCAAAGAATATATCTCCAACACTCCGACTCCAACCCATCTGACCTCCAATCCTAGCACTCTTGACTCCACAGCGCCTCCTACCACTAATCGCCTATCCTCCCCCACCCACCCCCCTTCTAACCTAGCACAGCATCAGAACGACGCACCCCTACTCCCTCCCCCCAGTATTCTAGTCAATCACCCACCCACTACAGTAACCTCACACCCCTCAATCCCAGGCGCAGTTCACCCCTCTTCCTACATCCTCCCCACCCTCACTCCCCCTGCCCTCCACCATAACCCTCCCCTCCCACTACCAACTAGACTCTCAGAACACCCCACTTCCTTTAATTCCACTCCCCCTCCCCACAACAGAACCATCTCCCATCCCATCTCCTCCCCCATTCTCAGACCCCAGTACCACGCCTGCACCCTACGTTCATCCCTCAACTTCCCTCCCCCTCCTTCCACTGACCCCCACCCCAATAACTCCGACCCCCTCACTAATCCAATCACACTCCTCCCCCCAACTTTCCTACCCCTCCTACCACCAACCCCCTCACTTATACCACCAACCCCCTCCCTAATCCAACCACACCCCTCCCCCCAACTTCCCTCCACCTCCGAATACCAACTCACTCCCTAATACCACCAACCCCTGCACTATCAAGACCCCACCCCTCACTTACTCACCCTCAGTGCCCATCCCCAACACCTTTCCTAATCCCACGCTGGACAAGATTATGTCCACCCTCCTCCAAATCAAAGAGGACCTTCACACCTTCAAAGAGTTACTCTTCTTACACCCTAGACACCCCCTACCCACCACTACTTCCCCTCCTAACAAGTCCCCCACCCATCCTACTCACCCTCTCACACAGAACTCCCCCCACTGGACCTCAATCCCTTCTCGCAATCCCACCAACCGCTTCCGACGTACCATCGATCCACTTTCGGACCATGACATACGCACCCTCCTCCGCTCACATGACCCAGTTCCCCAAAAACTCTTAGCCACCACACACCTTTCCATCCCCACGGTTCACTCAAATCCACTCAGGCCCTCCACTCAAAACAACAGAGGCTCCGTCCCTAATAACCTTAAAGAAGTCACCCTCACTCTAGAACCCACTACCACCCCTTTCACCCCTCTGCTCAAGTGCACACTACTCAACTGCAGATCGGCCCCTAAACACTCCTCCGACATCGCTGATCTCATCAAAACAGTGGACCTTGACCTAACCATTCTCACTGAAACCTGGTTAACTGAATCTTCTACACCAATCATGGACATTCTAGTTCCCCACTACTACCACATCGTTAGACTTGACAGGATCGGCAAGACAGGCGGTGGAATCGCATGAATCTATAGGAGCAACCTCTCAGTTACAAGAGTCACTTCCCCTCTCTTACCTCCTGTGAATACATCTGCCTCGATGTCATCAGCGAGGGCAAACCTGTATGCTCCCTACACATCATCTACCACCCACCTGGGGACAACCTCATCTTCACCCAACAACTCATGGACACTATCACAACCAATTCCGGACGGCAAAACACTCAAATTTTCCTTGGTGATTTCAATCTCCATTGGAACGATCACAATGACGCGGTGGTAAATAGTTTCAAAAACGTCCTCATCGCTCTTGACCTCACCCAAATCTGCAACAGCCCCGCCCATGACAAAGGCTCTATCCTCGACCTTATCATCTCCAAAGAGGACTCTACCCAACGTGGGTCAATCCAACCTTGTGACTGATCAGACCACCACATTATCACATTCTTCATCAACGAAAAAGTTAAATTTAACCTGGTTCAATCCACCAAATCCAAGGTCTGGAAAAGGGACCTGAAGAAATTCAATCCCAACTCTTTACCTTCCCACAGCTGCAATCTCCTCCTTCCCCCTACCGGCGCCTCAGACGTTCAAGCTCTGACCGACCACTACCTCAACTCTATGTAATCAATAATCAATGAGACCGCCCCCTTGCAACTGAATAGAGTCTCCACTAAGAACTCTAACCCATGGTACGATGGTAGACTCAACGAAGATAGACGTGCCATGCGAATGGCAGAGCGCACCTGGAGATCAGCCCCTTCTGCATTGCACCTTAAAGCTCTTAAGAAAAAGAGAAACGCCTACTTTAGGAAAATCAAGCGCCCAAAATCAGATTTCTTCAGCCTCCAGCTCGACCAAGCAAAAAATCGGCCAAGAAAACTGTTTGAACTAATCAAAACACAATCCAAGGAACAACCCCAACAATCACATAGCACAATGGACAATATACCATCCTGTGAAGACTTCTCTGCTTTCTTTAATCTAAAGACTGATAACATAAGGAGTGATCTCCTCAATGACATAAGCCTTTACTCCAGCCCCCACAGCATAACACCCACTGAACCAAAAAACAATGCTGCATGGTCGTCCTTTGACACCTACTCAGAAGAAACAATTGGCAAACTGCTCAGCACACTGAAACCTTCCAATCACCTCACAGACCCCCTTCCTGCTAAAGCTGTAAAGGAGTTCATCCCATTGCTCCTCCCACTTTGGACCAAAATTATTAACAGTTCACTTCAACAAGGACTCATCCCCGACTCCCTCAAAGTGGGACAAGTCACGCCTATACTCAAGAAACCAACAGCTGACCCTACTGACCTAAACAATTATCGTCCTATTACCAATATCCCCACCCTGGCCAAACTGCTGGAAAAATGCGTACAACTCCAATTGACAAAACACATTGATCAGTTTGACCTCCTCAGCCCTCATCAATCAGGCTTCCGAGCAGGACACAGTACGGAAACAGCTATGACACACATAATTGATGACGCCCTCCAAATCCTAGATCAAAACGATACCTGTCTTGTCATCCTACGTGATCTCTCCTCAGCATTTGACACCGTCAAGCACGAGAACTTACTCGAGCTGTTAAATATCAGAATGGGTCTATCAGGGACTGTACTCAAGTGGTTTACTTCCTTTCTGCATAACCGGTCTCAGAAATTCAAGAGCAACAACTTGATGTCCCCACCTGTGCCTGTAACATTAGGCGTCCCACAAGGATCTTCCCTATCCCCAACTTTGTTCAACCTAGTCATGGAGCCACTCACCACTTTGTTACAAGCATCCAATGTACACTTTCACATGTACGCTGACGACACCCAACTCTATCTCAAATTACAATCCCCCGAAGACATCAAACTTCTGAACACAACGCTCAGAAACACCCAATCATGGATAGCCGAAAATTACCTCAAACTCAATGCTCTGAAAACTGAGTTCCTTCTGATCTCACCTCCCGCGACAATCTCCACCACTCAAACATGGCTTAAGCATCTAACTGCACTCAATGTCCCACCTACCATTGTGGACTCCACGAAATCCTTAGGCATAACCCTTGACGCCAATCTCAATATGCAACAGCATATCAGCAAGGCAACTGATGGAGCGAATTTCCAAATTAATACTTTGAGGAAACTTAAACCCTTCCTTCCAGCTAAAGATTTCCAAACTGTAGTACAAGCCCTAGTCATTCCTCGCATAGACTACGGAAGCGTCGCTCTCTGCAGACTCCCCCTATCAACAACCGCACCCCTAGAAGCCTCTTTGAACCCTGCAGCGAGACTTATCACCGGATCAAAAAAAACGCTCGCATATTTCCCCAGACTTAAAATCCCTGAACTGGCTGCCTTTTGAAGGCAGAATCCATTTGAAAATCACCTACATGACACACATGACTGGACATCACAACTCGCCCAGCTACCTCACTCAGAAGCTGACAATAGCAGGTGGCTCAAGAGCCACTAGAAGCACAAAAAATCTTCTTCTGAAACCTCGAAGATTGCGGAAGGAAAAAACGTACAAACGCTCCTTTTCAGGAATGGCACCCAGGATCTGGAATGCACTCCCTCCAGAAACCAGATTTATCTCCTCCACTGCATTTTTCAAGAAAGAAGTAAAAGCTATCCTCATGGCTAAATTCACCTGAACTTTTACTTTAGTTCTATTTGAGACTCTGCAGCTACTTGTACTATTTATTTTGTCTAATCTACTATGCTCCTATTTTACTACCCATTTATTACCTACAGCTATTCTGTGCTCAAAAATCTGTTAAACACTCTCTTGTTTTTCCTACCCCTGTTTTTGTAAAGCGCTCTGATATCTGCAAAGATCTTGTTCGCACTATATAAAACTTTCAAACTAAAATAAAATAAAATGAATAAATAAACAGTCCATGCCAGAGAACAGAGCAGGTACATCAGAGGCAGCACATGAGAGGGGCTAGGTGCATCAACAGTCCATGGCAGAGAACAGAGCAGGTACATCAAAGGCAGCACATGAGAGGGCACAATGCAGTATCATAACAGCAACAGGGCAGTGTTCAGAACAGAGCAAGTAAATCTGAGGCAACACAAGTACGTGGGTCAAGCGCCCCGTCCCATGGACATCAATAATCCAAGGGTGGTTACAATGGACAATCTAGACACCAAGTCCAATGACATGTGAGTGATGGGAGCTATACCACACAGCACAGAATCTGGTGGACTGCTTGACCTAGTCGCCTTGGACACACTGCCAGCACCATAAACAGGAGTGTGAGACACCGCCACAGCTCTAGTGACTGACACATGAGCCATAGACCCAGACACACTGCCAGCACCAGAAACAGGAGTGTGAGACACAGCCACAGCTCTAGTGACAGACACATGAGCCATAGACCCAGACACACTGCCAGCACCAGAAACAGGAGTGTGAGACACAGCCACAGATATAGTGACTGACACATGAGCCATAGACCCAGACACACTGCCAGCACTAGATACAGGAGTGTGAGACACAGCCACAGCTCTAGTGACTAACACATGAGCCATAGACCCAGATACAGGAGTGTGAGACACAGCCACAGCTTTAGTGACTGACACATGAGCCATAGACCCAGACTCACTGCCAGGACATGTCCCTGTACAGTGACCAACAAATACCATGCCAGCATCTGAGACATGAGAGTGGTGGACACACACAGTGGCAGTACCTGAAACATGAGAGGGCACAACTGACACAGTGCTACTACATGAGGCATGACAGCGAACAACAGACACAGTGCCACTATCTGACACATGAGAGTGAACTGCAGCTGACCCACTAGGACCACTGAAATGATGAGCCACAGGGCTGTATGGGCCAGGAGGCAGGGTGGATCTGGGAGCTGTGGACAGCTGTACTGGAGCGACATTGGGGTGGTCAGGTGTCACTGGTGTGTGTCTCCGTTTCTTTGGGATATGTAGGGGCACACTGGACATGACTGGACTGGTAAATGGTGTGGCCTCATCAGAAACATCATCCATCAAAGGTGGATCATGTGCTGGTGGGGGTCTGCTCTCTGGGGACGTGCTGGACCCTGCTTGACGTTTGCTGTGGCCCTGCCTTCTGTCCTCTGCATCATGTGTAATGGGGGATGCAACAACAGTGTACTCCTTCCTCTGCTTCAGCGGGCTGTGGATGGGAGTAGAGGTATGGGGGGACTCCACCGCTGACACATGTGTTTTGCATTCCTTCTCCAACACCAGCCTCAGGGGACGCAGGGGTGATGTATGCCTTGCCTTGGTGGAGCTCATGTCCATGGGAGAACCCTTGGCCCTGGGAGGTGCCTTGGCCGTAGGAGGTGTCCTGTCTATGGAATGTGCCTTATCCGTGGGCGGTGCTCTGTCACTGGGAGTTGGCTTGTCCTTTGTAGTGTCCCTGTCCATTGTAGTGTACCTGTCCTTTGAAGTGTCCTTGTACCTGGGAGTGTCCCTGGACTTGGGAGGTGCCCTGTCCTGTGAGGTGTCCTTGTCCTTGGGAGTGTCCCTGGCCTTGGGAGTTGCCCTTTTCTTTGAAGTGTCCTTGTCCTTGGGAGTGTGCCTGGCCTTGGGAGGTGCCCTGTCATTTGAGGTGCCCTTTCCTTTGAAGTGTCCTTGTCCTTGGGAGTGTCCCTGGCCTTGGGAGGTGCCCTGTCCTTTGAGGTGTCCTTGTCCTTGGGAGTGTCCCTGGCCTTGGGAGGTGCCCTTTCCTTTGTAGTGTCCTTGTCCTTGGGAGTGTCCCTGGCCTTGGGAGGTGCCCTTTCCTTTGAGGTGTCCTTGTCCTTGGGGGTGTCCCTGTCCTTGGGAGGTGCCCTTTCCTTTGAGGTGTCCTTGTCCTTGGGAGTGTCCCTGGCATTGGGAGGTGCCCTTTCCTTTGAGGTGTCCTTGTCCTTGGGAGAGTCCCTGGCCTTGGGAGGTGCCCTTTTCTTTGTAGTGTCCTTGTCCTTGGGAGTGTCCCTGGCCTTGTGAGTACCTTTTGAGGGGGATGCCTGTGTTACATGTGAATCCCTGTCCCCCAACACCCCTTGAGGATAGTGTGTGTCAACTCCAGGGTAGCTGATGTCATGTTCGGTGAAAGATTTCCTTGTCCTAGGGGATGGTGTCTGTGCCCTCCGTGCCCTGCCTTGCTGCCTGTGGCTGCTTTGTGGAAAAGTAAATTTTGCCATGTTCTGTGTCCCTACGTGTTCCCCATCTTATGCTATGTGTGCATGATTAATATGCATATGTATTCCCCATGTTTGATTAAAGACGCAATTACAGTTGTGTCCATCTCTAGTATCCCAGTTCCCAGTTCTCGTGAAAGCTACGAGTATTAGGCCTATGTAAAGCTACGTTGCCACGTTTCCCAGTGTGCACGTTATTTCATTGTAAAGTCCCCGTTTTCTAGGCCTCAAATGGGCCCGGACACCAGATTCAGCTTCTGTTTTCTGAGCCCTCGCTGAGGAGCGATACAGCCCCCACCTGTATCCTCGACCCTTCACTTACTTCCTGCCTCGCAGTGCCCGGCTCGGCCTGGCTCTGCCTCTGAGTCTGCCAAGAGTATGTTATGATTCTAGTTATCAGTCCAGCCCTCCTTCTCTGCATTCCTAAGCTACTGAATCGCATCAATAGTTTCCGTCATTGTCTAGCCTTTACGTCTCCATGTAAGAGAAATACTGTATTAATGGTCATTTAATATTCTTCATCACGCACTACATGTAGAATAATGTATGCTCCAATCTTAGAGTCTGTTAGCCTCTCCCCTCCTGACTTTTAGTTTATATCAACATGTCCTCTAAACATCAGATACTAGATAGGGTTTAGGTACATGTTGCCCTGACTCTCCAGACTTCAGTCTCTGCTCCTAGCACAGAGTTCATAGCCCCCAGCTTCTCCTAGTAACACGTCATTGTCAGTTTGCGCGCACCATTAGGTTAGAGGTCCCGGCTCCTTAGGTAGCCCCCTCCATGTTTCCGCCCCATTTATGACATATTCTGTTACGTTTACATCACATGTCTATGTACACGCCTCTTGTTACACCTACTTTCACCCTTATCTTTCGCGACTGCTATTGACCACACCCACTGCTCCGCCTATTGTATTCGCTGTAATGCAACTGTTTTAGTATATATGCTTGTGTACTCTTATTAAAGTCAGCGCGCTCATTCCCTGTCCCCCCTGCAGGGCCCTGCCATCCTGTTCCCGTGCAGGTTGTCCTGTTCCTGTCCTTTATGCTGTATTAAACCTGCAAACTCCTACTACCTCGAATCTTGACTCTTATTTATTGAGCTATCTGTTATTGCTATGTCCAGTAAAACCTAGATCCGGTATTATTTATTTATATACCACATAATGGCGCCCGAACAGGGACTTGCCCTTTCCCCACGCGCCGGCGAAGCCACGCCGGCCCCCTGACCCTCTGCAGCCGTGACGGAACTCTTCTGCGCACCGGCAGATATTTCTGCTTCAAGTATCACTCAGGCCCACGGAGGAGACGGAGGTGGCGGTCCAGCATCCAGACGAGGCGGTGGAGGAACGCGGCGAGTCCCGACCAGAGCCCAAGCCGAGAGTCCAAGGTCCGAGGTATCCGGAGGCCCACCCATAACAGAAGTCCGAAGTTCGTCCGTCCGGCGTCGAAGCAGTCCAGTCCAGTCCGAGGCCTTCCGTTCTTGCTGCCCGGTGAGTACCATTGCTGGGGTAGTATCTAGACAGGGTCAATCTAAATTGACTCTGGTCCGTGGGTTGGTGGTACACAGACCCAAAACGAAGTGTCCACTTTGGTGGATGCGGGTCCTAACGTGTCTCTTTATGAGACCGGTGAGTTTCGTACTGTTTTAGCAGTGCATCTAGTTTCTGTTCTAGTCAGTTCTGTTTCTCGAGAAAATTCATGTATTCTGTTTCCAGTATTCCAGGTAGTATTCTGTTCGAACTGTTATTTTAAATGTTTTTCATGTATTTTAATGTCGTGGTATGAATGTGGAGTATTTATTGTGTTCATTGTGTATTGTAATTGCGTATTGTGTCTAGGTTACAGTTCAGTCATGCCCTTATTTTCTAAACTACGTCAGTTAAAAACCAGAAAAGGTCTGTTAGAAGCAGCAGTTCCTGTCCCGCCTAGGGACAGTCCAGGTCATTTTATGTATCAAAAGCATGGCATAAGTGCCATATTATATCTAGATTTATGGGTAGAGTATACCAAACAGTTAGAAGAAAAGTATAGATGGCCTGTATCAGGCACATGGGATGCCGAGTGCATCATGCGAGTAGAAGAAGCATTATGGAAAAAGAAAGCCAGACAGTCACAGAAAGATGCCATCGAGTTATGGCGCAAAGAATCTCATAAGAGAACCGAAAAAGAAATCAGAAAGTCAGAATTAAGTAGAGAATCTTTAGAACGAGCCCAAGAAAGGGAATTAATCGAGATAGGTGAACGAGTCAAAACCGAACAGTCAGATAGACAGAGAAATGCCCTTATTAAGGGTATGTATCCTCTTCTTGCCGAGGGCTTGCCAAAAGCGACCCCGGAGGCATCCAGTAATTTTCCGCCACCATTAGTTCCGACTAAGCTACGTCACAAACCGACCGCAGCTGATATTTTCATCTCGTCCTATTTGGACGACACAGTCCCGGAATATGCAAATCCTGTTCCGCCAGTCCCTGTAAATCAGGCAATTCCTGCTCCTCCAGACACCGGAGTACCTGTTACGGTACCCCCGGTCCAGCCTGCATTACAATTTCCCACTCTGCCAGCACGAAGAGTGTCCGTCGACGATTCCAGTTTAGGGGCCGCAGGAGGAGGTCCTCCTGGTACCCCGCCACCACACCAACGTAGAACGTTGGCCGAGTTACATGAATGTGCGTTACAACGTACGCCCAAATTTAAGTCCGTTGCAGATATCCGACGAGCTCTTACTGAATGCCGTTATGATCCGGTTGCAGGTGATGATAGTACAGTAATATATTCCATCCGTGTAAGACGGGTGACCGGGTATTTAGACACCCTACCAGATATGAAAGGAGATCTAGACAGAATATATCGTTTCATCCGTACAGGGGATGATCCAGAAAGTATTGGCGAAGCCATGTCTCAAAGGAAAGCTGAGATCCAGCTCATGTTATTAAAGTTTCTGATTAATTGTTTAATAAGGGAACAAGACTACCCGACTAAAGATCCGGCCGAAATGAGAATCCTGACAAGGTGGAGTGATAATATAGCCGAGGGTAAGCACAAGACTATCAGTAGTATAGAGAGTATGTACAAGAAAATCCGTAAAGAAATAATAAAGTTACACGAACAACGTAAAGCAGCACAAGTAAGCGAGAAAGAAAATGACTCTTCTACAGAAGAGGTAGACGACGAGAATCCCGCCAGAATAGCGTATGTAGGAAAATCTAGATTTCCAGATCGCCATTTATGCCTAGAACACAAGACAGTTTTTCGTCATCCAGCACCAGAACAAGGTTCTCTAGAACAAGTATTTCAAGCTACCGATCACATTTTGAAGTCACGAATCGGTTATAGTGAGTTAAGTACTATGCATGAACAAGAACTAGCCCGATCAGCAGTCCGATGGATTACTGATTCTACCACTTTTCCAGAGGAAATAGTGGCACAAATGTTTCTGAAACTGCCCCCAGCCGAGCAGCGACTGGTGGGTATGTATATGATCCAGCACCTCATTACTCTGTATGAGGGTCAACATTCTGATCCAGGTCCGTTACACGATGTCCTGAACGAGTTACTTCAGTATAGATGGAAAGGTCTAGGTACCGATTTAATTAGTGTCATCCTAGAACAGCGCCACAAATATAGAACGTTTTTGAACCCGCATTTTGTTCATGTCTCACCCCCAGAAAGTAAACCCTTTTACATAGACAGACAGAATCCGTTACGAGAAGTACACCCAGTCAGGACAACAGATGGTGAAATGCAACGAGTGTTTGTTTACACCCCGATTACAAAGATGGAACTCTTAGAGATGAAGAAATTAATTCCTTGTCACGACAAAGATCCAGCAGGGTTCCACCGAGAATTAAAAGACATGCTCCGTATGGGAGAATACACGTATCCAGATATAATTAAAATGTTAAAAGTCCTGTTGCCCGCAGGGGTATATGAAAAACTCAAGGAAAAAGAATGGGAGGTGGGAGAGAAACAGATCGATTGGGCAGTTCTCGAAGCTGAAGATAAGATACGAGTACCAGGTACCGGTCTTGGAGATAAATGTAAAGAATTACCAGAACTGTTAATACAAGTTTTGCCTAGATTATTAGCCACTAAAAAGGAAGACTGGGATGCAATCTCAGCCTGTAAACAGAAACAAGACGAAGACACTAGTGATTTTTATTCTAGATTTGAAAAGTGTTTTATTATAAACAGTGGATTGAAAACGAGTAGCGAGTCATACCCTCATCTTTTTGTTACTAAATTAGTCGAGAATTCAAGTCCCCAAGTAAAGAATCGAGTTTTGAAAGTCGAAAGTACATGGCAAGCTAGTACCCCGTCCCAGATGTTACAGATGCTCCAGTACCACCAGAATAGAATCAGAGAAGAGCAAGATCACGAAAGAAAACGTATGAAAGACACGAAAATGAAAGTACTAGTTGCACAATCTGTTCCTCAAGACAGTCAGAAGAGGGGTCCGAATCAAGCAAGTCATCCTGCAGTTCCCGTTAAAGGGACATGCAATTACTGTAAACAGCCAGGTCATTATATAAACGAGTGTGCAGTTCTGAAACACAATATAGCTACTGGTAAGACTAAAGAAAGACCACGTCCGCCTAGACAAGAACAAGTTTCACAGACTTCTCAGCCACAGAATGCACAACAGACAGTTCCAGCACCGCAGCCTATCGCTGCAACACAGCATGTTACACAGCAGATGTACCAGTATGCACAGTCCGAGTATCCAGAGTATCAGCCATATTCATGAAACAGCCTAGAGAGGGAGGTAGGCTTGCCTCTCATCGAGATACCTGTAGATCAAGAGGGTCCCTATGTTCATAGTCAAGTATTAGGGAAAGACAGAAAGTTTCTGATTGATACAGGGGCAAGTAGGACCACCATCAGCCACGCCGAAGTTCCAGGGGCTCCGCTCTCAGGCTCTAGAAATGTTTCCCTTGGATTTTCAGGAAAGCCTATTGTAAACGAGATATCTAAGCCAGTTACTCTAGAAGTAGGTCCATTGTCCCGCACTACTGATCTGTTACTTACGAAGTCATGTCCAGAAAATCTGTCAGGCATTAAAACACTGAAAGAATTAGGTGCAGTTATTTGCTGTTCCCCCGAGGGAATACGACTGTTTTTACGTGACTTCAAGGGTCACTATGTATTACGAGATTTTGATCCGAGATTGTCTAATGTTCCGCAGCATCTATGGGCGCAAGGTCCAACTGATGTTGGTTATATGCAAATCACACCCCATCGTGTGACTCTCAAACCAGGTGTAGTGTTACCACGAATCAGACAGTACAGATTGCCACCTGAGGCTGTAGCAGCCTTATCCAAAATTATTGACGAGCTCATCGCTCAAGGAGTAGTTGTAGAAACTGACTCCAATGTATGTAATTCTCCGATCATTCCAGTCATGAAACGTACTGATCCAAATGCACCCCCAGTATATCGATTAGTGATTGACCTTCGGGAACTTAATAAATGTATTATTCCCCAGTACCCAGTTGTCCCAGATATCTCTTCCCTATTGACAGCCATTGATTCCGAAGCCTCATTTTTCACAGTCATAGACCTCAAGAACGCGTTTTTCAGTGTCCCCATTCATCCAGACAGCCAGTTTCTTTTCGGATTTTGTTTAAATGGAAGAAGCTATATGTTCACACGAGCTCCTCAAGGTTTCACAGAAAGTCCTAGTATTTACAGTCAAGCACTTAAGAGACAACTAGACAACATTCACATGCCAACTGACACTGCCCTGCTCCAGTATGTCGATGATCTACTGATCACAGCCCGTTCTGAACGTGCTTGCGAGCGAGCGTCACTTACAGTCTTGTATTTCCTTGCCGAGATGGGGCACAAGGTGTCCCCTTCGAAGCTTCAATTCTGTGTCCAGCAAGTGATCTATTTAGGCCACTTACTGTCCAAGAGGGGTAGGCAGTTGACACCAGACCGTATCCAGTTAATAGCGAGTCTTCCTCAGCCCAAGACCCAGAAGGAGGTACGTGCTTTTATCGGCCTTACTTCTTATTGCAGACAATGGATTCCTCAGTATGCATTCCTAGCCAAGCCACTGATACAGTTAACGACACAGGAGGCAGCCGTATCGACTGTCCTCCCTTGGACATCTGAACATACACTTAGTTTCAATGAGTTAAAGAAAGCTTTATGCCAAGCTCCAGTTCTAGCTACACCGAACTACAGTAAGCCTTTTACACTTTTCGTCACAGAACGCGAAGGTACAGCATTATCTGTTCTCACACAAGATCAAGCAGGACAGTACAAGCCCTGTGCTTATTTTTCGAGCACACTAGATCCTGTAGCCCAGGCTCTGCCTGCGTGCCTCAAGTCAGTTGCAGCCACAGCACTAGCTATCAGACAAAGTGATTCCATAGTATTAGGACATTCCTTGACAGTACAAGTTCCACACTCCGTGGAAGTTCTTTTAAACCGAACACAGACTCAGCACTTGACAATTGCACGTTTAACAGGTTATGAACTGACACTGTTCCAACCACACATAGAAATCAGACGCTGCAACGTTCTAAATCCTGCTACACTGTTACCATCAGTTAATTCGAATCCTGCCACACACGACTGTGTGGAAGTAGTTAACATTATGACTAAGCCAAGACAAGATCTGACAGATATTCCATTACCAGATCCCGACCTGACACTTTATGTGGATGGTTCATGTATGAGAACAAGTACAGGAGAACTAGTAGCCGCGTATGCAGTGACTACTGACACTGAAGTTATAGAAACACACCGTATTGACACCCTGTCTGCTCAAGCAGCAGAGCTAGTCGCTCTGACTCAAGCCTGCATACACGCCAAGAACCTGAAAGTTAATGTTTACACAGATTCACGCTACGCATTTGGAGTCGTACACGACTTTGGAGTGCTCTGGCAGGAGAGAGGTTTCATGACTTCTCATGGAACCAAGATTCAGCATGGTCTCCTTATTCAAGCTCTGATAGACGCCATACATTTACCGACATCTATTGCTATCATGAAGTGCAAAGCACATACGAAAGTTACTGACACTATTTCTCAAGGTAATGATCTAGCAGATCGCACAGCCAAGCTTACAGCACAGACTCCAGACATTTCAGTTAACCCGACACAGACACATACTCCAGATCAGACTACATGTATGACAGTTAAGGACCCCACTCAAGATGTCATAGATATTCAGTTACATGCTACTCCCGATGAAATCAAGAAATGGTCCGAACAAGGAGGGGTCCAGACAGATCAGGGATGGGTAACGAAGGGAAAAGCCACATGGTTTCTCCCCGACTCTATGGTTCAAGTCATTATCAATACCGCACATAGTCCAGCACATTTAGGAGAAAAAGCTATGTTAGACAGTATCCAGAACATTTGGATTAACAAGCATTTACGAGCTGCAGCCAAGCAGAAAGTCCGTACCTGTATGATATGTTGTCAGTTTAATCCAGGTAAAAGTGTCCCGGTGGAACAAGGTGGATTCCAGCCCCCTGACCACCCTTTTGAAGTCCTCCAGATGGATTATATTCAGATGGAGCGATGTCGAGGTTTCAAGTATGTCCTTGTAGTTGTATGCGCTTTGTCCAGGTGGACAGAAGCATATCCAGTCCCAGATTACACAGCCGCGACCACTGCCAAGCAGTTGGTTCGTGAATTCTTCCCCCGTTATGGACTCCCTAGAGTCGTATATTCTGATAACGGCCAGCCATTCTCATCCGAGCTTATGAAACACATTTCCCTGTTGTTAGGGTACCAGTGGAAGTTCCATTGTGTACGCCATCCTGAAGCAGCTGGTCTAGTAGAGAGACATAATCAGACCCTGAAAATCCGTATTGCCAAGATTTGTAAAGAGAAAGGTGTGGACTGGCTAGTAGCTCTGCCAGTCGCTTTATTTTATATGCGCATGGTCGCACATTCCAGATCAGGTCTGTCCCCGTATGAGGTCGTATTCGGCCGCCCCCTAACATGTGGGGTACACCTAGACCCCGAAGTATTACAGATGTTTCAAGTAATATGCTGACAGATTACCTAGCTTCCTTGATGTCTGCCCTACACTCTTGTCGTTCACAGGTTGCTGCCGCATTTCCAGACAATACCGAGGTGGCACCGCATGACATCGTTCCCGGATGCATGGTTCTTGTCCGGAATTTTGATCGTTCAAGCCCGCTGGAGCCTCGCTGGAAGGAACCCTGACAGGTCCTCCTGGCCACCCGTACTGCCGTCAAGCTGGAAGGCAGGAAGGGCTGGGTCCACCTGTCACATGTGAAAAGATTTTTTGGACTAAAGCCTGTTTCAAAGAACATTTCCGAGGATTTGAAAGACTGCCAAAGTACTATTCTTAAGGACTGTCCCGCAAAAGACAATGATACTGAACCCTCCCTGTTAGAGAAAACTCCGCAACAGGAGTATAAGCTCAAATTAAGGTCTAGTAAAATAAGTCAGCCAGTTTGATTGTCTAAGTCCTCCCCTAGGTGAAACGGTTAGACCGGTTTCTGACATGTATAAAATAGACCCCCATAGTGAGAGAGTTAGTCAAAACTCAATCCGATGTATCGTTTTTCTAAGTTTCATATTGTTTTTCAGCCTTATGATTACCTGTACATGTTATGCATTTTATTTGTGTTTTCCAGTTTCTCATGTAAATAAGTCTGCTAATGCTACAGTAGAACACACGTTTAGTGATCTGCCTCCTCATGAACTATCTTATCGTCTTGCTATGCGAAATAATTCTTTTATCCGCATGTTACATTATTCACACCAGACCAGCAATGCCACTAATTGTTGGGTGTGTGGTCGACTCCCCCCTTTTCAGACACCGAAGGGAGTTCTGCCACTCTTTCCTTATCCATTTTCACATAATGGTTCGTGTGGAGCATGGTCCACGTTAACGTCATCCTCAACAGATATGTCTTTTCTTAACAGTACATGTTTTCCAGACAAGCAAGGTCTTCCCCACAGAACAGGGTTAGATCTAGAAAATGAAGTTTATAATTTAGGTAATTATTCTTCGAATTTTATGGTCCTGAATGTTCAGTCTGATACTACTCCAGACTTACCTGCTATGTCAGTATTACCAGTCAAAGGTGAATTATGTGTCCGAAAGAATGGTTCCGTACATGTAGGCCATAGTGATTGTACTACTATTGTCAAGTATAGTGACAGTAGGAAATCTATTTTTAAAGCTTCACGTCATTCTTATTTTGTTTGTGGTCAGACCGCATATGTCCGTCTGCCCCTCGATTGGGAGGGAACCTGTTACATTGCCTTCCTACTGCCACCAGTTTTTCTAGCCCCACCTGACTATCATAGGAATTCCCACCTAGTACATACTAGACACAAGAGAGACCTCCCGATTGTCGATTATACTGAAACTGCTCTAGAACAATACATAGATATCAATAAAGGTGTCTTCCCCTATTTAGGTACTGTCGTAAATAGTAAACTGATACGTAGATTAACCAGAACACTTGAAGCAGTAGTGATTGAGACTACTTCTGCTCTAAGTAACTTAACCGAAGAGCAATCCTTTATGAGAATTGTCGTGCTCCAGAATCGTCTCGTCCTTGACGTCATACTGGCCGATAGGGGCGGGGCATGTAGAGTCATCGGATCTAGTTGCTGCATTTTCATTCCAAATAACGCGCCGTCTGTTTATTCAGCCATAACCAGACTCCATAAAATTGCCCATATGTTACACCAAGATCCAGGCACCTGGACATGGTCCGGTTGGTTCTGGAATATAATTTCCGCCTGGGGATGGAAAGTATTGTCATTTCTGGGTATTGCAGTAGCGATCATATTCAGTTGCTGCCTCTGTATACAATGTGGCCCTGCGATTTGTGGCATTTGTGCTACCTCTTGTATCCCTAGTCCCAAGTCCCGTTCTAAATCCAGTTCCAAGAAAATCCGAGACGAGCAAATGATACTGTATGAAATGATAGATGGTATCATGAATATTGATGTTTCCTGATGGAAACGTAGTGACAAGGAGGGAATGTGGAAAAGTAAATTTTGCCATGTTCTGTGTCCCTACGTGTTCCCCATCTTATGCTATGTGTGCATGATTAATATGCATATGTATTCCCCATGTTTGATTAAAGACGCAATTACAGTTGTGTCCATCTCTAGTATCCCAGTTCCCAGTTCTCGTGAAAGCTACGAGTATTAGGCCTATGTAAAGCTACGTTGCCACGTTTCCCAGTGTGCACGTTATTTCATTGTAAAGTCCCCGTTTTCTAGGCCTCAAATGGGCCCGGACACCAGATTCAGCTTCTGTCTCCTGAGCCCTCGCTGAGGAGCGATACAGCCCCCACCTGTATCCTCGACCCTTCACTTACTTCCTGCCTCGCAGTGCCCGGCTCGGCCTGGCTCTGCCTCTGAGTCTGCCAAGAGTATGTTATGATTCTAGTTATCAGTCCAGCCCTCCTTCTCTGCATTCCTAAGCTACTGAATCGCATCAATAGTTTCCGTCATTGTCTAGCCTTTACGTCTCCATGTAAGAGAAATACTGTATTAATGGTCATTTAATATTCTTCATCACGCACTACATGTAGAATAATGTATGCTCCAATCTTAGAGTCTGTTAGCCTCTCCCCTCCTGACTTTTAGTTTATATCAACATGTCCTCTAAACATCAGATACTAGATAGGGTTTAGGTACATGTTGCCCTGACTCTCCAGACTTCAGTCTCTGCTCCTAGCACAGAGTTCATAGCCCCCAGCTTCTCCTAGTAACACGTCATTGTCAGTTTGCGCGCACCATTAGGTTAGAGGTCCCGGCTCCTTAGGTAGCCCCCTCCATGTTTCCGCCCCATTTATGACATATTCTGTTACGTTTACATCACATGTCTATGTACACGCCTCTTGTTACACCTACTTTCACCCTTATCTTTCGCGACTGCTATTGACCACACCCACTGCTCCGCCTATTGTATTCGCTGTAATGCAACTGTTTTAGTATATATGCTTGTGTACTGTTATTAAAGTCAGCGCGCTCATTCCCTGTCCCCCCTGCAGGGCCCTGCCATCCTGTTCCCGTGCAGGTTGTCCTGTTCCTGTCCTTTATGCTGTATTAAACCTGCAAACTCCTACTACCTCGAATCTTGACTCTTATTTATTGAGCTATCTGTTATTGCTATGTCCAGTAAAACCTAGATCCGGTATTATTTATTTATATACCACAGCTTCTAGTGCAATCCTCAGAAAATGAGGCCTGGTCTGTAATGTCACTCTCCCCTGAGACATCAAGTGGTGTGGATGGGGGAACTGAAGTACAACCTTGTCCATGCGACTGTTGAATGGCTGCAGACACTGGGCCCGATTCACAGAATGAATTTAAGACTAAATCCTAAACTTACTACTATTTGGTATTCACAGAATGCACTTAGTACTTTCGGGATTCACAGAGTGAACTTACTACTTTCGGGATTCACAGAATGAACTTACTACTTTCGGTATTCACAGAATAGATTTAAAACTACTAACTTTACGTCCGCACTCGGGCCAGAATTTCTGGCCCGAGGCGGAGTTTCCGGCTTGGGGGCGGAGCTTACGACCTGGAGGCAGGGCTTCCAGCCCGGAGGCGGAGCTTGCAGCCCAGAGTTGGAGATTTCATCCAAGGCTAAATCCCCACCTCCGAGCCAGAAGCTCGGCCTCCAAGCTGCAAGCTCCGCCCCTGAGTTGGAAGCTCCACCCCCAAGCCAGAAGCTCTGCCTCCGGGCTGGAATCTCCACCTCCGGGCCAGAAATTCCGGCCCGAGTGTGGACGTAAAGTTAGTAGTCTTAAATCTATTCTGTGAATACCGAAAGTAGTAAGTTCATTCTACTCGGTCTACATGAGCCCCCTCGCGGCCATCGCACGCCAACACAACCTCAACATAATCTCCTACGCCGACGACACCCAACTGATCCTCTCCCTGACCAACGACCCCGCCGCCGCCAGAGCCAACCTGCACGAAGGGATGAGAGATGTAGCCGAGTGGATGACGACCAGCCGCCTGAAACTGAACTCAGACAAGACGGAGGTCCTCATCCTGGGCTCCTCGCCCTCCGCCTGGGACGACTCCTGGTGGCCCCCCGCCCTGGGCACCGCACCCAAACCAACGGACCACGCACGCAACCTGGGCTTCATCCTGGACTCCTCCCTCTCCATGACCAGACAAGTCAACGCCATCTCCTCGTCGTGCTTCAACATCCTGCGCATGCTACGGAAGATCTTCTGGTGGATCTCCACCGAGACCAGGAATGACTGTCACCCAGGCCCTCGTCACCAGCCGACTGGACTACGGCAACGTCCTCTACGCCGGAACCACCGCCAAGCTCCAGAAGAGACTCCAGCGGATCCAGAACGCCTCAGCCAGACTCATCCTCGACATCCCACGAAACAGCCACATCTCCGGACACCTGAGAGACCTGCACTGGCTCCCCGTCAACAAAAGAATCACCTTCCGCCTCCTCACCCACGCACACAAAGCCCTACACGACCAAGGCCCGAGCTACCTCAACAACCGAATCCACTTCTATGCTCCCAAGCGCCACCTCAGATCAACCAGCCACGCCCTCGCCGCCGTCCCCCGCATCCGAAGAGAGACAACAGGAGGAAGGTCCTTCTCCTACCTGGCCGCCAAGACCTGGAACTCCCTCCCGACCGACCTGCGCCTGACCCAAGACCACCTCTCCTTCAGGAAGAAGCTCAAGACCTGGCTGTTCGAGCAGTAAAGGCACCCCCCCCTCCTAGCGCCTTGAGACCCTACGGGTGAGTAGTGCGCTCTATAAATGTACGGATTGATTGATTCTGTGAATCCCAAAAGTAGTAAGTTCACTCTGTGAATCCCGAAAGTAGTAAGTGCATTCTGTGAATACCAAATAGTAGTAACTTTAGGATTTAGTCTTAAGTTCATTCTGTGAATCGGGCCCACTGTGTTGGCTAATGACTGAACTGTTCTGTGGAGACCAGCAACATCGCCATGCATCCCCTCCATGAATGCTACCACCTGCCCCAACTTCCTATTGTGGTCTTGAAATGTATTGATCATGTTGGTCTGCCCTACACACAGCTGTCGCAGCAGATCAACAGCCTCAGCACAAAGGGCACTTTGTGTCAGAAGGGCAGGGGCAGCGGTGCCTGCACCGAAGGCCACTCTGCTCCCCCTACTCTGCTGAGCACGAGCAGTACATGTTGCAGTTGGTGTCAGTGTGGGCCCTGAGTGCTGTGTACCGACTGAAGGTGTTGATTGCCCACTCCCTGTGTCTACCAACAGTGCTGACTCACCACCACTGTCTGAAGATGAGGACGATGGTGTCTCCACATGTGAGTCCTCAGGGACAGTTCTGTTCCCCTCTCCGGGGCTGCTCTCTTCAGTCTCAGTCTGCGTGTGTGTGATCTCGGATCCGGATGCATTGCCACCACTCATCTCAGTCGTCTGTGTGTCAGTGCCCTCGGCCAAATCTGAAAGAGAGAGAAAAGAGGTTTACCTATGTGCCACACTCACGTACTGAAGGTTACAAAATCACAACTTTCCTTACAGTCGACTAACATGTAGCACCCATCCTGCACACGAACCACCCCTACCAGACACCCTCATGTCAAAGAACCGGGGGTGCCTGTGAAACATGTACATCAAACAAACAGGGCAAGTGCATGCAGACCACCACACATGTGATGCCTCAGACCTCAATGGCATGTCCTTGGACCCTGCACTACAATGCAACTGGTATGTCCACCTGGCGGACATGGATGCTAGCGCTCACTTCGCTAATGGCACCAACAGGCAATTTCAGAAAAACATACGCACCACGGATGTCACTACTGTGTCTGAGCAGCAATACATGCATGCACTCACAAGTCACAGACACATTCAGTCTGCTTACCGTTAGCTTGCTGCTGATCCCCTCTCAGCCGGGCGGACAGGTCAGGATGCGTCACAGCTATGATACGGTGCAGTAGAGGGGTCATGGTGTGTCGTGCAAGCCGGGTTGATCTTGGAATCAGCCCCAGTGTCATCTCCTCCACATTCTTGCTGAGCCTGGAGATGTCGTCCCAGCGCTTGTGCAGTGTGTGTGTCGTCTATTGCACACCCCCACTGCCCGTACATCACGTGCTATGGTCCTCCACATGGCCTTGCGAGGGTGCATCTTGACCTACCATGATGGGAGACAAGAGGGGAACATCAGTGGACAGTTGGACATTCACAAACATAGTAGCAACACGTATCTTTCAGCAGCCATGCACAGTACAACACATGTGAAGGTCCCACAGCACACCGCCAAGATAGCAGAAGTCAGGAGTCAGTGACCACCTCATGCACACCGACATGTCCCCACTGCACCTGTCCGGGGGCACCGTAGAGCCGTTCATAGTGGCGGAGCACACCGTCCACAAGGACATCCAGCTCCGCTGCGGTGAAGGGACGAGACCGGATCTCTCGCACTCTCGGCATGGCAAGGTCCAGGACTGTGGCACAACAGCAGCAGTTATTGGATAGCTCAGCAGCAGCAGGTCGAGGTGATGGGTGCAGGCAGCAGTTGTTGGATAGCTCAGCAGCAGCAAGTGGGGGTGATGGGTGCAGGCAGCAGTTGTTGGATAGCTCAGCAGAAGCAGGTCGAGGTGATGGGTGCAGGCAGCAGTTGTTGGATAGCTCAGCAGCAGCAAGTCGAGGTGATGGTCGCAGGCAGCAGTGGCTGGAAGCAGTGAATGTGTGCTGCTGAAATTCACACATTTATAGGGCCCTGAGCTCATATCAGTGGCACACGTCTGCAGCAATTGGTTTTCCCGGGATGTCTCATTCAAAATGAGTCAATGACTGGCCCTGGTGTGGCGGTGCACGGCTTCCGCTATTTTTGAATGCGCTTACGCGCCCCGTGTTACCTGTTTCCATTGGCTACATGTGCAAGGACCGTCATGGTCACACACCGGCAACCGCATGTGCGCGCTACCGCGATGATGCGTCATTTGAAATTAATCACTCACTTGCGTCGCTATGGTGGAGCAACATTCCGCAGGGGCGGAGCAAGCTAACACATACATTTGAACGTGCAATGGGAAATGGCAGTTGGTACCCCCCTTACAGTCACATTGCAGCACCCACCGCAGACTGCAGGCCCTGGCCGGTCACCCACCGCCGGGTGCTGGCGGTGGGTGACCGCCCTGTGCATTGAGGTCACCCTGGCATGGATGGCCCTGGCCGGTCACCCACCACCGGGTGCTGGCGGTGGGTGATGCCCTGTGAATTGAGGTCACCCTGGCATGGATGGCTCTGGCCGGTCACCCACCGCCGGGTGCTGGTGGTGGATGACCGCCCTGTGCATTGAGGTCACTCTGGTATGGATGGCCCTGGCCGGTCCCCCACCGCTGGGTGCAGGCGGTGGGTGACCGCCCTGTGCATTGAGGTCCCCCTGGCATGGATGGCCCTGGCCGGTCACCCACCAGCTACCACGCTCTCCAGACGGGATCCATTCGCCGCCCGACAGCGCTCCCATTGCGGAACGCACGGAACAGGCTCGCCCCATTTTGTGCGGCCACCTACTACGCCGATGAAGCAGTATTCGCATCACTGCTCAGAGGTTACACCACGGTCTCCGGACAGGACTAACCCGAAAATTCCAGGGCAAACTGGGAGGCTGCCCTACGCAACCTGTTTGCGCCTCAGATGTTCTGAAGCCTCCCCCCGCTTGAACCGACCACGTCGTGACCGCACTTCTACTGAGTGCCTCGGCTTGTATAACCACAAACAGGCAAAATTACATATTGTAGTCCTGAAGATGATCCCAATTTAATTTTGGAGATAGGGATCGAAACGTTACATCGACTGTTTATACAGAACTGCTTCCACTTATTTTTGTAATATGCGTGGCAGCTACTGTTGGTTAGAGCTTACGTAAGATTTGAATGCACTGTAAGCCACGTTTCTCTCCAATCTGTTTGCCTGTTATTCTTTCTCCCCTTGTACTGTTTTTCCCCTTGACTCGGTACAGGCTTGTGCCCAGTCATCTGTGGCTTGCTCCACTTCTTAATCCTGTATATATTCATCAATCGCTTGAAATAAACATCTCCTTGTCCGGCTGGACACTGGAGAAAAAGACACAGTTCTTATTCGAAGCCTGTGTTTATTATTTAGCTTGATATTCACAATAAGCCTTGGACCTTTGTTAGCTTTTTTATATTTTGGTCACGTCACACATACAATCAGTGTCTGCAACATGTATTATTTGTATTGTGTTGGTCAAGATGTGATAGTGTGGCACAGCTATGCGGTGTTGGTCAATTGACATCTGCTCCCATCTACTCCCACACAGGAGGGCTCCAAATGTGCATCGACCATACACTGTGCTGGAGTACATGGTTGACGAGGAGGTGATCCACAAATTCCTGCTTGACCGACGCAGATTGCTGGAGCTTGTAGCCCAATTAGGCCTCATCTGCAGCCACGCAGGACATATCCAGAAGCTATTACACCCACAGCAAAGGTGATGGCGGCACTTCACTTCTTCGCAACAGGCACTTTCCAGTACACAGTTGGTCATGCCGGGGGGATGTCACAATCCATGTTCAGCATGGTACTGCAGGATGTTCTGAATGCCATGATGCGTTACAAGGATGATTACATCCATTTCCCACGTCTGGCAGAGCTGGCTGCAGTGAAAGATGACTTCTATGCCCTGGGCCAGTTCCCACACGTAGTGGGTTCCATTGATGGCACACATATTGGTCTTATTCCACCCCAGGCCCGTGAACCCGTATATCTCAATAGGAAGCACTACCATTGGATCAACGTGCAAGTGGTGTGCCTGGCTGACAACATCATCTCCCATGTCTGTGCCAGATTTCCCGGGTCCGCACATGACTCCCACATCCTGCGGAGCAGCATTGTCCCCCAACTAATGGCTAATCTGCG
The DNA here is from genome assembly GCF_964261635.1 of Lissotriton helveticus. Taxonomy (NCBI): domain Eukaryota; kingdom Metazoa; phylum Chordata; class Amphibia; order Caudata; family Salamandridae; genus Lissotriton; species Lissotriton helveticus. The sequence continues at coordinate 30,446,562 of NC_136064.1, read as the reverse complement.
TCCAGAACGTGCGTGGCTTGTAGGTGGGTGTGCTGTGAGGACTACTGTGTTGTATGTGTGCCATGCTGTTCCCACCAATCCTGGTAATGATGTATGTGTCTGTTATCCCCCCACATAGGCTACTCTGCATACTCAAACCGCCCGTGGCTGCTGAGCCCCATACGGAATCCTACTACCCCATGTGAAATACGTTATAATGAGGCCCATGGGAGGACACGTCGGGTGGTGGAACGCACTTTTGGACTGCTGAAGTCTAGGTTTCGCTGCCAGGATAAAACCGGAGGGGCCCTGCCATACTCACCAGGCAAAGTATGCAAAACAGTGATTGCCTGCTGCATGCTCCACAACCTGGCCTTGCGCAATAATATTGAACTGATCATGGACCCTGCAGACCAACAGGTTGCTCCGCCTCCCATCCCACCCATGTCCACTGATGAGGATAGTGGGGAGGATGAAGGTGTGGACCAGAGGCGCCAGCTCATTGCTCGCTACTTTCCTTGTTAGTGATTAGTGTGGTTTGTGGGATGTTGCAGTACGGTGTGGTGTGATGGGTGTGATTCAGTTTCCTGACCAGTGCTTGTTGTTCTCTCATTATCCCTAGGTCACTCCCACAGAGGCATGATTCTCAAGAACATTGATCCCTGCACCTGGTAATGACATCATTAAGACTAACATGTGATTAAAACATGGAGGTCACACAGCATTGAGTGTTTACGTGGTGTTTATTTACAGGTTGTGGATTAATGTTAATGCATATTTACAAATAGGTGTTGAGGGGGAAGTGAGAGTTGAAGGTCATGGCAGATGAAAACACCGTGGGGACACCACATTGTGTGATGTACACCTAGTCCAACAGAGGTGTGCCAATGCTTGGCATTGTGGGGTAAGATCGTTTGCAGAGTGAATGGCAGGCTCAAGGAAGGGTGAAGTCAGTGGCTGCCCCTCTTCGAGCGGGTGGATGGTGCATTGCCACTGCTCTCAGCTGGATCCAGCCTCCGACGGCCCCTCCGTCTTGGAGCCGGAGAGGAGACAGCTGTGGGGGCAGGTTGTTCAGGGACGACCTCCCTGTCAGTGTCAGTCGGGGATGGTGGTGGTGGTGTTGGTGACCTGTCCCGCTGGGTACTTGAGGGAGGGGGAGGTGGTGTGGCGCGGGATAACCACTCCCTCCAAAGAGCAGTTTGCTGCCCCATGAGGTCAACAATTAGGCCCATGCGGGTATCCATGGACCGCCACAGCTGGCAGCTCTGTAGTGAGTCTTGGTGTGCCCGATCCGCCTGTGCCTGCGACCGCTCATAGGAGGCATGGACTCTGGCGATGGCATCCAGGGTCTCAGTCCCAGGATGGGGTAGGTCTCGTTCCCAACCTCGCCTAGCACCTGCACTCCTGTTTGTGAGCTGTGGCCTCACCTGTGTACTGGTCTCTCACACCCCCCACCAACCTCTCTCACACCCACCACCCACCACCACCCTCCCTGTAGACATGGGGCCTGTTGGGAGTTTTAGTGCTGGTCTCTCACACCCACCACCCACCACCTCCCTCCCTGTAGACATGGGGGCCTGTTGGGAGTCATAGTGCTGGTCTCTCACACACCCCACCCACCTCTCTCACACCCACCACCCACCACTACCCTCCCTGTAGACATGGGGGCCTGTTGGGAGTCGTAGTGCTGATCTCTCACACACCCCACCCACCACCACACTCCCTGTAGACATGGGGGCCTGTTGGGAGTTGTAGTGCTGGTCTCTCACAACCCCCACCCACCTCTCTCACATCCACCCCCACCCTCCCTGTAGACATTGGGGCCTGTTGGGAGTCGTTGTGCTGGTCTCTCACACACCCCACCCACCACGACACTCCCTGTAGACATGGGGGCCTGTTGGGAGGTGTAGTGCTGGTCTCTCACACACCCCACCCACCACCACCCTCCCTGTAGACATGGGGGCCTGTTGGGAGTTGTAGTGCTGGTCTCTCACACCCACCACCCACCACCACCCTCCCTGTACACATGGGGGCCTGTTGGTAGTTCTGGTGTTGGATGCTTTGACAACATGCAAGCCTGTGAACGTAGGAGGCAACATTAGTGGTTGTTCATGGTGGGTGCATTTGAGGGCAGCACTTCACATTTGGGTGACTGTGTGGTCCACATGCATGGATTGGAGCCTGGTAGATGTGTGTTGGCAGTTGTGCAAGGCAGACCATGACAGTGTGATAGTGGTCATTGGTTTGTACTTACCAGCCTCAAGTCCTTCTTCTATTCCTTCCAGGCTCTCAGGGTGCAGTATGCCCAGCACCTTCTCCTCCCATTCTGAAAATGGTATGGGCTCCGGGGGAGTGCCGCCGCCAGGGTGTTGTGCCCGCAGGTGATTCTTGGCCCTGATGCCTTTCACCCTTGTCTTGAGGTTGTGCCACCGCCTCTGGATCTCGTGTTTGGCACGGTCCCTGACGCATACACTCTGGTCACTATCCTGTCCCACATGTTGGTTTTGGTTGCCAAGGTGGTCTGCTGGACTAGGGTACCGAACAGATGTGGTACGACACGGATGATTTCATCCACCATGACCTTCAACTCACTGTCTGTGCACTTGCGTTTTTTCTTGGGTGCCATGGTGTGTGATGTGCAAGGTGTTGGTGTGGTGCTGTGAGGTGTGCAGGTGTGTGGTATGTAGGGATGGTGTTGTGGGGGTTTGTGTGGCGGGTGTGTTGGTGTGCAGATTGTATGTGTGTTTGTGTGTGTCTGCTGTTTGTGCTATTCTGCCTCTTTCTTGCAGCTATGCTGTGATGCAAAGGATTGTGATAATGGGAGGGATTCATTTTATACTGTGTGTGGTGGTTGTGTCCCAATGGTTGTTGCCAGTCAGGTGTTCTGTGGGTGTGGTGACTTGGGTGCATTTTTTTGTGCTTGGGGGGGGTGTCATTGGGGCGTGTAGTTGTTGGGGGTGGGTGTTTCAGGTGGGTGTGTGTCCTGTTTAGTGTTTTTTCTGTTTACTTCCGTCCACCATTTTAGAATCGGTTTGATGGCAGGGATGATGTTCGTTTGGTCCTTCCGCAGTCATGATCCGTTTGTCGAAGCATTGCTTCCGCTGTGGTCAAGGGAGGTGGTGAGTTCCTTTGGGATGGCGGCGTTATCATAATCGTGCGGCCGGACCCTCCGCAGGTATTGCGACGGTTGGGCCTGTTTCCGCTGTCATATTCGTCCGCGGCGGAGGGTGTTTCTGTGGTACCGTCCGCTTACGGCGGTCTTTGGTGTGATCCGTCCGCCGCGGACTGTGTTTGATGTGATCCGTCCGCCGCGGTCGGTGTTTGTTGACAGAAATATCCTAATCGCAACCGCGGATTTTCCGCGGTGCGGTCGGAGTGTTTTTGCCGCGACCATGGCGGACGGAACACGTTTCCGTCTGCCATCCTAATAGACCTCCGAGTTTGCAAACTTCACAGTCTCTCTGCTTCATGCACAAGCACTTTTAACATGTGCTACCTGCTCTGGAGCCACTGGAATTATGCAGCGATGGGGGACAAAATGATAATGCAGTGTTGTCTGAATTATGCAACAAAAAAAAGGCTACAGCGTAATGCAACATATTTTGTTATACTTTATTATTTAGACATTTTTACATATGTTAAGTCTCTGCAAAGATTCTGCCTCATTAGTATCGGTATAATATACAAATGCAGCAGTGAGAAAGGTGATCAGTCAACCTTTGCAAAGGACCGTCCTCTTTCCAGCAACTCACATCTTGTTTTTTAATAACTTTTTAATCGTTTGAGCTACAAAAATGATTAGTTAAAACTGTAATATTATGAAGTAAATATGGCAGAGCCAAAATTATATAGAAGACATTTGCAAACTAGGATATTTTGCGATTCATGTTTGAACTGCTCTTGTGGAAGAAGGGAGGAGAAGTGATAATGAGAGAAACTGCATGACTTGGAGACAAATGGCTTGTGATTCAACTTTTAAGTGTATTTGTGACATTATGTGATTGGAAATATATCCCACTTTGTGAATGTATTTAAATGCCAATAACTCCTATTAAACCGTAAATAATCAAGTGTATCCATTGGTTGAATTAATTAACACAATAAGCTGTAACTGGTCGGTGAAATGCCAAACAAATACAAAAAAAGTGGGATGTTTGGCACATTCTGAACACACCTCTGACTCCGCCCACTGATCCAATCCTTGGGTTATCCCTGCCCTCTGAGTCTCCACCCAGAGTTCCCCTATTTTTTCCCCACTTCGACCACTGACCCAGACGAATGGTCAGACTGGCTCATCGCCTCTGCTCACACCTGCCCTTGAAATGCAAGCACGAGCCGCCTCCTGTCCTAGAAGGAGTAAACCAGGGTCAGCCTCTAGCTAGCACTTTGAGTCGTTTGATGTTAAAGCCAAGTGCGGTGCCTGAATCCTTTCATGACGTCAGGAGGCTTCTGCTGAGGGGAAGCATCCAATCCAGGCTCAGGCCCTGGGGCAAGATATTGCCCTTGTCACTGACCCTCCATCGATTGAAAGAAGGCCAGGGAGTCTGCTTCATTGTTTTAATTAAATCGCTTTCGGTGGAGTGAACAGAAGGCTGGGCTGGGGTCCCAAAGCACCTAAGATCCACTGAGACCTGTTTAAAGGTACTGGGGTAAGGATTAAGGATCAGGACATTTTTATCTCTGGAGGAAATTTACCCTAATCAAGGGTGAAAGGAGGGGTGTGAAGTGGCACCCCCGTTGGCACCCCTGCTATTCCATCTTGAGACAACTTCCATAGGGTCAAACTCAGTGGAAACCAGGATATTTTCCCCCAAGCGAGGAATCCGTTGATTAAATGAAGCCTGGAGGGTTTGTGGCCTCTTACTATTACTGAGGGGTGGAGTCTGGCAAAGACTGAGCCGCACACGTCACTGCTCAAGCCTAGAAAGGTCCGGGCTCCTGTTTCTAACCTCCTCGGGAGCCCGTAGATCAGTCTCATGGTTGGTGCCATGCCATGTTGGGGTCAGGCAGTCTCGTATGCAGTGCTCTCCAGCCTCCGTGGGCAGTTTCAGTCCCCCCCAGGCACCTCGACGGCGGCAATCATCGACGGGTCACAGATATCGTCCAAGTCTCCTCTTTGTTGAGGCTGCTGTTAATTTGGACGGGTAGTCCCAGTCGTCGGAGCCGCCCTCAAGGCCCTCGCCGCTAGTCCTCTCGGTTTTGACACATTTTGGGTATCCTACATGCCTGCATGCGACAGATAAGTGCAGTGGAGAGCGGAGCATGAGAGGATTGCATCCACATGCCCATGACGGTGGACCACGCCACAAGCCTGCTTTTTCATGGTCTCAGAACTAGTGCACTATGTTCACCAACAATACCAGATTCCTTGTATGTGTGTGAATTGAGCATTAGCGTAAGTAAGCAAACAGCTTTTAATGTACAACACGACAATTCCTGAATATCCTTCTTACGTATTTGTTCATATTTATGTCTTATTTTTACTCAGTTTATATGTATGTCTGTACATTTTCACAGGTATCACATTACAGGTTACAATGAAAACATACTTAACGATGAAACCAGTGCTTCAGTTATAACAATGTCAACATGCATAAGCCCATATATGTTGCTCCCTTCTCCCTTAAGCAGTTAAATAAAGTTCTACATGTACATGGTAAAAGTTAGACCTCTTGGCTTTATCGCTGTTTGCTTGTTGGGCTCAGAGCGGAAATAATAATCATTTACCTTTTATTTGAACAGAGAAAGTTCCTAGGTAAGGCATTTACCCACCTTTGACACACAGCTTGGCAAAACAATGTACCTGCAGGAGTGGGTTTCAAATATTTCTATAAATTGAATATAGGTTGGTATTTCCTCTTATCTTTGGGGAAGGCTCCCCTTGACATTCTATGAAGGACTCTCACCATAGGTTTTAGGTAATTTTATTGCAAAACAAATGCAAACAATGTGTTTGCAGTGTATGATTTTGCTGGCTGTAATCATAATCTTAAACAATCCTATGTAACTCCCGGTCTCCCACGTATAAACTTTGATCCCTGGTTTTCAAGCTGCCTTTATTGAGGACTGAAGGCTTCAGATTGGAATAGCTCTAAATTGAATGACGTTTCCTGTATTAAAAATAGGAATGACTCAAAATTCTGATGTCGTTTTCGGACAGAAGTTCATTTGAGGACACATTTGTTTTCTATGTGTAGATTGATACAAGAAAGCGCATCATCTGAGCGTAGCATTTTGGCAAATTAGCTAGAAATGCTCAATCCATTTTGAAGTTGCAGCCACTGAACTTCAGCAGTGCATTCCTTGCATTCTGCCCTATTATTAAAGACATAAAGATGGATATTTGTTAACACAAGACAGACTGTGTAGCTTTTATAATAGAAATATTTGGTCAGTACTAGCATTTCATAATACAATGTGTAGGTGCTTCTTTGGACAATTGTGAAGGTTAAGTGATTGGTTGTGCAAATGATTTTCTGCACTCTCACTTTCCCCTTTGTCTAACAACAGTTGTAGGCAGAAATGTTAGTCACCCCCCCTGGTATCCGCAATTTGCTGGAAAAGACAAGCGCCCCAAAAGGCAGACGCATTTGATTGAAAAATCCAGAGTATACTTGATTCCGTGATTCATTTGACACATTGCTATATGCTCTTTGGGACTTGAATGGTGTTCCTTCTCTTTCCCCAAATTCCCCAAACAACATTGGTCTTCTTGCAGGTGCCCTAGTGCAGTGGCGGCTGAAGATCTTTGAAAGGGGTGAGGTGCAATGCTTGCACTGCACCGAGTTGCAGTGAGTAAGTGAAGTGAAGAACATGGGATTAAATAGTGGCTTTTAAAGCTAAATGCGCACATATATTTGCTAAACAAGCATTGGCATAGCCAATAGGTCTCGCTTTTGGGACCAAAATCGAGCATACTCTTGAGCCACCATCACTATCTCCAGTAGGGCATACTCTCCCCCAGTAGGGGATAGTGATGGCGGCCCGAGAGTATGCTCGATTTTGAATTGATTTAAGGATAACCGGTACTAACGAGCTGAGAAGAGTGAGAACTCCGATTATCGTGGACGGAGGTAATGTCGAGTGGTCGACTTGAGAATGAAATGAGACCCTAATAAAGAGACTGCATACGAATGTATAAGATGACGGCATAACCTTGCTTGCCCTAAAGTCCTGATGATGCCTGAAATCTTGAAAGGCTGAAACGCGACAGTTTTTTTGAAGGCACCTATGCAAAAAAATCTTCGAACACATGAAATGAACTAAAAGGATTACAAAAATGATGAGGGGTTTAAGGGATTATACCTTGGATACTCCTATTTTGTTTTGTTTTGTTCAGGTGACCTGTTCATAAGGAATGTTCTTGTATAATTGATTGAATAACATCCTGTGATATTATTGTGGGCAAAGAACCGGGAAAAAGGTTCAAGGATATTTGTGTTTGTTTGTACATAAATAAGTTGTTTGTATATTGTGTATATATATATATATATATATATATATCCAAGCTCCTAAATATCCATGGGATTTACTCCATAAAGATAGTAGCACTCGCAGGGGTTAGTTCCAACAATGATTTTATTTCGGGAACTGCACAGCAACGACGCGTTTCGCCATAGGGCTTCTTCAAATTGTGCAAAGAGCCGCGGCGCCTGTCTGCCTATAAAGACGTCATACATTTTATCAAAAGCAAGAAAGGACTATCATACATATCTACAAAAGGCCGCCATCTTAACATGAAGTAACGAATATCACAGCAATACGGGTGTTCAATACCCAGATAGTTGGCCCATCCATATACAAATTGTACACATATACATAGACGATTTAAATAAATCCAATGTGCATAAAGCCCATGATGGGCTAAGATAGTCCTTATCTTCGCATATGATACAAATACGCCCATTATGAGTTGGTCTTAGGCAGAGTCGTTATATCAAAACCATTCATCTCGCCCTGTATGGGCTAAATCAAAAACACATATTTAAAAAAAGAACAATATCTTAAAAAGTTCAAAATTTCATCTGTACATATCTCAGTCTTATGTAACATTTATAATATCCTACGGGATGGTTGTATCTAAAAGGCAGTTTGGTGATTGCAGGTACACTCAATAGGATACTTATCTCAGAATAATCATGTCACCTGGGCAATGTTGATACACTTTAGCCTAAATGTACTGCTAGCTCATCATGCATGTTGAGACCTTTGGGATTTTTACTCTGCATGTCTATGATATACCTGGATTCAAGACGTCTGAGTTTTAAGAGTCTATCACCCCCTCTGATATTAGCCGGTACACTGTCAAGGCAGGCATAGGACAACAGGTCCCTGTTGCTCCTGTGCATCCTTTCAAAATGTCTTGCTACAGGGTAGGATTCGTCCTTCTTGGCGATCGCACGCATATGCTCCAAAATACGCAGCTTAACTGCATTAGTCGTGCTACCGATATAATTCAAGCCGCACGGACAAGTGAGACAGTAGATTGCATAAGGCGTGGAGCATGTTAGAAATTTCATAATCCGTTTAGGGTTCGCCAACCCAGGTATTTTATAAGTGAGTGTTCGCTTGCTAAATTTGCAAGCCTTGCAACGGCCACATGGATAAAAGCCACTAAGAGCAGGCAGTTTAGGGGTTTCTTCTGGTGCAAGGAAATGACTGGAGACCAGATGGTCCCTCAGAGATCTCGCCTTCCTGAAGGTAACTAGGGGGTTAGTAGGTAGATCAGCCTTGATAACATTATCGGACAAAAGAATATTCCAGTTTTTCTTTAATATTTTCTTAATTTGTCCCGCATTCTGAGAGAAAGTAGTGATTAAACGAAACGTCCCATTGTTCGATTTCGCAATCACTTTAGGTTTCAACAACTCAGATCGTCTCATTTTCTTAACTCTCTCGTAGGCTCGTGTTAATACAACATCATTATACCCCCTTATTTTGAATCTTGTCAGGCTGGCGTCCGCCGCCCTCACAAAGTCTTCATCATTAGAGTTATTCCTTCTTAGCCTTAATAGTTCCCCATAGGGGATACTGTCAATTAGTTGGCGGGGATGACCACTTGCAGCACAGAGCGTGGAATTACCCGCAGTCTCTTTTCTATACAATTTTGTCTGCATTTTTCCATCATTGTCAATGTAAACTGTCAGATCTAAATAGTTTACAGAGGTACTACTGATCTGGCCAGAAAACCTTAGATTTACATTGTTATTATTTAGAACATCAACATATGTACCGGCTAATTCTATGCTGGATTCTAGGATGATAAAAAGATCGTCTATATAACGATGCCACCCTATGATCCGATTATTCCACTCTTGGTTGACAATGCTCCAGGCCACCTGCTCTTCCCACCACCCCACGAAAAGATTCGCAGAGCAGGTGCCCATCGCAACTCCAGACATTTGCCTATACATCTGTTTACCGAATAAAAATATATTATTGTTCAGGCTAAATGTCATGAACTCCAGTAACATCTTGTTATGTTCATAGAAACGTGCAGGTCGTTTGTCCAAGAAGCTGGCCATAGCTTTCAAACCATCACCATGTGCTATGCACGTATATAAACTGGTGATGTCAAGTACCATAATACAGTAGGTATCTTTCCAATTAACCTCATTAATGCAATTCAAAAAATGCTTAGTGTCTCTTAAATAAGACTTTAAGGACATGACCGAAGGAGAAAGAAAAGAGTCCACATAAATAGAAAGGTTCTCTGTTAAGCTCCCATTGGAAGCTACAATAGGACGACCAGGTGGATTGAACATATCTTTGTGAACCTTGGGAAGGTAATAAAATGTAGGGATAACAGGACTGAGGCAACGTAAAAATAAATGTTCATCAGTATTGAGCATATTGGAATGATACCATTTTAATATCATGTTATGGTATTCACTGACGCTCCGATTATACACTTTTTCATTCACAGTCATATAGGTGTTAGTATCTCCCAATAGACGTAAAGCCTCCGTTTCATATTGGGTGGTCGTGAGTAGAACAATATTTCCCCCTTTATCAGAAGGCTTACATACTATGCCTGAGTCCTCTCCCAGAACCTTTAATGCCACCTGTTGTTTTTTGGTAAAATTCCCCATAGATGGCACATATTTTTTCGTGTTCCTCAGCCTCGCGAGGTCCCTCATCACGGCTTCAGAGAAGGTGTCTATGGCATCAGTTGCCATCATAGGCATAAAGGTGGAAGCTGGTTTAAAGGCACTGGCTCCACCTTTTTGTTGTACATCACATATTTCCAACATTTGGGTATTGGTTACATCACCATCACCTCCTGTGTTGATTTCCTGATGTAGACCCTCCATGGTTCTCAAACCCCCCAAGTCACCACATCTCAATTCTGTGGTCCTAATGTCTGTTGTCGACATAGTTTTTTCACAATGTGGTTTTAACTTGAAAAATTTATGTAGTTTAAGTTTACGTGTGAATTTAAAAAAGTCAATCCTGGTCTGTGCGAATTCAAAGTTTCTGCGTGGACAACAGGATAACCCCAATTTTAATATGGATTCTTCTTGTTTATTCAACACTTTATTCTTCAAGTTGATGATAGTCAAATTGTCCGAATCCACTCTCAATTCTTCTTCCTGTAGAAGTTTTTCCTGCTGCGTGTGACGGGTGGGGATCCTAGTGGGTTTCTTCCCGCCGCCCCCCCGCCGCGTTTTCCTCTTGCCGCTTGATTGTCCGGAGGCTTTCCCCTGCCTCCCTCTAATTGTTGTATGCGCATAACTTTGTACTCTACATGAAAAGGAGAAACGTCATCAATTCCATCCTCGCTGGCCGCTTCTTCAGCGGTGGCGTCTGATTCCGATGTTGCGGGTTCAGCAATTGCTGGTCCAGTAACCTTTGTTCTCAATTGTTTCCTAGTATGTTCATACTTTTTAGCAAAGGTCAGGACTCTTCCCGTTTGATAGTCATTTTCGTCCCTCTCGAATTTTTCTTCTTTGCGCTGTTTAATTTTTTGTTCATATTTTTTTAGACGTTTTTTCATCTGTTCACGTTTTTCTTCCAAGTGTACTTGGTCTTCCTCCTTCGTTAATTCATTCTCGAGATCCTTGATTTGTACCAATGCCTTTTCTCTATCGCTCCAAGCAAAGCGTACTAATATTATTAAGCTCCCTTTACATGATGCAGCGGTGTGTTCAGCCCATGCATCAAGCAACTGCGGATCAGGGTTCTCGTACTCTGGAATGGTGTATATTCTCAGGCCTCTGGGGACACGATCAACATCAATATAGTTCTATAAAGATGTTGCTTCCCACCACTTCCTGATCTCACGTTCGTATAAACGTTCCAGTGAGATCAGTTTGGTGTTCAAAGTTGTGTTCGCCCTACTTGACCTGTGCCTGTTTTTTGCGCCCCATCCACTTTTTTCTTGTTTTTAAACATGCCACGTTCGGCTTCACGCCTCTCCGCCTCGTCAAACATGATAACGGTAGCGCAGCCGCAACTACCAAAATGTGAATGCTGTATCCCCCCTTCGCTCTGAGTTAAATGCCAAAGTTCAAAGTCTATAATATACAGTCTTTGATGCGCTCACCGCGCCTTACCCGAATATTGAAGATTGCCGATCAAAATCTGAATCCAATGTGCATGTGATGGCAATCCATCCGGTTACGGCAATGCGGGATTAACTCAAAAGCAAACTCGGTGCAGCCGGTAAATAATTCCTCCGCTCCCAAACACCAGCCAGATGCACACGTGAGCGGGTGCACACAGAACGGGGGGGTGCCCGTTGTAATGTCCAAGCTCCTAAATATCCATGGGATTTACTCCATAAAGATAGTAGCACTCGCAGGGGTTAGTTCCAACCAGTGCTTAATTTGTGCCGGTGCTTTCCGGTGCTTAGCACCGGCACTTAAATATCAGGGCCGGGTCTATGAATCTCTGCTGTGCGCACACCCACATTGATGATTTGTTTTGTTACTTACTGTAAAAATAAATATATACCTTTCTTTATTGTGTACTCTGTCTCTGTGCAGCCACAGGCCCGCCCCGCAGCGTGTTTTCATGTAAGTATCCCGCCTCCCGGCCGCCGGCGCCGAGTCTCATCATACTGTCAGTGTCATCAACGTCATGGCGTTAAAACGGTTTAGTGTTGCGAGTGCAGTGACTTGATTTGCAACTTGCGAGTCGGTGCTACCCCGACTCACACACACACTTCTTAATTACATAGGTGAGGAAGCAGCCCTGCTGCTGCTCCTGCCAAGTCCAAGAAGAGAGAATATAATATGTATTGAATAATAAATATATTAAATAAAATATAATATGTGTAAAGTAAGTTTTGTTTCATGATCATGGCGGCTGCAGAGTTGTTGACAGTTTCTGTTTGCCAGTGGGTGGGCGGGCCGCAGAAGTTGGTGGGGCCGGGCTGGAGGTTCTGATGGGGTTAAGGGCTGTGCGCGCCACCAGTTGCCACGCCCCAGCATAACCGCGCTGCGCAGTTACAGCAGCAGGCGGCAGCTCCCCGTGCCAAGAGTCATACTCATCCACATTAAGTTAGCCAGGCTGGCGTCCCCGGCCTGACCCGACCAACGATGACGAAGAAGCCGAAGGGCAGAGTTGGGCTGTGCAACTGTGTCTGGTGACGGTCTGGTGCCTTGTGGCGTGACACTGCAGCCATTACTGTGTCTACAGTCTACTACAGGACGGTCTGGCACTGCGGCCTGGTAGCAAGCAGGCAGCACGCAGCTAAGTACAACAGAGCAGTGCAGTGTGCAGCTAGCTAGCAGTGTGTGTGTCCTGGCCTGCCGACCGGCCTCACCACGAATTACGGTAAGAAGCTACAAATTAAGTTAATCAAAGCACTTAAAGTTAAGTTGAGCTGACCCGGTCGGTCAGCTCCCACACTTTGTTTTATTCCGGTGGACGAGGGAAGGGGTGGGGGCGGGGGGAGGTGCCACTGTGTGAATAGAAGTTTCATTTTATGTTAAGGGCAGGACAGGCATTCTATTCATACGCTCCAAGCTCTGCAGCAGTAATTGAATTAAAGTATTTATTGTAATGTGTAAATTTTTACTAACTAAGCGAACTGAAGCCAGCTGAGCTAACTAGCGATGTCAATTAATTGCCAATACTATGCCGTCGCCGTCTGGAACGGTCCGACCGTTAAAACCAATAAACCAGCAATAAATCAGACAGATGGACGATAGCCAGGCACGATGCTCCGCTCGGTGTTATTTAGCCAAAGACACTGGCAGTCTGAGCCAGGGACAGAAGAGTTAGAGGCTAAGCAATACTACAATCCCCACATGATTTCAGATAGCTGAAGAGTCGTCACATTCTGGGGAGGTGAGGGGGGGCATCCTTTTGCGTTACACCACTGGTGTATGCACCAACTAGGGCTATGCCTCAAAGATGCACTGACTGAGTCTAAGAGATATAAGGCATGTATCAAAACTGTAGTACACACTCTGCAATAACACTGTCCCCCAGGAAATGTATTTTTAGTAAACATATTTTTATTAAACCTCCACAGCAGGGTAGGCCCTGTCTGATATCTATCAGAAATGCACAGTCGGACTTCGAACCTTTCCCGCGCAACCACAGACGCAGCTGCTTCCTTCACCATACACAGTGGCTCTCCACTCCGATCGGGACTGACGTGCAGTTGAGGAAGAGCGTGGGGCTCTGATATTATGGAGAAGCTTTGTGGTGGGGGCGAAGGGAGGATGGGTGTGGGAGGTGCAAGGGGTGGAAACCTGGCAGAGTAACAGCGTGGGCTGCAGTTGAGTCCTATTTATTCTGAGCATTCAAGGCCAGGGGATAAAACCGGTAGTGCGCGTGATCAAATTTAAAATGTTTCCGTTCCAAACGAACTTCGCGTCTCTATGCCACACTCCATATGAGCCCTTTCCCACGCCTTGTGATCCACACAGACCTGATGAAAACTGTCAGCTTACGAAAAACGTGTGTACCTATTTTCTTTTGCAATTTTTTTTCTATAGCACAAACTCGACCCTGAAGGTACTAGAGGGCTTTATACAAGTGCCAAATACATTGACAAGGGCTCATTCATTTTTGGTAGACACCAGCCCAGGAGATTAAGGGATTTACCCAGAATCACAGGATGTTGAGCCCCTGCAGAAACTCAAACCCGGTACCCCAAGCCCAAAGTCAGCAGCTCTGGTCATTAGGCCACATCCTCTCCCTAAACCTATCTCTCACACTTCTTCACTAACTGCACTGATAAGCTCCCAAAACACGATAACATTGACTCCATGGTCATAATACACAACATTGAAACATTTCCCATATCAGATCAGAACAAACACCCTTCCAATAACACACCCAACAAGCATGCATGCCAACAGACCAAATTCAGGCAGGAGATTCAAGATTTTTTACGGTCAAAATGCCTATTTCAGCTGCCCTCTGCCTAAAATTTCCTTTACTTCGATGTAAGTCAATGGGAAAATAATTTCCTCAGATTTATTTTTAATTATCTCCCACTTTGCTTCTTTAAAATGCTGACATGTATGTACAAGGTGTAGCGTGCAACTCATATAAGCAAGTGCTTCGGTGCCCCAGATAGGGGTAGAAAGTCCTAAATAAATGTTACAATACAGTACTCTTTTTCTGGCACACCTTATATCCTGTGCTCTTTCCCAACTTAAAAAAATCCCTTTCGACACACAGTGCCCATCATATCCTAAAATACATTGTACCAACATTGTACCACATCCCACAGCCTTTCTTCCCCTTGTACTCTCTCAACCTCCCACACTGCGTGCCATATTCCCTTTATTACCTACACACATAACTTCCCACATCCCCTTTCCCAATTGTATCATCATGGGCACCTTCCCATTCCCCATTCTTATCCCAATATACAGTACAGTACAGACCTTCTCACACTCAATATAACCCATTCTTCTCCTTTCACACACTTTTGCTTACAAAAACAAACTTACATCTTCCCAACACTCCACCCCCCCAGCACAATGTTATCCTTATCCACGGATGTATGACGTTACAACGCATGCCTTTACGACGCGGTTTTTACAATGAAAACCTTTACAACGCATAGCGATTTGGGGTGCTGGATAGTGAATAGTTTAATTTACTATTCCAACTCCAGTCCCCGTGGACACTAGGGAAGGTGTTGGGTAGTAAATTAAACGTATTCCCTATCCTAGAGCGCCCCCCAGCGCAATGCGTTGTAATGGTTTGCATTGTAAAAGTTGCATCGTAAAGGCACTGCGTGGTAAAAGTTGCGTTGTAAAGGATGTTTCCCTTATCCACAGTTCTTACCATCCGCATGGCCTTCTAACATTCTTAGAAAGAGCATGCACATCACATTTCTTCCCACACCACCCTCTCGCATATACACCACAAACAACACATGGCCCTTTCTTACCTTAACACACAGACCATCTCATATCCCATACCGCTTTTCATACACACACACTCTTTCACACAAACACCCACCCATGACCTAGAGTTCTCATACACTCTTTACAAGAACACGCACACACTTTTCCATACTTCTGGATCATTCTTACAGTGAAATACAGGCACCTTCTCACAACCGGAAACAACACCTTACCTTTAATTACAAATAAAATACATACACCTTACACACCATATGAGCTATCACACCCTCACACAGACCTTCTATCTATCCCATGCCTCTTCTTATCCTTACACGAACACATAGCCACAACATGATCACCATATACTTACAGGGAAAAGACATCCATACACATTCCCACACCCCCATGTCTCACTCTTAACCACAGGCGCACACACACAGACACCACATACTCTCAATAGAACATACTCACACATTCCCACACCACTGTATTTAACTCTTAACCATAGGTGCATGTGAGCACCATTCTACACTCCTTCAAGATCATATATTCTTACAGGAACATGCACACACATTCCCACCCCACCCCTCAATCTTGTCCTTTGATACAGACATCTTTGCACAATCTGCTGCCCCACCTTCCCTCTATACACACATCCACCCCCCCTTATACACAGATCTTTTCCTACCCATGTCTCTTTGTATCCATATTTACAAACACACAATGCACACACCATGAACCTCATATACTTACAGAAAAAAACACACACACGTTCCTACACTACAGTGTCTCACTCTTACCCACGGTACGCGCACACACTCGATCTTTGACACACACCATCCACGCCTCATGCCCTTTCTTCCACTTACATCGAGACATTGGCATAGCCCATGCCCCTTCTTATAGGTGCACCCAAACTTTCACATAGACATACTTTCCCACCCTCCGTCATTATAATATAACCTCAGAATATCACGCACATCTCTACCCGAACTGCTACGTCTCACGCTCATCTTGAAATACACACACCTTCCCACAACCTGGTGCCACCCTGAATCTTTACGCACACACTCTTTCTTTGTTCAGTTCGTGCAGGACGCAGCAGCACCTTAGGGTCACTGTCAGGTCATGCAACGTGCGTGGGCACAAGAGCGCGGAGGACATTATGGGGCCTGGCCCTTCATAATGCATGAGGTCTGACATAGACTCTGTTACAAATGGCATGCCCTACCGCCTACCCCCAGTATTGTCCTTTCCCCAAATCAGCACACAGAGCACTGAAATTGTCCCTTTTCAATGCATTAGTGGTTTTAGCTAATTTATTCCAAACTTGTGCTTTAAATGCACATTTGCTTTAATCATTTTCAAAATGGTTCACGGGGAACCTTCTATCAAAACCTTACTATGAGGAAGGCTCCCTTTCTGAAATTCAGATCAGGTATTATATTTGGCTTTTAGCAGTGCCACTTGAAGATGTGGGTGGAGCTAATAAAGTGGGTGGAGCCAGTGGAGGGAGTGGGTGGAGCTTGTAAAAGTGGGTGTGGCCTCTGGCAAACATTTGAGCACCTGCACTTCATATTTTACAAATTAAGCACTGGTTCCAACAATGATTTTATTTCGGGAACTGCACAGCAACGACGCGTTTCGCCATAGGGCTTCTTCAAATTGTGCAAAGAGCCGCGGCGCCTGTCTGCCTACAAAGACGTCATACATTTTATCAAAAGCAAGAAAGGACTATCATACATATCTACAAAAGGCCGCCATCTTAACATGAAGTAACGAATATCACAGCAATACGGGTGTTCAATACCCAGATAGTTGGCCCATCCATATACAAATTGTACACATATACATAGACGATTTAAATAAATCCAATGTGCATAAAGCCCATGATGGGCTAAGATAGTCCTTATCTTCGCATATGATACAAATACGCCCATTATGAGTTGGTCTTAGGCAGAGTCGTTATATCAAAACCATTCAGGACCACAGAATTGAGATGTGGTGACTTGGGGGGTTTGAGAACCATGGAGGGTCTACATCAGGAAATCAACACAGGAGGTGATGGTGATGTAACCAATACCCAAATGTTGGAAATATGTGATGTACAACAAAAAGGTGGAGCCAGTGCCTTTAAACCAGCTTCCACCTTTATGCCTATGATGGCAACTGATGCCATAGACACCTTCTCTGAAGCCGTGATGAGGGACCTCGCGAGGCTGAGGAACACGAAAAAATATGTGCCATCTATGGGGAATTTTACCAAAAAACAACAGGTGGCATTAAAGGTTCTGGGAGAGGACTCAGGCATAGTATGTAAGCCTTCTGATAAAGGGGGAAATATTGTTCTGCTCACGACCACTCAATATGAAACGGAGGCTTTACGTCTATTGGGAGATACTAACACCTATATGACTGTGAATGAAAAAGTGTATAATCGGAGCGTCAGTGAATACCATAACATGATATTAAAATGGTATCATTCCAATATGCTCAATACTGATGAACATTTATTTTTACGTTGCCTCAGTCCTGTTATCCCTACATTTTATTACCTTCCCAAGGTTCACAAAGATATGTTCAATCCACCTGGTCGTCCTATTGTAGCTTCCAATGGGAGCTTAACAGAGAACCTTTCTATTTATGTGGACTCTTTTCTTTCTCCTTTGGTCATGTCCTTAAAGTCTTATTTAAGAGACACTAAGCATTTTTTGAATTGCATTAATGAGGTTAATTGGAAAGATACCTACTGTATGATGGTACTTGACATCACCAGTTTATATACGTGCATAGCACATGGTGATGGTTTGAAAGCTATGGCCAGCTTCTTGGACAAACGACCTGCACGTTTCTATGAACATAACAAGATGTTACTGGAGTTCATGACATTTAGCCTGAACAATAATATATTTTTATTCGGTAAACAGATGTATAGGCAAATGTCTGGAGTTGCGATGGGCACCTGCTCTGCTCCTAGCTTTGCAAATCTTTTCGTGGGGGGGCCTGGAGCATTGTCAACCAAGAGTGGAATAATCGGATCATAGGGTGGCATCGTTATATAGACGATCTTTTTATCATCCTAGAATCCAGCATAGAATTAGCCGGTACATATGTTGATGTTCTAAATAATAACAATATAAATCTAAGGTTTTCTGGCCAGATCAGTAGTACCTCTGTAAACTATTTAGATCTGACAGTTTACATTGACAATGATGGAAAAATGCAGACAAAATTGTATAGAAAAGAGACTGCGGGTAATTCCACGCTCTGTGCTGCAAGTGGTCATCCCCGCCAACTAATTGACAGTATCCCCTATGGGGAACTATTAAGGCTAAGAAGGAATAACTCTAATGATGAAGACTTTGTGAGGGCGGCGGACGCCAGCCTGACAAGATTCAAAATAAGGGGGTATAATGATGTTGTATTAACACGAGCCTATGAGAGAGTTAAGAAAATGAGAAGATCTGAGTTGTTGAAACCTAAAGTGATTGCGAAATCGAACAATGGGACGTTTCGTTTAATCACTACTTTCTCTCAGAATGCGGGACAAATTAAGAAAATATTAAAGAAAAACTGGAATATTCTTTTGTCCGATAATGTTATCAAGGCTGATCTACCTACTAACCCCCTAGTTACCTTCAGGAAGGCGAGATCTCTGAGGGACCATCTGGTCTCCAGTCATTTCCTTGCACCAGAAGAAACCCCTAAACTGCCTGCTCTTAGTGGCTTTTATCCATGTGGCCGTTGCAAGGCTTGCAAATTTAGCAAGCGAACACTCACTTATAAAATACCTGGGTTGGCGAACCCTAAACGGATTATGAAATTTCTAACATGCTCCACGCCTTATGCAATCTACTGTCTCACTTGTCCGTGCGGCTTGAATTGTATCGGTAGCACGACTAATGCAGTTAAGCTGCGTATTTTGGAGCATATGCGTGCGATCGCCAAGAAGGACGAATCCTACCCTGTAGCAAGACATTTTGAAAGGATGCACAGGAGCAACATGGACCTGTTGTCCTATGCCTGCCTTGACAGTGTACCGGCTAATATCAGAGGGGGTGATAGACTCTTAAAACTCAGACGTCTTGAATCCAGGTATATCATAGACATGCAGAGTAAAAATCCCAAGGGTCTCAACATGCATGAAGAGCTAGCAGTACATTTAGGCTGAAGTGTATCAACATTGCCCAGGTGACATGATTATTCTGAGATAAGTATCCTATTGAGTGTACCTGCAATCACCAAACTGCCTTTTAGATACAACCATCCCGTAGGATATTATAAATGTTACATAAGACTGAGATATGTACAGATGAAATTTTGAACTTTTTAAGATATTGTTCTTTTTTTAAATATATGTTTTTGATTTAGCCCATACAGGGCGAGATGAATGGTTTTGATATAACGACTCTGCCTAAGACCAACTCATAATGGGCGTATTTGTATCATATGCGAAGATAAGGACTATCTTAGCCCATCATGGGCTTCATGCACATTGGATTTATTTAAATCGTCTATGTATATGTGTACAATTTGTATATGGATGGGCCAACTATCTGGGTATTGAACACCCGTATTGCTGTGATATTCGTTACTTCATGTTAAGATGGCAACCTTTTGTAGATATGTATGATAGTCCTTTCTTGCTTTTGATAAAATGTATGACGTCTTTATAGGCAGACAGGCGCCGCGGCTCTTTGCACAATTTGAAGAAGCCCTATGGCGAAACGCGTCGTTGCTGTGCAGTTCCCGAAATAAAATCATTGTTGGAACTAACCCCTGCGAGTGCTACTATCTTTATGGAGTAAATCCCATGGATATTTAGGAGCTTGGACATTACAACGGGTACACCCCCGTTCTGTGTGCACCCGCTCACGTGTGCATCTGGCTGTTGTTTGGGAGCGGAGGATATATATATATATATATATATATATATATATATATATATATATATATATATATATATATATATATATATATATATATATATATGTATGAGTTGTGTATATATATATATGTGCTAAATAGAGTAACAATTGATATACAATTAATCCTTTGAAAAAGAAATGGTTTATTAAATGAAATATATAAACCAATAAGTTTCAATTAATCTTTTGGATTGCCAGTGAGTTGGAGGAATGTAAAAGAAATTTACAATACATTTCAAAAAGAATAACATTAATGAGGAAGAGATAATTAATGGTGTCTGTTCCTAGCAAATATATGTGTAAATATTCCGCCTGCACCACTTTTATTACCTTATGTATTGTTTTCCCAGATGCCTGTGGGTTAATCGGGTTCCCCCTGTAGTATATAGGCCGTGTATTATTAGACAGGTTAACCAGCTGGGCAGATGACAATAACATTTTAACCGACATTTTATATGGTTTTCACGCCCATCGGTCTACAGTGGCCCAATGTCTTAACTTATACATGATCCTCAATAAGTATAAGGTCACCTGCCCTGGTACCATCTACCTGGACTTCGTGTAGCTGTCCTCCGTGTTTGATCGCATGAATAGAATTAGGCTTCGGCAGACCATGCTGTCCATTGGGGTGGACGGCAACATTATTCCCTTGAGAATCTCCATAGTGACACCAAGGCTGAGGTGTGATACTCTCAAGACCCCAAGATATCTTGCCAGTTCCACATAAAAAGAGGAGTACAGCAAGGGTGTATCTTAACCCCTTTTTTGTTTAATTTATATATTAATAACCTGCAGAAGGTTTTATTGGAGACTAAGGTAGATTATCCCCAGGTGGGATGGCGCTGCCTGCTGGTTTTATTGTACGCGGACGACTAGGTCCTTATGGCTCTGACTGCTAGAGGGTTGCAATCTCCGTTCAATTCCTTTTCATCTTTCATGGCAGATTTGGACCTGTCCATAAACGATCTAAATCGTACTGTTGGATCTTGCACAAAGAAACTGCTCCAATTTAGAGTTGGCGCTGCTCCGGGTCCCCGTATAGAGGTTTTTAGGTCTCGCACCTGGCGATACAGCGCTAAGCGCTGTCACCAGCAAGACCTTTATTTATCGGCTTTGCTTTCAAGGGCTTGCAAGGGCGACAGGAGATGGGCACGCGCAGGCTGCAGGCTGGATTGGTAAAGGCGCACGTCCACCACGTACAGTCACGCGCTGTGCCCATCGCCTGTTTCCCTTTCAAGCCTCATGCCGTTAGTTTCACTTTCCCTCCCCCTCGGCTCCTTTCTGCTATTACAGCACCAAATGCATTTTACTCGCGCGTGCACACAACCCCCTCATGCTTGCTTACATTACGAACGGTAGTCCTCTCTCAGACCTTCTTGTAGGCCCCAGCGCGTCCAATGTCCTGGACGGCTGCCATCATGGAGTCAAGCGGGCAGCTGTGGTCTGTAGGCCTTCAATCCCTCTGTGCTAGACGGCCGCCGTTAGCCCCGCACTCACCATTAGCTCAAGGCGTGGCAGCGGGGTCAAGGGCCGCCTCCACTCCTGTCGTCTTCTGCCTGATCTCCTCTGTCCGTGCCACCGCTTCAGTCTCTCTGGGTCTGCTGCTTCAACTCGGCACTCAGTAAGTCTCCCACGTCTGCTACACCTCTCGGCAGAAGCTAGGCCAGGCTCATCGGAATTCGCATCGGCGGCTCTACAGGACCCGCCCCTCATGTCCTTTGGTCTCAGTGCTGGCCAACGGGTAGTCCTCCTCCGCTTATTCTCCACTCAGCACCAGTAGGGAGTCTTCACCCTTATGTTCCGACATCTGCGCTCCCACCAATAGTGAATTTCCAGCTGTTTTTAAAAAAAAGACCACGGAGCCCTCCTGGATCACGTCTACACGACAATCTTGGTTGGCCATGCCCTCTTCTCCTAACACATTTTTACAGCATCCTGAGTTTCCGCTCGTGTTGCTGTTTAAATTGTACAAAATATGTTTATATACTTATGGACACCGCAGGGCTTTTATTTTAACATTGTGCCTGCTTCATGGAAACTGGACTTTAGATCATTGTCTTCTTTCCTCACGGGCGCTGCAGGGGAGACACATGGCTGCTTTGTGAAATAAGCTAGTTCAGCATGTCAGGGGTCCGTGAGTGGAGCAGAATACAAAGGTAAGTGCGCACGGTAAGACTGCAGCCCTGCCAAGGGTCACTCAGGGGTTAAACTAGTGCACATTTGGTATTGTTATTCCATTCCCTCAAAATATTTTGTCATGCAATTCACAGCGCCAGTACTTGCTTGAAGTAGTGTGCTGGTAATGCGCTTTGCACAGACACTAACAGTGTTTGTTCTTCTGCGGCTCTGTAAGCATACCCAGGACTGAGGAGAGGGCATGGGTTATGATCAACCATTTAGAAGTCAGGCTCCTGTGGCTGGCAGCATTTGACACTGCTTTACTTTAATACTTATGGCAGTCCTGGCTGCTTTTTTTCTTCTTTTTGTGTGTGTGTGGTTAGAGGTGGTGCGTTTGGTGCAGGACAGATTGTCTCTTAGGGAGATCTCGCCATGAAGCTCTGCCCCCCCTTCACACAGTGACATTTTATATACAGGTTGCCAGGTCTAAGATGTGTATGAAATGTGCCATTAGTAGGAGAGGAGGCAAACAGTGCGCTTGTGTTTCCTAGTACTCGCAGGTATTCAGAAGGTAGGAGGCTTCTGAGTTTCTAAAAGCACTTTGCACTTCAGGAGGTCTAGCCCACACAAGAATCCCCCTTGAAAATCATCCTTCATGTGCTGAATCGCAAAATTCTGCAGTTCTGGCGTGTGTGCTCTCTAGGGCCCAAGCATGATTAATTGTTGGCAAACTGGCCTGACCCCTACCTAGGTTAGTGACCTCCGTGTGACAAAGAGCCATGCCTTGTGGACTACCAGATCCTGTACACCTGTGCTTGCATACATTCAGTACATAGTGGGCACTTCACACACACACACTGCACCATAACACACACTGTACACACTGCACCCTCACACACACTGCACACACTGCACCCTCACACACACTGCACCCTCACACACACTGCACCCTCACACACACTGCCCACACTGCATCCTCACACACTGCACCCTCACACACACTGCACACACGGCACCCTCGCACACTGCTCCCCCGCACACTGCACCCTCACACACTGCACCCTCGCACACACTGCACCCTCACACACAGATGCACCCTCACACACACTGCACCCTCTCACACACTGCACCCTCACACACACTGCACCCTCACGCACACTGCACCCACAGACACACTGCACCATCACACACACTGCACTCACACACTGCACACAACGCACCCTCACACACACACTGCACACACTGCACCCTCACACACACTGCACCCTTACACACTGCACCCTCACACACTGCACCTCACACACTCTGCGCACCCTCTCACACTCAGCGCACCCTCACACTCTGCGCACCAGGAGAACTGGGCCTTATGGGCCAAGCGGCGCAGGGCACGCCTATAATCTCCGGGTTCACCTGCTTTGTCGAACAGAGACACGAGACACTCTGTTGGGCGTAGAAAATCAGATTTATTAGCTGCAGCTAAGCACAGTTGTCCACGAAGTACCCTAAGGGTATATTCTCAGGAGACTGCCACTTAAATCCGTGGCGCACAATCTTATATAGCATATATATTTACAATACCCACTCCCAAAACATACAAAACTGGCCTTCAAATAAGATAAAGTCAGGAAGAATGGTGGGACCCAAACAGTGGAGTAAGGCAAGGATTAATGAGTCTAGACATGGATTTAGCAAACTCGGCCAGGCCCTGACATCGGTTTCATAAACAAGGACAAGGGGTTACTCTTTAACAGAAGGGAAACGTAGCAGCTGAAAAGGCAAAAAGACCGCGTTCGCCGTGCTGCCTGAGTGAGGCAACACAAAATGGCGGCTAAGCACAAAATGGCGGCTAGATAAGAAGCGGAGCCGAAAACTACGTAACCTCAGACCCTCCTTTTGCCATACTTAGGTAAAGCACAAAGGACTCATGTTAGTCTGAGTCGATATCAATGGTCATGAGGTCATTGAGTTGTTGCTGCAACATCATTCTAATGTTCTCTGTTTTCTCTGACACTGGTTTTGGAACGCATACAGTGGCACAAAGTCCACAGATGGCTGGGCCACACTGCAAACAGAGGCAACAAGAAAAGATGATCGCTAGAACCGCTCCAAGGAAAGTTAACACTTTCCATCCCCATGTGGACAGTAGTCCCCAAAACCATCCCATCACAGACCAATCTCCGGTGTCCTGATGAATGGACTCGGAAATGACATGTAGCCTAGAAATGGCTTGGTATACTGTAGGGGCATTATCGGGAACGTAAACACAGCAACTAGACCCAATTAGTTTACAGACTCCTCCTCTATCTGCAAGGACAATATCTAAAACCGTTCGGTTTTGTAAAGTCATAAGACGATCCCCCTGAAGTTCAGCTGTCAAATTATTCAATGCTCCGGGAGTCACGTTTATGGTAGCATCGACCACACGGACTAGACGTCTTATGTTTCTGCTGTTAACTATTGGACCCCAAAAGGGAAGAAACCCTTTCAAGAAATCTCCTCCCTCTTGTCCAGCTGTGTCTTCAGAATCAATAACCCCTCCACCATATCTCTTTCTGTGGTGATCTGCAGGAGCAGTATATGTTGGAGGAAGAAGAAAAGCTATATAACATGTTCCCGAGAAATATGTGGGAAGCCATGCATAGGCTCTATCATGGCAGATAAAATATGTACCTTGAGATGGTACCAACGGTGAAGAAACCAAGGGTGTATAAACGTATGTATGGGAACAATTACTCTTTTCCTGTTTAATTTTAGTGTTCTGTCCATTGATTTGTAAACACAAATTACCTTTATGAGGTATAGTCCAAATTGGTGAAGATCTCTGTTTAACCTTGTCAGTGACGCTAGTGATATAACGAGTCACATTCCACCCATCATATGCTTGTTTCTCATCTTTGGGAATTTTACTAATGTCAGCAATTTTTGCCATTGTTACTATTCCCTTTATCAAAGGACTGTGACTAAAATCTACTCCACCATTATAGGACCCACCAGGAGGGTATTGAAGTTGATTCTGGTATGCATTAGAAAACATAGCCAGAACCAGAACGTTCATAAGAAAATGGGAGAACTAGGTATGGCATCCCTCTCTCTGTATTGTGGGGCATGAGCCCACAGACTCAACAGTCAGTAGTATTTACTACCAATTGATGTTGATGTAACAACTGGATAAATGAATTGTTGAGATATTCCGTTCTCCTCATCTGCTCATGGTCTGGGAGTGCATAGAATTTGTGCGGAGAAATAGTAGTAGAAGAAATCAAAGAGACAGAAGTAGGAGCGGGTGTTGGCTGCATAACGTGTACAATCCATCCTAGACATGCTAGTAAAATACATAAACAAACTAAAATGCATAGTGCTAAGCCACAACGACTAAACATTAATTTCTTATAATGGTTTCTTTTTATCATTTTAATATCGCCCCCTTCCATTACGTTATCCATTACTCTAAAGGCGTTGCTCACGATAATCTTCCTTAAATCACTTTGCTGTGATTGTTAGCCGTCCTATGACACTGCAAGTCCTGTTGACCTAGTCACTATTCAGGTCACAGCCTAAGACTCCTACCGTGACCCTGCAACTTGATGGATAATGGAAAAGGAAAGCAAAATTATAAAATGCCAAGTCTCAATTGTCCTTGGTCAACCTTGGTCGTAGGTTGTACCGAGTCTTGCCAGATATCGTTTGGTCTCTAAAAAAAAATTCTGGATCTGATGTATTCAGTCGTAAGTGTGAAGGTACAGCTTCCTGTAAAACGTCGTAGTCTTCTTTCTAGGAACTTGTCCAGTCCAGGCGTGCACTACTGAATGGTACAAATCTGGGTACTTTCTCACAGTCACTATCACCAACACCTTCTCTGACCCACTGGTCATAAGGTAAAGGTAATGGTACCCTTTTACAGTGCACGCCGTGGACCCAGTTTTTCTTCCCAATGACCTTTACTGCTGTACGAGTGGTCAGCAAGACTTGTCTCGGTGGCCCACAACGAGGTTCCAGGTTCTTTTTTCCTCTGGAAGTTCTTCAGGCAAACCCAATCCCCAGGTTGGATGGAGTGCCCTGGATCTGAGGAGGCCTCTGGCAAAGCGTTTTGGACCTGTTGACGAATAACACATAATTTAGTGGTGAGGTCATGCAGATAATCAACCAACAATGGATATGGAACATCCGAGTATTTCTTAGGTCGAGGGACTCCCCAGACATTGGCTGGGCGTCCAAAAACATTCTCATATGGGCTAAGTCCCAACCGAGAATGGACTGTCGTTCTTTTTGAGAGAAGTGCCAAGGGCAAGGCATCAGGACAGGAAAGGCCTGAGCTGGCCTGTATCTTTGCTAACTTAAGCTTGAGAGTGCCATTATAACACTCTACCAAACCCGCCGACTGAGGGTGGTTTGCCGCATGGAATTTCTGTCTAATACCAAGACCCACACACACCTTTTGCATAATTTGGCCTACGAATTCGCTCCCATTGTCACTCCAGACAATGCGCGGTAAACCAAACCTCGGGAAAAATTCCTTCAGAAGGACTTTAGCAGTGGACAAAGCAGTATTGTCCTTTAGGGGGTAGGCCTCTATCCATCTGGAAAAGGCACAAACCACCACCAGGACGTACTTAAGGTTGTTAAAACGTTCCGTGTGAATATAATCTATTTGCAGTACCTCAAAAGGATACGTAGGGGGAGCAAAAGGACCTGCCGGAGTTGGTGTTTCCTTTCCTGGATTGTGCATCAAACAGACAATACAATGCTTCACCACATTTTCTGCACATTTGGGAATACCTTCATTCTGCCATACTGGAGCCAAAAGTTTGCATATACCCCTTGCATTGATATGGGCTAGTCCATGTGCCATAGTAACTACAGGTAGTACATACGCGTCTGGTAACAACCATCGCTGATGCTCTGATAATTCCGTCCAACATCCCATCGTATCCAACATTCCCGTTCTCTCTTTCCACTTACTCAATTCTTTCTCAGTCGCTTCCTTTTGGATCATTTTCACACTTTCTACTGTGTCTTCACACATACCTCCTTCTGCGACCCATCTCGCAGGGCCTGCAACATACACGTGACTTTCAACATCTTTCGCTGTTTCCCTCGCTACTTCATCCGCAAATGCATTCCCTCGACCCACATCATCAGTGATCCTTTTATGCGCACTGCACTTCACAATCGCTACTTGAGCAGGCAAAGCAAGTAATTCAAGAAGGTCAGTTGCCAACTGACCATGCTGTATTTTAGTGCCGTGGGAGGTAAAGAATCCTCTTTCCTTCCACAAACGACCAAAACTATGGGCAACACCAAAAGCGTATTGGCTATCTGTATAAACGGTCACTCTCTTTCCTTTCGCCAATACACATGCTCTCGTTAATGCAATTAACTCTGCAGCTTGCGCTGAATTCTGTGCAATGCGTACAGTTTCTACTACTGTATGCAAAGTTGTGACAGCATAAGCTGCTGTCGTCTCGCCATTAGGAAGCTTAAAACAAGACCCATCTACTCATAGGATTCCATACGGATCCTCAAGTGATGTATCTTTTAAATCAATTCGACTTTTAGTACCCAACACAGTAACAGAACACAAAGCAGTGCATAAATCAGAAAAATTCTTCTGACATTCATCAGTCCAAGAAAGAGGTTGGGGTGTATCTTTCAAAGTAAGTGCCAACAAAGGTTTGGCCAACAAGGAAAAATGTGGGATCCATTGTCTACAATAAGAGGTAATGCATAAGAAAGCACGCACCTCTCTTTGTGTAGATGGTACAGACATTCCTGCAATTGCATGGATACGTTCTGGGGTCAATCGCCTTCCCTCCTTTGACAATAGATGACCTAAATAGGTAACCTCTTGGCAACAATATTGTAACTTAGAAGGTGACACCTTATGGTGTAATCAGACAAATGTTGCAGGAGTAACACAGTCGAATTTTTACAAACATCTTCCGAATCGGCAGCCACTAACAAATCATCCACATATTGGATAAGAGTAGCACCTGGAGGCAAAGAAAAAGTGTCAAGCTGAGATTTCAAAGCCTGACTATAGATGGAGGGACTCTCACAATAGCCTTGAGGTGCACGCTTAAATCGGAAGCTTCGGCCTCCGAGAGAGAAGCCAAAAAGATCCCTACTCTCCTCAGCAATAGGAATGCTAAAGAAAGCATTTTTGAGGTCGATGACCGAAAACCAAGCTGCCGAAGCAGGAATCATAGTAAGCAGAGCAGTAATATCCGGGACAACAGGAAATTGAGGGACAACAATTTTGTTGACCTCTCGAGATCAATCACAAAACGATACACAGGTGGTTGAGAAGGATCAGTACGTTTAAGAACAGGCAGAACAGGACTATTGCAAACGTTTCCTCTGGTCTCTTCAACCACACCCTCCTGAACCAAGTCATAAACAATAGCTAACAAAGCTCTCTCACCATCATTAGAGATCTTGTATTGGGGAATGCGTGGCAACTTAACATCAGGTTTAACAGTAATGACATAAGGTGGAATTTGAAGCAAACCAACATCATTCGGACCCGTAGCCCAAAGTGCAGCAGGAAGTGAACGCAATTCGAGTGGCAGTTGGTCTTGAGACAATTACATCGGAGAAGTCAATTTATCACCCGAGGTAAGATGTACACCAGAGGGGGAACAATACAATGTGGCATGCAAGCGTTTGAACAAATCCAAACCCAATAAATTCTCTCCGCAATCCGTCGTCAAAAGAAGTGGAGCTTCTAAATCATACGGACTATGGAAATAGGCAGAGGACAGGAAACAGGGTTACTAACTGGGGCGCCAGAGAATCCTACAGAAACATTTGTTAAGCCAGACAAAGGTGCCCCAGGGAGTTTGGAATGCATAATAGAACTTCTCATTGCACCAGTATCCAAAAGAACTGGTTCTGTAACACCCAATGCTACAACATCAACATAAGGTCCATTATGATCCACTGGAACTGATACAACTCCCTTGCTTTGTCTATGGCTGTCCTAGCTAGTATGAAAATCGTGACTTTCACTCTCTGCATAATAATCGTCATTATAATATTGCGCAGACTTATTATTCTGTTGATCAAAATAATTCATAGTGTTCTGCGGGGGTAAGGAACGCTGTCCTTGAGGCAACACACCTCGCCCTCTACCCCTAGGTGCTGACTGAACACCACCACGACCTCGTGGCACGGATTGTCCACCAGTGCGTTGTTATAAAATTGGACAATTAATCTTAAAATGACCTTCTTCTTTACATTAGGCGCATTGATTAGGACCCAACTGAGCTCGCGGAACAAAAGATGTAGGTTTCTGCAACAATCTTTAGAACTGTCGCGGCTGTTGCGATTGGGACTGGTCAGAACGAGGGGGATAAGTCTGTTGCAAAATAATCTTCGTTTTCAATTCTTTAGTCTTTTTCTCCGCTTTTTCTTTTTCTTCCTTATCCCTATTCTCATAATACTGGGCAGTAGCTAATATCTGGGCAGTCGATTAAACGGCCCATAAACTCTCTGATTGTTTCAATTTATGCGATAATTCTGGAAGTAGATTAAAAACAAATGTATCTACAAATAGTCGCTGTCCACCTTCAGTACTCATATCTTGACCACTATGGTCGATGAAAGTTTCTTCGAAACGAGTAAAGAAATCGGAGACACTTTCATCCGTCTTTTGTTTGCACGCTGCTAACTTATCCCAGTTAACGCGTACAGCAGGCATCATCGTTTTCATAAGAGCTATTATTCTACCGGGTAATTCCGTGATCAAATCATCGGGTTTGGCACCACCTATTTGTCCTGCATCTGCGGCTGGTATGGCAGCCCAATTACCACCCAAAGCTTGATCATGATCTACCTTACGAATTTTAGCCCATAAAGCTTGTGGGACTACATTTCCTATCAGTAAATCAATGTCTGCCAAATTCATGATACATGCATCAACAGTCTGGGACAACTCTTTATAATACCCAGCAGGATTCTTACAAGGGTCTGGTAAAGACTGTTTTAGTGCAAACATTCCGAACTTTTCCAAGGATCATGTACCCATATACGCTGAAAATGAGCTGGAATAGCCGGATTAGCACCTGCTTGAGAAACCGCATCTCTCCATATTGGAGGAACTTCTCGCATAGGATATTGTGTCGTTTTACGTCGAACTGCAGGTTCAGGTTCAAGAGAAGCTTGAGATAAAAAGAAAGACCAGAAAGTAACAAGCTTTTGAACAGCATGCTCTACATCAGGACCCACGACAAGTCCCTTATCAAATTGATCCTGTATCTCGAACAAACCCTGAGGAGGTAAATCCAAATCCATATCTCCCCACCCTTTGATAAGAGTATTACACATAACATTAAAATCGTACCTCTGCGTAGGTGCATTCCATTGAAGAAAAGTGTCTAAAATATCACGCACACTATACTGTTAACTACTCATAATCCAATTACGAGCGAGAGAATCTAACTTAATCCGTTCTTCCAAATCTGGAATCTGGCTACGAGATTGCCTTTGAGACGAAGCAGGAGAAAAAGAAAGAGGTCCAAGAAAAGGTGACAAGAGACCGGAAACAGTGTTAACTAATCGTTGTCGAGCTGTAGGGGAATCTGACACTAGAACAGGAGACAATGTATTCTGTAAAGCAGGAGAAGAACTAGTAGCAAAAGAAACTGAAGATAAAGGAGACTGAAGCACAGAAGATTGGGGTACAGAAGTCGGTGGCAAAGGAGGCGGAGATGGAATCACTGGAAGAGGCAAATGTGCAGGAACTGGAATAACTGGATAAGCAGCAGGTTGTAATGGGGGTGTGTTAGCACCTAATACATAAGGTGGAGGTAATGTCAATAGATGGGACATGAAAGGATCTTCGTCAGGACCCTTACTCTTTGAGGAAGTAGGCAACACAAGATAACATCTATCTATTGCCATTGTGCATATCCATGAGAACCAGAATAGATCATCTGAAATCACCGATAAGAGGTGGGGACAGAACTAAAATGCCCAGACAAAGGGAAGCTGCATGGATTTGTCGGCTTCGCAGTATCTCTAAAGGACTTAACATCAATAATGAATTATACCATTTTCTGTAATAATATTTGTCTTCAAGAGAAATATTAATGGAAGAATGTTATTCTTCCCCCAATGCTGTCTAAAATGAATGATTTTAAAATGTGTAAACTGATAAGCCATTTAATATTGACAAACACCGTTTGTAAATATTTTCTTTGTGATGCAGTATGACAATAGGCAGTAAACTGCTTGATGTTGTTTGTCTTAAAATAATAAAATCATCTAGGGCCACACGGAGTGAACGATACAGGTCGAATAAGGTAATACACTTTTACATTAGATCTAGTAATCAACACTGTTCATTTCCCGATCCAAAATGGCGCCTAAAAAATCCGATCCGGCAATTCGTTGCCCTCCTATCTAATAGTTCAAACATTAAATATTTCGCTAATATCATGTCTGAAGATTGCGCTATATATTGAGATCATTATAGCACTTTGTTGATTACAATTTCACAAGTATAGCGTAGTCACGTATTTTGTATATCCTTTATATAAACTTTGCATCTAAAAATAATATAATTCATCTAAAACTATTTACAATTAAATTAAATTACGAATGGATTCCGTTAGGACTACACTAATCCTTAGAATTCCACATCAGGTTAAGCAATTTGTGTTTTGTATTTTATTCCCCGTTCCAAAATGGCGCCCAAATCAGTAATAAGCAATTCACTGCTGCCATACACAATGTCCCAATATAAAACACTTCGATAATATCATTTCTCAATAGAGCACTATATATTGATAATACTATAGTATCATCAGGCATGGCTTTAAAGAGCATGTAGTATTAACCATTGTACTCCACATTTTATTCGTATAGAATTTCTTACTTAGAATTTACAACTAAAAATAACATATAATCCTTAAAATCTTTTCTATTAAACAAAATCACATGGATTCTGTTAGCAATATAATTACGTTTATGATCTTTGGAAAATAAAGCTCAAACGCCATAATATGTAAGTAATCTATGTACATTCTAAGATGGCGGCTGCACTTGCATGGACCGGCGTGGCCTCTATAACAATTGCGAGCAGCTGATACTTGTTTGCGGGCTATTTAAACTTGCCCACCCCGGTCAATGCTCGAACTGCCAACTAGAGGCTGCGACCGGGGGAGAACTAAGACATGACGATTACTCAAGTAAGTGAGGCTTTAGTTGGGCTGCTGAAACTTCTGCTGGTAGGGTGGTTATTCTAGCTTTTTTTGGGTTCTTGCTCGGATTAAATTCTTAAATTAGGGCAGGTACTTCCTTCCCTTTTTCAGCTATGTTAGTAAAAACTGCTTACTGCGGTTTTAGGTTAAGGAGCAGTGCTGAACCGGGGTGCTTTCATTTCCCTTTCTGCACTTATGTTTTCATTTCCTTAAATAAAGGCGGTTACTCCCTCTCCTTTTTCTGTCATGTTAGCAAACACTGCTTACTGCGGTTTATGGTTAAGGAGCAGTGCTTAAACAGGGTGCTTTTGCATTCCTTTCTGCCTTTATGGAAAATGTAATCTCAACAGTATGGCCTTATACACCTAGGTCCTACTTGAGATCGTAATTATATTAAGATCACTGTTTATATTTCATGCATGATTATAACTCGTTCTTCTGGGGTTTTAAACTCGTCTTCACCCCATTTCTTATTAGGGTGAACACAGATATCACTGGTAAAGAATGTGAATAATGGCATCTTTCCAATTACGTATCCATCCATACAATATTTGAAGAGAACTGACTAGTCCATTTTAAAATAAGGTATGTGATGTGTCCGGCTAATAAACCATTGGTGAAACTATTAATAAATGTATAAAGCATAAATAAACTTACATCTAATCCTCTTTTATAATAGGATATTTTTGCCATTAAATATTTTGAAGACTTGCCTCATGATAAAGCCCTGGAACGCATAATCCGTGACGTAATTTTGATAATTTTCGGTAAGATGTAGTCCTTCACTTACTTCTAGTTATGGCCAATCAGTGGACTTAGCTAAAAAAACAAAAAAAAACTCCTTTCTTCTCCTCCTTTGCTTTAATAACAGTTTCCTGTCGAATCAAAATATGAAATCCCTTAGAAAAATCATTGTTTTAATATACTTCAAAAAGACACCAAGCTCTTTGTTGTTTAAGCTCTTGCACAATATAGACTGATGTACCTATTTCACTGTTCAAAGAGGATAAACTGTACATTTTGTCAGTAGGCTATTGTTGTTTATGAACTGTGCAGTATGCACTTCATATGTATTTTTTTACACTCAGGTTGTATAAAATGTAGGTTTTTAATTGTAATATAGCATTGTATAATATGTATATTTTGTATATTTGTTTGTTGTAGCCCTGAATAAGTCCTTCGGACGAAACGCGGTGGCTACTTGTGTGTGAAGATTTGGAATAAAAGCAAGAAAGAAAATTCCATGGCCTACTGATATCATTAATTTGATCAATATTGTTATTGTAGAGTGTATGGTGTGCTGAACCATTGTGTTGTATTGCGGAAAGTGCCTTTGGGCCTTATCTTTGGAAGTCTAGGGGTATGTGGCTTCAGGTTTCTGGCACCCACAAACATAACTAGACCAGGAGATAGTGGATGTAGTGCAGTCCATTATCTTACCCTATACCCCTGTTGTAGCATTGCTATTAAGCATGGGCGTAAAATCCGCTCCGATCGCGGATTTTTCGGATTTTCGGCAAATTCGCAATCCGCGAACTCTCGCGAATTTGTCGAAAGTCCGTGAATTCGCTCGCGGTGGATTTTTTGCTTGGTGATACAATATTGCGGCGCGCGGCGTGGTGCACGGCGTTCACTTTCCGTCATTTAGCGTTTGCCGAGTTGTTTTTCTCGATCATATTTTGCGAGTGCTGCGCCATTTTGGATCTTGCTGCGGGATCCCGCGGGAGTTTGGCGCCCGCGAATGCGTAATCGCGGCTTGCCACCTTGCACAGCACGCCTCGCGAGAGTTCGCAATTGCGAACACGTAGTTGCGGCGGACAGGAACAATCTCGCTCTCGCGAAATAGAGATTTTGCAGTTCTGCACAAGAAATCCACTAGCAAACAGGATAAACCTTCAGAAAATGATGATTTTTATCAGAATCACTCCTCAGGTTGACATTTGCATGGCCTTTTTTTTGCAAGGAGTCCATTTTTGGGGGGGGGAGGAAGGAAGTGCCCCACAGTCTCCAACTTCCTGTTCCTGTCCAGCAGGCTCCTCCCAGTGCTTTCTTCATGTGCTGGTCACTTTCATTTGGACCTTGACCTGGAAGGATTACTTTTTGTGGGTGCTGCTGGATATTTGGATTTGAGGCCTTTTTGACTTTCTTTGGATCACTTTTGGATTAGAAATCAACTTTCACAAGTAAGTTTGTTTTGGGCATTACAGTTGCTGCAACTACAATTTTGGAACTTTTTCAGAACATTAAATAAAATATATTGTGGGTAGCCACAGTATCCAGTAGGACCAGGGTTGGTTATGGGTGCATGATACAACTGTTTTGTTGAATTTAAACACCATTGAGGCCATGGATGGGCTGGGATTGTGCTGATTTTTGTTGTTTTTGTCGTTTTTTTGGGGCTGCTGGTGGGGCCCTTTGCCCAGGGGTGGTGAGTGTTGCATGGGCCTAGTCTTTCTGTGGGGTGTCTTCTTGAATTTAAACATCATTGAGGCCATGGATGGGCTGGGATTGTGCTGATTTTTGTGTTTTTTGTTGTTTTTTTGGGGCTGCTGGTGTGGCCTTTTGCCCAGGGGTAGTGGTGCATGGACTGAGTGTGCCTGTGGTGTGGTCTCACTCTCTTTAATGTAAACATCCTGGATGGCATTGGATTGTGGTGATTTTTGGGTGTTTTTCTGTTTTTTTGGGGTGTACTGTTGATGTGGACTGGCCATGTGGGTGGTGGTGGTGGCCATCTTGAGTGCTGGCTGGTACAGGCAACATGTGCTTGGGGTGCATGGGGCCATTTTGAAGAGAGGCAGTGTCTGAGGCCTGCACTTATTTTGCCTACTTTTCATCCATTATCCCCAGGGGTAGTGAGTGTTGCATGGGCCTAGTCTTTCTGTGGGGTGTCTTCTTGAATCTAAACACCATTGAGGCCATGGATGGGCTGGGATTGTGCTGAATTTTGTGGTTTTTGTCGTTTTTTGGGGCTGCTGGTGGGCCCTTTGCCCAGGGGTGGTGAGTGTTGCATGGGCCTAGTCTTTCTGTGGGGTGTCCTCTTGAATTTAAACACCATTGAGGCCATGGATGGGCTGGGATTGTGCTGTTTTTTGTGTTTTTTGTCGTTTTTTGGGGCTGCTGGTGTGGCCTTTTACCCAGGGGTAGTGGTGCATGGACTGAGTGTGCCTGTGGGGTCTCACTCTCTTTAATGTAAACATCCTGGATGGCATTGGATTGTGGTGATTTTTGGGTGTTTTTCTGTTTTTTTGGGGTGTACTGATGATGTGGACTGGCCATGTGGGTGGTGGTGGTGGCCATCTTGAGTGCTGGCTGGTACAGGCAACATGTGCTTGAGGTAAAAAAGTAAAAGTAAAAGTCCACATTTGTAAAGCGCACAATCACCCGTAAGGGTCTCTAGGCGCTGGGGGGCCGTCGGGAAGATTAAGCGAGCTATTGCCCAGAGTCACATGGTGCTGGGCTGACCTGCCGCCGTAGCCGGGGATCGAACCGTGGTCCCCAGATTCCAGCGTCAGTCGCCCTGGCCGCGGCGCCACACCTCTTCTGCAAGGGGCCATTTTGAAGAGAGGCAGTGTCTGAGGCCTGCACTTATTTTGCCTACTTTTCATCCATTATGCCCAGGGGTAGTGAGTGTTGCATGGGCCTAGTCTTTCTGTGGGGTGTCTTCTTGAATTTAAACACCATTGAGGCCATGGATGGGCTGGGATTGTGCTGAATTTTGTGGTTTTTGTGTTTTTTTGGGGCTGCTGGTGGGGCCCTTTGCCCAGGGGGGGTGAGTGTTGCATGGGCCTAGTATTTCTGTGGGGTGTCCTCTTGAATTTAAACACCATTGAGGCCATGGATGGGCTGGGATTGTGCTGTTTTTTGTGTTTTTGTCGTTTTTTGGGGCTGCTGGTGTGGGCTTTTGCCCAGGGGTAGTGGTGCATGGACTGAGTGTGCCTGTGGGGTCTCACTCTCTTTAATGTAAACATCCTGAATGGCATTGGATTGTGGTGATTTTGGGGTGTTTTTCTGTTTTTTTGGGGTGTACTGATGATGTGGACTGGCCATGTGGGTGGTGGTGGTGGCCATCTTGAGTGCTGGCTGGTACAGGCAACATGTGCTTGGGGTGCATTGGGCCATTTTGAAGAGAGGCAGTGTCTGAGGCCTGCACTTATTTTGCCTACTTTTCATCCATTATGCCCAGGGGTAGTGAGTGTTGCATGGGCCTAGTCTTTCTCAGGGGTGTCTTCTTGAATTTAAACACCATTGAGGCCATGGATGGGCTGGGATTGTGCTGAATTTTGTGGTTTTTGTCGTTTTTTGGGGCTGCTGGTGGGGCCCTTTGCCCAGGGGTGGTGAGTGTTGCATGGGCCTAGTCTTTCTGTGGGGTGTCCTCTTGAATTTAAACACCATTGAGGCCATGGATGGGCTGGTATTGTGCTGTTCTTTGTGTTTTTTGTCGTTTTTTGGGGCTGCTGGTGTGGCCTTTTGCCCAGGGGTAGTGGTGCATGGACTGATTGTGCCTGTGGGGTCTCACTCTCTTTAATGTAAACATCCTGGATGGCATTGGATTGTGGTGATTTTGGGGTGTTTTTCTGTTTTTTTGGGGTGTACTGATGATGTGGACTGGCCATGTGGGTGGTGGTGGTGGCCATCTTGAGTGCTGGCTGGTACAGGCAACATGTGCTTGGGGTGCAAGGGGCCATTTTGAAGAGAGGCAGTGTCTGAGGCCTGCACTTATTTTGCCTACTTTTCATCCATTATGCCCAGGGGTAGTGAGTGTTGCATGGGCCTAGTCTTTCTGTGTGGTGTCTTGAATGTAAACATCATGGATGGCATGGGATTGTGCTGATTTTTCTGTGTTTTTCCATTTTTTGGGGTGTATAACTGAACTGATGTTCCTCTGTCTTCCATTGCTTTTAGGTGCACAAGACTCAAGAGAACCACCAGTGCCAGGAAGAAGTCCTGCAGCGGTGTGTGTGTGCAGCAGCATAACGTCACGCGACGTCACGTCTGGACACAGACAACTCTGCAACTCGTGCAACTGCTGCCTGCTGTTCTGACCTGCTCTGAAGAAGATGGCCCCCAAAAAAGTTCCCTGTAGCTCCTCTAGCAAGAAAGTTGCCAGTAAGGAGCAGAAGAAGCAAGTTACCAAGGAGACTGGTGTGCCGGCCGCCCCTTTTTTTGGGAGGAAAAAAAAAAGTACGCCTGCAGCAGCAGCGGGATCTGCTGGGGACCAAGCTGGGAGCAGCACCCCCGCTACATTGGGCTCAGTGCCACCACCACCACCACGCCAACTTAAGTCCAAGCCCTTGACTGCTGTAGAGGCACTTAGTCTAGTTGTTCAATCACCATCGACCAGTGATGTTGGCTCATCGCAAGAAAGTAGCAGCAATGTCCCTCAATCAACACAGGTTGTTGTAACTCATCTGACGAGTGTTGAACAACCACAGCCGCAACAAAAACCACATGTGCAAGTACAAGCCCAAGTATATGTGGAAGGAGAGGCAGCGCAAGGAGATGCGCAAGCAGAGGTGCATGGAGGGTCACAAGTGCCCACAATAGTTGTTCCTCCCGAAGTAGGGGCACATCAGGAAATCGACAATCAAGGCGAGGTATCATTTGAGGAAGATACTCCTCCTGATGATCATTTATTGTCTTCCACACCCCTAGCAAGGAAGAGATCAAGGGTGATGTCTACATCTTCTTCAAGCACACCTCCTTCTGATGATACGGATCAAAATTGGGAACCAGCACCACTGCCGTCTGAGAGTGAGGCACACCATGATCCTACAAAGGTATTTAAGCGTAAAAGGAAGCTCGTCCAAAGTCTCAGAATTATGGAGTGTGATGATGAGGCTCAACAAGAAGTGGCGGATACTGCTGCTGATGAAGACTCTGGCAACGACGACCCAGTCATCATAAAGGTCACTGCAGCCCCAGCGGGCATGCAGCAAACAGACATTTTGACCCTAACCCGAAAAGCTGCTGAGCGTGATGATGATGATGTTGTCGACGAGGAGGCAGTGGAAAAACCACAATCATTGGAGTTAAGTAGTACACCAACTCGTACCGCTTCCATATTTCTTTCTTACAAGAAGGGACCTCCATCCACCTCGACCTTAATTAGTGGCGGTGAAAGTGCACAACGTACAAAAGTTGGGCAATCCAGATCCTCCACTTCATCTGGCATTAGCAGCATGACCACCACCACCAGTATCGCCGCCTCCTCCAGGCCCCACAGACACTTCAAGTCCCCAGTTTGGGACTTCTTTACTGTTTGCCCAAAAAGGGAAAAGTTCGCCATTTGTACCCTTTGTAAGCTTGCAGTTAGTCGTGGTAAGTTAGGTACCAACTATGGTACCGGAGGCCAGAGAGGTCATCTTGAGAGACAGCACGCTGTCCAATGGTTTGCGCACCTAAAGGCGATCAAGGAAGCCCGAACTGGAAGTCAAGAAAACGTTGATGTTTCATCTGATGATGACGAGGAGGAAGAAGACGTGTCAAACACTTCACTTACACCCAGTACCCCTGTCAGCAGCACACCCCATGTGAGGCACACTAAGAGTGTTGGAGCGAGTGAGACACCAACGCGAAAAAGTTCACCAGCGAGCATAATTGGGTCAACAAAGTCATTATCATCCCGTAAATGCTTGGTCCAGGGCAACATTAGAACCATGTTTTGTTCAGACGCGCCATATGAACGCAACAACCCACTGACGCGTCTGTATAACACTAAGCTGGCTAAAATGCTAGCAGTGGACCTTCTCCCTTTTTCTTTTGTAGAAGCGGTAGGTTTTCTAGAATTAGTGGCAGCGCTCTGCCCTAAATGGAAGGTTCCTAGCCGGTTCTATTTTGCCAGAGTTGCGGTTCCAGCACTACATGAAGATGTGCTGGAGGTGATTGGGGCAGCTTTGTAGAAGAGTGCTGTTCACACTATACATCTGACAACAGACATGTGGACCAGTGGCGCAGGCGCTGATTACATGTGCATCACTGCACACTGGGTCTCTTTTTCAGGGGTTAAAGCAAAGCTAAACGCAGGTGTTGACCCGGACCAAGTTTTTTATAGCTGCTCGGAAACATGCAACACTAGCCATGTTTGGCTTGGAGAAAAGTCACACAGCAAGAAACATTTTGGACGAGTTTAACAAAAAGGTCTTTCACTGGCTGTCCCCAAAAAAACGCAAGATTGGTTATGTTTCCACAGATAATGGCGCCAATGTAGTTAAGGCCTTGGCGCTGGGTGACTATTTCAGAGTGCCGTGTTTGGCGCACTGTATCAACCTGGTAGTTCAAAAATTCTTGAGTGATAAAGACAGTCCAGCGTGCGAGGTAATGGCCACCTGCCGAAAAATGTGCAACCATTTCAGCCATTCTTTTAAGGCCCGGAAGCATCTGAGGAGCCTGCTACATGAACGTCGAATGCCAGTGAAAACACTCATCCAGGAGGTGGCAACACGTTGGAACTCAACCTTCTACATGCTTGAGCGTCTGTATGAGCAGTATACGGTACTCGATCACTATTTCTTAAAACAGGGTACAGCTCAGAAGGACCTGAGGATGGGTGCGGCGCAATGGGACATAGTTAAAAGCCTAACAGACATGCTTCGTCCTTTTGAGGTCTTCACGCGTGCAGTCAGCAAGGAGGACTGTAATTTGGGAAAAGCTATCCCATTGTTGTGCATGCTGGAGCACTAACTGAAGGCGGTGTCTTCTGAGTTAGAAAAAGATGAAAAAAACAAAGACCCTTTTGTTTTGTCGGAGAAATTATTAGAGCGCCTACGTGGTGATGAACGTCTTAAAATGATCAACTCAGAACAGCATTACATTTGTGCTACTATTCTGGGTCCACGCTACAAAAAGGCGCTGGCAGGCCAAGCATTCTTTCCTTTTGCTGATGAAGATGTTAAAAAGTACAAACGTTGGCTAGCCTGGTCAGCCAAGAGGTTTGAAAAAGAATGGCAGGATATTGAAGGAGAAGGCAGTACATCAGCATCAGCATCAGCAGGCCATCCCCAGTCAAAAGAATCCACTTCTGCACCTGTGGCTGTGGCACAAGTGACCTCTCTGCCGTTAAAGACACCGGCAACCGGATCATCTGCACCACTCACAAGAGTAACATTGGCTGCTGAAGAGGATTGGCTAACTTGGCTTGGGTATGGTTCTCGAAAAGAGGTCACAAGCACAGCAAAAAGTAACCAAAGTGGAGGAACCGTTGAGGACCTTGAGTCGATGGTGCAGGACTATCTGAATGACTCAACAGAGGTCTTTCTTAATGATGAGCCATTGCAGTATTGGCATGGGAAAAAACAATTGTGGCCACAGCTCTCCAACCTGGCTATAAACTACTTGTCTTGCCCACTCGTAAGTGTGTCTTCTGAACGTGTTTTCAGTGCTGCTGGTGGCATTGTAACTCCCAAACGGAGCCGCCTCTCGCCCAAAAATGTGGAGAGGCTAACAATGATCAAGATGAATCAGCACCTCATACCACCAGATTACAAAGTACGAGAAAGCACGCCGCATGAAGACGAGGAGGACAGCAACGTAGATGAGGGAATTTGTTCTCTGTTCGGTGACGCTGACCTCATCCTGCCTGAATTCGCAGAGGATGATGACAAACTCCTATTCTTATTCCCTGACACCGAGCCCTGAAAATGAGACGATGAATCAATAACTTTCTTTTTCGTCCTTATTCACTTTTATTCCTGTGTGTCTGTCTTTCTTTGTTTTGCACAGTTAATTTAATTCAAACTTTAATCACCTAATCACAAAAACAAGCCCATCAGCTGAACTGTCTTCACTTGTTTGCT
Source organism: Lissotriton helveticus (assembly GCF_964261635.1). NCBI lineage: Eukaryota > Metazoa > Chordata > Amphibia > Caudata > Salamandridae > Lissotriton > Lissotriton helveticus. Next base: position 30,405,223 of record NC_136064.1, on the reverse strand, counting down.
TATTGATTTGAAGGTGCCGCAGTCTACATTCCTCAGGTTCACAAGTTCAGAAGAACATGCTCCTCTATCCTCCTCCTCCAGACTCCTATTTCCCTCAAGGCAGAGGGCTGGATTACGCCCAATGAAGAAAGACTAGGCACTTGTGGAGGTGTTCTACTTCTTTGCGGGTGAGTTGACGGCTCTGGGCCCATTGCTGTGAAGCTCTAATAACGGATAAAAGTGTTTTGGACCAAATATGGGGCGGACATTTCTTGCCGTTTTTGCTGACTTGCTTACCTTTGAGGTGCTCTTTGGCGGGGTTCCGGGTGTTTGTGGGTGAGTTTTGGGGTCTGTGAGCACTGCTGCGACAGTCTAATCTTGATTGCATTTGCTTTTCAGGAAATCCATGGTGGAAAACAGGAGTTATGATGATGACCTAGCTGCACAGCGCGTTTGGACCGAAGGCCGAGAGATATTGTAAGTATGAGATTTTGCTTTTTGGCTGTTTGGGGGTGTTGTCGCGTGCTTTTTTGCGGGTGGGTTGGCGGGTCTCTTGGGGCATTCCTGTGAAGGTCTAATACCGGATAGAAGTGGTTTGGACAAAATCCATGCAGAATTTTTTTTTGCTATTTCTTCTGACATCTTGCTCAATGTAGCGTTTTCGGGGGCCTGTTTGGGGGGCTTCCTGGTGTTTGTGGGTGGGTTTTGGTGTCTCTGTCGGAGCACTGCTGCGACAGTCTAATCTTGATTGCATTTGCTTTTCAGGAAATCCGTGGTGGAAAACAGGAGTTATGATGATGACCTAGCTGCACAGCGCGTTTGGACCGAAGGCCGAGAGATATTGTAAGTATGAGATTTTGCTTTTTGGCTGTTTGGGGGTGTTGTTGCGTGCTTTTTTGCGGGTGGGTTGGCGGGTCTCTTGGGGCATTCCTGTGAAGGTCTAATACCGGATAGAAGTGGTTTGGACAAAATCCATAAGGAAAAGCCTTTTAGCACTTTTTGTAACTTAGGGTTCGTTAGGGTTAGCCCTAGCAGCACGATTGCATGTGTTTCGGGGTGTTCTAGATTTTTGCAACTGAGTTCTGGGGTCTTAGAGCACTCTTGGAGCGATGTTGGCTATGGATACTTTTGCTTGCTTGCAAGTGGTTTGAATACAATCCACGGTGGGTAAGGGGGTATTTGGGCCTACTTTTACTTTCAAAGTACGTTTTGTCACCATTTTTCTGCTAGGCCTCGTTTTTTGAGATCTGATTGGGGGTCTTCTACATTTTTGCGACTGGCTTTAGGAAGAGTCTGGGTGGGAGCACTGCTGGGAAGGTCTAATTTTGTTCTAAAACACAGTTTACAGTACACCGAGCTTGAGGGGAAAGATCCGCTAAATTAATTTTGCCATACTTATTTATCCTTCAAAAGGTGACTCAGACAGAGTACGCAATTTCAAAAATATTGTACTGTCTATTAGGAAAATCAAAGTGTGACTTTTTGCACCACACAGCGTACATACCTTATATTTATTTATCAGTGGTATTGTAATAGCACTTCCTGTTTTCCGTTCAATAATTACAGGCCGGGTTTCAGTCTGTGCAATGGCGAAAAAAGATGGAGTCAGGCTTCACATTAACGAGCCGCCATTCAACATCCGCCAGGCAGGCAGTGGACAGGGTGTCTTCTGTCAGTGGTCACCAGCATTGATGGACGAAGCGTCAGCTGGAATGGAGGAGTGCTGCTAATAAGAGGAATTGTTTGCTGCATGCAACTTACTTACCAAATTCAACAGGACAACTCCAACAACATACAGATACAGTATCCATTGTTCTCTTCTATGAGTGTGACTGCATTTCTTGGATCTCTCTCTGCTTCTAAATTGATCCCAGATTACTTTTACTCTTTGTATCTTAAACGTAGGCTTATAGCTATCAAAATGGGTGACTGGCGTTTCTTGCAAGACCAGCCCTCCTGGCAACGTACGGTGGAAGATACAACCTGCAGAGGATGTGGCAAAAAGGGGGGAAACTTTGCTGCATGTGGTCTGCCTCTGCCCTTTTTACAATTCTCAACGTAGGTGCAAACTAAAAGCTGAATGGAACAGGTTGGGTGCCCGGACCTGTAGGCAAGCCATCATTATGGCCTTGAACCCAGAAAACACAGTTTTAAATATAAGGCTTGCCATTTTTATACAGCAAGCATACCGTAATTTTAACCAATTGAGTCCACACTGAGTCTTGCCGAGACCTTTTTAACTACTAATATACCATACAACTTCTATTAACTTCTAAGGAAGTAAAAATGAAACGATCATAAAATGTATTGTAAGAGCATTGGTCTGTTTTTATACATAAGATACTACTGGTTGTGTTCAGCTTATAATGTTATTTAATAAGAAGGATCAAGCTGTGGATAATTTCCACTTTTTATACGACCGTCAAATAATTAACCGCGCCTTTTTACTCTTTTTCAATACTTGTATTATAATGTGAATTTTGTATTCTTCTTTTAAAGATATCTGTGTTATATCTAAATAAAGACATTTGATTTGATCCCAGATTTCTTTATCTTCAATTATTGTTTGTCCATGCTGTGCTTTTTTTTCTTCTCTCAACAAAACCTACCCAAAAAGAAACCCCCATTCCCATCCATTTTCCAAACCCTAACCCTCTTCCCCCGGGCTGTGTGGTTTTGCTTGATGTGTGACTAAATGACATCAATAATTCCACACACTTGCTGGGGAGGATAAGGTCATAGCAACAGGCTGGTGAAGGAATCCGAGGATATATTCTAGACTTACTCAGCTTCAGTACTATTTCTTGTAGTAGTAGGAGCCAATGTCAAATTAATTCAACGCAAGTACAAGTTATACTTGCAATACTTTACCATTTGTTAGGCTACATTGTGGCACTGTTCTAGTTTACTGTCACCTGCTATATTCTCTATCGTATCGTAACCGTTGTAATGCTACAGTAAGGACAAACCAGGTTTCGTTTTCTTTTTTTCCATAGGCATGCAACTGCCACTGTGTCACACCACTAGTACCACCGCAATGAGGACATTTCATCCGCCCAGGATTGCCAACCTTAATCCCCATTTCCCGTGGAGCCAGCCCTGGGCCTAGCCCTACTTTCAAACACAAATTACAGGTAAGATAAGCGTTTGGTGGGAGGTAGTATAATGGAGTATTAGGACTAGACGAGAGATTGACGGTAGTACTACTAAAGTCCTAGGACTCTTCAGGAAAACAAACTTACTGTTAAACCCCCACCCACCAGACTCAAAAGCAGTAAAAAACAGGTATGGTCAGATAAAGTTTCAAAAAGTATATTTATGTAGCCCTAACAAAATAATCTCCCTCAAGACCCTCCCTAACCCCAACGATTGTCTTTCAAAAGTCCCAAAAAGAACCCAACTCTCAAATCCCACCCCCCAAAAGTCTCTAAAAAAAGGGCAAGGGACACTACACTACTGGAGGATGCTGTTGACTGTAGCGGCCAGGGCATCATACTCCTTGCGGAGGGTGGCATGGTCGAAGCGGAGGCCCTCCACCAAGTTCTTATAGTTATGGACCTCCCGCTCCAGGTAGGACATTCTTAGGGATAAGCGGCGCTGGCGTGCCTTGCAACTCCTGTGGGGGACACCTGATGTCTTTGCTGCTTGGCGTTGGCGGTTGGCTTTGGTAGCCCGGCTCCGTACCGCTGGAGCACTGCGCTGGCTGGCAGCCCGTGGGGGCACGGAGGAGGATGCAGCTGTCCCAGTGGATGTTGTTGTTGTTGTACTGGTTGACTGCGTGTCCTCCTCCTCCAGGGCCACCAGCCGCCGATATTCGGCGACAGTGGCATCCAGCCTCTGTTGCCGGGCCATTCGAGCCTGCTCCCTCCGTGATGTCGATTTGGAAGGAGCAACTATATGAAGAAAGAAAGACATAGTCTGTAACCAATGCTCCTTAACATTAATAACACAAAGTGATTGAGCCGAAAGTTGTGTCACAGTACAAGTAGCAAATTGAAAGCACAGTACATAACTATTGAGGACAGTATCTATCTAACCTCCCACTTCTGCATCCTTGCTCTAACATTAGTGGGAGTTTAATGAACAAATTCTACGACCACTATGGACTTCCATTACAGTCGACTATGACAGTACACCAGTCTTATTCTTCTTCTTCTCTCTTGTTTAGGAAAATTGGTACGTTATCTTATGCAAGCCGGCAGAATGCCAGCGCAGTGAACTTGCACCCGAGAAAAACAGACGCACACCATGATGAGTGAGACAGACTTGCGTTACTGTACCGGTCCAGTACATGCAGGTGGTGAAGCTATTACTTTTCTATTACGGGTGGCACTGAGAATACTCTGTTACAAGGGCTACTGCTTAATTAATTTACCTTTCACCCTACATTGCAAATGAGTACTAGAAAAGGAAAATAAAGAAGCTAAATAATTTGATTATCTATCACTTCACATGGGATGTATTTGATGACATATGGGATGACTTTAGGTGCTTTGCTTATTATTGAGTGAACAGTGATACACCCACACATGAATGACGTACTACTACTAAACTAAAGTTATTAAGAGAGGTACGGAGTGTCCACCGTAATAACCGGATATATGCTGTGCTTGCAGTTGCAATACAAACTACTGCTACTATTCATGGTAGTATTGGACAAATTTACAATTTCTTTTCCTTGCCTTCCCTATACTGGAACGGACGTGCAGGTGCGGTGTTACATGCTCTTCAAGGTAACACTTAGTTCATCCAGTGACCATCTACTCTCTCTAGATACACATATGCTATCTAAGAGTCAGATAATACCATGCTCCAGGCATCCATCCATTCAAAGTATATGCACACATACAGTTTCTGTTTCACCCACCCAGGCTGTTCTCCTTCCACCCATCCTTGCTTCATCATTGACCCAGCCATGCACCATACCATATTCTTTCCTTCCCAGCCACCTCGGGGACCAAGCAAACACATATCATTCTTCTTTGCCAGCCATCATAAAATTTCTCGTCCTTCCACACTTACTTACACCCTTCTTTCGCTTTTCGTTCATCCCATCGATCAAGTTCATCTAAGATCTTATTGGGATTCTTCTCACCAAAAACTTCATAGCTAAGTCGAAGTACATTTAGAGGAGGCTACTACCTGGTTGATTTATAATACACCCGTGCAGAAAGCACACTATGCAGTCTTCAATCTCAATAAGTAAGGAATATATAGCTTACCTCTTCCCGCCACCACCGTGTGAACCCTCACAGGAACGTCCGGCACTTGCACCGCATCCTCCCCAGAGTCCTCGTCCAACACCACCACCTCCGCGCTGGCCCCGCCACCAGATGTTACACCTACAAAGTACATTTAAGAATGTTAGAAATACACCACTCACTACTATATAATATTTGGTCTAGGAGGTATAAAGAAATGTTAAAAAAACGCAATACAATGTAATAGTTTGTAACTGTATACTCTAAAGTAAAAATGTCCCTTTTTCCAGGGAAGGCTGTTGTCTTGCTGCACTTTTTGGCACAACTGATGAATGCTTGCTTTTTATTTCTAACACCCACCACTTTTTCTCCTAACAGAAGCTTGACTTCTAAGAACACGATCAGGGTCAAGCTCAAGTTCAAACCAGGTGAGAGCTCAGCTCGACCACAAGAAATGTGTCCAATTAATCGTTAGCACTAAGCACTTTTCCATTTTCAGTTAAACATTTACTTTTATGACAAAGTTGATTTTAATAAATGTGTTTAGTTTTAATAAAGCTTTTAAACTTAAATAGACTCTGTGGTTTTTGGTCCTCCAGACTAGAGTGGATGAGCTAAAGGTTTTGGAATTTTTGCAAGCATGAGTGCCTCTGACACTTCTTGACTGTGACTCCGTACTCTTGTCCTGCGTTGGATAATCTAATCATCATTGGGGATAATCATCGGTGACTTTGGGAGCTAAATGACTCTGGCACACTATCTAGTCAGTAAGGAGATTGGGGGTTCTTCAAAGTCTGATATCACTGAGGTATGTGGAAAGAAAGTCTACCTGCGCCTATTATAATTGATAAACAAGGCACTATTTAGTGTTCATAGTTCGGTTTGTGTAGATTTGTCCCTGCAACAGTAGTAGAATGGATTGTCCTCCTATCTAAACCAAAAGTAAAGTAGTATCTTATTCTTTCTTGGTGGTCATTCAACTTTTTATTGTTAGCAATTGTCAAAGCATAAACATTTAGAAGACTTGAAAAGACATTATGGACAATCCCAGAGGACTGCACTGACTAGAATGGGAGTCCAATGGAATTGCCAAATGTGCAATCTTTGTTAGCTACACAGACAGACTAATAAGAATAATCTAGTAATACCACAGGGAGTCATAGTTGAGGCAGGATAAGAATTTAGATCCAGTCTACAAGAAGATCAAAGACGATTTAGAAAAAATCGAATGAGGAACGCTAGGAAAAAATAGGTACTCTATATTAAAATTAAAACTTACTGGGTCCAGCAAAGGCCAGGATCGCCTGCCCGATCCTGGCCTGCATCCTCCTGAACAGCACCCTCCTCCTCCTCCTGTGTCCTCTTGCCCTTGGGGGGAGCTGATGTACAACATGAAAGAAAGAAAGACCAGAAAACATGGATGAGATTTGTCAACCAAATCAAACATTTCAAAAGAACAATAACAAAATATTTTGGAGAAATAGCAAATAGATAGACAACTATTTCACGGGATATATTGACCAATCTCATGTGGTATACTACGTTATTCGTATTGCCTGATTTGCGGACCGTTGACTTTGAAAGTTCCTATGTAACTCACTAAACAGATTACTAAAAAGGTTTGCCTAGGCCTGGCAGGCAGCAGTCCGCAGCACGCGAAGTGACAGACAAAGTCCATCGTGCTTGCAGATCAGTGAATACTCAAACTATGAATCCACCGACCACCACCACTATTTCTTCTTATAGCCATGTGTCTAAAGGAAGTACTGGACTTCAGTCTGTTGGGGCTGATTTAGAAGTCCCTTGCGGCTCATTTTCCTCCATTGTTGCGTGATTTTTGTGACGCAGCGGCAGAACAAAAGAGGCGCCATGGTGCGGCGTATATAAAAAAAAAATGACGCATATGGGAGATGCATCACGTTGTAAAGCCCTGCGCCATCAGGGGGCGTTCCGGCGCGAGGGAGGGCGTTCCTGCGCAGGAACGAATCCTAAAAGTGGCTGAGGGAAATCTACAAGATGTCAATCAGTCACTTTTAGGAGAATGATGCGTGATTGAAACCCTGTGCCTGCTTGAAGCCGACGTACGGCTTGATGCAGCATTGGGGAGATAGGGCACCCCAGAGCATTGCTGGAGCTGCGCCATCGTTGGCACGCAACTCCAGCAATGCGCCGCCTTTACGGCACAGATGCATAAGGCTTCTGTGACGTTTTGGGCCCATGGGTGGTGGTGGTGGCATGACGCACAATTACTGCCGCATCCCTGCTACTTTGCAGGGATGCGCCGGTAATTGAAAATATGACCCTAAGTGTCTAGCATTACGCAGTTCTTTACACTACACTCATACATAATTTCTCAGGCCAATGAAATGAACACAAAATACAAAACAAATAAGCATAGTAGCAAGCAAGGCTACTGAGAAGGAGAGCAGTGCACCTGAAATGCATAGAAGATTTTGAAATATAATTTACCTACAATGTAATCGGCAGCATTATTGCTCTTGGTAAAGAACAAAGATTTGCAAATAACAGAGCCAGATAAAACAGAGTAGTGATGAAATAGATAGAAATAGCTACTACTACTCACCAAGCCCGGGGACCTCTACGCCGAGCGCGTCCAGCAAGTCCCGTTCCCGGTCCATGACATCCGTCCAGCGGTGGGTGGCCTGGTTATAGGTGCGCCGGACCCCAGAGAGCTTAAACATGGCCCGGCACACCTTCTCCCACCGCTTCCGGCACTCCCGGATGCCATAGCCAGTTGCGATCTTGCCGCCTCCCAGGATGGTCTTGGGGAGGCGGCGCTGGACATGGAAGATTAGTGCGGCCACCTCCTCCGCGCTAAAGATCTCCCGTGGCATCACTAGCTCCCCCCTCAAACGCCCGCACGGGAGCCGGGCACGGGGTGCGGGACCCTTCCCCTTCTCAGGGTGCTTCCCGGCTCCCTTTACCATGGTCTGGGCAGAAATGAAGTTAAATAATAAAGAAGAAATAGAATAGGGAAGAAGAAAAGAAAAGAGTTTAAAAAAGTAGTTTAAAATTAACAAAAAGTAGCAGAAAACACAAAAATATAGAGCTAGAAAAATAGAGGGATAGATAATAAGTAAAATAGATCAAATAAACTTCAAACAAGCAAAGGATGGCAGAGATTCAGAGAGGATACAGAAAGCATGCCCAGAACCATAGCAATGAATGAGAAACAAGATGGCCGCGCCCATTCACGACCGCGTGGGTACGTTCGCGCGAGATTTTCCTCGCGATCACGCGCAAAATTGTACTAGCGAGCAGCACACTTTGCGAGATTACACATAGCGGCCGGAAACGGAATTACGTCACCCAAACAAGATGGCCGCGCCCGTGTACGACCGCCAGGGTAACTTCGCAAACGTATAGCTACAAGCGCCTTGCGAACACGCAAAAATCACGCGAACATACACGCCGCAAAAAAAAATTGTGTATTCGCACGCATTCGCGGCTTCCGAAATCGATCTCGCACGGATTCGCGCCCTGCAAATCGCGCGAAATTGCAGAAAAACGATTTTTGCTAAACTGAAAGCAATCAGCAGGTGCAAAAGTTCAAACTTAACATTAGTAACCATTCACTCTAGTGCTTCCTGAGGGGCCCCTCCAGAGTTCAGTTGCCTATTTGCAACTATTCTATGACCCTGCTATGACCCAAACAGCAGGCTCATAGAATAGCTACAAGTAGACCATAACGGTCCTGTGAAAAAAAATTGCACTGCAACAGAAAGCAAATTACAGATAAGGAAGGAAGCAGGTGCCAGCCAGACTGGAAGTTTAAAAATTACTGACACATTAATCAACCCCAAATTAGTTCATGGCAGTTGAAGAAGGGCAGGTGTGCTTGCTTTTACTGCAACAGAAAGCAAATTACAGATAAGGAAGGAAGCAGGTGCCAGCCAGACTGGAAGTTTCAAAATCACTGACACATTAATCAACCCCAAATTAATTCATGGCAGTTGAAGCAGGGCAGGTGTGCTTGCTTTTTTTCACCCCCATAATATACAGTGATAAACAAACCTAATGGGTGGCAGTGAGGATGTACCAGAGGGTGGCAGTGGTGAAACAGAGGGTGCTATGAACCTGTGATGATAAACCAGACGTAGAAACAACATAGTCGCGGCCGTTGCGAGCCGAAAAGTAAGTTCGCAATTGCGAAATGGTCCACAAATCCTCGCGAACGTTCGCCAACCCAAAAAACGTAAAAATCCGCAAATCCACGAGAGTTCGCGTATTTTTGCGGATTGCGAATCCGTAAATTCGCAAATTCGCGTACGCCCATGCTTAATTGCTATTGCCATACGATGCTGTCTTTCTGAAACTTCAAACATCTGATCAGTCTCATCATTTTTAAACTGTTGGGCAGACTGTAAAATTGTCATATTTTGCTCCTTCTTATCTATCTTCATTTGCTTAATTTCTTTCTGTTTGGCTTCCTTACGCCAGAGGCGGAAAGAGTCCAACATTGCCGGCCGGGCTTTTCTTTTAAATAAAAGCGCTTCCATATTATTAAATATATCAGGCTCAAAGCTACCATTTTGTGGCCACTGCAAAACACCATCTTTCTTCGTATATCAGATCCATGTTTCATTGAAAATAATAGGTCCAAGACCATGTTTCGAATAGAGCTGGTAAGAGGGAGTTCCAACCGGAGGAATCGGACACGAATCCTCCAGCCGGGAATCCCTAGAACAACCAAAGCAACAGAATTTCCTAAACTTACTAAATCCAGGCATTTCGTAATGAACTGGATTTTTCAAACGTCGAGAGGTTTTAAGACAATATAGTCACAGCACAAACGTACTTACCCCTCGGCTTCGATTAGTGCACTGATCGAATAACAAAAACCAAAACAAAGAGTGGCCGCTACCCACAAATACTTAACTAGATGTTTTCTCACGCCAACAGATGTCCGTCTAACGTCTCGCGATACCAATCATCACCAAAGGGCCAAGGCAGGGCGACAGTCAGGGAAGCAGTCGTCAGCAGCCGTCGGAAAGGAGTAGCCGCGCTTCAAAAGACTTTCGGTCCACTTCGACATACAGGTGGTCGCTCACGTGGTGCGCAAATCCTCCAGAATGTTCTTGCGAAGCTCCTCACGACCCTCGGGCTGAACCACTACCACTGAAGTCGCCCACACGTTGGGCCGCCAATTGGAGAACCGGGCCTTATGGGCCAAGCGGCGCAGGGCACGCCTATAATCTCCGGGTTCACATGCCTTGTCGAACAGAGACACGAGACACTCTGTTGGGCGTAGAAAATCAGATTTATTAGCTGCAGCTAAGCACAGTTGTCCACGAAGTACCCTAAGGGTATATTCTCAGGAGACTGCCACTTAAATCCGTGGCGCACAATCTTATATAGCATATACATTTACAATACCCACTCCAAAAACATACAAAACTGACGATTAGAAATAGTTCGAAAACAAGCTATCGGATGTCCAAAACACACCCTTCTTTCAGACCATGTGTGCTCTCCTCCCCTCAAGTTAATCAACACTAGTGCCCGTAATTCAATTTGCAGGTGGTAGAACATGTTTGAATGCTTCAAAGGATAGTTTATGTAACAAGAGAATACATGAAGAGAATAGCGAAGGCCAGTCAAATAAGATAAAGTCAGGAAGAATGGTGGGACCCAAACAGTGGAGTAAGGCAATGATTAATGAGTCTAGACATGGATTTAGCAAACTTGGCCAGGCCCTGACATCGGTTTCGTAATCAAGGACAAGGGGTTTCTCTTTAACAGAAGGGACACGTAGCAGCTGAAAAGGATAAAAGACCGCGTTCGCCGTGCTGCCTGAGTGAGGCAACACAAAATGGCGGCTAAGCACAAAATGGCGGCTAGATACAAAGCGGAGCTGAAAACTACATAACCTCACACCCTCAAACTCTGTGCATCCTCACACTCTGCGCACCCTCACTCTGCACACCCTCACACTCTGTGCACCCTCACACTCTGCGCACCCTCACACCCTGCGCACCCTCACACCCAGCGCACCCTCACACCCTGCACACCCTGCACACCCTAACACCCTGCACACCCTCACACCCTGCGCACCCTCACACCCTGCACACCCTCACACCCTGCGCACCCTCACACTCTGTGCACCCTCACACTCTGCACCCTCACACACGCCGCAATGGAACATACACTCCAAATACCACTCAGTGCCACATAATTACACTGCACTGAATGTAACATACACTCCAAATACCACTCAGTGCCACATAATAAAACTCCACATAATTACACTGAACTCAATGCAACGTACACTCCAAATACCACTCAGTGCCACATAATTACACGCCACATAATTACACTGCACTCAATGCAACATACACTCCAAATACCACTCAGTGCCACATAATTACATGCCACATAATTACACTGCACTCAATGCAACATACACTCCAAATCCCACTCAGTGCCTCATAGTTACACGCCACATAATTACACAGCACTCAATGCAACATACACTCCAAATACCACTCAGTGCCACATAATTACACACCTCATAATTACACGCCACATAATTACACTGCACTCAATGCCGCATACACTCCACATACCACTCAGTGCCACATAATTACACGCCGCATAATTACACTGCACTCAATGCAACATACACTCCAAGTACCACTCAGTGCACATAATTACATGGCACATAATTACACTGCATTCAATGGAACATACACTCCAAAAACCAGTCAGTTCCACATAATTACACGCTACATATTTACACTGCACTCAATGCACCATACACTCCAAATACCACTCAGTGCCACATAATTACTCGCCACATAATTACACTGCACTCAATGCAACATACACTCCAAATCCCACTCAGTGCCACATAATTACACGCCACATAATTACACAGCACTCAATTCAATTCAATTCAAGAATCTTTATTCGGTGAATAAAAAACACCATAAAAGCACATTTATATACACAAATAACAAATAAAACATTATTAAATACTGGTTTAGGATCCTTGTGCATAATTGATACAATAAAAAGATTTGCCAACATAAGGGCCAAAGAAATACAAATTCACAATTTTTCATTCATCTCCGCTTGTCTGTCTTAAACGAATAGCAACTTTAATAAAATTCAGAATGCTACATAAAGTTAATGGGTCAGAGGCTTTTAACAGAAATACTAGGGCATCCCTGGCGTGTTCCAGTCGCGCTTTTTTTAAAATATTTACAAGGAATCTACGCCTGGGCATGGAAAAATAGGGACAAAGCAAAACAAAGTGAAGGGTATCCTGCGGAGACCGATTGTCGCAGCCGCAGGGACCCTTCTGCTCAATAGATGAGGTAAACCCTGCAGGTATAGCCAGAATAAAGGGGAGCAGATTCAGTCTGAGACGGCACATTAAAAATCTGTCCTGTGCATTATGCAGAAGGAATAAGTAAGGCTCCATACCCTCCACACTTTTTACCAAACCATGGGCCCTTACAGTCTTTTTCACTCCTTCCGCATCCGCTCGACGTTGGGTTACTTGCCCCAGAAATAATTCCCCAACTCGCTTCTTATGCTGTGCTGAAATAGTGGCAGGGTTTGTGAAAAGATTCCCCAGCCCTATCTCCTCCAAGGTGTTTTTCACGTATTTGAGCCAGGGGATGCGCATTGAATGGGTCCTACCTAGGCAGTCCAATAGGATTTCTCTACTTAAATGCGCATCTGGGTTTATCCATATTTTTAACCAGGCCACTATTGGTCTGAGTTTTACCAAATCTTCCAAATATGGCCTCCCTAACTCCCTATGGGCTATGAAGCCAGCCGTGCTGGGTGGTACCCTCAGGATTGCTTTCAAATACCTATTTTCTTCCTGTTGGATACTAACTGTATTCACAAACCCCCAGACTTCTGCCCCATAAATTACTTTGGAGCATGTTATGGAGCCGTACAAATTCATCACCTGTTCCGGACTCCATCTGCCCACCCTCCTACCATATCCAGCTATTGCCCCATTAGAAGCAATCATTTTTGTACAGCGTTCCGTCACCAGAGGGGTAAATTGCAGGGCACCGTCAAAAGTTACCCCGAGGTAGGAGAACGTCTTGACCTGCTCCAGGCAGTGTGAGCCAATTGTATAAACGAATTTGGTGGAAGGTTTTTTGCCGGCCAGAAGCACATATGATTTCCCTAGGTTAACAAATAGGTCTAGGTTACTCATGAACTCCACAAACCCCTCTATCAGGGTTTGTAGGCTGCGTGGTGTTCTTGCTAATAAAACCGCATCATCTGCATAAAGCAGGACGGGGATATGCCGCAGCCCAACCCTCGGGCAGTCTGTCTTTAGACCCAGAAGGAACTGCTCCAGGTTGTTGATATAAAGAGAGAACAGAAAAGGGGCAAGTATACAACCTTGTCTGACTCCACTCCTACATGGAAAGGAGTCAGACAGTCCTCCCTCCCTGTTGAATCTAACCCTTGCCGTGGTGTCACTGTGCAGTTCCCTCAATATGGTGATTAGGCCACTTTCTATCCCCATACCTGACATCATATCCCACAGCTTTCCTCTGTTGACGTGGTCGAATGCTGCTGCCAAGTCCATGAATCCCATATACATGGGTTCATCGCTGGCCAGGGTATACTTGGCAGTCAGCATATATAGGTTTAGGCACTGGTCACTGGTGGACCTCCCTGTCCTGAACCCATACTGGGTATCCGAGAAGATGTTGTTCTCTTCTGTCCATTCGGTCAATCTATTCAGGATTGCCCTTCCCAAAAGTTTGGCCGATACGTCAATCAGGGAAATGGGCCGATAACACTTCGGGTCATCCCTATTGCCCTTCTTAAAAATTGGTACAATGATCGCCTTGGACCATGAAGGGGGGAGACCACAGGTAATAGCGGTATTTAAGACCCTAGTCATCAAGGGAGCCCATAGATCTATATTACTGAGGAACAGGTCTGGCGGAATTCCGTCCGGGCCCGGGGCTTTATTTTTAGTTAGACCCTCCATCCCTGTCACAATCTCCTTAAGAGAGAATGTAACTGGTGGGGCCTGTCTTGAAAATTCCGGTGGTTCCACATGGGTGCCCGGCTCATAATTATATAAACCCCTAAAATGGGTTACCCATTGCTCCGGAAGAATATTAGCCCCTATCTCCGGAGAATCATTTTCTAAAAAGGTCGGTTTATTGATGATTCTCCAGAACCCCGCTAAATCGTTTCTTTCCCCAGCTTCTCTTAGATCTGCCCATGCTTCTGCCTGTAGGGCAAGTTTCCTCCTTTTAATCTCTTTTTTATACCTTTCTCTACTGAGCCTAATAATCTGTGGATCCCGTGGTTTCGTCTTGAGGGAACATTTCAGTTCCCTCAGTGCCTTAGAGCAATCTCTATCAAACCAGCGGGGACTTGCCTGGTTACGTATGGGCCCACTAGACCTCAATAATTCATCAATTAGGCTAGCAATGTGGACAAACGCTTCCAGGACCCTTGGACCCTGTATTTCCAAATCCAAACAATCATTAATGGCCACTAGCCCCTTATCGCCCAGGGTTTTATAAAACTGTGCCCCATCGATTTTAGACCACTTCAATCTCCTGCCTTGATCAGTGGCCCTCTCCTCAATTAGACAACGGGATTTAGTTACACTGCCCGCTTTGTAAAGGAACGTTAAGGTGAGCGGATTGTGGTCACTAAAACCGCTCCACTCTATCCCTACACTAATTATTTTGTTAATCAACGGTCTCGAGACCAAGATGTAATCTATAATAGATGCACAGCCCCTACCCTTGAAAGTTGGTGGGAGCATACCGTCCAGCTGTGGGTCTATCATGTTAATGGTGTGCTCTAGGTCATACTTAACCCGAAGCAACCCAAGCGCAACCCCAGTCGGTGTATGTGCAAAATGCGGCCCCTTCTCAATCGGGCATTGCCCCCAATCTGTATTTGCCTTTATCAGAGCCGGACAGAGGTGACAGTTAAAATCTCCTGCCAAAAGTACGCCATGAGACGGCACATTATTCTGAGATATGATTTCTTGACCCAACCTCTGGTCAAGTTCAGCCAATAGGGATGAATTAGTATTTGATATCTCACTATTATAAAAATTAAAAATAGACAATTTCAACCCCTTGCCAGAGAACCGAACTGCCTGTATTCCATACAAATTCCAGTCAAGAGACAACCAGATACCTGGGAGAGATAAATCTACATAAACGGCTAAGCCCCCCATTGCTCTCCCAGAACTGGATTTTCGGGCGGGGACAAAAAAGCACTTGTAACCCTGAAGATGGTAGTTATTCACCACAGCCCATGTCTCCTGCAAACAAATAACATTAAATTTCCTGACAAAATCAACCCACTCCTTGTTACTAAATATTCCAGCCAAGCCCGCTACATTCCAAGAAATAATCCTCATGTCCTCTCCACCCAATACTGCACCCCCCTGGCTCCTTGATCCCATCTCCTGCAACTCCCCTTGTGCGTCCCCCCCACCTCCTCCCACCAACCCATCAACAGCCATACCATTATCTTCAAAGAACATGGATTCCACCGCCCTGGATGTTTGAATTTGCGGGGTCCGGTGTCTTTGCTCCTCCGATATTGATACTCGAACACCCTTTTCTATGTTCTCCTTAGGGGCCTTCTCTGCTTGTCAATCCACCCCCTCTAGGCCGTTCAGGCAATCAAACCGGTTATAGGTAGGGAGAGGAGGTACTGGTCTGCCAAATAGTGGCCTAGGTTGAAAGGCCTGGTGACTCCCCCTTCTCCCAACCCTCTCCCATCTATCATGATTTTGGGGTGGGTAAAATGGACCTGGGGCGATGGGAAAGAAGAAGGACACACGGAGGGTTTGGATAGTGGATTCCCTTGATATGTTTTCCCCTTGACATATGTGCGACACCGTACCCTTGTCCCTAAAACTCACCAGTAAACAGTCCCCAGGTATGGATTTTTGGGTTCTCCCCACCCATGGGACCCTTCTTACCATTATAATTTCATTATTGAGATGTCTCGGGAGGGGTCTATTTCTGTTTAGCCACTTGATTACCCTGGTTTTTAGGGCACAGAAATCCTCTACTTCTCCTTCATCAAGTTGCGGGACCCCTGCCATAACCACAGTAAGGTCATTAGTCTCTGGTGGTAAGTTAGGGCGACGGGGTTTTGCAGGGGGCTTCCTTTGGTGGTCTGGGGCACTATTATCTACCCGGTGAGCCGAAGCTACTGGTACAAGAGAGGGATTAGGTGTATTTACACAGAGTGGGTTGGTAGTTACAGGTTTTGGGTTTAGGGATTGATGCGGGACTACCCCCTTTGCAGCTTGTGGTGGAGCTGAGTTTACTACCCTGTGTGCCGACCCTTGCGGGGCAACAATAGTGGTACTAGATTCTGGGTCACTTCCCTGTCGACCAGCGCGAGTTTTCAGACTTCCCAATGTAGCCTCCAATATGGTTAGCCTGATCTCAATCTTTTTTATACTTTCGCTGATTGGAAGTAGCAGCGACCTTAACAGGAATTCCACATTTCCCAGCGGCACAACAGAGAGGGGGACATTAACAATACTGGTCCCTGCATTATCGATCCGGGCAGGAACTGAGTTCACCTGAACATTAGAATTTGGGAGTGGCTCTGCCGGTACTTTTACTATAGATGCGGGGTTTTTTAAGGATTTGCCAAAGTCCAGGTGTGAGATCTTGGGTTTACTACTTCCCTGCGCTCCCTTTGCCCTTCTCCTACGCTTTTTTGGAGGGGGTCCCAAAATTACTTGTGTGTTCACTACTTTCAGTTTGGGGTTTCTATCATTATGAACTTTGGTCGGTTGTGAAATTAAATCAATAGTCCCCCTGGCGGGGCTGGGGCTTATAACCAAAGCTGGACTCCTAATTCCAACTGGTGGGGTGTCAACACACTCCCTTAACAGGAGTGGGACATCCTCAATGCGAGTAAGCTCCTCCCTAAATGTGATAGATTGTTCTCCCATGGGGGTATTTTTCAGGTTATCTACTGATCGTCTCCGTTCCGCCCTTAGCCTGGACAAATTTCCCTCTTTGTCAACCTCCCCCACTGCCCGTGAGAAATAGTTTTCAAGTGTCCCAGTTTTCGCTCCTCCCGGTTTCTGTGGGGTACTCTCCCTTACCGGGGAAGGCATTATTTTACTCAGAGATACTCCGATATGCCTCACAGGGCAGGTAAACACATTAATAATTCAATAGTTCCAGCAGCTACCTGCACAGACAATCAAACAAAACCAAGAGAGTAGGCCCAGCCCAGCCTCCTCCGGCCTGTGACGGCCTTGGACGGTCCCGCCCTTGTCCCGGGCTTCTCCCGGCGCTCCCGCGCAGCGGGGGTTCAAGGCGATTAATATAGTATAGGGCAAATAGGTGGAGTGGTGGGAGGGGTCGGGGAGAGCGGCCCAGGTGTAACTAATCAGGCAGGCGGGCGCTCCTGGGATATGCAGTCCCAGCAGAGCGCGCGCACTCACTCGCAGCCCCGGCTATCAGACTTCCCTCAATGTCCCCTTGTCGAAGACAGCAGGCAGCACTCCTGGCGCAGCGGGACCCGCGGAGCGGGTTCCGCAAGAAGTAGGCTTTAACAGGCAATCCAGGTGGGTCCACAAAAGTTCAGCAAGGCGTCCCACTCGCAGGCACTGTAAGCACAGTTAATGAAGGCTCGGTGGAGGGGTGGGAGGGGTCGGGGAGAGCGGCCCAGGTGTAACTAATCAGGCAGGCGGGCGCTCCTGGGATATGCAGTCCCAGCAGAGCGCGCGCACTCACTCGCAGCCCCGGCTATCAGACTTCCCTCAATGTCCCCTTGTCGAAGACAGCAGGCAGCACTCCTGGCGCAGCGGGACCCGCGGAGCGGGTTCCGCAAGAAGTAGGCTTTAACAGGCAATCCAGGTGGGTCCACAAAAGTTCAGCAAGGCGTCCCACTCGCAGGCACTGTAAGCACAGTTAATGAAGGCTCGGTGGAGGGGTGGGAGGGGTCGGGGAGAGCGGCCCAGGTGTAACTAATCAGGCAGGCGGGCGCTCCTGGGATATGCAGTCCCAGCAGAGCGCGCGCACTCACTCGCAGCCCCGGCTATCAGACTTCCCTCAATGTCCCCTTGTCGAAGACAGCAGGCAGCACTCCTGGCGCAGCGGGACCCGCGGAGCGGGTTCCGCAAGAAGTAGGCTTTAACAGGCAATCCAGGTGGGTCCACAAAAGTTCAGCAAGGCGTCCCACTCGCAGGCACTGTAAGCACAGTTAATGAAGGCTCGGTGGAGGGGTGGGAGGGGTCGGGGAGAGCGGCCCAGGTGTAACTAATCAGGCAGGCGGGCGCTCCTGGGATATGCAGTCCCAGCAGAGCGCGCGCACTCACTCGCAGCCCCGGCTATCAGACTTCCCTCAATGTCCCCTTGTCGAAGACAGCAGGCAGCACTCCTGGCGCAGCGGGACCCGCGGAGCGGGTTCCGCAAGAAGTAGGCTTTAACAGGCAATCCAGGTGGGTCCACAAAAGTTCAGCACTCAATGCAACATACACTCAGTGCCACATAATTATATGCTACATAATTACACTGCACTCAATGCAACATACACTCCAAACAATACCACTCAGTGCCATATAGTTATATGCTACATAATTACACTGCATTCAATGCAACATACAGTCCAAATACCACTCACAGCCACATAATTCCACACCACAAAATTACACTCTACTGAATACAACATACACTCCCTATATTACCACTCAGTGCCACATAATTACACACCACATAATTAGACTCTTCTCAATGCAACGTAAATACACTACACATAATACCACTCAGTGCCATATAATTGCACACCTCATACTTACACTCTACTCAATGCAACATAGATACACTTTATCTATCTGTCTATCTATCGCCCTCACTCTATCTGTCTATCTATCGCACTCACTCTATCGCCATCACTCTATCTATCGATCGCCCTCACTCTATCTATCTGTCTATCTATCGCCCTCACTCTATCTATCTATCGCCCTCACTCTATCTATCTATCGCATCACCATAGCATCACTCAGCACCACCACAGCATCACTCAGGGGCACCACAACATCACTGTGCGCTACCACAGCATCACTGAACGCCACAGCATCACTCGACGCCACCAGAACATCACTCAGCACCACCACAGCATCAATCTGTGCAACCATTCAACAACAACTGGTTCAAATATGTTCTCTCAATGTTTCAAGCTTTATTACAAATGTCACAAAAAGATGTTAATATTTCACTTCTGTTCTTGGATTTTCGTCACAATAAAATACAATGAACATAATCTTCACAAAAGTTATTTACAAAAGCTATTGCCATTATAAATTACAATAACTTTTATTTAAGTATTAATTATTAAAAAAAATAAAAGCAATTTTTCTTTGTAATATCAATACATCAAAGTCACGTAAATACAAAACATATCGCATTACAAATGCTATAGGTGTCCAATTTGCTAAAGTTAAAACTATTGGCATTGTAAATGACAAAGCTATTAATTTTTCTATTTTCAAAACCAACACATAAATAAAAAATGTGTCATTTACAATACCAATAGCTTAAACTTTCCTAATGCGAGACCTTCTGCATTGCAAATGCTTGTTTCTTATCTTGGGGTCCTGATAGATGATAAGATGAAATGGGGACCTTTAATACAGAGTAAGAAGAGAGATCTAGTGCGTGCTAACACTGCTATTTTATTCTAGGCAAAATGCATTACTAAAGTCTCGCATGGCAGTGAATTTGGGGCCATTTTACCATGGAACTATTACAATGGTTAAAAACAATTTTCTAAAATGCTTTTATGTGTGCGCCAGGGGACTTCAAGTTTAGTGGTTCTTTTAGAGCTGGGGGTATCTTGTCTCTCGGACCTGTTGGCTCTCCACCCTCTGACACCGTGAGTGAAGCTCTGGTTGCACCAGGGACCAACCTTAAGTAAACTAATTTTAAATGAGTGTATGAGCCTCGACCATGCCCATTATATACCGTGGCTCAAGTTCATCAAGAAATGCTTTGGGAGGTTGGGAAGAGCCAAACTATTCTCCAACCCGGAATCTGTGCACAAGAAAGATTTGGGGTGGGTAAAGGAGACTTTGTTTACGAAGAAGACAATTGCAAGGGAGGAATGAGAACAGAGGAAACCTAGTGTTTGTAGGTTTGTTATTCTGAAAACTGTACAACTCACTGAGCCCTATCTTTTAGGGCCCTTTAGTGCTTACAACTGCTTTTTATTAACAAGGTTTTGTTTTGATCTCTTCCACCTCCTGTTGGCACAGCCACGTGGGTGTAGCAGAAGTCAGAGCTTTTGAGTCCTGTGGCTGTGAAGGCAAGTCTCCACAGAATATGGTAAATGTTTTTAATGTTTTGTCTTTTTTACAAAATCCTCCTGAATTTGTTTTATCATTCCCATCTTGAAACAACTGGATTTTAAACCGGTGTGTCCAGCTCTGATTTTTTTTACAAATGCTATCTGGTAACACCATTTATTTGTTCTTAACTTTTTTTTAATCTGCAGTGACGCTTAGAGCCTGCTGTGACTAATTGATAATGGCTCTTAGGTGACTGCAACGTGTTTTAGTATATAGGGGTGGGGACTAACGTGTACAGCCTGAGCTCACATGCTTTCCCTTTTCCCTTTTAAAGACTTGGCATTCACTCAATTATTAACAAATTGTTGTTGAACATGTACTGTGTATACAACTTTTAAAGTAAGAAGAGCTGTCAATTATGTTACTCTTTTGTATAATGAATTGTTTTAGACTACTTTCATGGTTTTATGCAAAAGTGACTTTGTTTGATTGATTGATTGAGTTTAGTTTTAGGACCATGAACGGGAACTACCAAACTTAATCACAGAAGTTTATTCCTCTGTAGGTAGAGATAAGTTATGTACTTGACCTGTTAAGCCACACTTAAAATATAAAATAGACACCGACGGTTTCATTAAGGAGAAATCTGCGATGGAAGGGAAGAAAAAACAAAGAAGACAGAGATAAAAGATGAACTGGAACACCCGCTTCTTGGGAATCTCCCAGGGGTTGTAATAACTTAAGAGACCATGGAAAAATTAAAAAGCCTTAACGGTATCATTATTCTGATAGCTGCTCTTGAAGTTCTTTTCAGGACAATGAAGGTAAAAAAAACGAAAGGGGGAGCTGATCCAAGTACTAAAGGAAAAGAAGTACAGTAGGAAAAGTGAAGGAAGATGTGAGAATCGTGTCAGCATAAAGAAGGAAGAGAAAGGACAGGGCGCTAAAACCCCATTAAAAAGGAAGAAAGTGTCCGGTCTTAAAAAAACATGCTGATCCAGCTCCGAGTACTTCTGCGCAACAGGACTTAGGCAAGAGCACTTCAAGACAGCGCCACAGAAGTCACAGAAAGAACATAAGAAGCTTCACAGGTTTCTGGATGAGAATCCAACTGATGACTTCACAGATCAAGACTCCAGATCAACATTTAAATCCTCTTGATAGGATTTACAATCTTAACATACAAATTGAAGTGAACATACCATGTATCATTAAAGCAGTCTTCTGGGCACAATTATCTAATGATTTTGACATCATCCTAGCACAAGAAGATTGGTCTCCAGCCTTTATTAGGTTAGTATCCCAGGAGGAGGAAGTCATAAGGGTGGCCTTCTCTCCTATGGTACCTGAAGATATTAGTGAAATTTATGCCAGTAAATAGGCTGTGTGACAGGCTCCAGTCTTAAATAGAAACCAGGCGGGTGTGATGAACAGCCTAGTCCACACGTCCTTCCCCTACTTAGTGAACCACAAACACAATACCCTTTAATACAAGAAGCAAAATGTGGCATCAAAGTGATATTAGATCAACTATAATATCAGTGCATAATAAAGTCTCGCCTCTCACCCATGAATACACCCCTTTTCCCCGTCTCTAAGCCAGACTGTTTCTGTAGCATAGTCTCAGACTATAGGAATTTGAATTTGCACACCAGAACATAGTGCAGGTTTAGTGACGTATCTCATGCGAAAAAAATATAAAACACTGGATATCTCCAATGGGATTTTTCAGTCAAAATATAGTGCCTGAAAGTGAATATCTAACCTCATTCAGTTTTTTATTTCTTTACTTTTTTATTTTTGTCCTCACATGAGACAAGAGTCAAGGAGTCTATTATGAGTTACCGATGGGGCCTGACCCTGCTAAGCGCCACCTTCTCCTGAACAAGGCCCCGCTCAACATATCTTAGGAGTTTCAAAATCCCAACTCTGTACTCCTCCCTTCGTTGATTTTGTCTTTAATCCTCGGACCTCCAGGCTGGCAGAGATCGTGCTATTAAATTATCCTCCCCCTTCTTATAATTTGTACCATGCCAGAAACGGTTCCCACATCTTAATCCGTTGCCCTGACCCATTAACACAGTCCAGCCTGCTAAAACGCTGTGAGTGATCTACCCCAAGCAGTCCATGTCGGTCAATTGGTGGGCATCCATTTCATGCATTTTCCTCTTTGTGCAATTCACTCACTCACCAGGGTTTCCCCACTGTGACAAGCTTCATCATAGGGGCCATCTCAACCCACTGCGGGTTGAGGTGTGCTACGACTTGCGACACTTCTTAGGAGCACTTTTTGTGAGGAACACCTATGAAGAAGCATGTGACCGTGGGGAAACCCTGTTTAGTGAGGGGACTCAAGAAAGGACATTTTCCCTTTCTCGCCTTGTTTTTCCTGACTCATATTGAGCGAAAAACCTTGTTTTTCTTTTTCTAGCTAGGATCTTTTTCAGAGAACTCGGATTTTGGTGTATACTATTGAATCAGGAGGGTGGACCTAGCATACCCCTCTTCCACCCACCGTTTTTTGATTTTTATAGATCCATTAACTCCAGTGATGACAAGTCTATTCTCCACATTTCCTATGGCACTGAAACGGGACAATCTTCACCTTGCACCGGCATCCACTACCATTTAGACACTACTTTCTTCTGAGGAAGAGTACTTTTGCATTTTTTCTTCCTCCCACTCTGAGTTAGGGCCATCCGATATCATCAATTACTTTTTCTGGTGATTTACTGAATATCCTGAGACTCTCCCACAAATATTTAGTATGTATGTATGTATGTATAGGCGTACTTGTATAGCGCGTAACTGTCACCCGGCGGGCATCCTGGCGCTTAGACTGTTATGACACATACATGATGTTTCCAGCAACTAAGACAGTTACAGTATTCTAGGGAACAAGTGTGTTTTTAAGGCTTTCTTGAAGGAAGCGAGGTCTTCCAAGCCCCTCAAACCTGGCGGAAGGGAATTCCACAATCTTGCTGCTGTGAACCTAAAAGATCGACCACCCATCCGGGACCTCAGAATCTTGGGCACGACTACCAAGTAGGCTGAGGCCGAGCGGAGTGATCTTGACGGGCTGTACCAAGAAAATAAATCCTGCAAAGGGGACGGACCTTGCCCATGAAGAGCTCTAAATACTAGACACAAAGCTTTAAAATCAATCCGATGAGGGACTGGCAGCCAGTGAAGGTCCTTGAGTGCCGTAGCAGAAGAGTCCAGACGTCGGCGCGAGAGTGCTAGTTTGGCAGCAAAATTCTGAACGCGCTGCAGTTTTCCCACCAGAGTAGCCGGCGCCCCCAGCAGCAGCGCGTTACAGTAGTCGAGCCTACTTAAAATTATGCTCTGCCCTACCTCTGGTCTAGCCTGTACCGGAAGCATGGGAAAGATCTTCCGAAGCGAGCAGAGGAGTGCCATACAAGTGGCCACCGTTTTATTCACTAATGCATCCAGCTGCAGGCTGGAGCTGAACATCACCCCCAGGTTTCGCACAGATTCAGCAGGCAAACTGGTACCTTGAAAGTCAGGCGGCCAGAACTCCTGTGGGAGGGGCCTAGGGATATGATCCGAGGAGCAATGTAGCACCTCAGATTTGGAGCTATTGAATTGAAGGGAGTTGTTACCCAGCCATTCTGCCGTGGTGCTCATACAGCAGTGGAAGACCTCCTGTGATATCGCCTCCTTACCCT
Source organism: Lissotriton helveticus (assembly GCF_964261635.1). Lineage (NCBI taxonomy): Eukaryota > Metazoa > Chordata > Amphibia > Caudata > Salamandridae > Lissotriton > Lissotriton helveticus. The sequence continues at coordinate 30,381,047 of NC_136064.1, read as the reverse complement.
CAAACGAGAAGATAAGTTGGGTCTTGTCGGCATAGTTGGTGACTGCTATGCCAAAAGATTTTACCAGCCTGATCAGGGGGCGGAGGTAGAGATTGAATAGGTTGGGGCTGATGGCCGACCCTTGAGGTACGCCCTGTCCAACCCTCCTGATGTTCGATTTAAAGGGTGGCAGTGCAACTACCTGGTGCCTGTTGTCCAGATAGGACACCAGCCACTCAAGGGCCAGGCCCGATACCCCAGCCTCCGCCAGTCTCCTGATCAGGATCGCATGGCAGACCGTGTCGAACGCGGCCGACATGTCGAGCAGCATTAGAAAAGCCGCTCGACCCTGGTAGGCACGCGTCCGAAGGTCATCAAGAACAGGCACCAATGCCGATTCTGTCCCATGGGCTGGTCTAAAGCCAAACTGGGCCACATCCAAACAGTCAGTGGTCTCAAAGAAGTTGGAAAGCTGTTTTGTGGCCAGTTTCTCAAGAATGTTGATTGGGAATGGCAACAGGGAAATAGGCCTATAATTAGCTGGGCAGACGGGATCCAGGTTTTCCATCTTAAGCAGTGGGGAAACCACAGCCAGTTTCCAGCAGTCCGGGACCCGTGCCGATCTGAGGGACTTGCAGCAAATAGCAAAAAACGGTGGAAAAAGCTCTTCCCGGAACAATTTCCAGAATTTAGGTGGAAGAGGATCAAGCGGCGAGCCTGAGGACACACCGTCAGTCAGCCCACAAAAGTCCTCAAAGAACGGCAAGGGAAAGTTGTTCAACCCGGCTGACTTGGCACCCTCCTTCATGGTCTCCATCAAAATGGGATACTGCGCGGATTGAAGGACAGGGCCAGATGACGAGGCAAGATTGTTTAAGATGGTGGCAATCTTGTCCTGAAAGGCCTGTGCCAATGAGTCGCAGAGAGCTTGAGAGGCCGGGATGTCATTCCTCGTGCAGGCTGGGTGAGCCAGGTCTTTGACGATCTTAAATAAGGCCTGAGATTTGTTTACAGCTGCCTTCAGCGATTGTTCTAGAAAGCTGGCTTTAGCCAGCTTAATCTGGACTTTATAGGTCGCCAATGCCCGTTTAAAGAGGACTCTGTCTGATTCCAGGTATTGCTTTCTCCAGGCGCGCTCAGCCTGTTTGCACTGGAGCTTGAGCTGCCGAAGTTCTCCTGAGTACCATGGCCTAGCCAGATTAGTCCTAACTCCAATTTTACGCAGCGGGGCCAAAGAGTCCAGAGTAACCAGAATTCGCTGAAAAGGGTCTCGTAACTCACGTCCACACTATCTCCCAAGATGGAGCCATCCGAAAGCAAAGTAGGCAGGGTAGAATGTTTAAGGAGTCTAGACCATTGTCTCCCCATCTTAACGATTCCCGCACTACCTCTCTTGACTATCGCGGCTGTGAGTGAGAGAGAGAAGAGGACGAGCGCATGGTCCGTCCAGCACTGAGGTCGAACATCCCGCAAAGTCATCTGACTTGCGTCCACGAAGATCAAATTCAGGGTATGACCCTTTGAATGGGTTTCGGCGAGTACGAGCTGCTGTAACTCGATGTTGCGGCAGGCCTGAACCAACTCTACAAAGGCCACGTTCGTCGGACCATCCGACCACAGATTAAAATCCCCTAACACCATCAGCCTTGTGTGAGAATGAGATAGGTCATAAATTAGGTCTATGAGTTCAGAGAAAGCAGATAGCGTATTCGCCGGGGGTCTATAGCATAACAGCCCAGTGTGTAATACACCACCCTGACCTTTAAGGGAAAAACCCAGCAATTCAACTCCAGCAATGGCTTTGATGTTAAGCTGGGAGAAATCTAAAGTCTCTCTAAAGATTAACCCGACTCCGCCTCCTCTGGCCCCCCATCCAAGGATTATGTATTATTTTAAAACCGGGGGGGCAGACTGTCCCCAGTTCAACCAAACTGTTCGCTCTAGTCCACGTCTCTGTCATGAAGAGTACGTCTAGATCGTGAGACTCAATAAGTGCTTGCTGAGAGATCTCACATTCAGCAGGCCACAGGACAGAGAGTCTGGGTGCTTACAGATGTATTGGACTTACAGCCGGGGATGGTGCCGAAACTCAGGCTTACCAGTTCGTCATGGGCGTAAGATAATGCGGCTTGATGCAAAGAAGCAGTGTTTCCGGCCCCCGGCGCATCCTGTGTGCGAACGGGCGCAAACGGGCTTACCTCTGGTGCACCTCCGGCGCTCCGCCGGCGCGCCCGCTGCGCGCCTACGCTGCGCGCTTTAGGAACAGCCATCTTATATAGCCATACACAAGGGAGTCCTGCAGTGAGATCACCAGCCCCCCAACCAAGATGTCGCCTGATATTCGGCACTCCCTGGTTCCCTCACGAGCCTAAGGTGCCCTGAAGCGCTCTAAGTCCCGCAAAGTGCGGGGTGAGGTCCAATTATGATGCAGGTAAGAAGCTATTCTAAATATTGCCCCCCGATGACGAACAAAGAAAGGTTGCGCCTGGCGCCAAAAATCGTCAGCGCGTAACGCGCAATAGAACAAAATGATTTTAAAAGTAATTAAAATGAGCAATGCAGCAACAGTTTTTCAGCGCGCGATGGTCAAGTAAGTCTGACCTGTCGATGGGAAGGCTCCGCTTTTTAGCCCCTTATCAGACACGGGAGTCCTGCAGTGAGATCACTAGCCCCCCAACCAAGATGGCGCCTGATATTCGGCACTCCCTGGTTCCCTCATCTAAGATGGCGGCTACAATCGCCGCGACGTCCCCACGAGCCTAAGGTGCCCTGAAGCGCTCTAAATCCCGCAAAGTGCGGGGTGAGGTCCAATTATGATGCAGGTAAGAAGCTATTCTAAATATTGCCCCCCGATGACGAACAAAGAAAGGTTGCGCCTGGCGCCAAAAATCGTCAGCGCGAAACGCGCAAAAGAACAAAATGATTTTAAAAGTAATTAAAATTAGCAATGCAGCAACAGTATTTCAGCGCGCGATGGTCAAATAAGTCTGACCTGTCGATGGGAAGACTCCGCTTTTAAGCCCCTTCTCAGACACGGGAGTCCTGCAGTGAGATCACTAGCCCCCCAACCAAGATGGCGCCTGATATTCGGCACTCCCTGGTTCCCTCACCTAAGATGGCGGGTACAATCGCCGCGACGTCCCCACGAGCCTAAGGTGCTCTGAAGCGCTCTAAGTCCCGCAAAGTGCGGGGTGAGGTCCAATTATGATGCAGGTAAGAAGCTATTCTAAATATTGCCCCCCGATGACGAACAAAGAAAGGTTGCGCCTGGCGCCAAAAATCATAAGCCCGAAGCTTGCAATGGAACAAAATGATTTTAAAAGTAATTAAAAGGAGCAATGCAGCAACAGTATTTCAGCGTGCGATGGACAAATAAGTCTGACCTGTCGATGGGAAGGCTCTGCTTTTAAGCCCCTTCTCAGACATGGGAGTCCTGCAGTGAGATCACTAGCCCCCCAACCAAGATGGCGCCTGATATTCGGCACTCCCTGGTTCCCTCACCAAGATGGCGGCTACAATCGCCGCGACGCGATGTCCCCACGAGCCTAAGGTGCCCTGAAGCGCTCTAAGTCCCGCAAAGAGCGGGGTGAGGTCCAATTATGATGCAGGTAAGAAGCTATTCTAAATATTGCCTCCCGATGATGAACAAAGAAAGGTTGCGCCTGTCGCCAAAAATCGTCAGCGCGAAACGCGCAATAGAACAAAATGATTTTAAAAGTAATTAAAATTAGCAATGCAGCAACAGTATTTCAGCGCGCGATGGTCAAATAAGTCTGTGTTGGTGTATGTAGAATAACAAGAAAAGAGCTCATGAAGTCCTGCCTGTAGCTCATCAAATCATCCGCGTATAGTGCCACTTTTTTCACCCCATCATGGAATTGGAAGGGAGGGATCTCCTGACTTTTTTCTGATCCTACTTGATAAAGGTTCGATGTATAAGTTGAAAAGTAGGGGGGTAACAAAGGACACCCTTGCCGTATTTCTCTGCCTATCTGAAACTGCCGTGTTAATTTCCCAGTAACTATGATCCTGGCTGTTGGGTCTCTATAAATAGCTCTTATTGCCCAAGAACTTTTCTCTCAAGCCATACTGCTTACATACTTTGTGTAGGAAGGAACAACTCACCCCATTGAAAGCTTTAGCGGCGTCAAAGGTCTTAACAGTGAGAGGGGAGTTTTCATCTATCGCCACGTAAATTGCAGACAGTACGTTGTGAGATTCATATAGTTGTCTATCTTTCTTAAAACCCTTTTGGTCTTCGTGCACAGGCCCTCCGACACCAACTCCAACCTTTTGGCTAGAATTTGTGTATAGATTTTATAATTATTGTACAGCAGCGAAATTGGTCTATATGATTCACATGATTTAGGGGTTTTGAAATTATGCTAATTGTTGCTTCATCCCATGAGTGTGGCTGGGCATGGCCTTCCGAGTATATTGCAGTTAACAGCCTGGTCAGGACCAGAGTAAGTTCGTCTTTTAGAGCCCTACAGCTCATTTGGTGGACAGTCCGAACCGGTGCCTTCCCATTTTTCTTAGCCCTTTAAGTACTCTTTCCATTTCATCTGTGCTTATTTCCTGGTTTAAGCTCTGATTCAGTTGTAATACAGGGAGAGCATTGTCCTTAAGCCAACTATCTATCGGTTCTTCTGTGGTTTTTGAGTCATTTGTATTTAGGTCCTGAAAGAAGTTCACACAGGCCTGTTCTATGTTGAGTCTTCTGAGCATCGTTCCACAGTCTCCTTAATTATTATTTCCTTGATTAGGTTTTTAGACTTTCCACTCTCGTCTTCCAGGCAATAATTTCCCACAGCCTTCCCCATATTCATAGTGAGCCAGTTTACTAGCCTCCCACTGTCTCTTCACAACATCCTTCTAAGTAATCTACCAATTCACATCTTGTGCCTGTGTGTATTACTTAAAGTTACCTGCTACCCGGGGTTTTCACAGGTGTTGAAGTCCCTTTGGATCCCCTCGATCTTCAATTCCAACTCTCTCACTCTGCTTATTTTCGTTTCTTTTGTGTGCCACATAGCTAATTATCCTCCCCCAAATAAAGGCTTTAAAATCATCCTATACAGTAAGTAGGGGAGTGGAGACCTTGCCTCCCTCCAAAAACTCTGTATGCTTCCTTAGTTGACTAATAACTGATGGTTCCTCTAGTAATGTCTTGTCCAAAGTCTATTTGAGTGCGGCTGAAGCTTTATCTAGGGAAAGCTCTAACTTCACTGCTGAATGATCGTATAAGTGTACCAGCTGATGTATTACTTCTTTTACTTTTTGTCTCAGCCTCATACTTCTAAAACAAAAACTGATATTTTTTATTAGAATATGTGAAGCTGTATTCCTGCCCCACCCTCTGCCTCCAAACATCCACTAACCTTAAATCTTTTATCATATGATGGACACAGTCGTTCATCTTGGGGGAGTTAACCACCAGTCTAGTATTAGTTTTGTCTAGGATGGGATCTAAAAGTATGTTAAAATCACCTCCCAACACTATATAATTTATAACCTCCTTTAATTGACTATATAGTTCTAGAGAGGCACTGAGTCATCAATATTTGGAGCATAGTATCCTATCAATGCATGCCCTACTCTATGTATCTTAACATTTACTATCAGCCATCTCCCCCCGAGATCAGAGACATCGTTTTCCACAGTAGCCAGCACTTAGTTTTTCAACATGATGGTTACCTCCTTACATTGCACCACTGGTATGTGCATGCAAACTGACTAATCCATGTCAGGACCCTTAGACTAAGTTTTTTACTCAAATTAGTCATTATATCTTTAGGGTCCCTATCTTAATTCTCCCACATGCTCCCCACCCACTGATCATCCTGTCTCCTCCAAGTCTTCTTTCTTGCCTCTCCTTAATCCTCCTGCCCACCCCATCCTCCCTGGGAACCCTCCAAACAACCATGTTGGGTAGCTCATGGTACACTAGAGCTTCATCTCTCCGATGTCTACATATGTTTTGCTTTTATTTGTTGTACCAGATTCTCGACCTCAGTGGGATCTTTTATATCTTACATGAATATTATCCCACATCATCCACAGAGTTGTAGGAAACTTCAATTGAACAGCACCGCCTAGGGCTATGAGTTCCTGTATATATTTCCTAACTCCTATTGCATGTCTTGAGTCACCCTGGAGATGGCTGATCTGATGTGGAAGAAAGCTCGTATTTTTAAAACTTTAACCTTCAAGCCTTTCAATACAATCTGCTCTTTTAAGGTTCTGACATTGACCAGTATTTTCCTACGTTTTTCCTTATTTGGGCTTCTTTTAATGCAATCCAGATGAATCCTCTGTATATCAATCTCCAGATCCTCTGAGCCTATTGAAGGAACACACTCCTTGATCAAGTTAACCACAAACTCTTTAGATTCCCCCTTCCACTCTTTCTGGATTATTTAGCACTCTTATGTTATTACTACTAGTGTTATTCTCCATGGACTCTATCTTGTCTCGTAGTTCTTTTCCTCCTCTTGTCAATGCTTGACTTTCTTTGTAATTGGCACCAACCTCTTTATTTGTTACCTCTATAGAGGCTTCCATAGAGCATAGTCTCTCTGTGAGGTCAGTCATTTTAAGCTCTAGACTGTTACAGGCACCTTGTATTGTAGGCCTTTTATTTTCCTAGTTTGCAAATGTATACTTGATCTCCTTTGTCAGCTGCTATTAGCAGGGATTCTATACCAGATTTCTCTGTGGTATCCAGCGTTTGGCCTCCAGCCGCTTTTGGCGACAATTGGGATTCCCATTCCTTGTCCTTCTCTGGGGGTTTCTGAGAAAGTGCTTGAAATCTTTTACTGAGCACTAAGCCTACTCCCTCAACCAGGCTCTTTTGTCTTGTTTCTGTGTTATAACTAGCAGCTGACAGGGTGAATGCATCAGATTGGTAGGGATTAAGTTGTTTCTCCTCTTCTAATTTGGCCTGTACCTTGAGGATGGGCCGCAAGGGGGGTGTTATTTTACCTCTACCCCCAGGGTTTCCCGGGTTTTGTCAGGTTTTCCTTAGTTTGTGTTTAATGCCAGGCCATGGTAATGATGCCTGAGGAGTGCTACACACTCTCTTGAGAATAACAATGAGTGATAACAAAAATAGGAAGAGTGTTTATTACTTTGCTCTGCTGTGTTTCACCATTATCATTCCGTTCGGTTGAGAGTAGAGGTGGAGGTACAAGCTTATTTCTTAGTGCATATCTGTTTTGACTACTTTTGAATTTCACCAGGAATGCTTCCACAGGTCTTTTTGCACCCAGGGCGTTTCTCCTGCACCTTGAAGAAGGATCGCAAGGAGGGTGTGATTTTGACTCTACCCCCGGGGTTTGCCGGGATTTGTTGGGTTTCCCTTAGTTTGTGTTTAATGCCAGGCCATGGTAATGATGACTGAGGAATTCTACACACACTCTCTTGAGAAGGGAGAGTGATAATAACAATGGGAAGGAAGATCATTACTTTGCTCTGCTGTGTTTCACCACTATCATTCCTTTCGCTTGAGAGTAGGTCTAGAGGTGCATGCTTATTTTTTAGTGCATATATGTTTTTATTACCTTTATATTTCACCGTGTCTGCCTCCGCAGGGCTTTCTGCACCCAGTTGTACAGGGAATCCAGACCAGGGTGTCAGCAAGCCGCCATGTACCCCAATGCCCTTCTGACTCTGTCATCAACATTTCCAACCTCTTTCAGTTTTGACGGAGTGCAATTTTCATTCTGACATTTGCTAATTTTCTATCAGAATAAATAGTCACTGGTTGTTATCAGCGCAAATCATAGCAATATTTTAATCAGATTGTTATTGTCATACATTGATGAAATCTACTTAACTGACAATAACTTGGGAGCATGGATTTCCCTACACCTTACTGAATTCCCAACTGGTTAGACACACCCCTATTGTTGAAAATAGCAATGTGTATGTACATAAGCGGCGTTCATTTGTGTTCACAGTACCCCTTGTTGTGAGCAGAACGGATATCGCTAAAACACTGACTGTGTTATCCCGCTAGTATAGACCCATGCACACACGTACATGACAGCCATTTTAGGTACCATGGTCTCTCAGTTTGCGGTCGATCACCAGCGCCCCTTCCCTGGCCCTGCAAGCTTCCCCCATGCACCCTGACCGCCCCCGCTCTCACATGTACAAGTCATGAGCCCTCCCTTCCCGCATGACTCTGTCTCTGAGAATCACACCCCGCGCCTGACCAACACCTCCCTTCCTTCCATGAATACCCCTCCTTTGATGACCCCGACCTCTGAGCCTGAATGTCTGCACGGACCGCTGGTCATCCTTTTAGCCCGAGGATACAGTTTATTGCCCACTACTGTATGCACTCGCCTCTCTTGAAAGGAGCCACTATTGATCATGACCACCCCACCCCCTGAGATTCGATCAGGAGCACACATTCCAAAGGAATCAGCAGAAACACTCAGCTGCATGACAGCCCCTTCCTATTGTATGGAGGATAAGGGCCCCTACTGTAGCCACGTGTTGGAATATCTTCGTACTTTACAAAGTCTTGATTGTAATGAAGGATGTGTGTGTGCCATAAACCTGTGTATAAAAGACGAAGCCTCAGAGAAACTTGTTAGAGCACCTCCCGAAGACACTATGCTAGTGTCCCAAATGACAGGCTCTCCTCATGAGTAATAAACCTTTTTCCTTGTCTTCCTGCTTCCAGTGCCCGTCTCTTTATTTGGTAATTATTCAAGATGGAAACGAAGAGTCGCCCTGCACCAGCAGCCTGGGCATCGGGTGCGATATGGGCTGACTTTTCTACAATTGGCGCCCAACGTGGGGCCCATCAGCGGCATAAGGTCCGGTAAGAGAGGTCCAGACGATGGGGTGAACATCTAAATGATTGGAGTATACCTGCCTTGAGAGGGCCCTCGTCCGGCTGCCGATTGAAATGAACTTCACCGATTCCGAACGGACCTCTCTCAAGTGACCTATTGTCCTGACTGGAATCCCACAGGAATGCTGCGGTAAAAACATGGAGAAAGAGAACGATCGGGCGCTGGAAAAAGGAAGGCGAAGAACTGTCCACATGGTCCGGTCCGGGTAAGGTCGTGACGCGCGACAAATTGCGAAATTGATTGATTGATTGTTTGAAAATACTAGTATTACTTATTGATTGTTTCTGAGAGATTCTCTATTTGCAAACGAGCACAGAGTCGCCATACTCTGTTTAGTCTTTGCAGATAGTGAAGGATAGGTAATGCAGACTTTTGTCCCCATTGTAATCCGTCATACCTATTTTTCTCCCCATTGATTGATTGATTGAATCGAGCATTGAATTGTTCGAAGTTGGTTCTCTTAAGGATCTTCTCTGCCTGCAAACGGGGAAGAATAGGAATATTCTCTCTCCCTTTGCCGATAGTGAAGGGTAGGTAACGCAAACCTTTAACACGTCGTACCTATTTCATTCCTCATTGATTGATTGATTGTCCGAACATTGACTGTTTGGAATTGGTTCTTTTTGGAGGTATTCTCTATTTTGCAAACAAGCACAGAGTCGCCATACTCTAGTCTTTGCAAATAGTGAAGGGTAGGTAATGTGGACCTTTGTCCCCCGTTGTAATCTGTCATGCCTATCTACTCCCCACTGATTGATACGCCAGTTTCACCCGGACCATTTACTAGAGGTAGGTCATCTGGTGTGGCGCCGCGGCCGGGGCGACTGTCTCCGGAATCTGGGGATCAGGGTTCGATCCCCGGCTCCGGCGGCAGGTTAGCCCAGCACCATGTGACTCTGGGCAATAGCTTGCTTAATCTTCCCGACGGCCCCCAGCGCCTAGAGACCCTTACGGGTGATTGTGCGCTTTACAAATGTGGATTATTATTATTATTATTATTATTATCTGGCCCGACCAGAGAGCACCCCTAGTGAAAAGGACATATACAATAATAACGAAGTGATCACTGTATCCTGTTAACAGAAACTTTAGCATGAAACAACCTGGGAAGAAAGGAATAGGAAAACGAAATCAGTAGGCCACTGATGAACTTTTTTAAAGAACGAACAAGGAAACGATAACAATACCTAATGATAAAACCTATGATTGTCCTAGAAACAAGAAACGTTAGAAATAAGTCCGTAATAAGAAACCTGAAAACAGTAAGAGAAACCAAGCGTGACATTGCAACGGTCACAAGGCAACGAGGCTTCTTCGCCCCTCACTGCCCCAAACATGTCTGTTCCACCGCCTGCCACGCCCAAATAACGGCAACCTGAGAAAGATACAAAGCAACAGACATCCACCCCCATTCTGGAAACTTCCAAAGTGCAACAGGTTTACGGCTACGCCCAGCCGGAAGCAACACATATAGGGCGGGTCCTGCTGCCAACAGTCGGCCGGAGATCATCACGTAGGGTGTAGCCGGAGGAGAGGCCGAGGCCGAAGGGACCCGGCCAAGGGGACTGCTACGACAACCCTGGAGAGTTGCAAGGGGGGGGAATGTCTATGTCCTCGACCCTCCTCTCTCTCTCCCAGCCGTGGCAAGGAGCGTCCGGCCACCATCAATCAGAGGCCCGGCCCAAAGACGGACGGGACGTTTCTTTTTTCTTCCATAATGGCCGCAACAACACTGGGGGGGGGGATGTCTTGCACATGCCTCTGACCCCCCCCCTCGTCCTCATCGCCTGGTCCGGCCATAACAAATGTCAAGCGAGACGCCGTGGGGTGCACTGGGAGGGAGAGACGGTGCGAACAAGCCTCTCCCGCCTCCCCAGGTGGAGGCTTCCCAGCTGCACCCTGAGCGCTCCAGGCGCCCGGAAAAGGGTTCTTCCACTGTGGCGATGCTGCAACGCCTCGCCCGGCAGGGTGGAGCCCGTCCGCTCATTTGACCCCGCGATCGCCGGTAGCTGCCGAACTCTCAAAATGGCGATCGACCTGGCAAGAGCGGGCCCAGCATGAAGGAATGGCCCGGTCACTTGTTGACTCCACCGTCATAGTCCTCCACAAGCTTGAAGATTCTAGAGGAGCCACGGGAGTCCCCGACCCCCGCAGACACCCCCGATGAGGAATGACTGCCATGATCGCCCGTGGAACGACGAAACTGTAGCCGCGGGACGTCGGCGCTCCCATGCTGGTGCCAGCCTCAGTTTGAATGACTAGAATCCTGCAGACTACAGTTCGGATCAGTTCCGGTGAAAGCACAGTATGACCCGGTAGGAAAATTGTTGCACCCCCTCCCCTTTTTGACTGATGGTTCAAACCACCGATCCCTTCTTTTGCCCTTTAACGGAACTTTGGACTGCCAAAAGAAGCTCTGGGCCAACCACGAGTTAATAAACATTTAGACTATGCCTGGTTCTGCCTGACTGCACCCAAAATGGCGCCGATGCAAATGAAACTTTCAACTCCTTGTTGTACCCCGATTGTTCAGCCCTGGTGTCATGAGTTATGTATGAAGGTTTTTTAACCACATGAATTGATATAGGATGTGTACTGATTATATGTTCGGACAATTAATGGATTCAGGATGTGTACTGTCAGTTCGGGAAATGAATTGATATGGGATGGGTACTGGTTATAGGTTCGGACAATGAATTGATATTGGATGGGTACTGATTATGTGTTCAGACGGTAAATTGACATCAGATGGGTATTAATTGAACATTCGGACAATGAATTGTTGTTAAGTTTTGCACATCATGATTTTTTAAAGTTGGAAGCCCAACACTTATGACACTCGCTCACACTGAAGTCTCGACATGATTTTATTGCGCTTTTCGCACTTTTTATTATGAAATAAATGACCACCGACTCCACTAAAGTTTCTACTAATAAAGTATCCCCGCATCTACAGTTCCAGCCTGCTCCGTGGCCGGCCCACGGGGTTGTAGGCCCATATTTATGCACCAACATTCTTATTAAAGATTTTTGGAAAAAGCAAACGTAGTTGTCACGTGTGAATTGGTGATTTTCGAATAAATGACCACTGTTTAAAGGATTAAAAAGTATAGTACGTAGAAATATTGCAAAAATGAAGGGTCCAAGTTTTCGTTGTGTGCGTCTTTCCTTTTTGGACAGCCAAAAAGCCACCGCTAAGGATCCTGGTGTTTAGCCTATACTTTATGTACTACCTGTATAAAAAGAGTCACACTAGCGGTCCACCGGGGCTTGAACGCCCAGTTGGCAGGGACTGCATCCCGTGGAGATGGGCCGAGTATGCAGTAAGTAAAAGCCTTTCTGGGTTTATGCACGCTAATGTGTCTATCAATATAGCCCCTGCCCCCTTCTTTTTCCCTCTCTCTGCAGGTCACATCGGAATATCGGTCGATGTATGAAAACGGCGATCTAGCGGACGAAGAGACGGGAAAAAGGGTTTGATTATGGTACCTAACCGCAACAAGCAAACCATGACTATTTTCTCTCTCTGAACTTAGCACTTGGGAGGGCAGCCTGAAGGGGAAACCACAAAATATAACTTCCTTGGCACCCCGAATAGTACAACTAAAATGACGTGCGCTAATGAATAAGCATCCTACAATTAATTAAATAGGGAAAGTTTAAGGAATATTTTGAGGTGAGCTACATTTAAAATCTACTGCATCCTTCTTCGCACCCTCCTAGACATGTAACTTCAAGCTGCCCCATTGTTCTCCAACTGACACCAACTGTTGTCTCAGCCTGGAAACACATTTGCTAAAATGACTCGAAAAGACCACCGTGAGCATTAGCCCGACCAGGTTAGTTCATGACCAAGTGGCAGAGATGTAAGTGTGTGCAACCACAACCTCCAGTAAAGGCAGCCGACAATAAAAAGAGAAGAAAAAGTAAAGAGAGCTTAAAATACTGAGAACGCGCAGCGTACAGGAGGAGATAATTTTTTGGTCAATAACTGTTCTATGTTTTGTCTTGGATTTTTGTATATAATACATGTACTGTCTCCTCCGTCCGAGTTTGTGTGTGCGTGATGCATGAATCTACGTCATCCCTCTGCCTGTGTTTCCGTGTTACTTAACCCCTGTTGTTCTGTGTTGTGCATGCACTGAATGGCCCATTATTGTACACGTCCCCCTCTCTCTCTCTTTCTCTCTCCATGTCATACGTGTACCGAATGGACCATTTAGGGTGCGCTCTCTCTCTCTCTCTCTCTCTCTCTCTCTCTCTCTCTCTCTCTCTCTCTCTCTCTCTCTCTCTCTCTCTCTCTCTCCCTCTCTCTCTCTCTCTCTCTCTCTCTCTCTCTCTCCTCTCTCTCTCTCTCTCTCTCTCTTTCTCTCTCCAAAAAGCCCCTGTTTCCTCTTTTCGTGTCTGGTGACGTTGTGCCCCTCCGGCACAAAACATAATTGGGTTTCCTCGAACGCAAAGGTGTTCAGCAAAATTGACCAAAAAACCAAAACGATTGTGACTTGCCATATTACTACCTCTCCTTTCTGCAAAACGATAGAACCCGAGTTGGTAATGAAGGAAAGGACAGGTAAGACGACGGATGTCCCCTACTCTGGCCTTTTATAAGGGAACTATAACGTCAATGGTCTTCTGGTTCTCAGTTCGTTAGAAATATGATCCCCAATGCCCCGATTGCCCCACCCCCCTGCGCCTAAGTGCGGATATCCAGAGTACCCCGCTTCTCCCGATCGACCCCAGCTCCCTGTCCAAAGCACCCACGCGCCCCCGATCAACCCTAGCCTCATGTCAGCTACCCACGAAACGTAATTGATGACCTTGATTAACGGTCATTCCCCGGGAAAGCCATGTTTTACATCTGCCCCTTCTTCATGACGATAACGCCCCTGCTTGCAAGAGTTAGCCGACCCCGAAGGGAGATGTAAGATTGTCGATACTTGGGTTAAAGGGAAGGACGAGTCTCCACATAAGGACTCGATTTTGAATTTGATGTAATACACTGTGTATAAAATTCCAACTTCTTTCATCATATGTCACAAATGAACGCTAAGCAGGTCTATGAATTCAATAAGCCATGCCCTTCTACAGACTCCATAAGTGACGACTTCTGACTGTGACCGATGAACCTTTTCCCCACCTACATAGGATTGGGGACGGAATTGAGATGTATAAATGTCTTCTCCTGCCAGTTTTTCTAAAACTTGTTTTCTACCCATTCAAAGATACAATCACCGGAGGAGAGGAGCAGGACGTGACGCACAGCCTGGCCACAGATCATGGAGCACGTGTGACGACCAAAGGTGGAGCCGCAGAGCAACGAGACGCGGGACGAGGCATAACTTTCAAAACTCAGCAGATGGAGGAATGAAGGGCTGCCTTGAAGCCCTCGACTCGCTGACCCACTCGTGCCTGAAGTCCCCCGTCCCCTTTTGAGTCCGACTGTTGGGCTTGCCTGCTCGTTGTCCTTTGCTCCCTTGGTCCCTTGGTGTGTTCAAAGATCTGGCCCCGCTCCGCCCTCTCTTCCTTCGATTATCCAACAAACTCACCCTTTTCGCATAAACTTTTGACTATAGAATGAGGTTTTGCCACGGAAAAAGAAAAGACACGCAGGTGCCCAGCTTGAGGCACCCCTAAGAAAATATGTTAGGAAACAGGACTGTGATCTAACAGCAGAGGACTGATCGCACCCTGCAACGTGTAAGGATGAACCCGAGCTGGACCTATAGCTCCACCGCCGGTGCTCAGCAGCGCCAACAAGAGAAGACGGACTCTGTTAAAAGACATTGCGACAAAGACCCTCCCCCCTTTCCAGAACTTTCTACTCATCCCTTGACTAAATTGCTTGTATCGAATTGAATCCCTCCCTCAACCATTTTTGTATTGCCTTTTAAAATGTTTTCATCGGTCACTCATGTAGTTAGTTTTTCAAACGTCTCTTATAGTACTGACAAGACCCGAAGGTATCAGAGCAATTTTTCCTGTATGTTGATGTCACTGGAGAGAAAATGTGAACCTGATTTTTTAATATGTCGGAACATTCTTCCTTGATTCTACACCGACTAAAACATTATGCCAATCTCTAGGCTTGTATGAAGAACCAACAAATGTAAATTAACATGTATTGCATTCTGCCTATCACATCGACTATGTAGAAATTGAACTTGCTTATGTAAAAAAACGGCGACTGTTGAAAATAGCAATGTGTATGTACATAAGCGGCGTTCATTTGTGTTGACAGTACCCCTTGTTGTGAGCAGAACGGATATCGCTAAAACACTGACTGTGTTATCCCGCTAGTATAGACCCATGCACACACGTACATGACAGCCATTTTAGGTACCATGGTCTCTCAGTTTGCGGTCGATCACCAGCGCCCCTTCCCTGGCCCTGCAAGCTTCCCCCATGCACCCTGACCGCCCCCGCTCTCACATGTACAAGTCATGAGCCCTCCCTTCCCGCATGACTCTGTCTCTGAGAATCACACCCCGCGCCTGACCAACACCTCCCTTCCTTCCATGAATACCCCTCCTTTGATGACCCCGACCTCTGAGCCTGAATGTCTGCACGGACCGCTGGTCATCCTTTTAGCCCGAGGATACAGTTTATTGCCCACTACTGTATGCACTCGCCTCTCTTGAAAGGAGCCACTATTGATCATGACCACCCCACCCCCTGAGATTCGATCAGGAGCACACATTCCAAAGGAATCAGCAGAAACACTCAGCTGCATGACAGCCCCTTCCTATTGTATGGAGGATAAGGGCCCCTACTGTAGCCACGTGTTGGAATATCTTCGTACTTTACAAAGTCTTGATTGTAATGAAGGATGTGTGTGTGCCATAAACCTGTGTATAAAAGACGAAGCCTCAGAGAAACTTGTTAGAGCACCTCCTGAAGACACTATGCTAGTGTCCCAAATGACAGGCTCTCCTCATGAGTAATAAACCTTTTTCCTTGTCTTCCTGCTTCCAGTGCCCGTCTCTTTATTTGGTAATTATTCAGGATGGAAACGAAGAGTCGCCCTGCACCAGCAGCCTGGGCATCGGGTGCGATATGGGCTGACTTTTCTACACTATGACATCACATTCATATATACAAGCCGGGTGATGATGTAAACTCCCCAAAGTCTGACTCCATTCTATGTAGGCCTCGAATCCGTTGAGGCCCGCATTTTCTTTAACTTAAACAATGGAAATCACCGTATTCCCTGATTTCTGCAGAATCATTGTCATATCTGATTTGGGACGTAGATGTCGCTGGACCGTATCTATCTATGAACTGTGATTTTATCAAGTTCTTCAAATAATGATGCTGGAGCAAGGACTCATAGAAAGAGACTTGCTCAGAAGCAATCTGCTCCTTTAACTCACTAAGAAGTTATTAAAATTATTTGTGTAAAACTAATGCGCACCACACAAATATGCGGGTTAGTGAAGCTTGCTTATTTGTTTACTAATCATAATAACATGAACGAATGACTAAAACTGCTTTGAACAGGAAATCTTTATTGCGCATGCATCAACTGCATCTACGCAGTATGACGAGCTATCGCTTGGAGGGAAATTCTTGCGCATGAGCAAAAGGCACTAAAATCGAGTCTTGATGACTCGCATGCTTGACATCTGCTAGTTTGAACTAAATCGAGTGGTTTTTACTAAAGCTAAAGTGGGGATAAGTCTAATAAATAAACTGGGATAGAGTAGATGTGGCTGGTATACAGAGAAGCCATTTATTTTTTTAAAGTAATATTTGTCTTTCTGACTTTATTACTAGTGCATTTATAGGGCCTCTAATGTATTACTGAAGTAAGCTGAGTCACATGACTACTTCGTATGACTACTGAAAGTTAACCCAGAATGATGACTTGGAAGTTGAATGAAAGCCAAGGTCGCAAAGTGTCCTACCCTGGGAGCGAACCGTGTAAAGTTCAAAGATGTGGACTTGTATTCAGACTGTATACAATTTTGTTGCAAATAAATATGAAAGCAGGTGTGAAATAAAATTAGGAATAAAAATTAAGGTGATGGGTTTGTGAACAATGGACAAACTGATTTAGATGACATGTAAGCATGGTGTGATGATTTTTCCCCTTGCCTGACCAATTAGATTTTATATTTTTACGATACTGAAACTTTAATGGGTGGTACATGGAGAGCGAAAGGCATAATTGAGATAGCTTTAGTTAGTTAGATAGTCGAGATGCTGTGAGGCGTTGATGGGGAGATGCTGATGCTGAGAGAGATGCTGTGAGATGCTGATGAAGAGCCAAATGCAGAACCTTCTATCGTAATTTAATTGGGTTAGATAAGAAGATCACAGAAAAATATAGAGGAGGAAGAGAGTGTCAGAGAGGTCATCTATCCTATCCTGATTCCTGCCCTGAAGTCATTGTCGCCTGAATTATCCCGGGGGACTCTTACCAGCCCTTTGGCCAGGGGGTTGGTCTTCACACCATTCTTGGTAATTATATTTTCACGTTATTCGCAGATGTTCTTTTCTCCCTGTCCTCCCCTTGACTGCGCATTGATCATTGCATAAGTCCAAAGTATGTGGTTTGATGAATTAATTGAATTTTCTCTCCTAAGAATGATGGTGACTGCACTGTGTATTTGAGATGGTTCACATGCGTTTGAAATTTAGATAAAGATTTAAAACTTTTCCAGAGTCTGTGGTTATTTACATTGAGATAGAAAAGTTAGCTTATGTCATCTTCACCATCAACTAGTTCAACTAATGGTCCATGGACCGGAGGAAAAGACTTTTTGATTAGTGAAAGGTTAGCTAGGAGTATTGAATAACTAATCTTGAACACTGTGGAAAATGTATAATCTTTGGAAAACACAAAAAGATTGGGGTCAGAGCTATTTCTGCCTGCACACTGTTCCACTATATATAGTCTATTTATCAGAAACTTGAGTTCCTGTGCGTATTGGTCGAGGGCGTGACCCGTGAACACCCCCTAAGCAGTGATGCAGAACATCACATACAATAAGAGAAACACAGTGACCCGCACAAGGAAAATTATATACAAATTGTAATTTTTTGCCAAATAGTGCAACAGTATTTTTCAGACATATAACATAAACACTTTTTAAAAAAATGTGAAGTGAAAGTCTTGAAAGTTGTGTAGAAAATCTTTTTATTGAATTCGAAATTCACAAAATTGCCAGCTGCCAATTTTGTGAATTTCGAAAAATACTGTTGCACTATTTGGCAAAAAATTACAATTTGTATATAATTTTCCTTGTGCGGGTCACTGTGTTTCTCTAAATGTATAATCTTTGACTCCAGCAGTTTACTCAATTGTGTTTTGTGTGTTTATGGGCCCAGATGAGTATATGGTAGTGGAGTATCTGTTGTTGGTACGACGCTGGATCAATGGCATTGATGCAGCATCTAATGTGACATTCGTGTGGGTCAAAGGTCTGCTCCTCACCATGTCAAGGTTAAATAGGAACACATACAGACATATAACCAAAATAATGTAGTCTGAATCGACGTCCTGTTGCTTTATATGCTCAAAAGCAAACATCTGGGAAGCATAACTTGATGCACATAATCTATGTCAGACATTCCTAAACTTATGTCAGAAATTTCAAATTCTGATAAGATTTAAGATACAAGGATTGTCACTTGATCACTTATCAGGAGAGGTCCTTTGTCCAGAGTATTGCCTGAGATTCTGCCAGAGACTGTCTCGTCTGCTGCCAGCACACTTCACACTTTGCAGATGATATATCTCACCTGAAGACTGAAGCTAATAAAGCCAAGTTCTTGAGGAAGACCGACTGACTGACTGCTACCACTGTGGGGATTTGCCCTTCACAGGAAACACTCTCTTTGCACCTTTGCTGATAAAGACAGCCTTTGCTGTCAAGATGATATGCAGTGCATCTCTTCTTGCTAAGAAACTCTAGATTGCAAGTTGCTATGTCCTTCATGCTCTCACAGTATAGCTCATAGAAGTAGTTGTTAGGTTGTAGATTACCATATTAGTGACATTTTAAGCAATGCTGCAATTGTTAATTATATTCTCATTATTTAGAACATGTCTTATTGCTGTTTCTATCATACATTTTGTAGATTGTTCCCTTAGTAGTAAAAACTTCTAACTTAAAAGGGTTGATTCTTCTTGGTACTGTGTGTCTGATACTGTGACTAGCAAAATAAAGTGTATTACTGTGTCCACTGTGCCCTTGATCCTTTTATGGAGTTGTTAGTAACCCAAAACCAATACTTCTATATCAATAACAAATAAATTAGTGTCTTGTGGGGTTAAAATAACTTGTCTTTCACATTCATTGCTGGTGCATTGAAACAGGTTCACTCGCGACACCTTTGGGTGGGAAAGCACACTTTGTAGAGTTATGCCAAAGTTGTGAGTGACGCAACATCTGACCCCATGGAAGAGCTCGAGAATAACTGGTATGCGAAACTGTTGGATCCCAGTGGTTGAGACACCGCTCAAGATACTAGTGTAGTCTCTCCTCCTAGTGTGGCTATAGAGGAAGGGGCTTCATTAGTCATGGTGGTCAGGAGAGAGGCTGAGATCCTGTACCTTACACTTCCCTCCGTGGCAGTCAAGATGAGGCGCTTCAACTGGGAGTTGCAACCACAGAACCTCTTCTGCCCTTTAATGAAGACCTCACTTATGTCATGCTTGGAGCATGGAACAAGCCTTCCACAGGGGCTCCTGGGCACAGGATGATTGCCTGCCGCAATTGCCATGCTCCTGGGGACCCATCTTTCCTCCCCTATCACCTTACCAAAGAGAGGCTGGTTGGCCAAGTCCAAAGTTAACCCTGGTGCATTCTCTACCACACGAATGGACAGGGAATCCAAGAGGCTGGACACCTTTGATAAGAGGATTTTTTCTTCCACCAGTGTTGCACTGTGGTCAGTGAACTCAGCGTGCCTCTTGAGGCATATTCCCACATAGTTTGGGATAGAACTGCACAAGTACTGCCCATGGTCTCAGAGGAGACCTGAGCCATCTTGTCCCGGGCTATTGCCAATTGCAGGTTTGAAGCAAATTTCACCATATGCTGCAAACTGGATATGGCCAACTTGCTCGGCTGAGTAATTGCTGCTTCAGAGGCACTCTGTGGCCATGCCTGGTTGAGGTCTTTTGGCTTTTCAGGGGGATGTCCAGGCATCCCTTATTGACATGCCCTTCAATGGTACTTGCCTGTTTGTCAATAAGACAGATTTGGCATTCAAGCACTTTACAGAGATTAAGGCCACTGCCCAGTCACTGGGACTCTGAACGTGGCCAACTGCATCCATTCCCACTCAGCCACCACAGCCAACAGGCTGCCCAGTCTATTAATGGCCATGGGCACAGTTCCCACAAGCCCTGTGGGTTTCAAGGCCAGAGATCTGCCCCATCTGCCACAGCATCCAAACCTGTTCATGCACTTTCACCATCACATGTATCCAGTCGTTGGTTGAATCAAGCACCACCTTCCCCGATGGCAGTCCATCACCTCAAACTAATGGGTACTTCATATTGCTCAGTGGGCTAACATCCTTCCATTCACAGCAACCCTGCCGCCTAAGCCACCATCCTTAGACAGGCGGATTGAGAGCCAGCTCTTCTTGCTGAATCAGGAAATGTAGGCTCTATTGGGCAAAGGATCCATCAAGAGGGTGCCAACTTTGGAGGTAGGTTTTGGTTGCTATTCCTGCTACTTTCTGGTGCAGAAAATGAGTGGAGGCCTCCGCCCTATACTAGACCTGCTAGTAGAAGTACTTCCTGAAATGGGAAAAATACAAAATGCTCACTTTGGCTCAGGTCCTGTTTGTCCTGCAACTTGGAGACTGGATGGTAGTGCTGGACTTGCCTAGTTTCACATACCCGCCCTGACAGCCCACAGGCGTTATCTGCATTTCTGAGTACTTTTAGTCTGGTGTGGTCCGCTTTGGCCTTACCATCATACCTTGGGTGTTCACAAAGGTGAGGCCCTTAGTTGCAGCCCATTTGCGCAGGTCAGGGGTTTCAATCTTGCCCTATATCGATGATTCGTTGCTGAGGGCAGGCTCATGCAATGTAATCGTCACCCATCTCCAGATAGCTGCAGAGCTCCTGCATTCACAGGGGTTCACTAACAACGTGTCAAAATCAAACCTGGCTCTGTCTCAGACACTCCCTTTTATTATAGCTATTATGGAAACAGTGCAGTTTCGGGCCTATTCATCAGACCTGCGAGTCCAGGATAATCAGCCATGATTCAGATGATTCAGCTTTCATCCTGAATTTCAGTAAGATAAAATCGGAGGCTACTGGGTCTCATGGCCTCCAGGATCCTGCTGGTACCACATGCCTGCTATGATATGCCGGCTCTGTAGTGGAGCCTGAAGTCCCAATTTGCAGCATCAGGGTCCAGGTATCAGAGGGAGGTGACAGACAAACTACGATTGGGTCAGCGGCAGACCCTCTCCATTTCCCAACTAGAGCTCACAGTAGTGACAGATGGGTTACTCATGGTTTGGGATTACCATCTGGGAGAGGTGGCGATCAGAGAACACTGGTCTCTGGCCTGGAGTAGTCTCAATGTCAATTTGTTGGGTTTGAGAGTGATCTACTTGGCATTGAAGCCCTTTCTCCAGTCCATCAAAGGAAGACTAGTTCAGGTGTTCATGTTTCATGTTTAACACCACAGCCATGTAGTACTGCAACAAACAGGGTAGGGAGGAGTTTTGAACCCTCTGCCAAGAGGCTCTGTACCTCTAGACATGGCTGGGATGTTAAGACATTTTCCTGGTCGTACAACACCAAGCAGGTTCTCTGAATGCAAGGGCAGACAAACTCAGCCATCAATGACTTATGGATCACGAATGACATCTCCATCCATGAGGAGATCTTTGGTTAGATTTATTCGACACTGCTGAAAATGCACAATATCCGCACTTCTGCATGCTGGAGTTTCCAAGGCAGCTTGCACTCTGCGATGCATTTAATCTTGAGTGGAATTCAGGCCTCCTGTATGCCTTCCTGGCAATACCACTCCTGCCGAGAGTTCTGAAGAAGATCAGGAACGACCGGGCCCAAGTCCCTCTTGTGGCTTCAGATTGGAAACGGAGAGCATCGGTCCTCTGGTCAGGCTGCCCATTCGGGAGGATCTCCAGTCACAGTAGCAGGGCATGGTCCTGCACCAGAACCTGTGCACGTTCCACCTTAATGCATGTAGCTTGAATGGGCTGAGTTTATTTGACCTCCCTTCGGAAGTCTGCTAAGTCATTCTGGCAGCCAGGTGTCCCTCAACTAGGACCGTACACGCCTACTGTTGAGAGAAGTCTGTGGCTCGGTGCACTACAAATATGTTGATCCCCTCTCTTCACCCTTATCTGAGGTGGTGTTGTTTGTTTTATCACTTGCACTGTAATGCATTGCTTTGGGCACAGTTAAAGTGTATCTTACAGCCATATTGTCTTTCTTACTGTTGCCAGATCAGCCCTTCTGTTCAAATCACCAGTGGTGATTCATTTCCTGCAAGGACTTCATTAGAGGTTTCCTATACAGCCCTTCATTATGCCCCAATGAGATTTTAATTTAGTTTTAAAAATGTTTATGTGATTGCCCTTGGAGTCCATGCATAGTTGCATTCTACATGACTTGATCATCAGAATAGTCTTCCTTGTGGTCATTACATAGCCAGGAGTGTAAACAAGCTTCAGGCGCCCTCTGTGAACCCTCCATATATCAACTTGTTTCCAGACAAACTGGCTCCCCACACCTGTGCCTCTTCCCTACCAAAGGTGGTGATGCCGTTTTATATTGTTCAAATCATCTCACTGCCACCCTTCTTCACTCTGTCTCACCCTTCTAAAGAGGAGAGACTCCATCGCCTCAACCCAAAAAGAGCGTTGTCATTCTACATTGATCGTACAAAAGTACATCAGGGTTCATGCTATGAATATAGTGCACTTTGCCTCTTTGCGCCGTTAAGAAAGATGCACTGAGTGCAAACTGGGACAGTGGCCCATATTAGAAAGAATGTGCTGCCCCCAAGGCAGCCATGAAATGGTGCTGCTCTTGGGCCAGCACATTCACGTAAAATGTGGGCAGCTGTTTAAAAGCTGCTCTGTGTTTCACACTTTAGGCGGCACACACCATCATTTTCAAGAGGGGAGAGTGATCCCCTTTATTTTTTTTTTAGTGTTTTCTATATTGTGAACAAGACCCTGAGTAGGGGATCAGAGGGTAGGGTCCGAGAAATAGATATGTGGCAAATATGAGGTTCGGCAGAGAGCAAAATGATAATAGAGATGATTTGTAGGAACAAGTTCAAGTACGAGTAAATCATATAAGTGACGTTGTCATCACAAGCAGTATAGATACAAGTTTGTAGTAGTTGGTTGGTTCAATGCAGGCAGGAGTGATATCGAGTGTAAAGTTTCTGTCTGAGTCGGAGAGGGGCAGGTTAGAGAGTTAACTGGTGTGATTGATAGGGCCCAGGATGGTGAGGATTGTAAAGGAGTTAAGGAAGGAATTTGCTCATCAGAAAGGATTTAGCTTCCCTGTTAAAAGATGGCACTAAAGGGATTATTCTGATGCTCGGTGGGAGGGAGTTCTATATTCTTGGTTCAGCTCCTGAGAATGCTCTGTCAAATGTTTTTTTCTTGCGGACACGTGAAGGTTTCAGGAGTAGATTGTCAGAGCACCTAGATTGTTTGTTTCCTCCAGATATAGTAGGTTTCTGGGATATCTATTGGGAGGTTTTGTTGTGTAACGCTTTATGCGTGATGCAGGCCATCTTTAGGTGAATTCGAGCTTCGTATGGTAGCCAGTTGAGCACCTTCAGGTGTGGCGAGATATGGTCAATTTTTCTAGATCCTGTTAGGAGTCTTGCTGCTGCCTTGAGACAGGCTTTTAAAGGGTCTGTTGAGACTAAAGCCAGAAATGCAGTTTTGAGGTCAGGGTTCTTGATGAATGGTTTAATTTTTCTGAGATAGCTTAGGCGAAAGCGGACATTTTTAGCCAACAGTTTGATGTGTGTTTGCATATTAAGGTTCTTATTCAGTGGGATTCCAAGCGATTTTGTAGAGTCCACCAGAATCGGCGTACAATTTAGAGCAGTGATCATCTTGGTCCACTCCTTCATCACCATAGAGTTATTTGGAGGGGAAATAAGAAGAAATTGAGTTTAACTTCAGGAAGTTAGTCGTTAACAAGTGGACTGTCTTTTCAAGAGCTTGATTCATCATCTTGATCTCTTCAATGGAAGTGATCTTGAAGTACAGTTGAGTGTCATCCGCGTACATGTGGAAGGAGATATTCTTCTGCTGTAGTAGTTCGGTTAGGGGTTCAACATAGAAGATGAATAGAGTAGTGGATAAAGTTGAGTCTTGTCGTACTCCTAGGAGAGTTGGGGATAAGGGAGAAATGTTATGTTATAAAAGGATTTGTAGAGCCCACAGCTACTCTGCAGAGTATCCCGGCGCTGAGACAAAACGATACAGAGGTCAGAGGGGGGGAACATCAAGCCCAGAGTGTGAGGTCCTTATCCCGCTTGTTGGAACATCCAGGTTTTCAATTGTTTCCTAAAGGCCAGTGTGTTTGTGGCCTGCCTAAGCGGGAGTGGGAGCCTGTTCCAGAATCTAGCCACCAGCACCTGGAAAGAGTGACTGCCGCAGCGGGCTTTAAAACATTTAGGAGTCACCATGTCACCAGGTGTTGGTGTGCTGACCTAAGATATCTACCAGGTACATAATATGAGACTCTTCTATGGATGTAACACGCCCGTGCCATGCAGAGCTTTGAAAGCCAGGACCAGAGCTTTGAAGAGTATTCTGCATTGGACAGGCAACCAGTGCAGATTCTTCAAATGGTGGGAAATCCGGTCTATAAGACCAAGGCTAAATACTGCCGCGTTCTGCACGACTTGCAGTTTGCTGAGCAAAAACTCAGGAAGGCCCATATAGCGGACGTTGGCATAATCCAATCTGGAGGTGATAAGGGCCTGTACCCGTACGTCTTTCTGTGAGGGACAGGTAATAAATATAGAAACCTACGGAGCATTTTCAAGAGACCAAAACACGTGCCCACTACCGACTGTACTTGGGGTGTCATAGATAGGGCCTCGTCCATTTTCACTCCCAGATTTTTTACGATCTTGACTGCTGACTGGAGGGGGGACATGTCTGGGGGCCAACATTGTTTCCAGGCTTCCAGAGGGGGGGGGGTGTAAAAAAGATAATTTCAGACTTTTCCGAGTTACATTTGAGGTGATTAAGTCTGAACCAAGCAAAAGTTTCTCTCAGACACTTGTTAACCTTCTCCCCATTGAACTCCTCTCCCTTCTTACAAGTGAACAGCAGTTGAGTGTCATCGGCATAGGAAATAATTGTGGCCTCACCTGCTTCAATCAGTGAGGCCAAGGGAGCCATTAATAGATTAAAAAGTACAGGGCTCAAGACAGACCCCTGTGGCACACCTACATTTAGGGGCGGCAAACTGGCTATAAACTGAGGTGACCAGACCTCTTGATGTCTAGCCTCTAAAAAAGAGGAGAACCACTTCAACACCATGCCCTTAAGCCAGCACTCCTGCAATCTCTGCAGGAGGTGACCGTGGGGCACAGTGTCGAAAGCCGCAGAGAGGTCTAGTAAGACCAGAACTGCCTTGCCACCTTTATGCAGGGTCTCTTTGATGGAATCAGAGATCTCCAGCAACGCCGTCTCAGTGCTAAGATTCTGCCTAAAACCAGACTGACTAGGGTGAAACAGATTGTTTGTTTCCGCAAAATAGCTGATCATTGAATGGACATATTTCTCAATTGTCTTTGCAAAGAAAGACAACAGAGAGATAGGTCTGTAATTAGTTAACCACTTGCATGCTAATGACAAGGTGAACTCGTCATGAGGCACACTGGAGCTGTGCTCATGACAAGGTCAACTCGTCATGTAAAATGGGATTCATAAATAATCAGCACAGGACGGGAAAACCCCTTAGCAGCCAAGTGGTTAAAACCATGGGATCATCCGTAGGTTTTTTGAGTAAAGGGATTATTTTCACACTCTTCCAGCTAGCCGGGACCTGGCCGCTAAGAAGAGACACGTTCACCACACTATCAATCAATCAATCAATCAATCAATCAATCAGAGTACTTGTAGAGCCCGCTATCCCATGAGGGTCTTAAGGCACTGAAAGTGAGGAGAGGGTGCTGCTACTGCTCAAAGAGCCAGGTCTTGAGGAGTCTTCTGAAGGCGAGTAGGTCTTGGGTCTGCCGTATGTGGGTAGGGAGGTTGTTCCAGGTCTTGGCAGCGAGGTATGAGAAGGATCTGCTGCCGGAGGTCGTTCGTTGGATGCGGGGGACAGTGGCGAGGGTGAGACTGGTGGAGTGGAGCTGGCGGGTGGGGGTGTAGAAGCTGAGTCTTCTGTTAAGGTAGGCTGGTCCGGCATTGTGGAGTGCTTTATGTGCGTGGGTGAGGAGCTTGAAGGTGATCCTCTTGTCGATGGGGAGCCAGTGTAGGTCTCTCAGGTGGGGGGTGATGTGGCTGCGGCGGGGGACGTTGACGATCAGTCGGGCAGAGGCGTTTTGGATGCGTTGTAGTCGTCGTAGGTGTTTGGCTGAGATTCCTGCGGTGAGTGCGTTGCCGTAGTCCAGTCTGCTGCTGACCAGGGCCTGTGTCACTGTTCTTCTTGTTTCGGTTGGGATCCACTTGTAGAGCCTGCGGAGCATGCTGTGGGTGTTGTAGCAGGAGGAGGAGACGGCGTTGACCTGCTTAGCCGTGGAGAAGGTGGAGTTGAGGATGAATCCTAGGTTGTGTGCATGGTCGGTGGGTGTTGTTGCTGTTCCCAGTGTGGTCAGCCACCAGGAGTCATCCCGGGCTGAGGGGGTGGGTCGGAGGATGAGTACCTCCATCTTGTGTGAGTCCGGTTGCTCCTCATCCAGTCGGCGATGGCGTCCATTCCCTAGTAGAGGTTGGTTTGGGCGGTGTGTGGTCC
Organism: Lissotriton helveticus; assembly: GCF_964261635.1. Lineage (NCBI taxonomy): Eukaryota > Metazoa > Chordata > Amphibia > Caudata > Salamandridae > Lissotriton > Lissotriton helveticus. The sequence continues at coordinate 30,354,248 of NC_136064.1, read as the reverse complement.
TTGGTGAGGGAGAGGATGAGTTGGGTGTCATCGGCGTAGGAGATGATGATGAGGTCGTGATGGCGGGCCACTTGTGCGAGGGGGGCCATGTAGATGTTGAACAGCGTCGGGCTGAGGGATGAGCCCTGGGGAACGCTGCAGATGGTGTTGGTGGCTTCGGATCGGAAGGGTGGGAGGCAGGCACTCTGGGTTCTGCCGGAGAGGAAGGACGTGGTCCAGTCAAGGGCCTTGTGGAAAAGTAAATTTTGCCATGTTCTGTGTCCCTACGCCTCATCCATCATATGTTATGTGTGCATGACCAATATGCATATGTTCTTCCCCATGTCCGATTAATGACGCAATTCCAGTTGTGTCCACCTTTAGTATGCTAGTTTCCAGTCCTCGTGAATACTACGAATATCAGGCCTATGTAAAGCTACGTTGTCACGTTTCCCAGTGTGCACGTTATTCCATTATAAAGTCCCCGTTTCCAGGCCTCAAAAGGGCCCGGACATCAGATTCAGCTCCTGTCTCCTGAAAGCCTCGCTGAGGAGCGATACAGCCCCCACCTGTATCCTCGACCTTTCACTTACTTCCTGCCTCGCAGTGCCCGGTGCAGCCTGGCTCTGCCTCTGAGTCTGCCAAAAGTATGTTATAGTTCCAGCTATCAGTTCAGTCCTCCTTCTCTGCATTCCTAAGCTACTGAACTGCATCAATAGTTTCCGTCATTGTCTAGCCTTCTCGTCTCCATGTTAGAGAAATACTGCATTTACTGGTCATTTAATATTCCTCATCACGCACTACATGTAGAATAATGCATGGTCCAGTCTTAGAGTCAAGTTAGCTTTTCCCCTCATGACTTCTAGTTTATATCAACATGTTCCCTAAACATCAGATACCAGATAGGGTTTAGGTACATGTCGCTCCGACCCTCCAGACTCTAGTCTCTGCTCCTAGCACAGAGTTCGTAGCCCCCAGTTTCTCCTAGTAATACGTCATTGCCAGTTTTCGCGCACCATTAGGTTAGAGGTCCCGGCTCCTTAGGTAGCCCCCTCCAATGTTTCCGCCCCATTCATGACATATTCTGTTACGTTTGCACCACATGTCTATGTGTACGCCCAGTTACACCTCTTTTTACTGTTATCTTTCGCGACTGCTACGCGTCACGCTTTCTGCTCCACCCACTGCTACGCCTACTGCAATGTAATGCTATGTGTTTGCGCTATGTATATAAGTTGATGTATTGTTATTAAAAGTTAGCGCGCTCATCCCAGATCAAGCCCCGGCAGCTGCTGGGCCCCAGTTGTCCTGCTGGGCCCTGTCACCTCTGTTCTATGCAGGTTGTCCTGATCCTGTCCTTATGCTGTAATAAACCTGCAGAAACTCCTACTACCTCGAATCTTGACTCTTATTTTATTGAGCTATCTGTTATTCATTCATTCATTCAAAAATAGATCCGGTATTATTTATTTATATACCACATAATGGCGCCCGAACAGGGACTTGCCCTTTCCCCACGCGTCGGTGAAGCCACGCCGACCCCCTGACCCTCTGCAGCCGTGACGGAACCATACCGGCCACGTGCAGATATTTCTGCTTCAAGTATCCCTCAGGCCCACGGAGGAGACGGAGGAGGCGGTCCAGCATCCAAACGAGACGGTGGAGGAACGCGGCGAGTCCCGACCAGAGCCCAAGCCGAGAGTCCAAGGTCCGAGGTATCCGGAGGCCCACCCGTAACTGAAGTCCGAAGTCCGTCCGTCGTCGTAGCAGTCCAGTCCCGTCCGAGGCCTTCCGTTCCGTGCTGCCCGGTGAGTACCATTGCTGGGGTAGTATCTAGACAGGACCAATCTAAATTGACTCCTGGTCCGTGGGTTGGTGGTGCCCAGACTCACAAACGAAGTGTTCACCTAGGTGGATACGGGTCTTGATGCGTCCCTTTATGGGACCGGTATGTTCCGTACTGTTATAGCAGTGCATCCAGTAACTCTAGTCTGTTCCGTTCTCGAGAAAATTCTTGTATTTCTGTTCTCAGTATTTCAGGTAATATTCTGTTCGAACTGTTATTTATAATGTTCTTTATGTATTTTACTGTTGTGGTATGAGTGCGACGTGATTTTGTGTTTTCATTGTGTATTGTATTGTGTCCAGATTACAGTTCAGTCATGCCGCTCTTTTCCAAGTTACGACAGTTAAAAACTAGAAAGGGTTTATTAGAAGAAGCAGTTCCTGTTCCGCCGAGGGACAGTCCAGGTCATTTTATGTATCAGAAACATGGCATAAGCGCCATATTGTATCTAGATTTATGGGTAGAGTATACCAAACAGTTAGAAGAAAAGTATAGATGGCCCGTATCGGGTACATGGGATGCCGAATGTATCATGCGAGTAGAAGAAGCATTATGGAAAAAGAAAGCCAGACAGTCACAGAAAGATGCCATCGAGTTATGGCGCAAGGAAGCGCATAGAAGAACGGAAAAGGAAGTCAGAAAGTCAGAGTTAAGTAGAGAATCCCAAGAACGAGCCCAAGAAAGAGAATTAATCGAGATAGGTGAACAAGTCAAAGCCGAACAGTCAGACAGACAGAGGCATGCCCTTATTAAGGGTATGTATCCTCTCCTTGCCGAAGGTTTGCCAAAAGCGACCCCAGAGGCATCCAGTAATTTCCCGCCACCATTAATTCCGACCAAGCTACGTCACAAACCAACCGCAGCTGATATTTTTATTTCGTCCTATCTGGACGACACAGTCCCCGAATATGCAAATCCTGTTCGCGCTCCGCCAGTCCCTGTAAATCAGGTAATTCATGCTCCTCCAGACACCGGGGTGCCCTTAACAGTCCCCCCGGGTCAGCCCGCCATACAAGTCCAGCCCACGTTACAATTACCGACCCTGCCAGCACGAAAAGCATCAGTTGATGATTCTGGTTTAGGGGCCGCGGGAGGAGGTCTTCCTCAAACCCCGCCGCCACACAAGCGTTTAACATTACTCGAATTACATGCTCAAGCGTTACAGCGCACGCCCAAACATCAGTCTGTTACAGAAATCAGGCAAACCCTTAACGAATGTGTCTATGATCCAGTTCCAGGCGAATATAATATGGTTTTATATTCCTTACGTGTAAGGAGAGTGACCGAGTATCTAGTCACCTTGCCGAATATGAAAGAAGATCTAGACAGAATATATCGTTTCATCCGTACAGGGGATGATCCAGAAAGTATTGGCGAGATTATGTCTCAAAGGAAAGCCGAGATCCAGCTCATGATATTAAAGTTCCTGATCAATTGTCTAATAAGAGAACAAGATTACCCGTCTAAAGATCCCGCTGAAATGAGAATCCTGACAAGGTGGAGTGATAATATAGCCGAGGGTAAGCACAAGACCGTCGGTGCTATGGAGAGTATGTACAAGAAAATCCGTAAAGAGATAGTAAAGATACACGAACAGCGTAAAGCAGCACAAGTAAGCGAGAAAGAAAGTATCTCTGATCCTGAAGAGGAAGACGAGAATTCCGCCAGAATAGCGTATGTAGGAAAATCTAGATTTCCCGATCGCCATTTACGTCTAGAACACAAGTCTATTTTCCATCATCAAGCACCAGAACAAGGTTCTCTAGAACAAGTATTTCAAGCTACCGATCACATTTTGAAATCACGAATCGGTTATAGTGAGTTAAGTACCATGCATGAACAAGAACTAGCCCGATCAGCAGTCCGATGGATTACTGATTCTACCACTTTTCCAGACGAAATAGTGGCACAAATGTTTCTGAAATTGCCCCCAGCCGAGCAACGCCTGGTGGGAATGTATATGATCCAGTACCTCATTACTCTGTATGAGGGTCAACATTCTGATCCAGGCCCGTTACACGATATCCTGAACGAGTTACTCCAGTATAAATGGAGAGGTCTAGGTACCGATTTAATTAGTGTCATTCTAGAACAGCGCCACAAATATAGAACGTTTCTGAACCCGCATTTTGTTCATGTCTCACCCCCAGAAAGTAAATCATTCTACATAGACAGACAGAATCCGTTACGAGAAGTCCACCCAGTCCAAGGGGCGGGTGGCGTAATGCAACGAGTGTTTGTATACACTCCGATTTCAAAGATGGAACTTCTTGAAATGAAGAAATTAATTCCCTGTCATGACAAAGATCCAGCAGGGTTCCATAGAGAATTTAAAGACATGCTCCGTATGGGAGAATACACTTACCCAGACATCATTAAAATGTTAAAGGTCCTGTTACCCGCAGGGGTGTATGAAAAGCTAAAGGAAAAAGAATGGGAGGTGGGAGAGAAAAAGATCGATTGGGCAGCTCTAGAAGCTGAAGACAAGGCACGAGTACCAGGTACCGGTCTTGGAGATAAATGTAAAGAATTACCAGAATTATTGATTCAAGTTTTACCCAGATTATTGACAACTAGAAAAGAAGATTGGGATGCAATCTCAGCCTGTAAACAGAAACAAGATGAAGATATTAGTGATTTTTATTCTAGATTTGAAAAATGTTTCAGTATCAACAGTGGTCTCAAGACAAGTAGTGAGTCATATCCTCACCTTTTCGTTACCAAATTAGTCGAGAATTCAAGTCCACAAATTAAAAATCGAGTTTTGAAAGTCGAAAGCACCTGGCAAGCAAATACTCCGTCCCAGATGCTCCAGATGCTCCAGTACCACCAGAATAGAATCAGGGAAGAGCAAGAACACGAGAGAAAACGTATGAAAGACACGAAAATGAAAGTGCTAGTTGCACAATCTGTTCCTCAAGACAGTCAGAAGAGGGGTCCGAATCAAGCCAGTCATCCTGCAGCACCCGCTAAAGGGAACTGCAATTATTGTAAACAACCAGGTCATTTTATAAACGAGTGTGCAGTTCTGAAACATAACATAGCTACTGGTAAGACTAAAGAAAGACCACGTCCGCCGAGACAAGAACAAGTTTCACAGACTCCTCAGTCACAGAATGCACAACAGACAGTTCCCGCACCGCAGCCTATTGCTGCAACACAGCACGTTACATCGCAGATGTACCAGTATGCACAGTCTGAGTATCCAGAGTACCAGCAGTATTCATGAAACAGCCTAGAGAGGGAGGTAGGCTTGCCTCTCATCGAGATACCTGTAGATCAAGAAGGTCCCTATGTTCACAGTCAAGTATTAGGGAAAGACAGAAAGTTTTTGATCGATACAGGGGCAAGTAGGACTACAATTAGCCACGCCGAAGTTCCAGGGGCTCCGCTCTCAGGCTCAAGAAATGTTTCCCTTGGATTTTCAGGAAAGCCAATAGTTAATGAGATATCAAAGCCAGTTACTCTAGAAGTAGGTCCATTGTCCCGTACTACTGATCTGTTACTTACTAAGTCATGTCCAGAAAACCTATTAGGTATTAAGACACTGAAAGAATTAGGTGCAGTTATTTGCTGTTCCCCAGAGGGAATACGTCTGTTCCTACGTGACTTTAAGGGTCACTATGTATTACGAGATTTTGATTCAAGATTGTCTAATGTTCCACAGCACTTATGGGCGCAAGGTCCAACTGATGTAGGTTACATGCAAATCACACCCCATCGTGTGACTCTCAAACCAGGTGTAGTGTTACCCCGAATCAGACAGTACAGATTGCCACCCGAGGCTGTAGCAGCCTTATCCAAAATTATTGACGAGCTCATGGCTCAAGGAGTAGTTGTAGAAACTGACTCCAATGTATGTAATTCTCCGATCATTCCAGTCATGAAACGTACTGATCCGAATGCACCCCCAGTATATCGATTAGTGATTGATTTACGAGAGCTTAATAAATGTATTATTCCTCAGTACCCAGTTGTCCCAGATATCTCTTCCCTGTTAACAGCCATTGATTCCGAAGCCATGTTTTTCACTGTCATAGACCTCAAGAATGCATTTTTTAGTGTTCCAATTCATCCAGACAGCCAGTTTCTTTTCGGATTTTGTTTAAATGGAAGAAGCTATATGTTTACACGCGCTCCTCAAGGTTTCACAGAAAGTCCTAGTATTTACAGTCAAGCACTCAAGAGACAACTAGACAACATTCACATGCCAACTGACACTGCCCTGCTCCAGTATGTCGATGATCTCCTGATCACAGCCCGTTCTGAACGTGACTGCGAACGAGCGTCACTTACAGTTTTGTATTTCCTTGCCGAGATGGGGCACAAGGTGTCACCTTCGAAGCTTCAATTCTGTGTCCAGCAAGTGGTATACTTAGGGCACTTGCTGTCCAAGAGGGGTAGGCAGTTGACACCAGACCGTATCCAGTTAATAGCGAGTCTTCCCCAGCCCAGAACCCAGAAGGAGGTACGTGCCTTTATCGGCCTTACTTCTTATTGTAGACAATGGATTCCCCAGTATGCATTTCTAGCCAAGCCACTGATACAATTAACGACACAGGAGGCAGCCGTATCGACTGTCCTCCCTTGGACATCTGACCATACACTTAGTTTCAATGAGTTAAAGAAAGCCCTATGTCAAGCTCCAGTTCTAGCTACACCGAACTACAGTAAGCCTTTTACACTTTTCGTTACTGAACGTGAAGGTACAGCATTATCTGTTCTCACACAAGATCAAGCAGGACAATACAAGCCCTGTGCTTATTTTTCGAGCACATTAGATCCAGTCGCCCAGGCGTTGCCTGCGTGCCTCAAGTCAGTTGCAGCCACAGCACTAGCTATCAGACAAAGTGATTCCATAGTTTTAGGGCACTCCCTGACAGTACAAGTTCCACATTCCGTGGAAGTTCTTTTAAACCGAACACAAACTCAGCACTTGACAATTGCACGTTTAACAGGTTATGAATTGACACTGTTCCAGCCACATATAGAAATTAGACGCTGCAACGTCCTGAATCCTGCTACACTGTTACCATCAGTCAGTTTGAACCCTGATCCACATGACTGTGTGGAAGTAGTTAACATTACGACAAAGCCAAGACAAGACCTGACAGACATTCCGTTACAAGATCCTGACCTGACACTTTATGTGGATGGTTCATGTATGAGAACTAGTACAGGAGAACTAGTCGCCGCGTATGCAGTGACTACTGACACTGAAGTTATTGAAACACACCGTATTGATACCCTGTCCGCTCAAGCAGCAGAACTAGTCGCTCTGACACAAGCCTGTATACACGCCAAGAACCTGAAAGTTAATGTTTACACAGATTCACGTTACGCATTCGGAGTTGTACACGACTTCGGAGTGCTCTGGCAGGAGAGAGGTTTCATGACTTCTCATGGAACCAAGATTCAGCATGGTCTCCTTATTCAAGCTCTGTTAGATGCCATACATTTACCGACATCCATTGCTATCATGAAATGTAAAGCACATACGAAAGTTACTGACATTATTTCCCAAGGCAACGATCTAGCAGACCGCACAGCCAAGCTTACAGCACAGACTCCAGACATTCCAGTTAATCAGACACATACTCCAGATCCGACTACATGCATGACAGTTAAGGACCCTACACAAGATGTCATAAATATCCAGTTACATGCTACTCCCGAAGAAATCAAGAAATGGTCTGAACAAGGAGGGGTCCGGACAGATCAAGGATGGTTAACGAAGGGTAGAGCCACATGGTTTCTCCCCGACTCTATGGTTCAAGTCATTATCAATACCGCACATAGTCCCGCACATTTAGGAGAAAAAGCTATGTTAGACAGTATCCAGAACATTTGGTTCAACAAACATTTACGAGCTGCAGCCAAGCAGAAAGTCCGTACCTGTATGATATGTTGTCAGTTTAATCCAGGTAAAAGTGTCCCGGTGGAACAAGGTGGTTTCCAGCCCCCTGACCACCCTTTTGAGGTCCTCCAGATGGATTATATTCAGATGGAGCGATGTCGAGGTTTCAAGTATGTCCTTGTAGTTGTATGCGCTTTGTCCAGGTGGACAGAAGCATATCCAGTCCCAGATTACACAGCCGCGACCACTGCCAAGCAGTTGGTTCGTGAGTTTTTCCCTAGATATGGACTCCCTAGAGTCGTATATTCTGATAACGGTCAGCCATTCTCATCTGAACTCATGAAGCACGTTTCCCTGTTGTTAGGGTACCAGTGGAAGTTTCATTGTGTACGCCATCCTGAAGCAGCCGGTCTCGTAGAGAGACATAATCAGACTCTGAAAATCCGAATTGCAAAAGTCTGTAAAGAAAAAGGTGTGGACTGGCTAGTAGCTCTGCCAGTCGCTTTGTTTTATATGCGCATGGTCGCACATTCCAGATCAGGTCTGTCCCCGTATGAGGTCGTATTCGGCCGCCCCCCTAACATGTGGGGTACTCCCAGACCCCGAAGTATTACCGATGTTTCATGTAATATGCTGACAGATTACCTAGCTTCCTTGATGTCTGCCCTCAACTCATGTCGTTCACAGGTTGCTGCCGCATTTCCAGACAATACCGAGGTGGCACCGCATGAAATCGTTCCAGGTTCCCTAGTGATGGTCCGGAATTTCGACAGATCAAGTCCGCTGGAACCTCGTTGGAAGGAGCCACGTCAGGTCCTCTTGACCACCCGTACCGCCGTCAAGTTGGAAGGCAGAAAAGGATGGATCCACCTTTCTCATGTTAAACTTTTTAAAGGATTAAAATCCGTTTCTAAAAACATTTCCCAGGATTTGAAAGACTGCCAGAATATTGCTCTTAAGGACTGTCCCGCACAAGACATTACTACAACCCCTCCCTTGTTAGAGAAAACTCCGCAACAGGAGTATAAGTTAAAGCTCAGGTCTAGTAAAATAAGTCAGTCAGTTTGATTGTATAAGTCCTCCCCTAGGTGAAACGGTTAGACTGTTTCTGACATGTATAAAATAGACCCCCATAGTGAGAGAGTTAGTCGAAGTTCAATTCAATGTATCGTTTTTCTGAGTTTCGTATTATTCATCAGCATTTTGATTTCCTGCACCAGCTATGCGTTCTATCTGTATTTTCCAGTTCCTCATGCTAATATGTCTGCTAATGCTACAGTAGAGCACACGTTTAGTGATCTGCCTCCTCACGAATATTCTTACCGCCTTGCTATGCGCAACAACACATTTATCCGTATGTTACATTACTCACACCAGACCAGCAATGCCACTAATTGTTGGGTGTGTGGTCGACTCCCCCCTTTCCAGACGCCGAAGGGAGTTCTGCCACTTTTTCCTTATCCATTCTCACATAATGGTTCATGTGGAGCATGGTCCACGTTAACGTCATCCTCAACAGATATGTCTTTTCTTAACAGTACATGTTTCCCAGACAAGCAAGGTCTCCCCCACAGAACAGGTTTAGATCTAGAAAATGAAGTATATAATTTAGGTAATTATTCGTCGAATTTCATGGTCCTAAATGTTCAGTCTGATACTACTCCAGACTTACCTGCTATTTCAGTACTACCAGTCAAAGGCGAATTATGTGTCCGTAGTTATGGTTCTGTACACGTAGGACATAGTGAATGTACTACTGTTATCCAGTATAGTGACAGTGGGAAATCTATTTTTAAAGCTTCACGTCATTCTTATTTTGTTTGTGGTCAAACTGCATATGTCCGTCTGCCCCTCGATTGGGAGGGAACCTGTTACATTGCCTTCCTACTGCCACCTGTTTTCCTAGCCCCATCTGATTATCACAGAAATACACATCTAGTACACATTAGACATAGAAGGGAGTCCCCAATTGTCGATTATACTGAAACTACTCTAGAACAGTATACAGATTTCAATAAAGGTTTCTTCTTCTTCGTAGGACCTGTTCAGAACAGTAAACTGATCCGTAGGTTAACCAGAACCCTTGAAGCTGTAGTAAATGAGACTGCCTCTGCTCTAGGTAACTTAACCGAAGAACAATCTGCTATGAGATTTGTCGTTTTGCAAAATCGTCTCGTCCTTGACGTCATACTGGCCGATAGGGGCGGGGCCTGTAGAGTCATCGGATCTAGTTGCTGCATTTTCATTCCAAATAACGCGCCGTCTGTTTATTCAGCTATAACCAGACTCCATAAAATTGCCCATCTGTTACACCAAGATCCAGGCACCTGGACATGGTCCGGTTGGTTCTGGAATATAATTTCCGCCTGGGGATGGAAAGTCCTGTCCTTTCTGGGTATTGCAGTAGCGATCATATTTAGCTGCTGCCTCTGTATACAATGTGGCCCTGCGATTTGCAGCATGTGCGCTACCTCTTGTATTCCTAGTCCCAAGCCCCGTTCTAAACCCCGTTCCAAGACAATTCGAGACGAGCAAATGATACTGTATGAAATGATAGATGGTATCATGAAAATTGATGTTTCCTGATGGAAACGTAGTGACAAGGAGGGAATGTGGAAAAGTAAATTTTGCCATGTTCTGTGTCCCTACGCCTCATCCATCATATGTTATGTGTGCATGACCAATATGCATATGTTCTTCCCCATGTCCGATTAATGACGCAATTCCAGTTGTGTCCACCTTTAGTATGCTAGTTTCCAGTCCTCGTGAATACTACGAATATCAGGCCTATGTAAAGCTACGTTGTCACGTTTCCCAGTGTGCACGTTATTCCATTATAAAGTCCCCGTTTCCAGGCCTCAAAAGGGCCCGGACATCAGATTCAGCTCCTGTCTCCTGAAAGCCTCGCTGAGGAGCGATACAGCCCCCACCTGTATCCTCGACCTTTCACTTACTTCCTGCCTCGCAGTGCCCGGTGCAGCCTGGCTCTGCCTCTGAGTCTGCCAAAAGTATGTTATAGTTCCAGCTATCAGTTCAGTCCTCCTTCTCTGCATTCCTAAGCTACTGAACTGCATCAATAGTTTCCGTCATTGTCTAGCCTTCTCGTCTCCATGTTAGAGAAATACTGCATTTACTGGTCATTTAATATTCCTCATCACGCACTACATGTAGAATAATGCATGGTCCAGTCTTAGAGTCAAGTTAGCTTTTCCCCTCATGACTTCTAGTTTATATCAACATGTTCCCTAAACATCAGATACCAGATAGGGTTTAGGTACATGTCGCTCCGACCCTCCAGACTCTAGTCTCTGCTCCTAGCACAGAGTTCGTAGCCCCCAGTTTCTCCTAGTAATACGTCATTGCCAGTTTTCGCGCACCATTAGGTTAGAGGTCCCGGCTCCTTAGGTAGCCCCCTCCAATGTTTCCGCCCCATTCATGACATATTCTGTTACGTTTGCACCACATGTCTATGTGTACGCCCAGTTACACCTCTTTTTACTGTTATCTTTCGCGACTGCTACGCGTCACGCTTTCTGCTCCACCCACTGCTACGCCTACTGCAATGTAATGCTATGTGTTTGCGCTATGTATATAAGTTGATGTATTGTTATTAAAAGTTAGCGCGCTCATCCCAGATCAAGCCCCGGCAGCTGCTGGGCCCCAGTTGTCCTGCTGGGCCCTGTCACCTCTGTTCTATGCAGGTTGTCCTGATCCTGTCCTTATGCTGTAATAAACCTGCAGAAACTCCTACTACCTCGAATCTTGACTCTTATTTTATTGAGCTATCTGTTATTCATTCATTCATTCAAAAATAGATCCGGTATTATTTATTTATATACCACAGCCTTCTCTTGGATTCCGGCTTCTATGAGGCGTGTCTTTTGAGTGCGATGGCAGACCATGTCGAAGGCGGCCGACAGGTCCAGGAGGATGAGGGCTGATGTTTCGCCGCTGTCTGGTTGGCGCCTGATGTCGTTTGTGGCGGCGATGAGGGCTGTCTCGGTGCTGTGGTTTCATCTGAATCTGGACTGGGACGGGTCCAAGATGTTGTTGTCTTCAAGGTGGCGGGCCAATTGCCTGTTGATGATTTTCTCGATGATCTTTGCTGGGAACAGGAGCAGGGAGATAGGCCGGAAGTTCTTGAGGTCCGCCTTGGGCTTCTTGAGGAGGGCGTTGATTTCGGGAATGTCGCTGTTCCGAAGGAGATGTTGATGACCTTCTGTAGTTGGGGTACGATGGCTGCGTCTGCTTTGTTGAATACGTGGTGTGGGCACGGGTCTGACGGAGATCCTGAGTGGATGGAGTTCATGACCTTGTGTGTCTCGTCGTCGTTGACGTTGGCCTAGGACGTCAGTCGGATGGCGCTGGTGGTGTTCACAGGGGAGGTGGAGTCGGGGCAGTTGTGGTGTTGAAGCTGTCATGGATGTCAGCGATCTTGCGGTGGAAGAAGGTGGCTAGTTAGTCGCACAATTCTTGTGAGGGCGGGATGTAGTTGGCGTTGGCGCTGGGGTTGGAGAGTTCCTTTACGATGCTGAAGAGATCTCTGCTGTCATGTGCATTGTTGTCTTTGAAGGAGGATCTCTTGGCTAATCTGATGAGGTGGTGATGTCTGCGGGTGGAGTCCTTGTGGACTGTGCAGTTGTCTGGTGTGTGTTCGTGGAGCCATATCTTCTCCAGTTTCCGGCATGTGCGTTTGGAGGTCTGGAGCTCGTTGTTGAACAAGGTGGCCCTCCCGGTGGCGTGGCTGTTGGAGGGTTTCTTTAGCGGGGCGAGGATGTTGGCGCAGTCGTTGATCCACTGTCTGAAGTTGCGGGCTGCGGCATCTGGATTGGTGAGCTCAGTGGGTGGGTTCTGGGTGAGGGTGGTGATCAGCCGGTCTTCAGTAATTTTGCTCCAGCAGCGGCGAGGCAGCTGTTGGGTGCGGTGGTGCGTGGTTAGTTTCTTGAAGGTGAAATGAATGCAGCTGTGGTCGGTCCAGTGGAGTTCGGTGGTGTGGTTGAAGGCGACGTGGGTGCCTGTGGAGAAGATGGGGTCCAGCGTGTGGCCGGCGGCGTGGGTAGGTGCGGTGCCAAGATGTTTGAGGCCGAGGTTGGCGAGGTTGGCGATCAGGGTGGCGGAGTTGGCGTTGTTGTTGTTCTCCAGGTGGAAGTTCAGGTGTTCGTGGAGGATGTAGTTCGTGGAGGCGAGTGCGTGGGTGCTGGTGAGGTTGGCGATGGAGTCACTGAATTGAGCCCATGGTCCGGGGGTCTGTAGATGAATTTTCCTCTGAGGGTGGTGTTGGGGTCGGTGTGGATCCGGAAGTGCAGGTGTTCAGCGGTGTTGAGGGTGTCGTTTGCGTGGGTGGCGACCTTGAGGGTGGACTTATAGACAATGGCTATTCCTCCTCTGGTTCTGTTGGCGCGATTATTGCGGGTGATCTTGTAGCCGTCCGGGGTGGCTATGGCGATGTCGGGAGCCGAGAAGTCGTTCCACCAGGTCTCGGTCAGGAAGGCCACGTCTGGGGCGGAGGTGTCGAGCAGATCCCAGAGCTCGACGGCGTGTTTGCGTGTGGAGCGGGTGTTGAGGAGTATGCAGTGGAGGTGGTTGGGTCCAGTCCTTGGAGGTTTGGTGGTTCTGTCACCGGTGAAGCTGCAGGTACGGCAGGAGAAGGGTCCGTGGGTCCGTTTCGGGGTGGACTAGAAGCAGGTGTGGTTTCATCCGGCATTGAGAGCGTGGATGCTGCTGGTGTCGTAGTGGAGTCTGGTGTCGAGGCATTCGCGGGGTCCAGGGGTTCTGGTGCTGGGCGCAGTCCAGGCGCGGACAGGCGCAGACGGGCTTGCCTTAGGCACGCCGGGGCTGCCGCCATTTTAAGGGGAGCTGGGAGGGAGGAGCAGCTGGGAAGCGGGAGGCAGGGGCTAGCAAATGGGCGCTGGGGGCGGGCCGCAGGGGCAACAGCGGCAGGAAAAGAGAGCAGTGGGCACGGGGGCCGAGGAAAAGCGCCCAGGGATAGGCAGGAAAAGGGGGGAGCGACCTACCTGGCAAGGTCAAGGGTCTCTCATTTCACTGTGGGGTTCAGAATCTCTGCCATTTCAGCCAAAAATTTGGCAGGGCAAGGGTCCACAGGTGATCCGGATTTAAAGCCCTTCATTATTGACAAAGACAGCTCTAGAGACAAGGGAGGGAAGATGGAAAGGGTGGCCTTGTCTTCATCATTCTGGGGGGCTGTTTGTAAGGAGACCATAGAATCTTTCCCACCCCAGTCATCGAAAGAGGATTGGATTGTTATGATCTTCGTGTAGAAAAGTTGGCTAATTTAAAAATCTAATCAGCTGGGGGGAGGGAGGGGGGCTCGTCATAGCTCTAGGTGAGGAGAAACTTTTGACATTACAAAAAATGTCTTTACTTTTGTTTCCTGCGGACTCAATTTTAGATGCGAAAAAGCTCTTTTTGCTGCCTGTATCTTTTTGTGGTAGTATCTTAAGGCCTCTTTATAAATCTTTTTATCGTCGAAGGTAAAATCCTTCCTCCAGACTCGTTCCTGGCATTTGCAATCATTTCTACACTGTCGCAGGGTATTGTTAAACCCGGGGGCTGAGCGTCTTGTGGTTTTGATAGGGCTCGGCGTTACGAGGGCAAGGACACAGTTCCTAATGCGATCCATTTTACAGGGGCCTCCACCTCCTGATCAACATTGCCAGACGGCGTGAACGGGTGTTGCTCCAGTTCATATTTGAGGGTGGTCGGGGTGATCTTGTGCAAAGGTCTAGAGGAAAAAGCTTGTTGCTTGACCTGGGTCAGTGAAGTTTTTATTACCTTTGGTAATTTAAAACTCACCAGGTAGTGGTCTGACCATAGAAGAGGTAGGGGTACCTCTGTCTGGATTTAGCAATTAGCAAATATTTGGTCAAGGATGTGACCTTTTACATGTGTGGGGGCAAAAACCTGTGGTGTGTGGTTGAGCGCATCCAGGGATTCCCCGAGCAAGATGGTCTCAGGAATATCCTGTTTATCCATGTGTATATTGAAATCACCCACTACCACTAAGTGTTTGAATCTAGAGGCCACAGGCGCAACAGCATCACTAATGGACTAAATACTAGGATTCCTGCTGGGCACTGATGGGGAGACAGAATAGCTAAGAAACAGAGACATTTAGCCCCTACAATTCCTTCTGTGGGGATGCAGGTGATGGCTATGTCCACTTTGTTAATAATAGCAACTCCCCCTCCCCTGCTCCCAGCAATGTCCTTCCTTAAAATGTAATAACCGTGGGGGAATGCTGTAGCAATGGTTGGGTTTGACGGGACCGACAGCTATGTTTCAGTCAAAAATAGAAAATCTGGCAAAGACTTGCATAACATATCATATATACGTTTGTGTTCTGTTTTCCAGAAAGGATTTAAACCATTAAAGGACTGTGCCAGATAGTCCCATCCTATTTTCCGGTCTTTTTAGAATTTTGTCATGATTAACAGTGTCGAAGGCAGACAAGAAGTCGAGCTGACTAGTAGACAGGTTTAATTATGGTCGAGAGAGAGTAGGGCGTCGTCTACTATATGAAGAATTGCTGTTTCTGTGCTAAGCCGGGGTCTGAAACCCGATTGGCAGTCGTCCAGCAGCTTGAAATCCGTGATGTGTTGGTTTCATTGTTGCTGAACAAGTTTTTCTAAAACCTTGGCTAGCATGGGAATGTTGGTTATTGGTTGGAAGTTATTAGGGTCGGAGGGGTTTTCTGAAGTTTTTTTTAAGGATGAGTTACTTGACCAATTGCAGGCGAGTGCAGTGAGTGGCTGCACCCTCCAGCTAATGGATCTCTGGGGGTCCATTCTTTATCCCCTCCAGAGGGCTGCTTTAACAGGTGCATTGAAAGTTCACCACCTTTTTGCAGCACACTTTCAGTGCACCTCCTGAAGGCATGTTTGCCTCTGCGCCCCATCCATATTAAAATGTGGGCTCAAAAGCAAACTGATTCCCACATTTGAATGGGGCAACGCCCCCATTAAAATGAGGGAATGACCTCTTATGATAGCACTGATGCAACATTTATACCAGAAGGGGACACACAAGCATATGTGGCCCCCTTTGTAATACCATTGTGCCCCGGGATGCACAAAGTGGTTGCACACACCCTTTGCACCACCAGATCACAATGTATAGCATGGCCCCAGGTTGGGAGTCAAGTTAAGTGATGCCTTATCTGGTAGAGAATCTATCTAGTTGCAGATTCCTTACCAGCCCTCCCATCTTTCCCACTTCTATGAGCAGATTATTTCTACTTAGAAGGCCCCTCTAGGTCCTTGGTATCTGCACACTATTACATCTGCTTTCCAACATGGCTCCATGCTTCCGGAAGTTTAATAAAAAGAAACAGATGTCAGTGCACAGGAGTACATAGACACGGTGTACGCCACTTCTGGGGCACACGATGCCGAGGCAGAGCTGATCGACTCCACCTATCGGATCGCAGAGGCACTGCTCAAGATTTTTCGGATCCAGTCTGACACCTGAGAGATAGGCCAAACTTAACTCCATCCTTCCGCAGTCGGGGGCACAGCGCCAGAAATGTATTTTCTTTTATCACTGTATCTTGTGAGTAGTCGGCTGTGATGTGTACCACTAGGCCATTTTTTCTGAATGGACATCCATCACATTTAATTTCCTGAAGAATACGTTTAGAGTGTTAGTGCCTCAATAGGCATGCAGTGATGGCTCTGGGTTTGGTCATTGGTCAGGACAAGCATAACATGGCATTACATGTATTTGTTAAAGCGCATGTTCACCATGAAGGGTATCTTAGCCCTGAATAACAGATTATTAGTGTCACCCAACTCAATGGTACTCATTATTTCGACCACAGAAGGATGAATAGTATTCCAGTCCGTTTGGAGGCTGAATAATTGGTCTACATCCAGGCGTTTAGCACAGGTATCCAATCAGAGGTGCACATCCTTGAAAACCGAAGACAGACGTAACATCTGCAGCTAAATTAGTCTGTGTCAAGTGAAAGGACCTTGGCGCTCATGGCCATAAACTTTGTCAGGATCGTGGCTAACATGTGCCTCTCCTGATGGTGCTTCAGCAAACGAAAACTGTCTGGACATTTTTGGGACACACATGAGAAAAGAAAGCCAGTGACACCGCTCAGGGCACCAGGGAAAGATGAGGCACATGAGTGCGCAGACTGCAGATCTCCAATGTCAGGTACACCCTGAAGTTTCTAATCAGGTGCCCGCGTGTATGCAGCGTCAGTACAGACCAATACATGCAGACTCGGTCACAGAGAGTGCTTTATGTGGTTTATATTTCAGTCACTTTCCTTGTTGAATTATTACATTTAGCTGCGCAAACCGTCTTTCATTCTGCCAGATTGGAATCATCGGCAAGCCATGCAGGCACATAGTAGAAGTCATGAAGACCCAAAGGACCAACAAAGACCAGTCTCCTTCAACATATGGATATGGTGTGCCGACCTGTGAGGTTGACCCTTATATTAAATATTTATGAAGAGGTAATTGGCAGGGTAAGCACCTTTAAGCTGGCTATGGAGGCCAAGAGTATCCAAGATATGGCGTCAGTACAAAATGTCCTGTTTTATATAACACATACCATCCTGTATGCTCACAAAAGCACTCTCACCACTGAACCCAGATACACTGCAGTGCACTTTATACAATGTGTTCCACTTGCCAGGGAGCATTATTGCAGGCTCATATCCTCTGCCACTCCCTGTCCCACTCCATGCTCGCACCTTAGCATCCTGTGCCCAGGAAAATAAGCATTCTCACCGGTGCACCCTCACTGTCAAATCATTGGCTGTAGGCCCACATACTTCGTAAAAACAGATGCTGAAACAGTGGGTATGCTTACTTAACTGGCCACGAGCATGTGCACTTGGGTAGTGTCGGCCAGAGTCAGGTGAGGGTAAAAAAATAAAAGTACTTACCTGATTGCCATGTCTCTTTACCATCTCTCCCACGTTGTGTCTTCTCTGCTTGTCTTCCAGGAAGCACTCAAGCTCCCCAGAACCAATCACAATGCTGCAATGCAGCCGCTGTGATTGGCTCTGGGGAGCCTGGGTGCCTACCAATCACAACACTGCAATGGAGTGTTGTGATTGGTCTGAGCACCATAGTTCAGCGCTCAGACAGGAGTGGGAGCCTGGCGATGTTCTCCACGCAGGCTGTAAGGCTATAAAGTAACATGTGGTAACGACGCAGTCGGCTAAGTGACTGCATTGTAAAGGCATACGCGGTAAATGCATGCAGGTGTTTCGTCATAGAACCGGTGTTTACATATTGCGCAAGCTCTGCATTCTCTTTTGTTTTTAGGTTTTGCCTGCTCAGTGCTTAAGCTGTGCTTGTTTGGTTTGTCCTTTATTTTCCGCCCCTTACCTATTCGCCCCACTTTATAGTACCACCAGTAAATGCACAATATATTGCCTTTTTCAAATAACTAGTCATAACAATTTTACGGAGTTTCAGAAACTTATATTACACAACGGCTCACCAAGCTAACACTTACAACAACATAGGAGTATTATTAATAACCTAGGTGAAACCTATTGCATTTACAAATGCATGTTTGGGTTTCGCCTGCACCACGCTTGTGCTTAAAAAGAGGCTCTTATCAGTTCCCAAACAGAATTACTGTGTTCATTTGCCTTTGTGTGGAACTTTTTTTTAACTCCTCTGGCTGCACACATTTACAATACTTCTAAAGCTGTTCACACTATTTAAGCCCCATTCACTGTTGAGATAAGATCTCTTCCACAGAGAAGACCGACAGCATTCTGGAATGCTTGCTTTTTAGGTCTTGCCTACGCAGCGCACATGTGCTGCATAGGAAGGGACCTCTTGTAATCGATCAGCTTTTATCCTCAAAAACTTACAGGCTTTGTATTGCTTTCTATTGCAAGGCATGCACGTTTGGCGATTCCCTTGCGGGAGCAAGCCACGCCATCTGTTAGTAATTATCGCGCTCGCCCCCTGCAAGGGAAACGCTGCTGCTTACCTGCTCTTGGCCGCACTCCCCCTCCCACTTGTTTTTTTTGCTAATCACAGGCGCTGTTTACATGCAAACCCTGTGCTTGTTTAGGATGCATAAGGCAGTCATGTTTGGGCTGCAGCATATATTACTTTTTAGGTCTTGCGACCTATCGATGCGCACAAGCGGAGCGAGAATTCAAGTAGCCAAAATCCTCGTGAAACCATGGGCTTCGTTCCTGCAGTTTCCTTGAAGTTCATGTGAATCACGTGAGCAAACAAGCACGCGCATTCACGGCCGCACAGCACATCAAAGGGCTTCGCCCAGCGTGCGCTCTGCGGCTTCTCCTCCCCTAAGGCTTATCCTCCCCTAATTAATCATGGCTATCAGCTAGTTCTCCTCCCCTTATTCTATTCACGGCCGCAGGCCGTGACTCTACCTCTTCAAAGGCTCTGCTCCCCGCCCCCCCCCCACACGCCGTCACTTATTCACGGCCGCAGGCCGTGCCTCGCAGAGTTTCCCCCCAGCATTCTCTGGCGTCTTGATTTACTTATTTCTACTTTGATTGGAAGCACGGTGTCCGCTTGTGCCTAAATGTTGTGGCACGAGGAATTAAGTGATTTTCCGACACTGCCCGGGCTCTCTCTGCACCATTCCGCTTTCACTCGGGCTCTTGTTAAGCGGAGCAGCCACTGTTTTTTTTTGCGCAGGCATGCCCAACAGTATCTTCACCTATGGCGATCTCCAACCCACCCCACTTACAATAGTGATTGTGTGGGCCCCCACCGCTCCTCCAATATCGATGAATGGTTTCTATTTTACAGTGTATATTAGAGCGAACATTTCCCACAATCATTCCCAAGACGTTCAACCCACGCCGAAGGCTGCAGATCCCGCTGTTAAGCGACTTCCTCTCCGCTGCAGGCTGTGCTCGCATTAGCATGAGCTCACTACTTATTTCTACGTTGATTGGAAGCACGGCCGCAGGCCGTGCCTCGCAGAGTTTCCCCCCAGCATTCTCTGGCGTCTTGATTTACTTATTTCTACTTTGATTGGAAGCACGGTGTCCGCTTGTGCCTAAACGTTATGTTTAGGCACGAGAAATTGGGGCTAGAGTGCCGAAGGCTGCAGATCCCGCTGTTAAGCCACTTCCTCTCCGCTGCAGGCTGTGCTCGCATTAGCACTAGCTCACTCTCAGGCTTTTTGTTTCACAATAGAAGCGCTTTCTACGAGCACCAGTAACATTATACAATTTGCAGTTTGATATTTTTTGTAGACACAGGAAGATTAATCGGCAGCTCACAGCATTACTTAATGTGTTTAACAGAGATGCCAATTAATCTCCCTGTGTCTACAAAAAATACGAACATGTTACTGTGTAATGTTACTAGTGCTTGTTTCGGGTGAGCCATCGCCCTCCTCGCTCCATCCCCAGCACTGACCCTCTGCTCCACCTCTGTTAATCCGTTCTGTAATCTCTGGCTGATTTCACTTCTTCACAGGGGGCGTGCGCCCTCCCCGGCGGGGTGACACCGCCTGGTACTCCCCTGTCAAATGGCCCAGTGGAGCAGATCACTTAGTCACCTCTGGCTCATGTCCCCTCTCCCACTACCCGCCCCACCTCAAAACGACTCTGGGCTTTTAAGGGGCTGTGAGACTTGAGTCTGTTGAGCAGGACTTTGAAAGTTTTCTCTTCTTTACGAAGCACTCGACTCTTTGAATGCAACGCAGAGACCTGCAGAGCTCCTGACTGCACTGGGATTCCACCCATGCTGTTCATGACGCTTCCCTGCACTATTTATGGAGGTGTATACATGCCATTTACCGGTTACTTTGCAGTGTAATCATTCAAAGAAACATTCCAACTCACTTTAAAGAGTTTACTCTCCTGTAAGGAAAAAATACCTCATTCAACAATAGTTTGAGAATTAATTCTATGACATCGGTTTAAAAAAAACGCTGTTGACTTCTTTGCTCCTCACTTAACCATAACTGCAATCTGGGGACCCCCAAAGAAAAATGATTGGAATCCGGTGACCCACACTGGGGGTTAAGACTGGTACCTTGTTAATGGCAGGAACTCATCCCGAAGGTACTGTAGCGCTTTACATAAGCGCCACTTACATTATGCAAGGACACATTCATTTTGGTAGATAAGGGGAGATTAAGTGATTTACCCAGAATCACAGGATGTTGGACCCCATGCCGAGACTCGGATCTGTTTCCACCGTTCAAAAATCAACTGCTCTGGCCGTTACGCCACACCTTCACTCACATTTTTCGCTTCTGAAGTAATATCTGCAGAAGGTGAAAGATCTTTGCTTCTGCAGTGCGCTGGTGTAACACTACAGGCTGCATTCAGCGTGAAGCCTCCATGCATGTGAATCACTGGGCTGATCACATCCCCCCAGTTTGCGTCACTTCCCCCCAGTGCTTGTTTAGTACTTGTTTTCATCCCTGTTTGCCCCGCAGTCTTTGCCCATCTCTTCCTTTAGCCCCCACCTCTGTTTTATCTTGCACTTTTACTTGTTTTAGCTCCATTTAAATACCTAGCAGCGCCAAGAAGCCAGGTCTTCAGGAATGCGGCATAACATAACGCCACGTAGCAATCTAGTATAGCATAACATGCCATTAACCGCCACTGAAGTGTTAATAAGCAAGTAGCTCTTTCTTTTTTGGCAAGAGGGAAATGATAAATTGTTTCTTTGTCCTTCATTGTCTCTTCTTTCCTACCTTTCTCCCACGGTCTCTGAGTGAGTCTGTTTTTACTGAACCACACTCTCAGGAATGCGACCCCCGCCCACGCAATGCTGAGAGCCAGCTTTGCTACCGAGCACTCAATTTAACTGCATCTGCAGACAGTCATCTCTCCTCCCCGGCGCTTTCCCTACATCTTCTTGCTATATCCCTCCCCTGTTACTATTCCTTCCCTGCCCGCATGCCTTCTGTTGTTTGTTTCAGTCTCCTAGCTCTTGTCTGGTATTGTTTTAACTATTACAAATACCACACACGCATTATTTGTGTTAACCCACCACCCATCGCCTGCCGCTGTTTTTAACAAAATCCCCCACTGCTTTTAACCCACCTCATCCTCCTCCCTGCTGTTTTACCCACACCCACACAAGAAAGAAACATCGAAATGCACTGTTCAGCTCAATGACTTGCCCTACAGCATCACCTATGACATCACAGAAGCCCCAAAAAAATTCTCTTGTACAAATATGTACGATAAGGAAGGAATGTAGCCTTTTTTCCTACATATAATGACTGCAAGGAGATGACTGCATCCTTTATTTACACAGCTTTACCTCGATAACTTTGTTTCCGCCATGTGTACGCTTGTTGTGTTTACCAATTAATTCGAAAGTATATATATTTTTTTCTGGGAGGGTCGTTTGAGAACTGCTCCGATGGCTTCTTCATACCAGGTTTCTAATGCAATTCGCAACTGTAGTTGCGCGTTTTGGCTATAGAATTAACACCTTTACAGACAGACTCTGGGCTAGAAAACGTCATTTTTTTCTGCCACCCGGCTTTCTTTCTATTTCGAATTGCGGAGACATGTAAAATGTACAGGAATTGCATTTTAATGAGTGGCTGATTTGTTAGCTTAGAAAAAGAACTGTCCATTTTATAATGATTACACCGTTCCATGGTATTATAGATGGATGATTTTCCCAACCGATCTATTAAAAAATATTAAGGCTCAAAATTATCTTAACACTAGTGCGATGGACCTACTTATCAACCATGTCTTCTGAGGCAATAGAAAATGCTACCTTCTCTGCCTGCAAAGCGTCTCTTATTATAAATTGTATCTGAAATTATCCAGTTTCTATAAATCCACCCATTCACACTTTCATCCATCTCCGTGTGCTGCCACTTCTACCCATCCACCCTCGCAGGCAGGCACGCCCATCCAACCATATATTCATCCAAGTATACACCTATCAACTATAAACGTATCCATGCATCCATTCACCCACCCATTCACATTTGCATCCATCCATGTGTGCATCCATCCACCATCACCTACAAATCCACCCCCACATGCACCACCACATCCAACACCACATCCACCACCACATCCACCACCACATCCACCACCACCACATCCACCACCACCACCACATCCACCACCACCACCACATCCACCACCTCCACAACTACCACATCCACCACCACCACCACCACCACATCCACCCCCACATCCACCACCATCACCACCACATCCACCACACCACATCCACCACCACATCCACCACCACATCCACCACCACCATATCCCCCAGATCCACCACCACCACATCTATATGTGTGTGTGTGTGTGTGTGTGGCTCTGTGTGTGTGTAGGTGCAAATGCAATGTTCTTGGATTTTCGTCACAATAAAATACACTGAACATAATCTTCACAAAAGTTATTTACAAACGTTTAAGCTATTGCCATTATAAATTACAATAACTTTTTATTTAAGTATTAATTATTTACAAAATTAAAAGCCATTGTTATTTGTAATATCAATACATCTAAGTCACGTAAATACAACACACATTGCATTACAAATGCTATAGGTGTCACATTTGCGAAAGTTAAAACTATTGACATTGTAACTGACAAAGCTATTAATTTTGCTATTTTCAAAACCAACACATAAATAAAACAAGCACTGGCGTTGCCAATAGGTCTCACAGTAGGAAAGTTGGAGCTATTGGTTTTGTAAATGACAAAGCCCTTTATGTTTTTAAAATGAAAACAAAAATAAAAGGCATTGTTATTTGCAATTGTAATAGCTCCAACTTTCCTACTGCGAGACCTATTGGCAACGCCAGTGCTTGTTTTACTTTTATGTTTGTGGCTTAAGCTTGCAAAAAAAAGTTAAACAAAGTTACTTACTGAAGTTGAACATTGGTGGTGTCCCTTATGTTCTCACAATGCTTGTATTCCAGTTATCTTGCTCGTTGGGTTCCGAGGAAGAGCTTTGCTCTCTGAGTTGTACAGTACACAAAGCAAGGGCCCATGTCTCTTCTGGAAAAGTCCTGTTTTAACCCACTCTGCCTCTGTTTCATAGTACACTTGAATACCTTGCATTCACATCTATCTGAAATAAAGCACTGTTTCTTGTAGAGTTTGTATTTGGTTCGTCTGAGGTTCTTAGTATATGGCAAGCCACAAAATCTTCCTGTGCTTGAAAGCTTGTTTTAAAGTTCCCCGTCAGCCTCAGTGAAGCCCGCCAGTCCGGCCCGTGTCGGCGGCCATTTGCATCGGCAGCAGCCTGGCGCGTGCAGAGCGTAGCCGGGTGCAGAGCCCCCAGGGACCGATTTAGCCTGTTCAGGTCTGCACAGAAGTGCACTTGATCTTGGAAAAGTACTGCAGGTTATTAGAGGTCAAACCGGGGCGTTAGATCGCACGTCTGGTCAGCTAAACATAGCGCTTAGGGTAAAATGTTTGATTTTCGTTTTTGCGACACTGATTACGGCGCTAGACTCGAGCCAAACATTGGAACATACACATACTAGCTGATAAAGGACTTTAAGGCGGCCAAGCTTGCTTGCTACCTGGTAGTGCTGTAGTTACATATAGAGCCAACTCTTTGGTTTCCATCAGATTTATATTTTCTCCACCTCACCTGAAGCCGGTGAGCCCAATGGGTGTTGCGCGCCTGGTATAGTACGAGGGTGTCTTCATGGGTCCCGTGGAAGCAGGGCCCCCTGGAGGGTGTCAAGTGCATATGTGCAGTTGACAGAGCACTTCACAGCATGGCGCTCACCTGCAACCACGGCTCAAATTAAGCGGGGCTGTAAAATAGAGGACAGGGAACAGATTCCTTCCTTTGAACTGGTTCCTGTTTAAGCCCCTCTTTCTCACCTTCCTTTCCCACTGCCGCGGCTCTGTTGGGCAGGTTCACTGTGCTGAGACGTTTGCAAGGGCTTCTCAGCATGCCTTACCCCTGCGTTCCGGCACATTGGGGAAACTGACCATGTTGTGACCACGCCCCAGCTGCCTGTTCAGCCGCCCTCATGCCTCACTTCCTCCCTCGCCTCGGTTTGCCACTCCAGCGAGCCTTCCGCACTCTCGGTTTGGTTTGCCTGCTACAGGTTTTTGTGTTACTTCAGGCACTGACGAGTACTGGGGCACAGCAGCCCCAGTCTCAGCATCTCTCAGGCAAGGATGAGGCTGGGGCCCCATCCATGGGAGGGGACATTTTCTACATATTGATCCAGACCGGACTGCGAATCAGAAATGGCAGATGGTATAAATGACCAGTCCAGTTTAAGCAGACACCACAGATGTAGATTTCTTCACAATAGGCCTCAGAATAGCCCCACGCACTGTTATCACTCATTTACGTCACTCAGGCAGTTTGCCCGTGCAGATACAGTCCGCTGACTTTGCTTCCCCAGCGCTTCTGGAATTATGTGGCATGGAAAGCAAATCATATTATGTGGCAATGTGAACAAATTATGCAGCAAATTATGTGGTGCAATTTAGCATAATTGATAGCGTTTATTAGCATTTAAGCAAGTATGAATGAAAAGTATCATGAGAAAATATAGTTTAAGCAAGAAAATATAAGTTTAGCATTTCTAAAACCTAAGTCCCTAACTAAGCTAAAATAAATGGAAATAAAGTAAAGTTCTTTGAGGATAATTGAGAGATCGCAGGTGGAGGATATGTTCATGTCCCATGGTCAAGACAGGACATACTGCTGTTCACAAATGATTTTCCGAAATTGAGAGAAAAGCCAGTGGAGTGGTATAGGCAAGGTGGTATTTATCAAAGTCTCAAAAGTTCTATGGATTGATCTGGATGGATTCTTTGACATAGTTGTCCCATCAGATCTTTGGACAGAATGTAAAATATCCATAAGTTGGCCAAAAACAGAACCTGATCGGGTTAAAGAAACAGGTGCTCCAAATCCTCTTGTAATGGATTTTTATGAAAAAGTGATTTACTGGTTGAAAAACAAAATTCCACCTAAAGAGGTTGATTGGGTTAAAATTGAGAGAACAAATCAGGAAACAAAAGAATCAGTTCATTCGTTTTACGAAAGGTTGCTGTTGATTTTTAAACAATACAGTGGCTATGAAAAATTAGATGAGAAAGATATGAGTCATTTCGTCTATAGATTTGTTTACGGTTTAAAACCAGAAATTGCAGATATGATCAGGAATAGCATTGTCGGATGGCAAGCACTTTCTGTTGATGACATCTTGAGAAAGGCAAAATACTGCAGCGATGAGCTAGAGGTGAGACAAAAGAAACTCAAGGAGAAAGCCATGTGGGCTCAGGTAAAGGTGGCTGAGCAACAGATTGCCAGTCTTGGTAATAAAAATACAAATTTTATTCAAACTGCAAATTCAAATCAAGGGCAAGGGAAGTTTAAAGGTAATAATTTTGTTAGAAAAATTAACCCAAAGATTGAAGAGATGAAACAAAGATTACCTTGTTTTAATTGTGGCGAGATTGGACATTGGAGAGACGAGTGTAAGAAACCGCCTAGGAATTTAAAAAGTCCATTGTTAAATCCACAGATGCAGAATGATGTTGACCTGCAGCAACAGCTACAGATGCAGCAGAGTTTAAACGAATTAAATCTTCAGCGACAGCTGCAGCAACAGGTGAATCAGGTGAATAATAACCGACAGAATCAATTGCCACAAGCACCGTTTCCAAATTGTGGGGGAACTCAGAAATATAATTCAGGTGTGGGATTTCAAGGAGATGAACAGGTGATAAAACCACAAAGGCAAAGAGTGCAAATGCAAAATGCAGCACAACAATTTTTGTTAACAGAAGGGCAGGAGAGTGATTCTGATGATTATTACTGACGGTGCCCGAGAGAGGAGGAAGAGTGTGTTGTTGGAGCCACTCTTGAGGTTGACCAGTCTGGTCCATTTGTGAATGGGAAAGTTAATGATGTAGACATCACTTTTCTAGTGGACACTGGTGCTACCCGTTCTACTGTTAGATCAGTGGAAATTGAAAACCTACCTCTCTCTGGGGATACCATCCAAGTTGTCGGAGTAAGCAATCAACAAATCAGGACTGATTTGACTGATCCAGTACCAGTTGAAATTGGAAATTTCAGAGACAAACACAGATTTGTGGTTTGTAACCGTAGTCCTGTGAATCTATTGGGCAGAGATATATTGTGTAAGATGAACTGCAGAATATATTGTTCTCCTGAGGGAGTTGAATTACAAACAATGGAAGAGGATGGCTTGTACAGAATGACAATGATGTTAATGGAAACAGAGGAAACAAAATTGTTTCCCGCGTTTGAAAAAGAAAATCTACCAGAAGAACTCAAAGAAACAGTGAAATCTGAAATTTGGGAATTGACTGGGAATGAGATGGGTCTAATGAAACATGTTGATCCAGTAAAAATCATACTGAAGCAGGGAATAGAATTTCCTAATATTCCACAGTACAAAATGAAAGCAGAAACAATAGAGGGAGTCATACCTGTGATTGAGAAATTCATTAAACAAGGTGTTTTAAAAGAAATTGAGAGTAGCCCTTGTAATTCGCCGATTATGGGAATTAAAAAGTCGAATGGAACGTACAGGATAATTCAGGATTTGAGAAAAATGTATCAGATTGTCGTTCCATGTTGCCCTGTGGTTCCAAATCCAGCAGTTATTTTATATCAGATTCCACATGATGCAGAATGGTATACTGTCATTGATCTTTGCAATGCATTCTTTACTGTTCCTTTACATCCAGAGAGTCAGGAAATTTTCGCTTTCAGATTCCAGAGTAGGACCCTCGCATGGTGTAGAATCCCTCAGGGGTATACAGAGAGTCCTTCTATCTTTAATGAGCTGTTGAAAAGATCTTTGGAGAATTTAGACTTACCTGGTAGGTCTACGTTGGTGCAGTATATTGACGATTTGTTGATAGCTGCTAAAACGAGAGAAAATTGTGTGACAGACACAATTATACTTTTGAATCATCTTGCAGATGAGGGACATAAAGTGTCCCCAGCAAAATTACAGTTTTGCAAACAAGAAGTGAAATATCTTGGTCACAGAATTGCAAAAGGAAAAAGACAGGTGACAGTTGAGAGAATAAAAATGATTCAAGCAATGCAACCTCCAAGAACACAGCGACAGGTTAGAATGTTTTTGGGAATGGTTGGTTACTGTCGACAATGGATAAGCGGATTTTCGGTAATTGCGAAACCACTTCAGAAATTGAAAAGATCTGATGTGAAAGATCCAATTATTCTCAATAAAGTTGAGATGGAATCTTTCGAGAACCTGAAAAAGAGCTTATGTCATGCTCCTGCTTTGGGTATGCCGAACTATGAGAAAGATTTTGAACTATATTGCAGTGAAAGAGAAGGATGTGCATTGTCTGTGTTGATTCAGAGACATGGGAATCTAAAGAAACCTATTGCATACTTCTCTGCAGTTCTTGATCCCATTGCAAAAGCATTACCAGGATGTTTAAAAGCAGTTGCAGCTACAAGTGTCAGTCTTGAACAGAGTGAAGGAATCATTATGGGATTTCCTGTGAAGGTTTTTGTACCTCATTCGGTTGAAATATTACTGACAAGAGGTAAAACTCAGCATTTAACAAGTAGCAGATTGACCAAGTATGAGAAAATCATACTAGGAGCAGATAATGTTTCCATTTCAAGATGCTTGAATCTGAATCCTTCTACGTTGCTGCCTGATTCAGAAATTGTTGATGAGAATGAAGTGGAACATGAGTGTTTGGATGTCATGGAATTTTGCACCAAACCAAGGCAGGACATTAAAGATGTACCTTTGCCAGAATTGTTGTCTACTTTGTAGATGGCTCCTGTCTGAGGACAGAGGGAGGTGTTTTAAAAGCATCATACTCAGTCTGTACAGTTGCAGATGTGAAAGAAGCATCATGTCTTGAAGGAATTCGTTCGGCTCAAGTAGCTGAATTGATTGCTTTGATTCGTGCTTGTGAAGTGTCAAAGGATATAAGAGTCACCATAATTACTGATAGTCAGTATGGGTACGGAGTTGTACATGATTATGGACAACTCTGGTCTCAGAGAGGTTATTTGACCTCAGCAGGGTCACCAATTAAAAATGCAGTTTTCATCAAAAGATTAATTGAAGCCATACAGTTGCCGAAAGAAATCGCAATTGTGAAGTGTGCAGCACACACAAAAGGGGTGGGTTACATCTCAAAAGGCAATGCCTATGCAGATGAGACAGCAATGTACTGCGCAAGAAAATGTTGTGCATACAATCGGGAAAAGAGTAAAGAAACTGATTCAAATTCATTAATGCTAACAACAGTTGTAGAAACATGGCATGAGATTAGGGATTTACAAAATGAAGCAGACGATGATGAAAAAGATCAGTGGTTAAGATCAGATTGTAGACCTCGTGAAGAAGATGGAGTGTGGGTCTATAAAGATGGCAGAGTAGTTTTACCAAATTGTTTGATTGCTGATATGGCCAGACTGTATCATGGCCCAGCTCACCTTGGAAGAGATTCTATGATTAGACTTTTCCGAGAGACTTGGTTCAATACTAAATTTAGAACGATTGCAGAGTCTTTTTGTCAAAGGTGTTTGTCATGCCAACAAATGAACCCAAACAGAAAATCAGTTGTGGGTACAGGGATAATTGGTCGAGAGGGTGGTCCCTTTACCAGGTTGCAAATGGATTTCATTGAAATGCCTTACACAATTGTTTGAAATATGTTCTTGTGATTGTTTGTTTGTTTTCAAGATGGGTGGAAGCTTTCCCTACACGACATTGTGATTCAATCACAGTGGCGAAACTGCTACTCAGAGAAATTATCCCAAGGTACGGTTTTCCAGTCACTATTGAGAGTGATGGAGGAAGCCATTTTGATAACAAACTGATGAAGCTAATATGTGAGGCATTAAGCATTGAGCAGAAAATACACTGTGCATACAGACCAGAGGCATCTGGGGTGGTTGAACAAGTTAATGGGACAATTAAAAACAGAATTGGAAAAATGTGTTTGGAAACAGGTGTAAAGTGGACTGATGCTCTTCCACTTGTTCTAATGTCACTGAGAAGTACACCTGATAAAAAGACAGGTTTGAGTCCTCATGAAATACTGATGGGAAGAGTCATGAGGCAAGCTTTTGTACCTGTAGGCAAATTATTGAGCATAAATGATAGTGCTATTTTGGATTACTGTAAAAGGTTATCTGACATAGTGACTTCTGTGTCTAATCAGGTGGGAACTGAAGCACAATCAAATGAGAAAGTTCTAACACATGATTTGAGACCTGGTGATTGGGTCAGAACAAAAGTACATCGGAGAAGAAATTGTCTGGCTCCTAGGTGGCAGAAACCTAAACCTAGACAAATAATTCTGGTCACTACAAATGCTGTGAAATGCAGAGGATTGAAACGGTGGATTCATCCTAGTCACACTATTCCAGTACCAACTCCTGATAGTTCTGATGTTGAAAGTGATACTACAGATGATTCTGATTCTGAAGTAGAAGGTGAAACAAATCCAGATTCTGAAGATCGACAAGGGGGTCGACATCTGGAACTTGTGCCTGTGAATGGAGAACTAACAAGGAAAGATCTTAAGATAATTGAAATAGATTCAGGGGAAGAAGAGAATCTATCAAAGGGAAAAACGACTGAGGAGTCAGTCAAGAAGATTAATGGAGTGATTTCCATTGAAGACAGTGAAGCTGAAGCGAAAGAAATTTCTGACCAGGAGAGTATCGAAAAGGAGAAGTTAAGCTCTGAAGTAAGGAACAGAAGTCCAGAATCTGGGAAGTTGGAGGTAATTGAAGAGGAGGAGGAAGACGAATTGCCGAGTACCAGTGATGGAAGACAAAGTGTTCCTGAAGGAGTGAAACTGCCGAATAGAGAAGTTCCTGAGTCAATAATTGAAGTTTCAGATAGTGATACTGGAGAAAGTGATGTGGATGGTGAAAATGGAAGTCCAAAGAAAAGATCTTGGAAGTCTGAGACGAAAACTTCAGAACCAAAGAGAAAGTTTGTGAGAAAAGCGGATTACTGGCCTGGTGGAAGATTGAGAGTCAGGTTGATCAAAAAACTGAAGGACCAGGTGGAAGAAATCAGTAGTCAAAAGGATTCTGAAAAGGAAGTTGGTGTTGGAAGGAAAATTGAAGTAGTGACAAGAAAAGGAAAGAGAATTATAAGGCCGAATCAGAAATACAAATCTCCTGAGTGGACTTATCTAGTAATTCCACCTGTTATTGACATTTATGATAGTAGTCAAGAAGAAGGAGAAATTGAAGAAATTAGTGATAATGATTGAAGTATAGAAAATTTAATTGGATTTTTGGGTTTTTAATTTTTGGCAAAAGGCTGAAGAAATCTTGTTAGGTGACACAAGGTCGAAGAAAAATTGTTTAGTTGAGGAAAACTTATGTGTGACATAAGGTCGAAGAAAAACTGTTCGGGTTTTGAAAAAAAAAATATATATTTTAAAAGGGGAGTGTAAATAATTAATTAATTTCAATTTTAAAATAGTTTTTGTTTTCTTTTAAAGCAATATTAACCAAAGATGCCTTACGTTATGGAGCAGAATACTTCGAGATGTTCCATTTTTAAAAGATGCTGTAAGATGACTCTGGTGTGTTTGCTCATTTTAATTCTGCTCTGGGTAGTTTTAGCTGTTATTATTCCATTTGAGTTTCACAAAGATTTTCATAAAATTAATATGACAAGCAAAGCTTTAGTTAGTCAAAACAAACATAGTACAACTGGCAAGGTTATTGATCATCAACCTAACATTCATCAAGACAAATCTATTAGTGATTTTTCAAGCAATACATTCACAAAGCTTTTGAGTGAATATGTCAAGGTAATGGATGCAAAAGACTGCTATGTCTGTGTCAAGTTACCTGCTTCTGTTTCCGAGGGAGTAACATACAATATGCTTCCTCTTACATATGGTGTGACTTGTAGTGTGTTAGCTAGTTTGTTCTATCAGACCGGACGTTTAGAATACTATTATTCAGATTTTGACGAGATTTTCGCAAATTTAAAAATTGAGGGTGCTTTGAATAAGCATAAGAAAGCTAAACAGATGAGGGAATTTTTCCTTGTTACTAATGAACTCACCTATGAGTATGCTTATAAGAACAATTTAACATGTAAACTAAGTGCTGAGGGAAAGAAGTTTTTGAACCTGGTTGAAGAGAGGAGAGCAATTTACAAGAGAAATGAAATAGTCAAGCAGACTAAGTCCAGGTTCTGGCAGAAAGAGGATGAGAAGCTTAATGGCAAAATGCTTGAAAACGTTGCAATACACATAGACAAACCAATTAGTGGTAAGCTTTGCATTAGAAGAGACAATACACTTTTTGATAACTATTTTGTGGGTGCAAGTAATTGTGAAGATACTTATCAGATCATGGGAGGTTGGGGATTCAAAGGTGGAAAAGATCCGATCTTTCCTGGGATTTATTTTGTTGGTGGTGATAAGGCTTATTACAACCTTCCTGACCATTGGTATGGAACTTGTTATGTTGGGATTGTTTTCCCCAAAGTGTTCCATGTTGACAGAGATTCGGAAGGATTGTTCAAAATTCACAACTATGTAAATAGGGTTAAAAGAGAAACTTTCTCTGAGGTTTTGGGAGATATTTTTCAAGCAGTGATACCTTTTGTAGGTATAACTTTAAATGCAGGAAGAATCAGAAAATTGTCCACAATTGTTGACAGATTGTCAACAGATACAGCTGATGGTTTCCAATTAGTGAACGTTGAGGTCATTGCAATCAGATCCATGGTGATTCAAGATCGCCTTGCTTTAGATATACTCCTAGCAAAAGAGGGAGGAGTCTGTGGTATTTTGCATGTGCAACATTGTTGCAAATATATCCCTGACGAGAGCAAGAACATTGAGATGTACATTAAAAACATCACAGAGATGCATTCAGAGATAATTCCTTTAGAAGAAGAAGATTTTACAGAAAAACTTTTCAAAAGATTCCAAGCGATTAAAAACTGGTTCCATGACATTGGAAGTTCAGTTCTTGGCAAGATTTTGGCTCCTTTGATTGTGATAATATTTATTTTTATTTTGACAAAAATTGGATGTTTGTTGCACAAAAGAAAGAAACAAATGAAGGAAAAGAAAATAATTTATAAACTCAAAAAGGAAGAGGAGAGGGAGATTGAGTTACAAGAATTACACAGAGCTCGTTATGATAATTGCAAGGATTTTGCAGAAACAGATTTTTAGAAATACTGACACAGATGAATTTGAATCATTTTCTAAGAAGACTAAATTTCTAAATTTTGGG